>NC_142009.1:9738156-10484406 GCF_049901735.1 Notechis scutatus | reverse complement strand
AATTTGGATCTACACATAAACCTGTGCATTTATTTCAATTTGACTCCAGAATTCTTGACCCAACTAAAGCGGAAGACAACCAGAGGTGGGATTTTTAAATTTGCTCTGTGTAGGAAAGGACCTTTTACCTATCAAGGTATATAAGTTTTTAATTTTAAAAAGAATATTTGTAGCTCGGGGATGAACTGTAGGTATGTACTGAGTAGCTTTGAAGCTATTTGGTTTTAATCTGTATCAGGATGATTGGATTTATCCAATATCTGTACCCACATTGTGTCACATTAGGCAGTTTACAAATAAAATAATAAAATCCTACAGAAGCCATAGTCAAAAACAAAACACTGATAAAGGAGGATATTTGTAGCGTAAAATTGAAATGAGGGGGTCCTTCTTGCTCTCTGAGCTTAGAAGAGCTATTGGGGCACAGTGGTTAGAGTGCAGTACTGCAGGCTACTTCTGCTGACTGCTGGCTGCCTGAAATTTGGCAGTTCAAATCCCATCAGGCTCAAGGTTGACTCAGCCTTCCAAGATGGGTAAAATGAGGACCCAGATTATTTGGGGGGCAATAGGCTGACTCTGTAAACCGCTTAGGGAGGGCTGTAAAGCACCGTGAAGCGGTATATAATTCTAAGTGCTATTGCTATTGCAATCTGGGTTTTTTTTGCAGACATTTGTCTGAAATGATTGTAGGGTTTCCTGCCTGAGGAGGGGGCTGGACTAGAAGACCTCCAAGGTCCCTTCCAACTTCTCTTCTCTTCTACTCTAAATTCTATTCTATTCTATTCTATTCTATTCTATTCTATTCTATTCTATTCTATTCTATTCTATTCTATTCTAATTCATTTCTATTCTAATTCATTTCTATTCTTATTCTATTCTATTTCTATTCTATTTCTATTCTATTCTCCTGCAAAAAGCTCTTATGTCTCCTCCAAATCTCTAGGTTGCAAAAACAGACGATGACGACTTCCAGGATTTCCAAGATGCGTCCAAGTCAGGTGGACTTGATGATACTTTTACAGATTTTCAAGGGGAAGCGCCTGGATCCAAGAAAACGTTAGCAGCACAGCAGCGGAGCAGGTAGAAAACTTGACACTCTCATGTAACTATCGTTTTTTGCATAACGTTTTTTAATCCAAGCTGAGAAGATATAGACCAGGTCAGTATCTCTCAGCCTCGACCACTTTGGAATGCGTGGACTTGAATTCCCAGAATCCCCCAGCCAGCATGGCACGCATCTTAAAGTTGCTGAGATTGTGAATCTCTGGACCTGGTTACCATTTTTGGGCCGTGTACATTATTCTCAGCTAATGAGAAGGATGGTAGCCATCAGTTTTGGAGCATGGGCCAGTTCAGGTAGTCCTCAACTTACGACCACCATTTGGACTTGCCCAAAAGCAAAAAAATACTGGACAAAAATACATACATGGTTGGAAAAAAGGATAAAACAGCATATTGATTTGAAGCCAGAAATATTTCTATTGGGGATTCTACCCAAAAAATATAGTAAGGAAAATGCATATTTTCATATATTAACTGCTGCTAGAATTGTATTTGCACAAAACTGGAAGAGTGAAAACAGACGAGAATGTGATTAGGAAAATATTAGAATGTGCAGAAATGAACCGACTAACGCTTGCAATTAAGGAGAAAGAGCAAATTGGATATTATATGACATGGGATTTATTTTATCGATGGTTAAATAACAAAAATGGAAGTTAGAAACAGGGAAACAAAATAAAGAAGATATGTTAACAGAGAAAAGCAAATATTATGATTAGTATGTTGAATATTATTATTTTAATATTGTAGAATTAATATGTGGAATATTACTGTTTTAATATTGTAGTATCAATACCAATGTAATGAATGATGTTGCAAATTTTGATCACTGTTCAACAAAGATAGTTGTACCCAGACAACACACTGTTCAACTGAAAATGGATTATTATTATTATTATTATTATTATTATTATTATTATTATTATTATTATTATTATTGATTTACAACCACCGTTGAGCCCAACATTATTGTTGCTAAGTGAGTTTTGTCCCATTTTACAACCTTTCTTGCTACAGTTGTTAAGTGGATATGACCATGACCATGGAATCAAATAAGGCATCCTCGGTGCCATGTCTTAAGTGAATCACTGCAGTTGAAGAGCCATGGTGGCGCAGTGGTTAGGTGGCTTAGTGCTGTAATTGCAGGCTAAATCTGCTGGCTGCCAGCAGTTTGATTCTCACCTGCTCAAGGTTGACAAAGCCTTTCATCCTTCCAAGGTCGGTAAAATGAGGACCCAGATTGTTGGGGACCATATGCTGAGTCTGTAAACCACCTAGAGAGGGCTGTAAAGCACTGTGAAATGGTATATAAGTCTAAGTGCTATTGCTATTGCAATCTAACTCTACCCACTGCCAGCAGTTTAATCCTGACCGGCTCAAGGTTGACTTAGCCTTCCATCTTTCCAAGGTTGGTAAAATGGGTGCAATAGACTGACTCTGTAAACAGCATGGTGAAGCAGTATATAAGTCTAAGTGCTATTGCTAAGGGCTCTGGCTATTGCTAAGTTAGTAACGCGGTTGTTAAATGAATCTGACTTCCACATTGATTTTGCTTAATTCACTTAACAAATGTCTCGGTTAGCAACATAAACTTTGGGCTCAGTTGTGGTTGTGGGTCGAGGACTACCTATAATTTGTTTGTTTTCTATCAAAGAAATAATTGGAAACTTTGCAGTGCAGAATGATTTTGCATTTTTCCTGGGGATCCTTTTCCTCACTTAAAGTTTCCTTTTGTTTGTTTGTTTTCCTATTATACACTTTCAACCTTCAGTCACCACTATGTGTTCACTTTATGATGACTCATATATACAATCAATTTAATATTTGCTGCTAATCATCAAATCACACAAACAGGTTTTTAGTTAAGAAAATTTATATGGCCACCCAACACACTCTCGGTGACTCTGGGTGGCTTATTTCCAGGGCCTGTATTGTGTAAATCTTTTATCGTTTTCTATTCTTCGGCAAACCAATCCTCATTAAGGATTGGATTCTTCGTCTTGGATCAAAGCTACATGACAGGTAGTCCTTGATTTACAACAGTTCATTTAGTGACCGTTCAAAAGTTACAGTGGCACTGAAAAAAGTAAGCTTTGAATATTTTTCAATTGACTGTTTCAGTGCCCCCATGGTCACATGATTTGGTGTGGAGTCTTCTTGGAACTGTTGAAAGGATTGTGTAGTTGCAGACCAGGGGGGGTCAAACTGGATTTCTTTGAGAGCCAGATCAGCATTGTAGTTCTGGGGGAGAGACAGAATGGACGGCTCCTGCTGGCCCAAATGGGGCACAGGGGGAGGCGTGTGCCACCCCCTCTGTCCCGTTTTCAGCCTGAAAGGCCCCCTGCAGCGCTTTGCCGGCCAAAACAAGCTACCCAGAGATCCTGCAGAGCTCCCCTATGACCCGTTTTTGGCCGGTCGAGTGCTGCTAGAGGCTGGGGAAGCAACCATCATAAATGTTGTTTACTAAGCAACTGTATCTTATGCTTTACGAAGATGGTGTTTTATGATTACGATCAAGATTTATCATTTGTTGCTTGTATGTACACTGAGAGCTTAGGCAGCAGAGACCAATTCCTTGGGTGTCCAATCACACTCGTCCAATAAAGAATAAAGAAATAAAAGAATCATGCAACCATGGGGATGCTGCAAGAGTCATACGTATGAGGGCCAGCCAGGTTTCTTCAGTGCCATTGTAACCTCAAAACGGTCACTAAACAAACGGTTGTAAGTCGAGGACTACCTGTACTTCCTTCATTTCCTCTCTCTTCTATCCTGCCTTCCCCCACTTGTCATTCTCAAGGTAGCTCACGAAACTGAGTAAATTGATACCCAGATAAATAATTTAGCAACACAGCAGAATAAGAAAAGCACCTAAAGGAGCATTAAAAATAACAGTGCTACACTGGAGGCGCTAAAAGGGTTTAAAAGGCCTGGGAAAATAAAAAGAAGAAAAATAATGAAAAATGTTCTTCTGCTGTCTAACTAAGATTTAAAGCAAACGTTAAATGCTCATCGCTAAATTTAATAGATTGGTGGTTCTGATTATTTTGAAAGGCTCAATCAAGTCATCATTACTATGATCATAGTCATTATAGGTAATCACTCCATTGATCTGAATGGCAGTTTAAATCAAATGTCAGAATATGGGAAGAAGGAGTTTCATCAGGAACTGGTTCTAATCGATCATTTCCTCAGGATTAATGTAATTCTTTAGCAAGATTAATTGCTTAAAAGGCTTTCCTTTGGGAGCGCTCCATGGAGGCTTGATCAACGATGAACAGTTTGATCCATGGTAAAATAACAAGCTTAGAGACTCTGCACAGAACTGAGTCACATTTCCATAGATGTGGAGTCATGGCAACTGGACTTCTTTTCTGGTTGAATTCTATGTCGATCCAAGTACAGGCAGTCCTGGACTTACAACAGTTCATTTAGCTACCATTCAACATTACAACAGCACTGAAAAAAGGGGCTTACGCTCATCTTTTACATTCATGACCATTGCAGCATCCCCATGGTCACTTGGCAACTGACTCACACCAGTATTCATGACGATTGCAGTATCCTGGAGTGATACGATCCGCTTTTGCAACTTAAGATTCAGAAGGATCTTGACAGACTTGAACATTGGGCGCAATCTAATAAAATGAAATTCAGTGGTGAAAAAAAGTAAGGTTCTACATTTAGGCAAGAAAAACCAAACGCACAGGTACAGTATAGGTGGTACCTAGCTCAATAGTAGTGACTGTGAGAGGGACCTCGGAGTCCTAGTGGACAATCCCTTAAATTTGAGCCAGCCACGTCCTGCAGCTGCCAAAAAAGCCAACACAGTTCTAGGCTGCATAAACAGAGGGATAGAATCAAGATCACGGGAAGTGTTAATATCACTTTATAAGGCCACACTTGGAATATTGCATCCAGTTTGGGTCGCCATGATGTAAAAAAGATGTTGAGACTCTAGAAAGAGTGCAGAGAAGAGCAACAAAGATGATTAGGGAACTGGAAGCTAAAACATATAAAGAATGGTTGATGGAATTGAGTATGTCTAGTTCAATGAAAAGTAGGACTAGGGCTGACATGATAGCAGTCTTCCAAAATCTCAGGGGCTGCCACAAAGAAGAGGCAGTCAAGCTATTCTCCAAAGCACTGGAGGGCAGGACAAGGAGCAATGGATGGAAACTAAAGAGAGAAGCACCTGCAGCTAAGGAGAAATTTCCTGACAGTTAGAACAATTAATCAGTGGAACAACTTGCCTCCAGAAGTTGTAAATATTGGAGGTTCAATATTGGAGGTTTTTAAGAAGAGATTGGACTGGAGTCCAATCTTTGTCTGGAGTAGTATAGGGTTTCCTGCCTGAGCAAGGGGATGGACTAGAAGACCTCCAAAGTCCCTTCCAACTATTCTATTCCATTCCATTCCATTCCAATTCTATTCTAATTCTATTCTAATTCTATTCTATTCTATTCTATTCTATTCTATTCCATTCCATTCCATTCCATTCCATTCTATTCTAACAAGCAATTTCCATGGGGAAGCCAGATTCACAACAATTGTGACAACAAAAGTTGTAAAATAGGGCAAAACTCACTTAAGCAAATATCTCACTTAACAACAGAAATATTGGTCTCAATTGTGGTCGTAAGTTGAGGACTACTTGTATTTCACAATTAATCCAACACTGGAGGTTTTTAAGAAGAGACTGGACAGCCACTTGTCTGGAATGGTATAGGCCGGGCTTCCTGCTTGAGCAGGGGGTTGGACTAGAAGACCTCCAAGGTCCCTTCCAACTTTGTTATTCTGTTATTCACTAATTCTGTACCTTCTAGTTTATTCAGATGCTGGCTCCTTTTTAAAAGTTAAAATATACCACTTAAGAAAAGAGCTGTGATTTTGTGACAGAATGTTTGTAGGTGGCAAACTGATTTTCCATATTCTAAGTAGTTGTTCCAAAAATATTTTCAGAAAATGTTTAACATAAAGATTGGCAGGCATTGGACATACCTGTTCTTTGTGGCTTCCTTCATTCTGATATGTGTCCCATATCCCATGTTTTATTCTGAGTAAAATTGCTGCATGACCAGAACTGATCTTGATCATGATGAGGATTATCCCATGTCTATCCCAATATAGATTGTCCTTGACTTACAATTGAGCCCAAAATTTCTGTTACTAAGTTGTTAAGTGAGTTTTGCTGCATTTTACGACTTTCCTTGCCACAGTTGTTAAGTGAATCACTACAATTGTTAAGTGTTCGGAAAGCAAGAGACGTGGGTCCTTCCACAACTATGTCTGCTTATGTGCTCCAGGTGTAACCGAAGATATCCTCTTGAACTTTTGATGGCTGAAGGAAGTACAACTCATCAGCTCTGGGTGCCACCCAGCGTGTGGTATGGTAGACGGACTCCCCAACCTGCCAGGCAGGGACGTCTTTCATGATCTTGGCTTCCTCATCCAAGTTATGACACATAAGATGCAGTGTCCTGCGGTCCTCCTCAGCCATCAAGAGAGGCATCACCCTGGCTTCCGCGTCCTCAAAGGCCAGGTGTCCTCTCTCCCAGTTCCACCTGAAAATAACATAGGTTCCAAAAACAAAAGCTTCAAGTCCAATGGCAAGAAGGCCATAATCTGGGAGCCCCCGATAGGGCAATCGTCTCTTATAGTCGATTGGTCCATAACCGCCCGGTGGCGGCATGTCCTATTTCACCTTCCAGGTTCCCGCCGCCATCTTGGAAGCCAATTGTTAAGTGAATCTGGCATCCCCACTGACTTTGCTTGTCAGAAGATCACAAAAGGTGATCACATGACCCCAGGACACCGCAACATGAGTCAATTGCCAAGCATCTGAAATTTGACCACTTGGCCATGGGGATGCTGCAGTGGTCGTAAGTGTGAAAAATGGTCATAAATCCTTTTTTCAGTGTAGTTGTAACTTCAGACAGTTCCTAAATGGACGTATAAGTCAAGGACTACCTGGATCTAATATCCCTCCTTTTCCAATTATGTGTCAACTTTATTTCTTTCCTTTCTTTAGTGCTCCTTCAATGCTGATACCCTTTTCAGGCCCCAAAGTGACACCTGCTGTGGATAAATATGCTGTTTTTAAAGGGATTGCATCTGACAGGCCTGCTGAAGGTACTTGGACATTTCCACCCCCCCCCCCACCCCAAAAAAGTTACATTTGTAAATGTTAAATTTTTCTCCTCCGCTTTTCTTACATTCGAAAGGGACAATCAAAAAATGAAAAAGAAAACAGACCAAAACACCTCTTAATCAGGAATCAACACCCAGCTGAGCAGAGATTCAGTATCAAGATGAACACTAGAACAACAAGCAATCAGTAAACCAGGGGTGTCCAACCTTGGCAACTTTAAGACTTGTGGACTTCAACTCCCAGAATTCCTCAGCCAGCTTTCTGGGAGTTGAAGTCCACAAGTCTTAAAGTTGCCAAGGTTGGACACCCCTGCAGTAAACAATGCCCCAATCAAGGCACTACCAATCCAGATAAACAATCAAACAGTAACCGGTTCTAGGCTGCATCAACAGAGGGATAGAATCAAGATAGAATCATGTGAAGTGTTAATACTCCTTTATAATGCCTTGGTAAGGCCACACTTGGAATTCTGCATCCAGTTTTGGTCCCCTAGAAAGAGTGCAGAGAAGAGCAACAAAGATTATTAGGGAACTGGAGGCTAAAACATTTGAAGAATAGTTGCTGGAATTGGGTATGATGTCTAGTCTGATGAAAAGAAGGACTGGGGTGACACGATAGCAGTGTTCCAATATCTCAGGGGCTGCCACAAAGGAAAGGGAGTCAAGCTATTCTCCAAGTTCAAATCTCTATCGTCAATGCACATGTTTATAATGAGATTGAATGAGCCTTCCTTGGTGCAGCCTACCCAAGAACACGGAATACATCTCAATAAATAAAAATAATAATGAGGAATCAGAATCTAATGAACTTCTTTGCTTCCTGCAAAGAGCACATCATCAAGGGCTGACTTTTATCCCTTATGGGAGAGGCAATCACTTCCCAGCCTTACTCCCAAGTCGCCCCCGCTGCTTCAGCTGCTCTCGCCTTCTAGCAGCCCTGCGCACACGTGCATTTGGAACAGGCTCCCCAGGGTCCTCTGCTTCGCTGCTGCCAGACGCCGAAGGCTCCAAAGACAGTACCCCACTCCCAGATGGTCCTGGCCCCATCGGATGCAGGACCCTCGTCCAAGTCCTCACCAGATTCCCTGACTAGTTCCCTTTTGTCCTCACTGTCCGATACCTCTGCCGTCCGCACCAGCTGCCAGTGAACCAGAACAACCTCCTCTTCCTCTGTGCAAACCCCACTCCAAGAATAATTTGCGAGCATCAGAGCTCTAAACTTGTATTCCATTCTACCTGGAAGATAGGCTCAAAGCCCTCCTGTTTTGGGCAGGACTACTTACCATCCATTTTGATAACTGACTAATTTGGATCGAGGCAATGTGTTCTTGTCAGAACTGGCTCTCGCAAAAACTTGAAAGTCTTCCAATAATATATTATAACTTGGCAAGCTGTTCAGAGTCACCTTGTATGGGAGATGGGTGGCATAACAATTGGATGGATGGATGGATGGATGGATGGATGGATGGATGGATGGATGAATAAATGAATGAATGAATGAATGAAAATAAAATATCAGCTGCATGCTACTACAGAACAGTAAATTTGTGGCTTTCTATCAGAATTTTAACTACATTCTCTTTTTTTTTAAATGCACCATAGATTATGGAGATAAATACAGTGCTTTTCGAGAACTGGAGCAGCCATCGGAGAGTAAATCTATAGGTAAGTTTTATCCAATGCAGAACCTTCCAAGATCACTGTTCTTTGGGCTTTCTAGTGCTCTCTGTCACTGGTTAAATTTGGGTCTGGTGAAGATCCTAGAATATAAAGGGTTTCAATCAATCAATCAATCAAACATTTATTGTCAATGCACAACATGTGTACTATGAAATTAAAAATTCAAATTCAATGAAATTCAATGGAGTTAAAGGTAGTCCTCATTTTACGACCCCAATTGGGACCAGAATTTCCATTGCTAAGCAAGGTAATTGTTAAGTGAATTGTAGCCAAATTTATGACCTTTTTTTGCCATGGTGGTTAAATGAATCACTGCAGTTGTTAACAAATCAAGTGATCCTTAAGCAAATCTTAGCTTCCCTCTTCGACTTTACTTGTTGGAAACCAGCTGGGGAAGGTGCAAATGGTGAGCGCATGAATCCGGGATGCTGCAACCATTGTAAATGCCATTGTAAATGACAGTTGCCAATCACCCAGATTTTGGTCATGTGACAGTGAGTAATGCCACGACAGGTTGATAGCACTTGGCTATAGCACTTTGAGTTATATACCGCTTCATGGTGCTTTCCAGTCCTCTCTAAGTGGTTTACAGAGTCAGCATATAGCCCCCCAACAAGCTGGGTCCTCATTTTACCTACCTCGGAAGGATGGAAAATTTTGTCATCCTTGGGCCTGGTGAGATTCGAACTGCCAAATTGGAGGCAGCCAGCAGTCAGCAGAAGTAGCCTGCAGCACTCCATTTGAACCACTGCACCACCACGGTTAAGTGCACATCCAGTCATAAGTCACTTGTTTTATTGCCATTAGAATTTTTCATGGTTGCTAAGCAAATGGCCGTAAGTCAAGAACTACCTGTATGCCTTCAACAAAAGCGGGAATTTCTGAAAACTTAGTTATTTAAAGTATATTTCTATATATATATAAGCGAAATACTACTCATGCATCATCACAAAATCTCCAGAACCATAAAGCCTAACAAACTTGAAATTTGGCACGTACGTTCCTCTTGGCTTCTAGGGGCTCACTAAGAAAGGATTTTTTGAAATGACCATCAGAGCATTAGTATTTTGTGTATTATTATTAACACGCTCTGATGCTAAGGAGTTTTACTCCCCCTCCCCACCTGAAAAGAAATCTGTTCCAAATGCAAAACACAAGCAGAGGAGAGGAATTTCAGTTTCAGTTTTACTTTCATAGCACCAAGCAGCTTTAGTACAGAACAATTGAGCTAAGCCATGCCCAAGCTCCTTGCTGTCTCCTTCTTGCTCACACAACAAATACTCTTTCAGTTTCCATGTTTCAGTTTCCAAACAGCCCTCAAGTCTCTCACACACTGACAGGACGCTAGCCAGATGAATACTGATGGATGCTGGTAGGCAGAGGCAGATTTTTTTCCCTTATTTTCCTCCCCCAAAACTAAGCCCGACCACATAGTTTTGTAGCGAAGCACAGGTATCGAGCTAGTATATTCATATAAGCTGCCTTGAGTCGCCCAAGTAGGCAGCAATATAAATTTTCTAAACTAAATAAAATAAATAAAAATTAGTTGTTTCTGTCCGGAGCAGCGGTCCCCAACCTTTCTGGTTTGGTGGCCCGGCACAGGGGAGAGGGAATGGTTCCTTGTGAGTGGCAGGTGAATGCTTGTACAGGTCCAATTGTGTGAGTGGAGAGCAGGTGCATTTGTCCCTCACACAAATAGAGCTTTGCGCGTGAACTCCCGCCGCTCACACGAGTGAAGCTGCACGCACATATGTGCTCGCCCACTGCTTTCATGGCCTGGTTCCGAATGGACCATGGCCCAAGTGTTGGAGACCCTTGGTTTAGAGGAAGCTCCCTGAATATCTTCCAGGTCAAAACACTACTCCTTCGAGTCAGAACAACTAGAGTACCTGCCCTCTTAAGTCAGGTGTTATCCAACTTTTAAAACCTGTGGACTTCAACTCCCAGAATTCCCCAACCACAAGCCTCTGGTAGGAAGGGATGCTCCAGAATAAGATCTATTGGAAAAACCTGCCTCTGTGTGGATTCAGGACTACCTGTAATTAACTGCAAGGCCAGCGGTCCCCAGCTTTTTGGGCACCAGGGACGGGTTCCATGGAGAGAAGCTTCTCCGTGGGCCAGAGTGGGCCTGTATCCCGCAGATGCCGCTATGTTTGTTTGGTCGGCCCAATTTCTGGCATGCTGTGGCCCGGTGCTGATCTATGGACCAGGGGTTGGAGACTGTGAATTGAGGTCCAGCATCTCCAAATAAAAATGGTTGAAGTACTGGTACTCAGAAAGGCCTGGAAAGTTATTGAAGGCCTTTTTAGTACATCTGTCAGATTAAAGCTAAAAAAGATTAAGGATACCAAATCTAGACTGCACTTGACTTGGGATCTCATTGGATTATCTGAGACTGGTGATTATTTCTCAACCTACGTTGCTAAGTTGTGAGGAAATCATAATGCAATGGGACATAAAGGTCACATGCATTGCACCAAATCTCCAAGGAGATTGGATGAGATATAGCTGCAGTGTATAAAAACAGAACCGTGCTACTTCATTTTTTATTTGTATACAGAAATTCCGAATATAGTTCTTTCAGTTCCTATTACCTGGATTGGAAAAAGACTGTTATCTATTAGGGAAAGTTTAATTTATTTCTTGATGTAGGGCCATTCATATACCATCCTTCATGATTTGCACCAAAAGGACAAGGTTGCAATACAGATGAAAAATAATAAAATAGAACAAGAGAAAAAATATCAAGCTTTTTTTTTTATGGATGAAGCAGTTTCCGGAGTCGGTAACATAGAAGAATTGTATCCTGAAAGCCCCAAATCTCAAAGCCCTTTATTCTCCGTTAAAAGGAGAGGAAATGCCCATCACATTATGAGACCGTGAGGATCCCCTCAAGGTCAGAATAAACACCCTTGCAGCTTATGAGGGTGTTAAGCTGAGTCACTGAGAGGAAAAAAGCTATTTTTCTGCAGGGCAGAACATATGGGAAAGTCAATGTCAGTTCTTTGGAATGTGCCCAAAGCACTGCAGAACGCTAATCCATCCTCTGGCTTAAATAGTTTCCATAAGTACAGGTAGTCCTCGACTTACGACCACAACTGAGCCCAAAATTTCTGTCGTGAAGTGAGACATTTGTTAAGTGAATTTTGCCCCACTTTTACGACTTTTCTTGCCATGGTTGTTAAGTGAATCACTGTGGTTGTTAACTGAATAACCCGGTTGTTAAGTGAATCTGGCTTCCCCATTGAATATGCTTGCCAGAAGGTCGCAAAAGAGGAATCACATGATCCTGGGACATAGCAACAGTCATAAATATGAGTCAGTTGCCAAGCATCCGAATTCTGAGGACATGATCATGGGGATGCTGCAAAAGTTGTAGGTATGAAAAGGG
Organism: Notechis scutatus; assembly: GCF_049901735.1. Lineage (NCBI taxonomy): Eukaryota > Metazoa > Chordata > Lepidosauria > Squamata > Elapidae > Notechis > Notechis scutatus. Next base: position 10,472,123 of record NC_142009.1, on the reverse strand, counting down.
TCGTAAGTCACATTTTTCAGTGCCGTTGTAACTTTGAACGGTCACTAAGTGAACTGTTGTAAGTCAAGGACTATCTGTATAAGCGGATCGGTGAGGAGGGGAGAGGGGGATGATTCTGTGCAAGCAGCAGGCGTGCACTGCCGCTCACTGCTACACAAGAGTCGCGTGCAAGCGCCTGCCGTTGCACATAGGGAATTTCTCGTGTGAGTGTGAGCACTTGCTGCTCGCCTGCCACTTGTGTGGCCTGATTCCAAATGGGCCGTGGCCCAGGGCTGTGGCCCCCTGCTATAAAGTACTATGGAGCGGTATATAAATCTAATACTATAGCTATTGTTAAGTTATGGAGAAACACCGAAGAGAGACACAACTTCTTTCTTTCTTTCATTAATTCTTTCATTTATCCAATTTATATGAAACCCATCTTACTATCCAAAGTAACCTCTCCCATCTCCCTTTATTGTAACGCAGGTACTTGCAAGAAATGACAGGTTCTTTTAAAGCAGATAATTAGGAAATCTGCATAAAATCTATGAGGTTAAGTAGCTTGCATATTATGAGAAAGATGTAATTTCTGTCATCAAAATCAGTTTCTTCTATATGGCATGGTCTCTCTCTCTCTCTCTCTCTCTCTCTCTCTCTCTCTGTGTGTGTGTGTGTGTGTGTTTAGAAGAGGGTTGACAGCTCTTCCATGAGTAACAAACTCTGGACTGAGGTTACTTCGATGCAACCAGCTTGCTTGATATATTTCCAGATTGGGAGAGATGCATTTTTAACCTTGGGTTCACAGCCAGTTCAGCTATAACATAGTCCTGCTACAGTTTTGATATAATAAACACCAAATATTGTAGAAAGTGAGTCATATAGGGATGTAGGAAAGGAAGGAAAGGAAAGGAAAGAGAGAAAGAGAGAGAGAGAGAGAGGAAACAAGAAAAAAAGAAAGAAAGAAAAGAAAGGAAAGAAAGAAAGAAAGAAAGAAAGAAAGAAAGAAAGAAAGAAAGAAAGAAAGAAAGAAAGACAGGAAAGGAAAGGAAAGGAAAGGAAAGGAAAGGAAGGAAAGGAAAGGAAAGGAAAGGAAAGGAAGAAAAGAATCTTTGAGTTCTATTATCTGATGAGTTTGTAGCATAGGAATACATTCCCCGGGGCTTGCCCCATTAACATTTAGCACCCCATTTATCTTATCTTCTCACATACACACACACACACACGCCATATTAGGGCTAAAATAGATTTTGAAGCCTCTGCTAGGGGCTGAAAGAGATATGAACCCCCCTAGTCCTGCCCTGTCGATCATGGAGGGGTTTAAAAATATTATTAAAAAGTGAGGCCCATCCACCCACCCCCTAAAGATTGCATCCACGTTTGATTTCAACATAATTATACAAAGGTGTTGAGAATTAAGGAGGATATTCTTGAAAATAGTGAAATAGTGTCCTGTATCCTCATTGTCATTGAAAGTGCTGTTTTTTTATGCTGTGAATAATGTTAACATGATAAGCGTGACGGGTTTGTTGGACATCTAAGTCGAAAAGTTTCTTCTGCCCTATGGAAGCCAGGTAAGGTAGCCAGTACAGGTAGTTCTCGACTTACAACCACAATTGAGCCCAAAATTCCTGTTGTTATGTGAGACATTTGTTAAGTGAATTTTGCCCCATTTTACGACCTTTCGTGTCACAGTGTTTTAAGGGAACCACTGCAGTTGTTAATTTAGTAACTGGTTTAAAATGAATCTGGCTTCCCCACTGACTTTGCTTGTCAGAAGGTCACCAAAGGGAATCACATAACCCCAGGACACTGCAACTGTCATAGATATGAATCAGTTGCCAAGCATCCGAATTCTGGTCACGAGACCATGGGGGTTGCTGCAACAGTCGTCAGTGTGAAAGGCAGTCCTAGGTCACTTTTTTTCAGTGCCGCTGTAACTTCGAACGGTCACTAAACAAATAATTGTAAATCGAGGACTACCCGCATTTCACATTTTCAGGCAGAGGAGGCAAGTTTTGGTTTTGAACTGTGTTTTTTGTCACTTTTAACCCTTTCACCAGCTTACATTTCTAACGGAAAAGCTTGCAACCCACCTGTAAGTCAAGTTTTGCTGTGCCCGTTTCTTGGTCTGGGGTACTGTCAGTTTCACAAATGAGCTTTGGGAAAGGTGATACTTGTACCACTTTTCAGGAGAGAATCAAGGAATCTCCCTGAAGTCTTGCAACTGGTCAGAATTTATGTCTGTCTCAAAGACCGATCTGTCGATTTGCTACTGCAGCATTTGGGAAACTGACTTGACCGGGTGTTTTATTTTTGCTTTGGTGATGGTAATTTGAATTTTTATTAAAAATGAAGTGTGGGCTTGCCCCCTGGATGTGCCTGTAGCTGGGTAGATACCAACATAAAGAACAATTCTTAAATTGCATTGAATTGCATTGAATTTTGAAGTATTTTCTTCGCCATTTTGTTGTTTCTATTTCCTGCTGGTGAATGGGTTAAGCCAAATTAACCCATCCAAGTTTAAGACTTGTGGACTTCAACTCCCAGAATTCCTGAGCTAACATGACTGGAGGAAGAATTTTGGGAGTTGAAGTCCACAAGTCTTCAAGCTGTCAAGTTTGAAGGCCCCTGAGTTAAATAAATATTCCATTTTAAACTAACCATTCATATGTGATTAGTTATAATGATGCACCAGACTCTTAGTGACCCCATTTATTTTTATTTATACGTTTGTATCCCGCCTTTATTTATTTTTTTAACAAATAACTTAAGGCGGTGAACATATCCAATGCACCTTCCTCCTCCTATTTTCCCTGCAACAACTCTGTGAGGTGAGTTGGGCTGAGAGAGGATAATTGGCACAAAGTCACCCAGATATTTTTTCAAGCTTAAGGTGGAACTAGAATTCATCATCTCCTGGTGATTGGCCCAAAGTCACCTACCCAGCTTTCTTGCCTAAGGTGGGACTAGAACTCACTGGAACTTACAAAAGGAATGAGTGCCGTGAGAAATATTCCAGCCCTCAATAACACAACACACTCATTCCTTTCACCACAGTGGTGAGAAACTCGCACCTCAGGACTTCAGAAAGCCTCCCAAATTCTCATGTCCCTCAGAAACCCCTTGAGTCCAAAATACGTAGTTTTGTGGGTTTCTAAGATGCTCATGCTGCAGCACTGTAGAAAAAGTCACCATCACCCAAAATTGTGGCACAGGCAGTTAAGGGCATGTAACACTTCCACTTTATGAAGTGTGCTGATTGACAGTAGGCTCCTGAGTGCCTTCATGGCACTAGTTGTGGACTCCTTACTGCTCTCTGAGCTTGGTGGTTTTCGTGCAGGTGTTTCGTTACCCAACTAGGTGATATCATCAGTGCAAGGGTAATGAAATATCTGCAAGATAACCACCAAGCTCGGAGAGCAGCAAGGACTCCATAGTTCAACTCTGAGCTCCAAATATTCTCAGGCTAGAAGGCGCTAGTTACTACATAAAAAGCTCTATGTGCTAGAGACCTGGTTAGTTGTGGTAACACTTGTCCCCCATAGTTTTTCCCCATGCCACACATTCTGACAAAGCTCGGTGTGCTCCCAGTCCCACTGCTTAAACAATATCACCTGGTGAGACCAAGGGAGTGGGGGTTCACCTCTCATGGCCCTTGTCCCCACAACATCCACCTCCCGGGGGTTCATATAGCTCCCATTGAGGTCCTGTTGAAACAAACCATTAAGATCTGCCTCTAATCCAAGATTTGTGTGAGCATCTGATGTTCTGGTCTTTTGAAGGGACCCTACTTTTTCCAAGACACTCACTTTTGGGCAGTATGATCTTTCTTTTAATCTTTTATTCTTTATTGCTGTATTCTGTCAGCTGTCCAGAATCATAACAGAAGATTGGAGCAGTCTATATATTCCAGAAACACTTTTTAATCCACTCATAGCTTAGTCCACAGTGGACAACAATAACTTAATGTTAAGGGCTCTGCCTGGCTACCAAAAGAGGGGAAGGTGCATAAATACATACTTTACATATTTTCTGGTCAAGCACAGAAGGCCAGGTCCACACCTGAGGGTCCAATTAAACTAATTTATAGCTATTCAGGCCTATGAGGGGTTCTTGTGCTCTCTGAGCTGGCGTGTTTTCTTGCTAGCACTGATGATGTTACCTAGTTTGGATAATGAAACGTCTGCAAGAAAACCAAGCTCAGAGAGCAACAAGGACCCCTCATGTCAACCCTGACCTCCAGATATATTCCTTTATTGGTGTTCGTGCCTATGCACAGGAATCTTCTCAACTAACCTGGTTAGATAAGGGTCAAAATAGCACTCAAAGGGAGCTGACCTCGGTTATGTAGATATTCTAGGCTGATCCCTCTTTTAACTTTGCCCACAGGTCCCTTGGAATCAACAAAATGTTCTAAACTTACCTCATTTTCATGCTTATTATCTTTTATTTATGCTTTTTTTTTTGGAAAACATGAAAAGATTATTCATCTTGAGTCCTTGAGAAGAAGTAAAAAGGAGAGTGGACCAAATAAAATTAGTTCAGAGCTATTTTGGAACAGGTGGGAATTAGCAGATACGATGCTCGGTTGAGCCTGTTAAAATGTTCAGGAAACCCTATGGACTTGGCTGTCTGTTCTCTTGTTTTTCAGGCGAGAGCTTTGCCGATTTCAAGTCCCCGGGAACAGACGACGGCTTCACCGATTTCAAAACCGCGGACAGCATCTCTCCACTAGAACCGCCGACAAAGGACAAAGCCTTTCCTTCCTCTTTCTCTTCTCTTTCCATACAGTCCAAACCGCAGCCCCACGCAAAGCCTTCTCTGAATTTGGCAGACCTGGATCTCTTCTCCTCAGCCTCGACTGGAGAGAGCCAACCTGCTCTCTTTCCAGCCGCGTACAATTCCCCCAAACTGGCAACTTTTGCTACCCCATCACACACAATATCGGCTGCCACCACTCTGCCCGCGCCCAGCAGCAGCTCGTCTCTGGCCGGTGACTTTGCCAACTTCAACCTTTTTGGAGGGTTGTCAAGTTGTCCTTCAGCCACCACTCAGGACGAGTTTGCAGACTTCATGGCTTTCAATACCAACGCCGTCTCCCTGGAGCAGGAACTGGATGATAAATATGGGGCTCCCAAGCAAGAGGCCAACTCGGTTCCTCCAGCTGGCTCCTTAACCGGTGCCATGAAGAACGGGCAGAGTCCCGTTGCTGCTTCCAACAAATATGACATCTTCAAGCAGCTGTCTCTGGACAGCCCCGGATTGGGATTCGAGGAACTCAAAGACCATACCCCTTCATCGGTGAAAAGCGAAGACGACTTTGCTGATTTCCACTCGAGCAAGTTTTCCTCCAGCTCGGAAAAATCCCTTGTCGACAAACTGGCCGCTTTCAAGCACACCAAGGAGGACTCGGCATCCGTCAAGTCTCTTGACCTCCCATCCATTGGGGGCAGCAGCGTGGGAAAGGAGGATTCGGAGGACGCCCTCTCCGTTCAGTTTGACATGAAACTGGCAGACATGGGAGGAGACCTTAAGCATGTCCTGTCCGATAGCTCTCTGGATTTACCAATGGTTAGTGGTCAACATCCACCAGCAGCAGGTGAGGAACTGGTTAGATTGCTCTGGTAACAGAGGCTACGGGAGAGTCCCAAAGTGTTGGTCTCATGAGCTGAATTTCAGTATTCTGCGCCCACCCTGCCGTGGGAAAAGCCTCCGGAATCTGTACTTTTGGCTAGCTTCTCATCTCTTAATCGAGCAGTATTAATTGGTTGTCCTTCTATGTGATTTCTAGATTGGCTGGTTTTCGAGGTAGATCCTGTCCTGCACAGTATGTCCTCTTAGCAACCCCAGTTTTAGGCAAGATACTCTTCTGTTGTGTCACTCATAGCGTAAGACCGAACCAGCAAGAGGCTGCTTTGTGTTTAGCTAACTGGTTGGAAAGGGATTTGATCCTGTTGTGTGGGCATTCCCTTTCTCCAAAGTGCAGGTCTGTCTTTTGAATTTTCCTGCAGCTGGAATTTCCCAGCGTTGGAAAGAAATTACCCAGCTCTGTCTATGCAGGGATGTGTCTCTCTAAACCAGGGGTCTCCAACCTTAGCAAGTTTAAGACTTGTGGACTTCAACTCCCAGAATTCCTCCTCTAGTCATGTTAGTTCAGGAATTCTGGGAGTTGAAGTCCACAAGTCTTAAACTTGCCAAGTTTGAATACCCTTGCTCTAAACCAGGGGTCTCCAACCTTAGCAACTTTAAGACTTGTGGACTTCAACTCCCAGAATTCCTAAACTAACATGACGAGGAGGAATTCTGGGAGTTGAAGTCCACAAGACTTAAACTTGTCAAGTTTGAAGACCCTTGCTCTAAACCAGGGGTCTCCAACCTTAGCAACTTTAAGACTTGTGGACTTCAACTGCAAAGCTGGCTGAGGAATTCTGGGAGTTGAAGTCCACAAGTCTTAAAGTTGCTAAGGTTGGAGACCCCTGCTCTAAATTATGAAAACAGCCTCCAGTTTCTTTTTTCCTTAATCTCAATGAAGGGATACCTTGATCCCAGTTGTTAAATCAATCAGAATGTCAGTATAACTGGGACTTTAAAGGTCAGTTTAAGTTACGGTTTTGAATCAGTATTAAATCTAGTCATAGGTATTAAAGTACTGTCTGACCAGATTAAGGCAATGCATACTTTGGGGGTGGGGGTCAGTCCCTAATTTGTCCCCAGTTGAAGATACATGCAGTATTCACTTGAAATTCTGCCTCATGCAATTTCTGCACCAGAATATCCTTTGAAATAATATAGCTGCTATATCACATTTGCACAGATCATTAGATTGCCATCCCTGTGTATTCTGGAAGAAATTAGCAATAATAACAGAAGTCCAGGCCCTAGCTGTGTTAATGCTAGAAATTGTTATATTTTCCCCCAACTGTGGATCGATGGCTCTCTTAATACTCCAGGTTCATGTAGAGACAACCATAACTGCTTTGTCAACCCAGATTGGTGCTATTAATGCATTTCTTTTTTCACCCTGGTATGCAGTCTGCAAAATAGATTCCCAATACTGGCATTGAAATAGTCATTAATGGCCCATCTGTCTCAGGGTGCAAATAATAGATTTCAATCTAGGAAAACATAGCACTGAGATCACTATTCTACTGGATATTGATCCTTTTGCATCAGCTGCTAGTAGGTTGGAAGCCATCCTTCCATAGAAAGGTCCCACAGAATATCAGTGCCCTCTTGAACACCTGGAATAGGAAGGTGTGGCCAATTCCTTGGGTTTTCTCACCTGTACTAAATTATGACAGGTGAGAAGGACATAGCGGATTGGTCTCTCCCATTTGCATCAGTTGAAAGGCAAACAACACTAATGCCCCTCTAGTTGTCCTGAATGAAATTTAAAAGAAAAAAAACAAGGAAATATTGTATTGCAGTGTTTCTCAATAGTGGGAAAGTTCAGATGTGTGGACTACAACTCCCAGAATATCCCAGCCAGCTATTCTATTTGAGGAATTCGGGAGTTGAAGTCCATGCATCTTTAAAAGTTGCTAAGGTTGAGAAACGCTGTTGTACTGAATATTCCTCCTTTTAGTTTCTTCAGGAAATGAATGATACCGTACAGAGAATGAATCGGTTATCTCTGATGTAGTTGTAGATCATTAAACTAAACACCTCATGGGTTGGTGATTTGAGGCGGGGGGCATAACAATTTCTCTAGAGTGGGTGGATCACTGAATGTTGTGGCCTTTTAAAAAAACAGGGAAAAATCACAATATTCCATCACAATCAAGGGTTAATCAGTATTAGTATAGGTGGCAAGGAAATAGTTGCCCCAGAAACCATTTACTTCCATATCAATTGCTGTTTCTTTCTCACTTTTCTCTACCCCACCCCAGATTGTAAGTGAAAGAGGAGGAAAAAAAAACCGGTACTGTAATCTTATAGTCTTATTTTTAGATAGGGAACATAGAAACAAACCCTTTGGTGGCTTTAGAAGAAGGGGATTTCTCTAACAGGGTGTTTGAAATATCAGGAGTAAATTTGCTTCGTGAAAAATTAAACCTTTTTTTGGGGGGTGGGGGATGTTAAAATGTTTGATCTGGTCTGGTTGGTTATCCAGTACTTTGGGACCTACCATGCTTGTGCTTGATTATTTTTTTTAATTTTGAGTTTTTCCAAAGCACTTTTTTCCTACTATTTTTCTAATCTTGTCTTAGTGATAGTTTGATGAATTAATTGTCCGTAGCAGTTCAAGGATTGATGGCTGCCATTCAGTTTGCATCAAGAGAGGCATTCTGGATCCTCAGATTGATTAAGTCAGTATTATGTTTTGATGCTAAACTTTATAAAGAATGATTTCCCCATTCCTTATTTTACAAAATCAAGCATTTATCTACTTTCTGGTGCCAAGGGCCTGTTCAGGGTTAATACTGTATTTCCATTTCCCAATCATGATTAAGGGATCAAAAGTGGACTTCTCTGTTCTCTCAATCAGAATCCCAGAACCCATAACCCACAGCTTGCCAATCCAGCTGTACCAAAGAAATGGTTAATGCCAACCAAGATCAACTGCTAAGTATTTTAACTATTGGCTAGGATTCAAGCTTAGGTAGCATTATCCACCATTCCTTTTGATGCAGACTTAATGATAAAACGTAATTAAGGTATAAGGAAAATGTACTCCAAGAAGAAAAGGGAATAGTGAATCTTCAGCCATTTTTTGAACCCTTAAATCAGGGTTTCTCAACCTTGGCAACTTCTAAGTGGTGTGGACTTCAGTTCCCAGAATTCCCCAGCCAGCATGGGTGAATGGCTGAGGAAGTCTGAGATTTGAATTCCACACAGCTTAGAATTTCCAAGGGTGAGAAACGCCGCCTTAGAGGCTGACAGCTAAATGTACTTCATCTGCTCTGATTCCAAAATTCTTTCTTGTCTAAATTTTCTTGGGGCCTTTCTGTCTACTGTTATGTCATAAATCAACTATTTTTCTGTTCTGTTGCTTCTCTTTTCTACTCTGTGTATATATTAGAGCTGTGAAGTGGTTCAGGTTTGATTCCAAATAGCAATCATACAGGATCCGTGTATGTAGCACCTATCTCCACCCTTTAAAGCAGCTACATCTTTCCCCAGATTCTTACGGCTGCTTTCAAGAGACAGGTACTCCAAAGCACCTTTTCTGAAATATGTTTGCAGGCCTAAGCTGTAATGTACAGTACTGTATATATACAGAGAGAGGGAGGGAGGTATTTCCAAGTTCTGAATTGGTAATGTTCCATATATCTCTACCACTTTAATTTGAAAGCAGAATATCTTTTTTTTTCTTTGCTCGTTTCTATTTGGTCTGTAAACTGAATTGTCAGAAAGGGACAGTATTCCCTTTTTCCATTCCTCAAGGGTGCCACTTTTCAGAGAGGAGTTCCTAAATTACACAGGACTTCTTATCATTCTGGTTATTCCAGGATTAGCATTGCAAACAAAGCTAGCGTTTTAATCTTTCCACACTTGAGAGCTTTACTGGATGGAATTAATGTCTTTGATGGCGAGTGGGGGGGAAAGGATATTTAAATCAATTACTCTTCAGTTTAAAGGCTCTTTAACACCGCAGGAATGAAAGGAGAGACTTTTCCTAGCTCTTTCAAAGGGGATACTGTCTCTTTAAACTTTGTTCTTTAATTCTGTGAATGGAAGGTAACCAAATGCCCTGGCTTGATTGTGGAATTAACAATCCGACCAATGTTTATAACTTTCTACCCACCTCTGCTTGTTAATTTCAACCTGCTGTTACTTTTCTGCCCAATTTTAGCCCTTTTCTCGGTTCTGTCTGATTGGATTGAATTGTCTTGGCCTTGTAGGTGGGGTGGGGTCTCTCTCCCCCCCCTTCCCCTGATTTGCCTCCATTGACCCTTTTGGAAACTGTTTGCAGTGCGATTAAAAACGCCTGGAAGACTGGCCAATGTGCTGAGTTTGCAAAACTGGCAGAACCTTTGCATCAGGAAAGACAAAAACAAAACTTTTTGCGAATCAGAACCGGGGTAGAGATCTTCCTTTCCGGCTGTCTCTTTTCCTCCACTCTGATGCCTTTCTATTTTCAACTTGACATTTTCCTATGTGAATGTGCCTTTTGGGAAAAAACGGCTTTGATATTTCTCTCTCTCCTGCAAAAGACTGGCCTGCATGCTTTGACTCTAATGATTTCCTTTGAGCTCCTGTAATAGCATTCTCTTTTTGTGATCTGTAAGTCCTGCTGTGTTTAAATAAATATTTATCTTGGCATAATTTGAAAGTCTGAGCGTGTGTGGTTTTTCCTTCCCCCTCCCCTCTTTTTTTTTAGTCCAGAAATTTCTGGCCATCAGGAAAAAATAAATAAAGTTTAAAGCAATTGTATCCCCTTCTATGTGAAAAGTCTCTCTCTTTCTCTCTCTCTCTCTCTCTCTTTCTCTCTCTGTCTTTCTGTCTTTGGTGGTTAACAGAGCTAGAATAAAGAAAGGGATAAAGATTAAAAAATGAGTTTAATGATCAGGCAACTAACTGGAACTAACTAAGGCGGCTGCTTTATAGAACTAAGTGAAAAATGACTTTCTCCAGGGTAAACGTGGAAAGAAATGGAAAATTTCTGGAAAACAGTCTTTTTATTTACATTTCTATTTTTTTTGTTTTTGTTTGTTGAGGCCTTTTTTCCCCCTTTTGCTAATAAATGGGGGAAAGTGGCTTCTGAAATACTTAAATGATACAAAAATGATTAAGTAAAGTATTTATGTATTACCTGCAAGCCTCAAAAGAATTTCTAACAGCTGCACAGCAGGAAGAATCCTCTGAAATAGTGTTTATAGTATCAGATAACTATCCAAGTTGTCCTTGAGTTACAACCACAATGGAGCCCAAAATTTCTGTTGCTAATTGAGATGGTTGTTAAGCGAGTTTTGCCCCCATTTTACAACCTTCCTTGCCACAGTTGTTAAGTGAATCATTGTAGTTTTTGAGTCAGTAACACGGTTGTTAAGTGACCCATTGACTTTGCTTGTCAGAAGGTTCCAAAAGGTGATCACAAGACACAGGGGCACTGAAACAGTCATAAATACATGCCAGTTGCCAAGTGTCTGAATTTTGATCACATGACCATGGGAAATGCCACAACAGCCATGTGAAAACCAGTCATAAGTCACTTTTATCAGTGCCATTGTAACTTTGAATGGTCACTAAATGAACTGTTGTAAGTCAAGGACTACCTGTAGTTATTTTACTCAAGGATGAGCTATATAGAACAGAACAGAACAGAACTCTCTTGGCCAAGTGTGATTGGACACACAAGGAATTTGTCTTTGGTGCATATGCTCTTAGTGTATATAAAAAATAAAATACATTCATCAAGAATCATAAAATACAACACTTAGTGATAGTCATAGGTTACTAAATAAGCAATCAAATGATATTAGGAAACAAATAAAACAACATAAATCGTAGAGATACAAGCAACAAGGTTGTATAGTACAATGTTATATAGAACAATTCCCAAATGTTTAAAACAAAGAATGCATTTCTACCTTCAAGAGCATGAATATATCTATAAAGAGGGGAGAATTTCTTTAATCTAGCAGATGATTTTCGATTGCTGACTTTATTTAGAGCTTGGTGGAACTTTCTCTGTTTTTGCTACTTACCTTTTTGGAGTACAGAAGATTTTGACATAAGCATCAATCGATTCCTATCTGGATAGGATACAGACAACCCTCTCCCTGTCTATATGGGCAGTCAATCTATTTATGACCATAATTGAGCTCCAGATTTCCATTGCTAAGCAAGACAAGGTCTTATGACCTTTTTTTTGCCACAGTTGTGAAGTGAACCACTGCAATTGTTAAGTTAGTTAACACCGTTGTTAAGCGAGTCTAGTTCCCCCATTGACTTTATTTGTCAGAAAGTCTCAAAGGTGATCATATGACTCAGGAACACTGCAACCGTCATAAATATGAGTCGGTTGGCAAGCGCCTGAATATTGACCACGTGACTTTGAGGATGCTGCCGTGGTCATCAGTGTGAAAAATGGTCATAAGTCATTTTTCTTATTGCCTTTATCACTTCAAATGGTCACTAAATAAATGGCTATAAGTCAAGGACTACTTTTGGCCATGGCTTCTTGTCTCATCTTTTCTTCCCTTTGAACGTTAGCTAATTAAATAAGAAAAACACTTGGAGTAGCAGAAAGGCTATGAATAACAAGAGGAGGGAGCTTCCTTGAAAGGGATATTTAACACTTTTAAGCTTAATCACATAATCATTTAAATGTCCTCCTTCCCCTTCTTATCCTGTATAAACAAAGGAAATTATCAACTACCATGCTCTTTGATGCTATAGAAACTCTGGAAGCCCTGCTAAAATTTTAGTTTCTATTATACGTGCTGGTAGTCCTCAACGTATGATCACAATTGAGTCCCAACGTTTCAGTTCCTAAGTGTGACAGCTGTTCAGTTTTACCCCATTTTATAACCTTTGTTGCCACAGTTGTTAAGTGAACCTAAAATCTGTGAGAGTGTGAATGGGAGACAGTAGAGTAGAGTAGAGTAGAGTAGAGTAGAATAGAATAGAATAGAATAGAATAGAATAGAATAGAATAGAATAGAATAGAATAGAATAGAATAGAATAGAATAGAATAGAATAGGAGTTGGAAGGGACCTTGGAGGTCTTCTAGTCCAACCCCCTGTTGAGGCAGGAAACCCTATATCATTTGAGACAAATGGTTGTTCAATCTCTTCTTAAAAACAAATTTCTCTCTTTCAAAATACCTGCAGTTTCATTCACACACACATACACACAAACATAAATACACGCACACATACACACACCAAAAGAATTGCAGAAGTTTATGTTGTCACCAGGCACGTTTACCTATAGGTCTAGGCAGGGCACCAGATCTTGGCAAAGGTTGTTCCCGCTTGATATAATAGCATTTGAAGACCCATAGAGAAGCTGGTCCTTTGATGTATGTGTCTTCTTCATAAATTTATCTTCTCCTGATCACCAAAAAACATGCTTCTTATTCATTTAATAACAATGCAGGTTGGGATGTTGGGTTGATCCTGCCGTAGGTGTCTCTTGGAAATCATGATACATAGATTCCACACAATGAAATTAATATTCCACATACAATCTCTCAAGTCAGTTGCACACGTGGGCCTTGTATGCATTCATTTCCCCACACGGAAGCTGCTGAGGGAAGAGGGAGATTCCCTATTTGAAAGAGACACATGTTGCTGAGGATATTAGCTCAGTGCAATCCCAGTTCTTTTTATCACATAAGGTCTGGGGGTGTCCAATCTTGGCAACTTTAAGATTGGCGGACTTCAATTCCCAGAATTCCCAGCCAAAGCAACTGATCAGAACAGAGTCAAAACGCTAGTTCTTAAATGCTGAAGAACCAAACCTCAGTTATGCAGGTTGTTTATTCCTGATATTGGCTGCCTGGCTGGGGAATTCTGGGAGTTGAAGTCCACCAAGTCTTAAAGTTGACAAGGTTGGACAGCTCCGAATAAGACAACTGATCAGAACTGAGCCAAAACACTAGTTCTTAATGCAGGTTGTTTATTCTTGATATTCCATGTGTACCTTCCCCCTTCTTTTTTTTTTTTTAAAAAAAAAACCTTTGGATGTCTGAATTTGAGCCTAACCTTAAAACAAAGAGGGAAAAGAGGTTGTTTGAGCAAAAGTGCAACTATCTCAGGTTCTCCATTGTTGGCTTTGAGACAAAATACAAATTTTGCACCTAAAGTACAAATTTTGCTAGTTGAGCTATGAAATGATCAAGGGAGTTGGTAATATTTCTGTCAGGCGTTCTAGAGGGGCAGAAGGAGGAAAGGCCTGATTTCCCTCCCGAGGCAAAAACGAGGTTGGCTCCCCAAATTTTATAATCAGAAACTTGGAATCACATTTAATTATCACAAAATACATGTGCACAAGTGTGTTTGCACTCGTTGCCCTGAATAATAGAAAGTAGGGAAACGTAGCTGCGGTTTGTGTATAGGCCCTCCTTGACTTACAACCGTTCGTTTAGGGACTGTCTGAAATTATAGCAGCACTGAAAGAAGTGACTTATGGCCGGGCCTTACATTTAATGATCATCGCAACATCCTCATGGTCACGTGGCAACTGGCACCAGTGTATATTAACAATGGTTGCTGTGTCCTGATATCATATAAATGGCCATTCATAAGTGGACAACGTACCTGTATTTCTTTACTTTATTCAAATGTTGGTGCTGTCCAATCGCATCCAATTCTGGGTGGCTCACAAAGTAAAGAATATCACAAATTAAGTACACAATAAAATGATTGTTTTTTAAAAAAGAAATTACAAAATACTTACAAGATGGTGATCCAGACCATACACCAATCTTAGAGATCCATTCATCCTGTCTCATAGCCTGAGAGAACAGCCAGATTTTTTAAGGTCTATTGAAATCCCAGAGGTGCTTTTTTCACAAGGCAACTGGTCTTTGTTTTTCCTTGAAGACGTTTTGCTTCCCATCCGAGAAGCTTCTTCAGTTCTGACTGAATGGGTGGAGGCTGGAAGGATTTATATTCCTTGTAGTCATCTGGTTGTTATCACTCTTTCTGAGAGTCATTGTGGCCACTTGGAGGTTTATCTGTGCCCTCGGGGTCACCCGAATTGTGCAAATGAGTATGGAACCTTCTTGGAACTGCTGAAAGGACTGTGTTGTATACAGGAGATAGATGGTTTGAAAGGGGGGGGGTGTCAAAGAGGCCATCTACATTAAGACTGAACAGCCCCCTCTCAACAGAGGGGAAGGGATATGACACCACCTATCTCCTGTTTACAATACAGCCCTTTCAGCAGTTCCAAGAAGGCTCCACACCCATTTGCGCTGTTCAGGTGCAAAAATTATTGCATGCTTAAACTCTATAAGAATCTAACCAACTAACAGTCAAGAGAAATGAGTGGGAGATAAGAAAGGCATTCAAAGTGGGCTGGACTTAGATCTCTTGTAGGCATGCAGGGACTCAAGACCTATGACATGCTTTTGACCCCTTAGGCTCAGCCTGGTCATCTCCTACAGTCCAGTTGCCTTTTAGAAAAGCAACCATGACATGGATGATTGAGAACCTCCATTGATGCTTCTTACAGGATTTTTTTTAATTTCCCATTCTAGCCTAGAGGTCTGTAATGTCCTGTTACACGTATTCCATCCTTCTTTTAATCAGGTCTGCTAAATTCGACTAGGTGTCATGGCTTGATTGAAGGTTTTTCAAATAATACCTTTATTCCAATTCGGTAACATTTGGAAATGTTAGATAACTGTACTCTAGTTTCATCACCCCAGCCAGCAGATTGTGATAGTGGTTGTGGGTGATGGGAGCTGTGATTCAACACCTGGGGGAGGAAGGCAGATAGGAACCGTTGTAGTTGAAGCCAGAGCACGACATAGTCCAGTGGAAGGCAAAATTAGAATCAGGCAAGTGGATTTTTTTTTCTTTGAAAACATTTCACTTCTCATCCAAGAAGCTTCTTCTGTTCTCACTGCTTCTTGGATGAGAAGCTAAACGTTTCAAAGAAAAAAAAACTAAGAAACTAGTTGGTTTTTGGAAAAGCAGCTTTGGGAGAACCATGACCTGCATGTCTCCATAGTGTCAGGATTCCGATGGATGCCCTAATTAACTTGAGCCAAGTTTCAAAAGAAATCCAATTATTGATTAGAAGCAACATGTCTGGCACTTTCCCAAGTACAGTCGGCTCTGCCCCACGTAATTTACTGGCCACCTACGACCCTGTTTTCCCCCCTCCTCCCAGGTTGTGTCATAAATCACATTCTCCAATGGAGCACTTTCTCAGACTGTAGAAAACACACCTCTCTGGCTTGCTCTAGTAGCCTAGGATACAATCTGGAGAAAGGTATGCGTGAAATGTGCTTCTGGTCATAGCAACCGAGCTTCTCCATCGGTTCTCTCCATCTCCTGCCTACGGCAACTCAAAAGCAGGCCAGGAATGCTTTACGAGTTGACCCATAGACACTGGGGGTCGATATGTTCTCTCATCCCCTTGCTCCAACGAAGAATCGATTCCTTTAGGATACCCATCATATTTCTGGTAGGGGAGTGTGGAGGAATATTTGGGAACTGGCCTGTGATATTGAGATTCCCAACTTCGCCCACCCCAGGTATTGTCTCCTTCTTTGGCTTTGATTTGCGAGAGGTTTGGTGAGAAGATCGCCCGTCCCTTCCTTAACTCTTTGGATGTCTGTTGCTCTTTTTAGATCTGGATGACTTGAAGTGTGCCCCGTTTGGAACTTATAGCAGTGGCTCTCTTCTGAGCAGCTTCCCGAGCTGTGACTGGCCTGATAAAGAAGATGTCTGTCAGAGCAGACAGTCTACCCCCTTCTCCCTTCCTGCAGGAAATGGCGTTGCCTCCTTAGCTACCTCTGTCCTCCAGAAGAAAGAGACCTTTTTCGGCAGCTCTGAAAACATCACCGTGACCACCGTTTCCAAAGTGACAACCTTTGCGAACGAGGACGCTCTCCAAGACGCGACATTCTCATCTTTTACAAACTTCCAAGGTTCCAGTCCTCCCTCTATGGACCAAAGCGAGGACGAAGTTGAAGATTTTGGAGAGTTTGCTCGACCACCGGACGATGGGATTGAGAGACCAGCCACGGGCGGACTTCAAGAGGCTGACTCGGCCCCGGTCTCTTCAGAGGCTGGAAAAGAAGTTTTTGACGACTTCGGAGAGTTTCAGGGTGAAAAACCAAAGATCAGCAAATTTGACTTTTTACTGGCAACTTCCCAAGGGAAAATGAAATCCAGTGAAGAAATGATCAAAAGCGAGCTGGCAACTTTTGACCTCTCTGTTCAAGGTGAGAATCCACGCTGATATTGTGGTTGCCATTACAGGTAGTCCTCAACTTACAACTACAACTTCACTGTAGTTAAGTGAGACATTTGCTAAGTGAGTTTTTGCCCCCGTTTTACAACTTTTCTCGCCACATTTGTTAAGTGAATCACTGCAGTTCTTAAATTACCCTGTTTCTCCAACAATACGGCCTCCTCCAATAGGAAGTCCCAGCATGTTTTATAGGCATGAAATGAAATTAAGCCCCTCCCCCCAAATTAAGGCCTATATTAAAACATGCGAAATGGGGGGGAATGGTGGGGGAGGGCTTGCCATTAGGAAGTACTTTTGTTGCACACCCGGATATGGTGCTGCCTGCGTTGACCCCGATACGAAGTGCCCCACCAACGCCGAGGTCAACATCCAAGCCGTCGCAGCCCGCCTGAAAATGCAAGGGGGTGGAATTAAGTCACCCCCGAAAAGACGGCCTAGCCATTTTTTCGGGGCTCAAAAAAAAATAAGACCCGGCCTTATTATATGAGAAACACGGTAGTAACATGGTTGTTAAGTGAATCTGGCTTCCCCATTGACTAGGTCACAAAAGGGGGATCACACCGTTGGGACAATGCAACCATCATAAATGTGAGTCAGTTGTCAAGCATCCAAATGTAAATCGCGTGACCATGGGGATACTACAATGGTCATAAGTGTGAAACATGGTCATAAGTCACTTTTTCAGTGCCATTGTAACTTTGAATGGTCACTAAATGAACTGTTGTAAGTTGAGGACTACCTGTATACTGAGTTTGTGGTTGGTTCTAAGTCTCACCTAGTGCTGGGAATTGAAGAAATTCAGAATATCTGTGGAATTCTTTATGATTTGATTTCTAAGGCCATTCACTTTCCAGCAGTTCTTTGCAGGGAGAGAGCAAACAGGCACAGATCAGAAATTAAAGTGAGATATTTCAATAAAACTGTGGAGCTACATAAAATCATAGAATCATAGGGCTGGAAGGGACCTTGGAGGTCTTCTAGTCCAGTGGTTGCCAACCAGTGGGCCAGGGACCACTGGTGGTCCGTGAGAAAATTTTGATGGTCCACAGAGAAATATCCCCCCAAAACAATTAATCCAGGCTGTGCGGGAACACAAGGCTGCGCCGGCCACATGGCCCACCCACCCTCTGGCCCCTCACCCTTCAGCCGAGTGCAAACCTTACCTTGAGTAGAGCCACGCGAGCTGGAACTGGAAGGTAAGACCAACAGTAAGGGAGGGAAATCCATCCCCGGGTGGCTTGCTGACGTTGGTGGGAAAGTCGGTCCCATATCCCAGAGTTGAACTGACCCTTTGGTCATCCCGGAGCAGCTGCCCCTCCACCCGGGTGCACCGGCCTGCCATGGACTGGAGAGCTGCTCCAGGATGACTAAAGGGACAGTCCCGTGACTATTGCAGCTCTGGAATATGGGACCGACTTTCAGCAAGCCACCGTCAGCCAAAATTCATATTAGTGGTCCGCGGGATTTAAAATTATGAGTTTGGTGGTCCCTGAGGTCCAAAAGGTTGGCGACCCCTGTTCTAGTCCAACCCACTGCTCAAGGCAGAGGACCATTTTCTTATGACCACAGTTGAGCCCAATATTTCTGTTGCTAAATGAAACAGTTGTTAAGGGAGTTTTGCCCCATTTTTATGACTTTCCTTGACACAGTTGTTAAGTCAATCACTGCAATTATTAAGTTAATAACATGGCTGTTAAGCGAATCTGGCTTCCCCATTGAAAACTTTGCTTGTCACAAGGTCACCAATGGTGGTCCAGAACACTGTAACCATGATAAATAAATACGAACCAATTGCCAAGCATCCAAATTTTGACCATGTTACCATAAAGATGCTGCAATGGTCATAAGTGTGAAAAACTGTCATAAGTCACTTTTTTCATTGCCGTTGTAACTTCGAACAGTTACTAAACAAATCACAAAGACAATCACAAATTGAATAACAGAGTTGGAAGGGACCTTGGAGGTCTTCTAGTCCAACCCCCTGCTCTGGCAGGAAACCCTATAGCATTTCAAAGAAACGGTTGTCCAATCTCTTCTTAACAACCTCCAATGTTGGAGCATTCCCAACTTCTAGAGGCAAGTTGTTCCACTGATTAATTGTTCTCACTGTCAGGAAATTTCTCCTTAGTCCTAGGTTGCTTCCCTCCTTGGTTAGTTTCCATCCATGGCTTCTTGTGGCTGTAAGTCAAGGACTATCTGTATTCATGGACCTGACCACCCCTTTAATACCTGTATTTCCTTCCAGGTTCTCACAAAAGGACCCTAAGTTTAGGCTCCTCACCTCTGCCACCTGCGGAACAGCCCTTCAGAGATCGATCAAACACTCTGAGCGAGAAGCCTTCCCTGCCAGTCATCCGAGACAAGTACAAGGACCTTACTGGAGAAGTAGAGGTAAGGGGAGAACCAACAAAAAGGTTGTGGCTTGGGGCACCTGTGCTGAAGACAATTGTTTCATTAAGCAGGTGCCAAGCTGCAAATTCAGGTAAGGGAAAAATCCTTGTGGATGAATTGAGAGCCGCTGTAAGAGAGAGGTAGAGTTGTAGCTGCCTTGTTTCCCAGATGTAGCTCAGCTTTCATATTGATTCTTTCACTTATTGCTTACCGCAATGTGTTCCTCAGTCTCAGCAACTTTGAGATCTGTGGATTTCAATTCCCAGAATTCCCCAGCCAGAGTCTGGTTGAGGAATTCTGGGTGGTTGAAGTCCATAAATATTAAAACTTCTCGAGTTTGAGAAACGCTGATTTACAGGCATACCTGTATGCTGCCCAATCCATTCCAAGCAACAAAATGAAATACAAACTACAAATAATTCAGAGCAGCCCATCTCATCAATCAAGGGTCTTCGAACTTGGCAAGTTTAAGACTTATGGACTTCAACTCCCAGAATTCCCAAGCTAACATGACTGGAGAAGGAATTCTGGGAGTTGAAGTCCACAAGTCTTAAAGCTGTCAAGTTTGAAGACCTCTGTCATAAACCAAACCCACCAGCCCATACTCAGCCACATTTTCCAATCAAGGGGCAACACCAAAAATTATTTGGAACCAGCCCGTTTAACATGCTTCTAAAATAACTAGATGGGAACCAGTTTTGCTAGTGGGTAGTAATCAAAATGGCCTATTTGATCTTCACAACTTGATGGGATCAGAGATCAGTGGTGGTATTCTACTGGCTTGGCCCAGTTCTGGCCTACCGGTAGCACCAAAGAGCAGAGGAGACCAAAACGGTTTTCTCTGAGGAGCTGCTGGAGCTGCTGTTGGGCCCACCTGCCTGCCCGAGCTCCCACCCTGACCTTTATTTCCTGCTTTTGAAGCACAGCTGCATTGCTCGGCACAGCAGATTGCTGCGCGTCAGCTGCTGAAGCGACAGGGAGAGTGCAGGATTGCAGGAGGCGAATCGGAAAGCCTCTGCACCCTGCAAAGTGCACGTTTGCATGTGCACCAAGCCACGCCCCCCCGAACCGGTGGTAAACTTTTTTTGAAACGTACCACTGGAAGAGATCCACAGCCTTTCCCTCCCAAACTGTTTATTCAGAGTTTTTACAGCATTAATTCAGCGCCAGCAAAATAAACACAGATGGCTGATGCTTCATTTAACATCTTTATAAACATCATAAGTAGATTTTACAAACCAGTTGTAGATTTCTCCAACATGGAGCAAACTTAGACAGAAACATGTTGCAAGTAACTTCAGTAGACCAGAACAGAGAGAACTTCCAGTTTTACTTTAGTTCAGCAGGCAAGCAGAGGAGAGAAGCAGTTTCATTTCAATAGACAGACTCAGAGCTCACCATAGCTGCAGAGTTGCAGAGCTTAATACAGAGCCACGCCTAGGCTACTTTTCGTTTCAGTTTCCAGCCTAGGCTACATCAAGTTTCAGTTTCCAAACAGTTCTCATTGGCTGACTTAATTGCTATGCCTATTCATTGGCTGACCTTGTTACCATGTTCTATTCCAGTTCATGAATATACTCTGACACTGTTGTGTGCTGTTACAGATGAAGAAAAAATAGAAAACTTTTTGATTTTCCACATCTGAATTTGACTATCCCATGCAGAAAAAACAAACAAACATAAAAATCATTCCATGTTGGCTTTTTTTTTTGCAGCCATTCAAAATTGTTTCTTTTACTTTCTCCCACTAGGAAAGTGAGAGATATGCCTATGAATGGCAGAGGTGTTTGGAAAGTGCGCTGCAGGTAAGTAGGTGACCACCATATCAATCTACCTGAGTAACTTCCTTTCCTTTTCTGTAGGTATTGGTGATTTGAAAAGGGGAAAGTTGGCCATGACATCTATAGAGCAGCGAGAATATTTTGCATAATTCACTTCAGTTGGTTGTTTTATATTTTCACCACAATGTAAAAAAAGATGTTGAAATTCTGGAAAGAATGCAGAGAAAAGCAACCAAGATGATTTGGGGGCTGAAGGCTCAAATATATTTAGGAATTGGATGGGTGTGTCTAGTTTAATGAAGAGAAGGACTAGGAATGACATGAGATTAGTGTTCCATTATCTAAGGCGTTGCCACAGAGAAGAGGAGGTCAATCTATTCTTCAAAGTACCTGTGATGCCAAGATCTCTCTCAATTTTTTTTTTGTCCGTTGAAACAAATCAATGATCCAGTAACTAAGAGTGGGCAGACAAAACCACAATATTGAAGTAGCACTAGGGTTTCACCTCCCACTAACTACGGCTTTGCACGAAAAGAATAGATGCAGGCCTCATTTTAAATACTGGAACTGATTTTGAGACTCTGGAAAGAGTGTAGAGAAGATGACAAAGATGATTAGGGAACTGGAGACTAAAACTAGGGGTGGGATGCTACCAGTTCTGCCTGGCTCTATAGAACCGGTAGCTCTGAAGAGCAGCAGACACAGAACCAGTGTGCGCGCAAAAGGTAATCGCGGAACCGGTAGTTACACCGGTTGAATCCCACCCCTGACTAAAACATATGAAGAACGGTTGCTGGAACTGGATATGTCTAGTTCAGTGGTTCCCAACCTTTTTTTCGCCCCGCACCCCTAAAGAAATTTCACTCGAACCTCGCACCCCCTGAAATTTAGACTTTAGGAATTACTGAACGCGTTAAATATATGATAGGATTGAATCTTTTCAGCTATGTATGTGACGGCCACTAAATAACGATACTTAACTCTAAAATGAAAACAAAGTGAATCCATTGCATAATAAATAAAAATGCCCACATATAGCCAATATCCTATTATTTACCTGGACTTTTCTCGCACCCCCTGGAATATCGTCTCGCACCCCCAGGGGGTGTGAGCACCCCAGGTTGGGAACCCCTGGTCTAGTTTAATGAAAAGAAGGACTAGGGGAGACATGAGAGCAGTCTTCCAATAACTAAAGGGCTGCCCCAAAGAAGAAAGGGTCAACCTATTCTCCAAAGTACCTGAAGGCAGGACAAGAAGCAATGGGTGGAAACTAATCAAGGAGAAACCCAACCTAGAACTAAGGAGAAATTTCCTGACAGTGAGAACAATTAACCAGTGGAACGACTTGTTTCCAGAAGTTGTGGGTACTGCAACACTGGAGATTTTGAAGAAGAGATTGGACCAGCCATTTGTCCAGAATGAAATAGGGACTCCTGCTTGTTCAGGGAGTTGAACTAGAAGACCAGAGTTGCTCCTTTCCACCTCAGTTATTCTGTTTCAGATGTGTCTATGTTATAACTGCTAATAACCAATGGGAGGCCCTATGCAACACATTTCTGGAAACCAGTTACGTAGTGCCTCCTGTTGGTCAATAACAGTTATAACACCTATAACAATTATATAAATCCCTTAAGTGGGGAGATCTTAAGGCAGGGATCCCCAACCACTGGTCCACAGGATGCCAGAAACAAGCGAAGCCCCATTCATGGGATGCAGGAAGTACACAAAGCCACACTCTCTCCGGTCCACAGAAAAAAACTCTCTCCATGGTGCCCAAAAGGTTGTCTTGAGGCATAAGGCCAGGGGCATAAAAGTAGTAGAGGTAGCCCTTGACTTACGGGTGATCGCTTAGCAACCATTCAAAGTTACAACTGACCTCTCCAAGGGTACTCATGACCTAGTTCTGAAGTTTGGCAATTTACAGCCATTGGCACTGACAGCCATTTGTTGCGTCCCACGCTCACATTTTATGACATCTTTGCCAAAACTGGGCATTTACTTCCAGTTTTCAGCAAAACTGGCTCCTAGCAATCCGTTGGTTCACTTAACGACCGCAGTGTGTGCTTTACAAAGACAGCATTTGCTTAACGAGCACCACAAAACAAGGCCATAAAAACAGGTTGGTCGTGTGGCAACCTGCTTTATGACTGTCATATCGTAGGACCATAATGGGCAGGTTCCGTTACTGTCATAAATTCAAGGACTCCCTGTAAGCTGTGTAGTCTTAAGAGCGTACAAGGAAAGAGGTCCATTGTAGCAAATGTATCGTAACTACTAAGAAAAAGGACTCCGCATCTTTTGCGGTGTGTTTGTGGTTGGAATTACAAATTGTGGTGTTTAATAATCAGCCTCAGCTGCACATGGAGAGTCACTGGAACAATTCTGCAACTGTTATAAAGTTGGGGAAGAGTACAATAATATGCGCTATCTTACGTAAAACAAGCAGTGTAGGATAAAAATTCGGTCAAATTCAGCAGCTGAATGTGTAACTTTGCCACAACTGTGGTAAAATCAACTTCTCTCCTAATAGGTCATCAAGAAAGCAAACGACATCCTGAACGGAATCAGCAGCTCTTCTGTATGTACTGAAGTCATCCAGTCTGTGCAGGGCATGGAATATTTATTAGGTACAATTTTATTTGATTTCATATCTCAGTAGTGCAATGACAGGTAGTCCTTGACTTATGACCAGTCACTTAAGAACTGTTTGGAGTTGCAACAGCCAAACACACATCTGCCACACACCCATGATTTGGGGCACTTGGCAATTGGCTCACCTTCATGGCTATTTACAGCATTCCACAGGTTTTTTTTTTTAAACAAGTTTTATTAATTTTTCAGAAACAAACAAATCATCATTAACCATTACATACTTAAACCTTTTTCCATTATAAATTTAACAAGTCAGATAAAACCTTATTTTATACACTATAATTCTATTTTAAACCATTACCATATAAGCATACAAAAGCCTCTTATCCAGTTTCTCTTTACTTCTCTTTACTCTTATTCAATTTCATTATTATTATTTCATCTATTTCTTTCTGACTTGGTTACCATTATTCTCATTCTATATTTCTGCAAGGTTTTATTAATTCTCCCAGAAACATAAACACACAACACACAAGAACATTAAAAAAAAAAATCTTTTAAGAAAGTAACTTGGCCCCAGATATCTCTCTCTTCATGGACTTCAATTATATTCATGCTCATCTTACATGTCATTACTTATTTTATTTACCATTCTAAATCTTCTATATTAACTTCTCCACACATTTCACTCTTCTTAATTCTATCTTAATTAATCCATCTTAATTTGAGTCATTATATTTGTATCTTTTTGTCCATTCTTTATTGTCCCTTTGTCTCGTTCCTTATAATAAAAAAAAAGTTTCTCCTGAAATCACTAATCACAGTATGATGCCTTTCTATCTTCCCTCTAAATTAATCAAATTAACATTTAAAATAACACCCAATACCCAATCCGATTCTGCTTGGTACGTTCTATCTAAATAGTAAATCCAAAATAATTAAATACATAGTTAAACAGTAAATCCAAATGTTGAATCTTATAACATTCCCATTGCCTTTTCCAAAAACAAATGCTATAATAAAAATTTTATAATAACATCAATACCATAATCTTATTAAACTCTTTAATTAAAACTCAATATTCTAAACCTTCCCTGTAATATTATTAAATTTTAAAATCAATCATTACTAAACATTTCAACATTTTAATCTCTTATCAACTCTTAAGCCATTTTAATTTTCTATTTCTAATACAATGCTACAATATCATCTTATGTACCTTGCAAAATCTTTTTGAAGAATTTATACTTTACCCTTTATCCCTAAAAAAGATTCCTTTTTTCCCATCTAGTTTCAAAACTTTGTGGCTTTTCTCCACCATTTTCCTTCCTTTCTTCCCCACCAAACCTTTCTACCCCCCTTCTTCTAACCTCTGCCTTACTGGCTTCCCTTCTCTGTTGTGTTCCTTTTTCCTTTTGTTTACTATCATTATATTGATTTTGCACCTTATTTTCCCCCTTCTTAAGTGTTTTTTTAAATCTTAAGTCCTTCATTTCTCTTCCTTTCCCTCTTCCTTCTTTCTTGGTTAAATTCTGAAATTCATTAAAGATGGCTTCTTCCTCTCCTTCTTCTTCTTCTGTTGTCTTCATCTGTTGTAATGTTTGTTGATAGTTAGCAAGCGCCATTTCTAAGAAAAGGAAGGCTTCTTTCAAACCATCTTTACCATTTTTTTTTGTTTTCTCATATTCTTTTCTCAGTTCCTCAACAGAAAAAGCCATTATAAATCTTTTTCTTTTCTTTTCCCCTTCTTTCTTCTTGCAGCAACCAAGATATTTCAAAAAAAAAAAAAAAACAGTCCCAAAGTTATCAATCAGTCCAAGCCAAGGCAAAGTTCTCACTTTCTCTTCCTGGGGTAGTATCAATCAGAAAAAAGAAAGTCCAAATCTGTTTCTTAAAGTCTTATTGCAATATATTTCAGTCTTCAAATCCTTAAGGCATCTCCTCCAACAAAGTCTTAGCGTACAAATATTTTTTTAGTCCTCTCCCTTCTCACTTATCACTTAAAGCCAGTTTTTACCTAAAAAAATAGGTTTCTTAATATCCACTTATTAATTCCGTAGGAAGGAGAGTAAACTTTCCTTTCAGCACCACCAAATTGCCGCTTATTTTCTCTTCTAGAAGGTATCATTCAGAAAGCCATAATTTCCAGGAATTTTGTTAAATATATCTTAGAGTCCTGGGAACCAAGAAAAACTTTCTCTTTTCAAAAGCTTTCTCCACTTCCTCCTGCGCATTCTTACCCGGCTGCCAGCTTCTTTGTGGCGGCCATTGCAGACCGCCGCTGCACCGTCTTGGGAAAAGGGGTTCTGCCGGCTGGGAAGGGGTCTGCAGCACCCCCAAACCACACTCCGGGTCCCCTTATCTTCAGCCACCCCTGCAGGACAGCCTTAGCTCCAGACCCGTCCGGGTTGGAGCACCAAAACGGCTAGCGCAGCAGGGATCGCGCAGTATCGCGAATCCCTGCCGCTTGCGAAGCCGACAAACCGGAAGCTCCAGCATTCCACAGTTTTGTGACCACATTTTGTGACTTTTTTTGCCAGTTTTTGGCATTTACTTCCAGTTTCTGGCAATAGCAATAGCACTTAGACTTATATACCATTTCACAATGCTTTACAGTCCCTCTTTAAGCGGTTTACAATGTCAGCCTATTGCCCCCAGCAATCTGGGTCCTCATTTTACTGACCACGGAAGGGTGGAAGTCTGAGTCAACCCAAAAACACCCACTGGGAAAATAGATTCTCTTAACCACCATGGTGTTTGCTTAACGGCCATCGTGGAAAATAGTCATAACTTCAAATCTGGTCACGTGGCCCTTAGATTTATGACTGCTACGACTAATTCTGAGCTCAATTATGGTTTTAAGTCAAGGACGACCTGTAACATGAATTAAAAGTGTCTAGGTATTTGTGAAGATGGGTGGCAGGGAAGAAGGGAGATGTCTCCTTAAAGGCAAGGATCTCCAACCTTGGCCACATTACAACTTGTGGGCTTCAACCCCTACGCTGGCTGAGAAATTCTGGGAGTTGAAGTCCACGAGTCGTAAAGTTGCCAAGGTTAGAGAGCCCTGCTTGTAGGCATAGATTTATAGAACAGTAACTAGAAGTAACAATAACTAGAAGCTGTCTGCCAGGAGTATAAATCCTTCCATTCCCCACCATCCAGTCAGAGCTGAAGAAGCTTCTTGGATGAGAAGCAAAATTCAAAGAAAAACAGGAAAGTCCAGTTGCCTCTTGAAACAAAGCATCTTTGGGACAACCATGACCTGGACGGCTGAGAAACTCCACAGAGAACTAGAAGCAGTGGTGGTATTGTACCGGTTCGGCCCGGTTCTGCCGAGCCAGTAGCGACGATGAGCAGCGGAGGCCGAAACAGTTCTTTCCGACGCTCTGTGTTGGACCTGCCCGCCCACTTGCCTGCTCGGGCACCCATACTAACCTTAATATAGAATAGAGTAGAATAGAGTAGAATAGAATAGAATAGAATTTTGAACTGAATTGAATTGAACTGAATTTTGAATTGAATTGAATTTTGAATAGAATTGAATTGAATTTTGAATAGAATTGAATTGAATTTTGAATAGAATAGAATTGAATTGAATTTTGAATTGAATTGAATTGAATTGAATTGAATTTTGAATTGAATTGAATTGAATTTTGAATTGAATTGAATTGAATTGGCCAAGTGTGATTGGACACACAAGGAAGTTGTCTTGGTGCAAATGCTCTCAGTGTACATACAAGAAAAGATACATTTGTCAAGAGTCAAGAATCATCAGGTACAACACTTAATGATAGTCATAGGGTACAATAAGCAATCAAGTCATACTAGGAAACAGTGAATAAAAAAAGATACGATACAACAAGGTTACAATCATACAGTCATAAGTGGGAGGGGATGGGTGATAAGGAGTGATGAGAAGATTAATAGTAATAGTAGTGCAGACTTTGTAAATAGTTGAACAGTGTTGAGGGAATTATTTGTTTAGCAGAGTGATGGCTTTCGGGGAAAAAACTGTTCTTGTGTCTAGTTGTTGTGGTGTGCAGTGCTCTATAGTGTCATTATGTCCTGCTTTTGAAGCGCAGCTCAATTGCCGTGCAGCAGCTACTGAAGCATCAGAGAGAGTGTAGGATTGCAGGAGGTGAGTCAAAACGCCTCTGGGCCTGCGCAAAGTGTGCATTCGGGGCACACGCGCATGCAAAGTGTGTGTGTGTGTGCATGCACAAAGTGTGCCCACCAAGCCATGCCCACTGAACCGGTGGTAAAAATATTTGAAACACACCACTGACTAGAAGGGAACTAACATGGGAAGAAACATTCTTCCCATGTTTTTAAATCTCGCCTCTCTCAAAGTTATAGACAAATACTTGTCCTTCTGCCTACTTTCCCTTGAAATGTTGCCGTTTCAAGTAAATCATGACATTTTTTTAAAAAAAAATGTAATAGAACATTGCGTTGCCTTAGTCAGTGATCTGAATGATTCTAAGTCAAGGACCACCTGTATACACACAAATCAGTGAGGAGCACAGACAGTAAGAGATTCCCAGTGTGCAAATTTAGTTTTTGTAAGAGCAAGTGAAATTCAGGCACAGTTCTGCTTCTGTCACAATGCCTTCTGAGCTAAGGCCACAAAAACCGTCTACATGTCATATACGATACAGGTAAATCGATCCTCCTTTTACTCAC
This sequence comes from Notechis scutatus, assembly GCF_049901735.1. NCBI lineage: Eukaryota > Metazoa > Chordata > Lepidosauria > Squamata > Elapidae > Notechis > Notechis scutatus. The sequence continues at coordinate 10,443,812 of NC_142009.1, read as the reverse complement.
AGGACCTCTTGGCGTGTCTCTTGCTCTTTTTTTCAAATACTTCCTAGGGGTTGTTGAAGTTTATCGAGTCACCAAGCGGGTGGAGCTGGGCATCAAAGCCACCGCTGTCTGCAGCGAGAAACTCCAACTCCTCTTGAAGGATATCGATAAAGTGTGGAATAACCTGATCGGATTCATGTCCCTTGCAGCCTTAACGGTAAGGTGCTTTTGAACAATTGCTGGAGGACAATAGGTGGCGCCGGGAGACTTGATTCCACCTGCATATCATTTCATGAAGCCATTATAATCACCGTCTGTGGGTAGGTGGCAGCATGTATCCCTCTGAGGCTAATTCCAGATAAGCTCAGTAGGGTAGGCCTTGGATGGCGCTTGGATGGGACAGCTGATCTAATTATCTAGGCCAGTCTTTCTCAACCTTAGCAACTTTAAGAGGTGTGGACTTCAACTCCCAGAATTCCCCAGCCAGTCATACTGGCTGGGGAATTCTGGGAGCTGAAGTCCACATGTTTTAAAGCGACTGAATCTAAGAAACACTGGGCTTTTAGAATCTAAGAAACGTATTAGGCTTCTAGGTTTGGGACATCTATTCCTCCAATCTTTCCATTTTGATGTTCCCTAGTGGGAAAGTTGACTTCAAAACTGTCTATGTCCTTTTTTAAAAAAAAAATACAACGAAACCTTGTTTTAATGGACTGATTTGGGAGCACAAGGCACCTGTTATTCATAAATGCTAAACGTGAAAGGACGTCATTGATTTTGTGGTCACTGAGCAAATGTCATATATCACTGGGGAAACTGGACCTGCTATGTGCAGGATCTGGTGTATTGTCCAGTAAATTGCAATTTTACTGTCTTAGTAAATACAATTATACAATGCATTCATTCCAGGAATCCCTGCCCTAAGCTAACTTTCATGCAGGTCAGAGGGCATGTTGTGCACATACAGAAAGCAATAATTGACATTTTTGCAATCCTGTGCAATTACAGATAGTCCTCGACTTATGTCAGTTTGTTTAACGATGGTTCAAAGTTACAAGTGTAAAAAAATACTTATGACCTCTACTTACACTTAACGACCATCACACCACCCTCCCAATCATATGATTGCAATTCAGGCACTTGGAACCTGGCTTACATTTACAATTGGTTGCAATGTCCTGCAGTCACCTGATCATCGTTTGCAACCTTTAATTCTGTTTTCCAGCAAAAAATGCCCACTGTGGAAGCCAGATTTTTATTTAACGGCTGCATGATTCCCTTAACAACATATGATTCACGTAATGATAACCATGATTCATTTAAAAACCACTGTAAACATTGTTGTAAAATTAGGTCTGACTTTAATGATGGAAATTCCAGTCCTAATTGTGGTCACAAGTCAAGGACTACCTCTATCACCTCATGAAGGGGAGGAAGTTCAGAGGAAGAACATCTGCTTTACATGCAGGTCTCTCTAGGACTAAACATGGCAGTCGAAGATCGAAATAGCAATTTGTGAGAAAGGCGTCTTCCTACTTGAGTTGATATTTATTTATCTCCCACCTTTATGATTTTTACAAAGAACTCAAGGTGGAAAACATACCCACCACACCTTCTTCCTCCTATTTTCCTCACAACAGCCACCCTGTGAGGTGAATTGGGTTGAGAGTGAGTAATCAGCCCAAAGTCACCCAGTTGGCTTTTATGGTTAAGACAGGACTAGAACTCACCGTCGCCCGGTTTCTAGCCTGGCGCCTTAATCACTAACCTAAAGTGGCTCTCGCAGTTCCTGTGTCAGCGTTCCAATGAAACTCTTGTTGCGATTCAGGACTCCGAGACAAAGTCCATCAAAGTAAGAATTTATTAGAGAAGTCATGTTGGCATATCTCGGGAAAACCCGAATCTGAAATCCCGCGTTTCCCCCCCACTCACACTAAAACTCACACCCTGCCCTGTCCAGTGACATGCACATCATGAGATCCAGTCAATCTCCTGCTTCTGCTGCCGCCAAATTTCAGTCACTCCCTTCCAGGTGCTAGCAACCCGACCTTGATCTCATGTGAAAATATGTTGTTATGGCTATACTCCCTTTTGCTACTGTTGTGGGCCGACAGCGGCCAGCAGATTCGGACAGTAAGGAGGTTGGGGAGGAACATGGGCCAGTCCTGGAGTCTGGGGAAGGCTCTGTGTTGGAGGCAGAGATGGTGCCAGGCCATCTGACAGTTATCAGCTGCCTTTGGAGTTGGACATCGGTCAGGCAGAAGAACAGCTGGAGCCTGTTCCCAGTGTGCACATGTGCAGAGTTGCCAGAAGAAGGGAACAGCTGAGGAACAAGGGCTGACTTGGAAGTAAAGCCACTGGGGAATGGCTCCTCCCCTAGAGAATAAAAGAGGAGCGAAAGGGGAGTGGGGCTTTGCAGGACACAATGAGTTCATTCCGGCATTCTTGCCAAGTCTGAAAGATATCGGCCTGGCCACTCTCCAAGCCTGATCGAGGTCTGTAACGGGGAACTATCTTGAAAGACTGTTGGCCGGGACTTTGTTGGAGAGGAAATTCATTGTGAGTTAAATAAAAGGGGTTTATTGGGACAAGGACTCGGCTTCGTGCTGTTGGGGAAGCCTAGGTGAGAACAACTATGCTCCCCTTCCCACAGCTCTCCCATCCCCCACTGTGGCAGCCTCGGTTAGTTTGTCTCAAGATGGATCCAGGGCTGACATCCTGCACAGAGGCTGTACTAGATTAAAAGTTTGATTGGCTTATTTCTTTGCTCCCCTGAGAAACGTTAAGATTTTCCTCTTTTCTTCTTGCAGCCGGATGAAAACTCGCTGGATTTCTCCTCCTGTATGCTTCGCCCAGGAATTAAAAATGCTCAGGAACTGGCTTGTGGGGTGTGCCTCTTAAACGTAAACTCAAGGAGCAAGGCAAGTAGAGCGGCCATCTCTTCTTCTCTCTTTACATTTTGCTGTCCAGGTTTTAGTTTTCCTCTCTTTGTTTACTATACTCACTTTATAAGGCAGGCAACTCCAAACCTGGCCACTTTACTGGCAAATGCCACCTCTTGACTGGAGATTTTACAGTATCTTTCCCCTGCCATGCCCACCAAGCCACGTCCACAGAACTGGTAGTAAAAAAAATTGAATCCTACCACTGGCTCTGGTGCCCAGGCTCTGCCATGGAGGGAAGGCCTGCATATCAACCTTGCCCCAGCCTCCTACAAAAAAAGTAATAATAATCTCAGAAACTTCACAGATTTTGTTGCAACCAAAACCAGAACATCCCAAGTATGGCTTCTGCCAAACCAGGACTGATACAAAAGAGTTGGCAGAAATTTGGAATATGATTTCTTTTTGGGTTCAAACCAAAGCATATTCCTGTTTCATGTACACCCCTCTTCTCATTTTCTGTCCACGAGGTTGAACTTTCAATTCTCTTGGTTATCCTCCCTATGCTTGTTTTGCCAAGTTTTTCAGACTCTTTCTTTGAAATGAAGTTCTCCAAACTGGACACAATTTGCAGAACACAATTATTGTGTCTGTCATTTGGAAATGACACGGTTGACGCAGACTGAACATTGCATTTGCCATTTTAGCAGTCACAGTAACACTGCTATCTTATATTAAGTTTGTCCATTTCTCATAAATCAGTATTTTTCCTCCTTGGCAGCTTGAAGATGTGTGGACTTCAATTCCCAGAATTCCCCAGCCAGCGTTGCGTTGCTGGCTGGGGAATTCTGGGAGTTGAAGTCCACACATCTTCAAGCTGCCAAGGAGGAAAAATACTGACAGAAAGTATTACCAAGCCAGGTTTTCTCCATCCTACAGTTTATATATTTGATTTCTTTTCCTAATTTTCTGAAGAATTGCCCATTTGTCTTGATTAAAATTCATTGTTATTTTCAATCTGCTTCTCAACCATCAAACCATTAATTTGAGTTTTCTGTCAAAATAGTTAACCTACCCAATTTCTGCACTTCCCCTCTATCTTTTCTCTCAAGTCATTATTAAACTTTTTGTAAAATAGCAAATCCAGGATTGACCTTGTAGCCCAATCCTTGTCACTTCTGGTTTCACAAGGAACAATTGAAAATTCTTTTGGACCGTGATTTTTCAAGCCAGCTATGGAATCACTTAATACAATGGTCCCCAATCTTTCGGGCTCCACAGATCGGCAGCAATGACGGGGTGGAGTGGGGATGGTTTTGCACACACAACCTAGATTCCACGCATGTGCAAATGAACTTTCATGAGCTCGCCCCCCCCCCTTCCACGCCCCAGTTCCCAACTGGCAGTCCACAGCCCAGGGGTTGGGTACCCCTGATTTAATGGACCTGCCTTCTAACCCATACTTAAATATCTTGCTAATGTGAGTGTCTTAGGTGTCAACTTGTAAAACATTCCTATGCCTGTTTCCAAGTTGCCATAAGAAAGGGGGGGTGGAACCCTGAAAGAGCATACTGCAAACGAACTCAGAAGCATATTCCAAGCTTATCTCACAAAGATTGTAACTGAGGCAACCAGGTATTTTGGCCGCGAAAATCCTCTATTGGAGAGTGTGATGGATGACACCCAGCCCGTGAACGTGGTTCGTTGGAGAATCTGAATTATGATTCAGAGGGGTGGGGGGAAACAGGGTCATGGGTGATTGTAAATTACGTATCTCAGAGTCGGCTTCATACAGGTCATGCCAGCATGTCTCTCTCCTAATAAATCTTTCGAAGTTTTTTGAAGTTTGGCTCGAGGCTCATGATTTAATTAGGGCGATTGCTGGAATCCTGACATTAGGGTTCTTTGGCAATTGAATTGCTAAGTCAAGGTATATTATGTTTACAGCATTCCCACCGTCTATTTTAGGATGTTATCCAGGGGTGGGTTTCTACCGGTTCTGTCCCCTTCTGTAGAACTGGTAGCTCTGAAGAGCAGCAGACATAGAACCGGTTCTATGTCTGCTGATGTTTTTGCCCACCTGGGCTCTTAAATGATCTTTATTTCCTGATTTTTCAACTTCAGCTACAGTGCGAGGCACAGCTGCAGTTAAAAAAGCAGGAAAAAAGGGCTTTTTGAAAGGCTGCTTCTCTGCACACAGCATGCTGATGACGATTTACAGGCACGCACCAGCAGCACTGGCAGCGTGCAGGGAAGCACATCGCAAATCACCGAACCTCGCAAATGACTGAACTGGTAGTTAACCCTGTCGGATCCCATGTTATCTGACTAAACCATGAAATGAGATTACTCAATTTGTCCTTTGAGACATCAGGCATTTGGTTCAAACTAGCCAAGTTATATCAAACTTCTCACTGGTTAGATGATCTTAGAAGTTTTGTAGAATGGGACGGATTTTTATTTTATTTTATTTTATTTTTGGATTTGCAGAAATTCCACATAGGGAGGGCTTCTCATAAACACGGAGGCTGGGCAATTTCCTCAGAGATTGTAGGATAAAGCTGACATCCATGGAGATTAGGGTAGGCTGGATTCGGCTTAGCATATCCGCTTAGCATGGCAGGAGGAAAGGAGGTACAGGTTGGCAATCCCCAAATCTTAACCATCGGTGGGATGAAGGGTCACGGCATGGGAGCAGGGAAACCAGCTCCTGTGTTTTGGCTACGGTGTTGCTGACATTTCTTTTGGTTTTCGACATTGTTTTCAGAAAGAAGAAATGCCTCTGGAAGAACATCCTAGAGAAGTACGAATTCACAAACCTTGTCTGGTTTTTCCTTTAAAAACACTGTGTGTCCCAAACAAGATGTTGCCATAGCTTTGGGCCCTTGTTCTCCAGCCACAATCTCTGTGACCCCCCCCCCCCTCCAATTTTCTCTAACCTTTTGATTTTAATCGACTAACCCAGCACGACCCAGGTCAAAGGACTTTCCTCCTCGTGGTCTTGTCAGCATGCTGGTGCTTTGTGAGTCGCTTGCTTTGTGCTGGTGTCCCTCGTGTGGTGATTGTTGAGTTGTCAGTTCTTGTAGTCTGTATTCTTGGTTCTTACGTGTCTATTATATTATATTAGGTGATATTTGTCTATTATCTGAGCTCTGTAGTGGCTCCTTATAAGCCAGAGAAGAATGGATAGAACACAAGTCTTCTTCGTTTTCCTTTTTAAGAATCTAAATGCTCAGTGCCTTGTTCTTGCACTGTCTCTGTTGCCCTTTATAGATAGTCCTCAACTTATGACTGGTCACTTAGCAATCATTTGAAGTTATGACAGATTTAACTTTGCTCTATCTACAGCACAGGTCTCCAAACTTGGCAACTTTAAGACTTGTGGCCAAGCTATGCTGGCTGGAGAATTCTGGGAGTTGAAGTCCACAAGTCTTAAAGTTGCCAAGTTTGGGGGCTCCTGATCTACAGGAAGTCCTTGACTTACAGCCATTCATTTAGTGACCGTTCAAAGTTACAGTGGCATTGAAAAAAGTGACTTATGACCATTTTTCACACTTATGACCATTGCAGCAAAGTCACATGAGCAAACTTCAAGCATTTGGCCACTGATTCATATTTATGACGGTTGCAGCGTCCCGGGGTCATGTAATACCCTTTGCTGACCTTCTGACAAGCAAAGTCAGGGGAGGAAGCCAGATTCACTTAACAACCAGATTACTAACTTAACACCAGCCTCTGAGTCACTTAAGAAGTATGGCAAGAAAGGTCGTAAAATGGGGCAAAGCTCACTTAACAACTGCTTCCATCGCTTAGCAGTGGAAACTTTTATTGAAAATCAAGGGCTATCGGTCGCTAGAAGCCAGATTCAAAGTTCCAATATCTAAATATGTTTAATCATCCCCGAGACATTCCACCAGTTTTTGTGGTCTTGTTCCATTTTGGCAAAGGATAGATATCTGGGCAATCAATAATTATATCCTACTCTTGTCAGGATTATGAAAGTATGCCTTGCATGGTAGACTAGTCTGCAAGACTAAAATTGCATATAGAAAACTATAGAAATGGAAAGAACTTTGCCTGACACCAAGAAACCGAAAAGATTGCAGGGCAAGGATGAGATTTTACCACCAGGAAGAGTCACCAGGGAGAAATTCCTGCCTAGTAGCTTATTTCACCTCACCTGGCAAGGAACATCTTCAAACGTGCACAACATCTCTTTGTCTTCTCAGTCTTAGAAGTAGCCCTCCATTTATGACCGCAGTTGGGACCAAAATTTCCATTGCTAAGCAGAACAGTTGTGAAGTGAGTTGTGCCGGATTTTGCAATCTTTGTGCCATGTTTGTGAAGCAAATCACAGCCATTGTTAAGTGAATCATGAAGCTGTTAAACAAATAGCAATAGCACTTAAGACTTATAGAACTGTTCATAGAGTTCATATAGAACTCTTTACAGCCTTTTCTAAGCATTTTTACAGTCGGCATGTTGCCCCCAGTAATCTGGGTCTTCATTTTACCAACCTCAGAAGGATGGAAGGCTGAGTCAACCTTGAGCCGGTCAGGATCGAACTGCTGAGAAAGGGCAGTTTGTCAGCAATAGCAATAGCACTTAGAGTTATATACTGCTTCACAGTGTTTTAGAGTCCTCTCTAAGCGGTTTACAGAGTCAGCCTATTGCCACAAACAATTTGGGTCCTCCTTTTACTCACCTGGGAAGGATGGAAGGCTGAGCCAACTTTGAGCCTGTCAGGATCAAACTTCTGGCAGTGGGCAGAGTTAGCCTGCAATTGCAATAAAATTTAGACTTATATACCACATCACAGTGCTTTACAGCCCTCTCTAAGCAGTTTACAACACAGCACATTGCCCCCAACAATCTGGGTCCTCATTTTACCCACCTCAGAAGGATGGAAGAGGCTGAGTCAATCTTGAGCCTGGTGAGATTGGAACTGCCAAATTGCAGGCAACCGGCAGTCAGCAGAAGTAGCCTGCAGTACTGCATTCTAACCACCGCACCACCATCCATCTTCCTCCATTGACTTTGCTTGTTGGAAGCTAGCTTGGAAGGTCGCAAATGGTGATCACATGACCTCGGAACACTGCAACCACTGTATGTACATGTTGGTTGCCAAGCACCCAAATGTTGATCACATGACCGTGAAGAGGCTGCCATGGTCTTTAAGCATGAGAGCTGGTTGTAAGTCACCTTTTTCAGTACCGTTGTAACTTTTGAACGCTTGATAAATCATTGTAAATCGAGGACAAACTGCCTTTAAGACAGCATCTCTAGATTCAACCTGGATTACACGCCACTGCAATTTGGAACCTAATTAGACCATCATTTTCCAAATCCTTGGCCATTTTGAAGACGTGTGGCCTTCAACTCCCGTAATTCTCACTCGTGGGTACCCTAGCTGTGGAATTCTGGGATTTAAAATTTGGCCACATCCAGAAGTGGCCACGATTAGGAAAAACTAGGTTAGACCTTTTCTCAAGAGCACCTTGATAGGGAGTTTGGAAAGCACATCTGGTGCCCCAAAGCAGTCAACCCTTCCTTCCTTCGAGGTCACTGAGCACAAACACACCACGAGGTGTTTCTGATGTCATGTCCTTGCTTTCTTTTCTCTCTAGGCCTTCAACTCCGAGACAGACAGCTTCAAGCTTGCTTACGGAGGGCATCAGTATCACGCCAGCTGTGCTAACTTCTGGATCAATTGCGTGGAGCCCAAACCTCCAGGCCTTCTCTTGCCTGACCTCCTATAAGCAGACTGTTCTTGGCCAGTCTTTGGTCTTAAAACAAGGGAGCGATTCCCAGAGGGAAGTGTGGAAACTAGGCGCTTGAGAAGCCAATGTGAAACGGTACTGGTGTTTTTGGGTGCTTTGAAAATATTCATCCTAGACCAGGAGTCTCCAACCTTGGCAACTTTAAGGCTTGTGGATTTCAACTCCCATTATTCCTCAGCCAGCTCTGAGGAATTCTGGGAGTTGAAATCCACAAGTCTTAAAGTTGCCAAGGTTGGAGACCCCTGTCCTAGACTAGCTGTTCTCGTGTGAAGGGTAAATGCCACTGGTATGTTTTTAATCTGCAGGAGCCTCACCTTGGCAAGGATTTGGAGATACACCCTGATACTTTTTTTGGGATTTTGCACTAAGGCAAAAAATGTCTTCTTGAGCAGAACTGGACTCACGCTGCTGATGCTTTTTTTGCCGAAGCTCATGATATTTTCCTCAAAGTAGTAACTTGGGTTTCAAACATTTGCAAGGCCCTAAAGAATGAGGCTCCGTTTCCTTTTTAGCATGCACGTCCTTTTAAAAATCCCCAATAACCCCCTGTGGCTTTTCCTTAGTTTTCTCCCACAAAGGAACTTTCCTCTTTGTAGGTTTCCTAAAAATTTATCATTGCTCAATTTAAATGATCCCTTTGAAAGAAATTCGCCAAAATGGACATAAATACCTGTGCTGACACACATATACTTTTTCAACCTGTACTGGTCTCTCGCCACCCAATCCTGCCTTGTGACAAGACCCCAAGTTAGGTGAAGAGATCCAGTTATACTAGACTGAATATAAATTGGCCTTCCAACCTTAAATTCTTTTTCAGAACTATTGTTTTTGAGGTGCAGGCCATGGGAGGGTCTTGGCACCTTAAAACTAGTTTATTACAATGCAGAACTTTTTCAATTGGCCTGGTGTCCCTCGTGGTTTTACAGTAGAAAAAGTGCAAATGGGAATTGAACCGTGGAAGCAGAAAATCTTCTACTTCAGGAGTGTCGAAATTTTGTTAACTTGAAGACTTGTGGACTTCAACTCCCAGAATTCCCCAGCTGGCTAGGGAATTCTGGGAGTTGAAGTTCAGAAGTCTTCAAGCTGACAAGGTTCGACACCCTTGTTCTAGTTATGTTTTCTTTTTGATGGCATTAACGCTGTAAAGCAGAGGTCTCCAAACTTGGCAACTTTAAGACTTGTCTTTAAGACAAGTCTTAAAGTTGCCAAGTTTGGGTACCCCTGCTGTAAAGATTTGTGAGTGGCCAAACAGGATTGGCAGAGAGCACTCATCCTGCAAACCTATTGTGATGGAGACTCTTTTGAAGCATCATCAGATAATGGAGGCCTCTTTACTCCACTTCTAAGCAGTAGTTGGTATTTTGATTGCCACTGAGACAAGACTGTGATCAAAAGAGGGGGCAGGTGGCAAGGGAGGGGCTGTTGCAAAACAAAACACACCACCTCTTTTTTCCCCCTTCCCTATTTTCAGCCTTTGAGCCACCATGCACAGTTTGAACAGAGCCTTTTTTTAAACATCAGGTTTAATGATGGTAATTATAGCCCTGGACCATGACTCATGGTCCCTGATTAGAAATGAGCTTACAGGTTGAAAATGCTTTGATCCCAGATGCTGGTCAGCGATAAACTCGGCATCTTTCTTCTCCGCTATTTGGCATGAAGTCATAGCTGGCAACTAGATGGTGTTCTCTGTTGACCCAACACAGGCAACGGCCAAGCTCAACAAGTTAATCTTGCTGCCTCAGTTTTGCCACTCTGATGGTTTCCCTATTCTCTGCTTGGTGGGAGTTTTCTCTGCAGGGGGCTTTGAAAGAGCCCACCCGCCATGTCCCAGGACTGCCTTTCTCCCAGCTTGAGAATAGAATTTGCAGAAACAGCCTCTGTGTTGGTGCATGGCGGCCAGGCCTCTCGAGGTGCAGGAGTCTTTTGGGGAGATCCCTGGAATGGTTGACCAGGTGCAAGTCTAGGTACCCCAGTGCAGTGTTTCAGAGCAGAGGAAAGGCCTGGCAATCAAAGGTATTTTCCTCCTGCCCCCAGGTTATAAAAACAGGAAAAGCCAAACAAGAGCAGATAGGAAGGCAGGAAGAGATTGCAGCATGTGATTGCATTCACCCCTGCAATACTGTTTTTCTTTCTCCTTTCTTTCCTTCTCCCTCCCTCACTGCTTCTTTTCTTTCTTTCCTTTCTTCTCTCCTTCCCCTTTCCTTTCTTTTTCTTTCCTTCCTTCCTTCCCTCTTTTCCTTTCCTTCCTTTTCTCTTTTCCTTTCCTTTCTTGCCTTCATTTCCTTCCTTCCTTCCTTCCTTCCTCCCTCCCTCCCTTCCTATACTTACCATAAGCCGATCAAGAATCTCTTTCTCCAGTTCACTTCCATGTGGTTGGATATTTACCAGCCTTGGTTGAAGACAAGTTCCCTTAAGCCCCTGGGGGGAAGGGTTGCATTCAGGCTTACAGGCTCCTCATCTGGCATCTGAGGTCCTCCTTGTGGTGGCCATAGCCACATTTCCCAAAAGGAGGCCACCTTCTGTGTAATAAAACCCTAATGTCACCTAGTTGAGTTTTGCTTCACTTCCATAAATCTCTGCAGAGTACGATCAATTTCCCTGTAGGTAGATCAGTGTTTCTCAACCATGGCAGCTTGAAGATGGCTGGACTTTCAAGCAAGGCTGGCTGAGGAATTCTGGGAGTTGAAGTCCACCCATTTTTAAGCCGCCAAGATGGAGAAGCATTGATGTAGACCCAAAACATAAGCTTTCTGCAAAATCTCGAAACAAATCTCTCCTGCCCCCCATGGCCCAAAATGTCGACCCTAGGGGCCCCAACCATCCCCTCAGTGATGGAAGCACATCACCGCCACACCCCTAGCAACTCTTGGAGACTGAAAATAATAAAGCACGCCCTAGCTGGAATTGATCATCCATCTTTCTAATCAAATTTGGTGACTCAGATTCTTGCTTGGCTCTGTAGGACAAAGAGTCCTCTGACATTTCTCGTCGCGGAGCCAACATCCACCCCACCCCTTCAAGGCATTCGCTGCATCCTGACAGGTTCACTCAGGTGATAAAAGTTGGGCCTTCAATGCTGAGGGAAACAGCGAAGTCTCTTGAGTTCAGGGGTTTGGCAGATCTAACCAGCTTACGGTATATTCCAGTCAGGAGGGAAATGACAGCTCCAGGTTTTATTGAAATGTATCAATTTGCTGCTAATGGGGAAAGGAGGATTTGCAATAAATGCATTTTCCTCTAGGTCATTTTCAAATTTGGGCACTTTTAAGATGGGTGGACTTCAACTCCCAGAATTCCCCAGCCAGCATGCTGGCTGGGGAATTCTGGTAATTGAAGTCCACCATTTTAAAATGCCTAAGTTTGAAAAGCATTCATCCAAGTTATGGCCTGTATGAACAAAAGAAATGGCAACAAGACTCGGGATATTCCAATTGAATTAACAGACACATTTATTGAAACTGTGGTTGTGTGAAAGTCTCGTTTCCATGATTCTTAGCAAAACATCTGAAGAAAAACAAGAATGTAAAAAAAAAAAAGTTGATGATTGTAGTAGAACAAAACACCTTCCTTTCTTTGGGGATATTGCAAACTTCCCCCCACCCTCAATTTTTCTTCAAAGCTGTCACACTGGACCAGGCCTCATCTGTTAACCCAGCTCCCCTCATTCACTTGCTTGGCTAGCCAAATTCCACCCCCCTTTCCACCCCTGTGTCCTTGGAAACTGTCTCCAAGGTTACAGTGTTTCCGCAGATTTCATTATGTTCGGCTTTTTGCCTTGCTTCAAAACCAGGTTTGCAGCTGGGAGAAGAGTGGCTTGGTTTCTTCGTTTGTTTCCTAAACCCAGCATCTACTGTTACACTTTTAACAAAATCATTTTCCTTAAACACGCACCCCTTTTGGGGTGAAGGAAGCAAAAATTCCCATTGATCTACGGTGAGTGTTTGCTTCCCCCCACACACACACACCAGTTATGTGTTTCCTGCCCTGTCTATAGCCAGTTTACGGTCTGTGTTTAAACTACGTCAATCCTTTCCATCCATCCATCCATTTTTCCTCACCACTGTTCCCCATTTTCCTTGACTCGATCCAAACCCCAAGCTAATTTCTTAAGTCCGTACCTTGAAAAAAATGAGTCAGATGTGATCGTTGTATCCTAATTTTGGATGGTGGCGGGGGGAACAAGCCAGTTTTACGCCTCAGATACATTCCTGTGTTTAAGGACAGGTGTCCTATTGAATCGGTAGGCTTCCTTTGTCCAGACTTTGAAAGCTATAAAAGGGGTACCGACCGAAACCCCGGTGGCCTGCAGTCTACACAAGAAGGCCAGCTGCTTGGGAACTAACACATTTCCCATGCATTATGCACCTTTGCTGATGCACCTTTGTCTTGCAGGCCTTCCAGGTGGACCATGGGAGATTGCAGGCCTTCCAGGTGGCCTAGCAGATTTCCTTCAATTTCTACTGTAGGAAAGCATCCTTACTCACCCTGCAAGAAAAACAGCTAAGGTTTTTGGTTTTTTTGCATTTAAATCCATGCCATTCAGAGCAATATGAGAAGCTGTATTCATGGACTCCTTGTTCATCTTAAATTCGGCTTACTTTGGGTTGATCCCCCTATTTTCTCACCTGTTTCGGGATTTGGGTAAATACTGAGCCAGAAGAGAGAAATAAATGCTTCCTTAGTCAGCCTTGTAGCAAATACAGAACAGCAAAAAAGAGAGAGAGATAAGAAAAGTCAAACTCCATGTATATCCAGTTCTAATTCGCTGCATGCAAATAAGCATCGCTATGGAATTCATGGATGATGTCTCTTCCCCACCTTCCCTAAAGCAAATTGAAATAAAGCTGTTTGATCTGTAGAGATCACAGTTCCCTGCTCTGTTATTTGATTTTCTTTTTTGGTGACACTTTTTTTTTTAAAAAAAAACTTTCTTGAAAAGAACCACTGCATCTCTCAACTCTTTTTAACGTGTCTGTTCCTTCAGTGGCCATCTCGGATAGCCTCCAAAATGGCGTTTGTGGCTGGCATGGTTGTGATGTGATGTCTTGTTTGACTTTGCGGTGGTGATGGTGTTGATACTTTTAAGAACCTAAGAATGATTGTTTTATTTATAACTATTTATATATACGTACACAGGCACATATAAATAAAATAGACCCCCGCAGAGGGACATACATTCTCCTTCATAATCTATATGCTGTATTGATTCCTGTTAAATTTTCTGATTCTTAATAAAGTGCCGTTTGCTCTCTCTCTCTGTGTGTGTCTTCTCCTTCGTCTCCTTCACGGTTGGTGAGCTGCTGGAAGAGAAGTCGATGGTGGCACTTAGCCAAACATAACCTGCTTGGATGGTAGCAATCTGCATCTTGAATACCAGGTGGTAGAATCAAAGAACAAAAAGTGTGTTCTTTTTAACACTCTTAAAAGCAGATGCACTAGGTCTCCAATTTGGGTTTCTGAGGCCTGCGACCAAGTCAGTTTAATGGAGTGGTGAAGGTTCAGGTTAAGAACCAGGAGAAGTTGAGTTTTAGTCTTGCCTTGCGTCAGTGTGTTCTGACCTAGGCTGCCCAAGATCATGAAGCAGACTTCTCGTCCCTTTTATTTAGGTTAAAGAGAATTCCTCTCCATCAAAATCCTGGCAAACAGTCTTTCATGAGATTTCACAGACCTTTTATCAGGCTTGGAGAATTGCCAGGCTGATATCTTCACTGTAGCAGCAATTACTTTGCAAGAAGTCAGGAACAGATCTTAATGAATTGAATTAATTGTCTCCTGCAAACACCACTCCCCTTTCACTCCTCTATTCCCTATGGGAGGGGCCATTTACCATCCACCTTTACTCCTGAGTTGACCCTTATTCCTTAACTGATCCGTTCCCCTGGCTGTTCTGTGCATGTGCATATTGGGATCAGGCTCCAGCTGTTCTGCCCCACATCACCGACTGATAACTGCTGATAACTGTTGGATGGCCCTGGCCCCATCTCTGCCTCCGATGCAGAGCACTCGTCAGAGCCTCAGAGCCTTCCCCAGAGTCCAGGACTGGCCCATGTTCCTCCCCAACCTCCTCACTGTCCGAGTCTGCCGCCAACTCTGCTGGCTGCTGGCGGTCAACAGTGTTCCAAGTAACACACCCATCGAAAGCAAAACTCTGAGGCTCGTAGAATCCCCCAAAGGACATGTTTATTGGAGTGGATGCATCAAATCGGCACAGCTAGTGAAAAACCAACTCTAAAGTTTCTCGCAATTTTAGCCTAGTTAAAAAGTGCAAATGTTTCCCTCCCTGGATGTCATTGTTCACATTGTCCAATGAAGTAGTTTGGCAGTTCCTTGGGTCAGTCCCTGCTTCCCCCAACTGCCACCAGTTGAGATGACCTTGGTTCTCATAAGAAAGTTTTTTGTTTTGTCTATTGGTGAGCTATCTACATCCTCCCTTCCTAGAGTTCGTGGCAACTATAAGGTTGCAGAAAATGGCTTCAGCCAGGTTTGCTTCAGAGTTGACAACTTGTGCATGAAGCCAACCTTCGACCAGGCAAGTTTGATTTAGACTTGCATCGACACACCTACCTGCAAAGGGGTTGATGGGTAAGCATAGATCAAGGCCTCTCCAAGCTTGGCAACTTTAAGACTGGTGGATATTAACTCCCAGAGTTGCTCGGCCAGCGATGCTGGGAGTTGAAATCTACAACTCTTCAAAGCTGTGTTGCCAATCACCCAAAATATAGTCACGGAAATGCAGTAGAGTGGGGCAACCATCAGAATTTTGGATGCAGGTCATAAATCACCTTTTTTTAAGGTAGATCATAAGTTTGAATGGTCACTAAGTGACCAGTCATAAATCGAGAACTACCTCTACTTTCCCTTATTTCTCTCTCTCCCTTCTGAAGCTGCAGCCAGATTATAGGGAACCTCTTTCTCCCAAGGTCCATCGTATGGTGATCAACAAGTGATTAGCACTTGTGCATTTATAGCATAAAAATTCAAGAGTTGCCATCCTGCCATTGGACTGAACATCTCTGCTCATGTCCCAAATTTCCTACAATGCCACAACATTTTTGTCCCTCTTCCCTACAACTCTCTTGTGGCAGCAAGAGAGTTTGAAATGATCAGTTTCAATGCTGGATCCTGTACAGCAGTGCTTCTCAGCCTTAGCAAATTTAAGATATCTGGACTACATGGCTGGATGGGGAATTCTGGGAATTGAAGTCCAGATATCTTAAATTTGATAAGGTTGCGGAACACTGCTACAGTATTTGCATATTCAGGCTTCTTAGTTGGAATCTGCAAAAAGACTACGCCTAAATAAGCATTCAAATCTGCAGACAGCTGCTGGGTTCCATATAGGGGTTGTGCCAGCTTTTGTTCACTGAAGAAGCTGTCAAAACATATAATTATTCTACGGGCATAAAAACATTTGCAGGCAACTGGAAAGGTTGAGTTTCTAATGCTGGCTCTCCCTGCCCCATAAGTACTTGAAACTTGCTGCTCAACAATTGAATTACAAGAATCTATTGCAAATCTGTGTTTCCCCGAAAATAAGACCCAGTCTTATTTTGTTTGGGCTCCAAAATAAGCACTAGGGCTTATTTCCAGAGGAAGTCTTATTTTTTTCCCACTTCTTCTGCTTCCTCACGGTGGGACAGGAGCCAGGAGGCCATGCAGTGCACCAGTGCTGCCAGCATGAGGCAGGGGGAGGAGGAGCTGCCCCACCCTGCACTGACCCCTGACTCTGCCCCCGCAGCCAGGCCATTCACGCCTTGACACCTGCCTCGTCTCGCTGTAGCAGCTCCAGCAGCCCTGTCCATCAAGATCCCACATGGCCCTCGGCCCACTTCTGCTTGCTTGAGGCCACAACAGAACAGGAGACTGAGTGATGCACAAGTGCTACAGCCATGAGGGAGCTGTTGAGGCATGGGTGGTCTGGCTGTGGGGGCCATGAGGTAAGCCGGTGCAGGATGTATGAAGCAGCTCCACTTCCCCTCACTTCACCGGATGTTGGTGGCACCACGAGCAACCAGATGGAATGGGCAGCTAGCCGGCTGCGCAGGAGCTTGAGTAGGGTTTATTTTATGGGTAGAGCTTATGTTAGGTGCATGCATAAAAACATGCTAGGGCTTATTTTCAGGATAGGTCTTATTTTTGGGGAAAACAGGGTAAGTATGGAAGTGCAAAAAGGACTCATGCCAAATATCTGTAGTTGCTTATTTATCCGTCCCTCGAAGTTACGAGCAATCTCTAAGCTGGTATTTCTCAACCTTGGCAACTTGAAGATGTGCGGACGTCAACTCCCAGAATTCTGGGAGTTGATGTCCGCACATCTTCAAGCTGCCAAGGTTGACAAACACTGCTCTAAGCAAAATTAATACTGTTTTGGACCTTTCATCAACTCTCACTCAGTTCAGCCTGCAAGCTTTGATACGTGATATTAAGAGATTAAAAACAGGTTGGCAGGCTGTAATACAGACTCAAAAGAGCTTCACAACTTCACAGATGGCACTGCCCAAGTGTTGACAGCAGCAGGCAGGAACAGAGAGGAACAAGAATCTGCAAGGCAACACAATCATTTGGGCTTACAATGCCCTTCCTCGGTAGGTGGTTTTGCTCAACTAGAATTACCAAGAACATAGAAAATCTAGCAGCTGCGTTCATTCAACATGCTTAACAGGGTTAGCGTTCATCTTGGGTAGTTGCTTTGTCACTTAATTGTGTGAATGCAGCTCGTTTGCTCTGTTTATTGTTTGATCTCTTGCACAAACCCAGAAAGACAAGTTCATTCTGCTCCGTTCCCAGTTTAGGTGTTTTGAAAGAACCAGGCCAATCTCTGCTTTTATGGTGCAAAACGTACATGGTGTTAATCCTCTCAAGTGTATAAAAGTTTTTTTTTCCAAATGAGCAAGGACAGATATGTTATTACATGAATACACTCCCCTTCCTGGGCATCCTGTTCCAGCTGACCATTTTTTTTTAACACCTGTTTTTTAACTAAGTATATATTAAAACATAGAACATAAATTCATAGTGCTGTTAAGGACCTCAGAGGTCTTCTAATCCAACTTTTGGAGCTCAGGGACCGCCAAACTCATAATTTTAAATCCCGCAGACCACTAATATGAATTTTGACTGATGGCGGCTTGCTGATGTTTTCCCAGGGTCTCTGCAGAAAGCAGCAGAGACCCTGGGAATATCCCCAAAAAAGTCTGCAGGACAATTCCTCACCCCGTTTTCCTACCGATTGATCATTCTTTATCTGAGATCGCAGGATACCGTCTCCAGCTTCGTTCTCAGGGAGAGAGAGAGAGAGAGACTTTTAGTTTCATGCAAGGAAAGCAGCAGAAGTCTTTCTTTCTCTCCCCCAAACTCCACCAGAAATGAATCTTTGTGAGACTTGTCGTGCCGGCGCAGCCTTTTGGAGCAGGATGCCTTTCAGGGTCCCAAAGACTCCTTTCTGGTGAAGTTTGGGGAAGATAAAGAAAGACTTTTGCTGCTTTCCTTGCGTGCGGCCAAAAGCAGAAGAAGAAAGAAGCTGAAAGGAGCAGCCAGGTGGCCAGGCGAGGTGCGTGGTGCGAGTGGGGCAAGTTCCCCCCCTCTGCCATTTCCCTCCTCCCCTCACTTCATGTTGTTCAGAATGCAAGCGACACAAGCCTTGTGTTCCCGTGGCCATGTGGGCGGAGCAGCCTCGTGTTCCTAAACAGCCTGGATTATTTGCTTTGGGGGGTAACTTTGGGGATGACATTTCTCTGTGGACCACCAAAATTTTCTCACAGACCACCCGTGGTCCCCGGCCCACTGGTTGGCGACCACTGTTCTAATCCATCCCCCTTCTTAAGGCAGGAGGCCTTATACCAGTGATGGTGAACCTTTTAGGGACCTAGTACCGAAACTGCAAGTAGTGCATGTGCAAACACCTGCGCATGTGCCAGAGAGCCGAAGACTACCTGACTGGCAGGGAGGCAGGGCATGACAACACCTGCAGCTCTGCATGAAATTTCTGTTTCCCTGCAAACGATGGCAAGAAACGCCACAGAGAAATGTGGTGGAACTGAGCTGGGGTGATGGCACACCTGCCCAGACTGGTATGTCATAGGTTTTCCACCACTACCTTATACCATCAGTCAGATGGTTTTCCAGTCTGTTTTTGAAACCCTCCAGCACCCACAACTTCAGGAGGTAAGCTATTCCATTGATTGATTGTTTTCTCACTGTCAGGCAATTTCTCCTTACTTCTAGGTTGGATCTCTCTTTAACAACCTTCCACCCTTGACTTCTTGTCCTACTTTCAGGTGCTATGGAGAATAAGTTGACCCCCACTCTTCTCTGTAATGGTTCCTCGAGTACTGAAAGACAGTTAACATGTCCCCCCAATCTTCCTCTTTGATAGGCTAGACATACCTAGTTCCCTCGACCATTAAACCAAGTTCAAATTAAACCATGTTCTACCCCCTGATCAGACAGAGAGTTTCCCTGGGGGTTTCTGAGCCAGTCCCACCAGTGGTGGGATTCAAATTTTTTTTTTACTACCGGTTCTGTGGGTGTGGCTTGGTGGAAGTGGCAGGGGAAGAATACTGTAAAATATCCAGCCAGAGGTAGTATTTACCAGTTCTCCGAACTGTTCAAAATTTCCGCTACCAGTTCTCCAGAACTGGTCAGAACCTGCTGAATACCACCTCTGAGTCCCACCCTTCGGCTCTAAAGCCAGTCTGATGTAGTGGTGAAAGTATTGGACTAGAAGCAAAAAAAACCCAGCTTCTACTCTGTCTTGGCCTGGACTTTCCCCCTGTCTCAACCAACTTCCCTGAAGTAGGGAATACTATCATATTTGAATCCCTGATAAAAGATGGAATATAAATTAAATAAAATTGGAAATCAAAGTCTTCCCTTGGTAGTATCATAAGGACCTTCTTGATAAGACAGACATGTTCCTACAAGTCTAGAAGACAAGGTCTGCAAGCAAGCATGGATAACATATCAAACGTGCTCTTTGTTTCTTCATTGGAACAAATTGATAGAACTTCACAGTTTTCTTTGATTAGCCAATAACTACTGCAGAGTGGTAACCAAAGTGGTAGGTGAGGCATAAATCCAATTTATGATGATATGATAGCAATCTTCCAATATCTCAAGGGCTGCCCCAAAGAAGAGGGAGTCAAGCTATTCTCCAAAGCACTTGAAGGCAGGACAAGAAGCAACGGATGGAAACTAATTCAGGAGAGAACCAACCTACAACTAGAGAGAAATTTCCTGACAGAACCATTTAATCAATGGAATGACTTGCCTCCATAAGCTGTGGATGCTCCATCACTGGAGGTTTTCAAGAAGAAATTGGATAGCCATTTGTCCAGAATGGTGTAGGATCTCCTGCTTGAGCAAGGAGTTGAACTACAAGACCTCCAAGGTCCCTTCTAACTCTGTTATTCTGTTAATTAACTGTAATACAACAGAAATGATGGTGATGATGACAATGGGAATAATGGCAATGAGTCCTGCCACACTAAAAGTAGAAAGTGCCACCAGCCTGGATCAAACTCTGATCTGTTTTTACCTCTAACATACTCTTGATCAGGATTCCAGGCCATTACCTATCCATGTCCCATGACTCTCCTGTGTCATATTCTATTCCCTTTACCCTTATCCCAGAATTTTTTTTTTTGTTCAATATGGCCAAACATATCAGTGACATGGAAAAGCTCACCTTTGACCTGCACTATTCAATTTTGGGCATCAGGAAATAGGCTTTTTTTAAATTAAAAAATAATTGGCCAGGCCCTTCTGTTCTTTGAAAAGATCATTTTAATTATACTCCCCTTTCTACTGAATGAACGCCATTGTTTCCTTCACTCAGATTTTATTGAGGTGTTTGGTTTATTTTATTTGTTTCATTAATTACAGATAGTTCTTGACTTACCAAAGTTTGTTTAGTGACTGTTCAAAGTTACAACAGCACTGAAAAAAAGTGACTTATGGTTGTTTTTCACTCTTACGACTGTTACAGCATCCTTATGATCGTGTGATCAAAACTCAGATACTTGGCAACTGGTTCCTATTTATGACGACTGCAGTATCCCAGAGTCATGTGATCACCTTTCGCGACCTTCTTGCAAGGAAAATCCGTGGGAAACCAAATTCACTTAACAACTAAGTTACTAACTTCAGAACTGCAGTGATTCACTTGAGTCAAAAAGGTCACAAAATGGGGTAAAACTCACTTAACAACTGTCTTGATTAGCAACAGAAATTTTGGGATCAATTTTGGCCATAAGTTGAAGATGATCCGTATATCCTGAGAGTTTGCACTTGAGCAGTTCACAAATGTTTTAGATAAAATAAGTCAATAGATTTTTTTAAAAAAATGCAAGAATGTAAGAATGGCTAAGAAAGAAAGAAAAAAATACGACGCAATCTTTGAATTCTCTAAATTATTTTATTTGTGGCAGATTGTCCAGTTTCCCCCACCCTGATTTTGCCCCCCGAAACTGAAATTCAAAAGCTGAGCTACACATTAACAGAAAGGAATGGAAGACCTTTCTGACTAAATACTTATATTTAATAATTTCCTCTCTATTCGGAGATGGACCATTACTGGTTTTTGTTTTTGTTTTAAATCTCACATGGTACAGAGTTATGGTCCATCCTTCTGAGGTGGTTTGCCAAGAAAGCATTTATTACAAGTGAGAAAAATAATACTACTAATAATAACAATAATAATTAATCCTCCATGATCCCAATAGCTACCCAGGTGCATTGTTCCTTCCCCGTTTTAAGTGATTCGACGTCGTGAATTCTTCTCCTTGAAATGGACTTGCAGAGTCCACTTTACAGATGCGAAAGGCAATTTTCCTTACAAAAGTGATTTCCTCGGGATGTAGGTTTAAGGCCCCCTTGATTAAGAGGTTGCTGGTTTAGTGCTTTGAAGATGCTTCTTGAGGTACAGCGGAGCCAAAAGAAGCTGGAGCCAAGAGGTGGGATGCTTTCCAAACAGAGGTGGGTCTGGCCAGTTTAGAGTGCCTCACCACCACCTGCTCCGGCTTCCTCTCTTCAGATCCCCCAGTAAGGCACAAAAACGCTCCCTCCCCTTACGTAAACATCTGGCATCGTCCCATAAGGAGTTTGCACCATTTTCACGCTGTTCCGGCCGTACAGCTCCCACTCATAGTCTATCAGCTGCCTCCAGAAACCCACGTTCGGCCGTATGACGGGGCGTCTCGATTTGACCCAGTTGTAGGCCTCGTACAGGGTAACGTTTTGGTACTTCATCAGGTAGGCAATGCACAGCGTGGCTGATCGGCTCACCCCGGCTGCACAGTGGACCAGAGTGATGCCGTTTTTCCGAGCCACGCTCTGGATCTTGTGTGCCACGCTGTCGAAGTAAAGAGAAATAGGGGCGCTGGGTATATCGGCCACGGGCACCCGGACATACTCAAAGTCGGGGAAGTTGAGGTTCGGGAGTTCGACGGTGGCATTGATGATGCAGGTGATCCCGCAGGATAAGAGCAGTTGGCGGTTGGAGGCGACGCTGCCTTTGCTGAGGTACAGGAAGGGGGTTATTTGGGCAATGCCAGCCATCGTCCCTTCGGAGTAAAAGCGAGGTGTTAAGAGAGTTCGTGGGAGCGTGTAGTGTCTTCGTGCCGTCATAGAAATGATGCCTGGCTGCTCAGATTTTCATGCTAGGTGGATTCTCAGGGGTCCTTATCTTTTTTTCTTTTCTTTTTTTCTTGATAATATGACGTGTTCTGTTTTCTTTCACCTGTCAAATGCAGAGGAAGATCAAATTTAGAACATGTTTACACATGGAGGGAAAACAGCCATAGCCTGATTATTATTAATATTAACATTATTCTTGACTTTTATTCATTAAACATGAAACTCAAGTGAACTGAACATTTAAAATTTTTATTATTGTTATTCATCAGATGTTCAGACGGGGTTTGGCATTTTTGTCTATCAAGTTCTTATAAGGACCTGGGATAGGCAGATCTGGATGTTTGATGGTTTATTATTATTATTATTATTATTATTATTATTATTATTATTATTATTATGATTAATTTCCTTATTTGTTTGTATCTCACGGGTGGTGAACATATCCAACACACCTTCGTCTTCCTATTTTCTCCACGGCAACAATCCTGTGAGGTGGGCTGTGCTGAGAGAGAATGACTGGCCCAAAGTCCTTTCCAGAGATGTGAATGTTAATTACCATGTTTCCCTGAAAATAAGACCCTGTCTTATTTTTATTTTTTTTTTGCCATCAAAAAAGGCACTAGGTCTTATTTTGGGGGGGGATGCCATCCACTGCCTAACTTTACTTGTGCGCGTCACTCCCCGCCCTCCTTTTCCCTGTCAGAGGCCTTCAGGAAGTACTTCTTCTACGGCCAGCAAGACTTTCCTGAAGGCCTCTGCAGCTGATAATAGCGCTCTGGATCGATCCACAGCTTTGTTATCAGCTACAGAGGCCTTCAGGAAAGCTTTGCCTGCGTTGCTGGCTGCAGAAGAAATGGGCCGGCAAGGCAGGTGTCGGGGTGTGCCAGGCCTGGCTACAACTCTCCAAAGGTAAGTAGTAGGGCAGCTCCACACACACACCCATCCCCACCCTAGCTTAATTTTTTCCCCCGTGTACTCTGGAGTGGGCGGGATCTTAATTAGGGCTTATTTTGGGGGTAGGGCTTGGGTGCACATGTAAAAATAAAGCTAGGGCTTATTTTCAGGGTAGGTCGTATTTTCAGGAAATAGGGCATTTTCCAGCCTCATTTAAGCCAATCCCAAGCCATAAAAAAACCAAAAAAGCATCCTTTAGTTCTCACTGGTTTTGGGGAGGTAATCCCTCCACTGTTTTCATCATTTCTGGACTTTCTTCTACCCTCAGGGTTCTCCCAAGGCTGCTGCTAACATCTCATTTCCCAATGATTAGAAGCCAGTTTTGTCGCCCAGAACCCAGAAATAGAAAGAAATCAAAATAAAGAAATGCTGATTTTGGAACAAATAAAGGTAGTAGGCTCAGATTTGGGCTATAATAATTTGACATCCTCTTTCCCCCAGTTCCCCACTGTTCTCATTCATTGTCTTAATGTAAAGGACCTTTTAGCTGTTCTCAAAGAAAAACAAGATGCTATTTTTATCCAGAACACATCATCAGCCACAGCTACCTACCTGCTGTGCATTGCCACCAGACTGACCCTCCTGTTTCTGCTCAATTCGTTTAATTTGTTCTTTCTGAGCACGTTTGTTCTTTTAACTTAAAGGGGAGACCAGGGAAAAGATTAATTGTAAGCCAGGACTGTCCAACCTGGGCAACTTTAAGACTTGTGGACTTCAACTCCCCAGCCAAGCATGGGGAACTCTGCGTGTTGAAATCCACAGGTCTTAAGGTTGCCCAGGTTGGACACTTTTGGTGTGAGCCAAAGGGTTGATGCTACTGAAAATACCTTTCTTAAGATATTTTAAATTCTTTCAGTATCTATTGAGGGAAACTTGGCAAAGCTGTTCATCCAGAGTGATTATCCCCTTTAACAAATCGTTCCCTGAAAAGCAAAAGGATGACAGAATTTCAAGGTGGCTTGAAGTGTTTTCTTTCAAGTAATTTCAGCTGTGATGCTCTTTAGCTCAAAGAAAAACCTAACCCAGGTGATTTTGATACCTCAATATTGCACCTGTTGGATTTCTATCTTCCATTATTCTATTCTATTCTATTCTATTCTATTCTATTCTATTCTATTCTATTCTATTCCATTCTATTCCATTCCATTCCATTCCATTCCATTCCATTCCATATCTTATCATCTTATCTTATCTGATCTTATCTTATCTTATCTTATCTTTTATCTTCTCTTCTCTCTCTTCTCTTATCATCTTCTCTTCTCTTCTCTTCTCTTCTCTTCTCTCTCTCTTCTCTCTCCTCTCCTCTCCTCTCCTCTCCTCTCCTCTCCTCCTCTCTCTCTCTCTCTCTCTTCCCTTCCTTCCATATCTTCTATTCTATTCTATTCTATTCTATTCTATTCTATTCTATTCTATTCTATTCTATTCTATTCTATTCTATTCCATTCCATTCCATATCTTCTACTCTATCCTATCCTATCCTATCCTATCCTATCCTATTCTATTCCATATATTCTATTCCATTCCATTCCATATATTTTATTCTATTCTATCCTATCCTATCCTATCCTATCCTATCCTATCCTATCCTATCCTAATCCATATCTTCTATCCTATCCTATCCTATCCTATCCTATCCTATCCTATCCTATCCTATCCTATTCTATTCTATTCCATTCCTTCTGTTCTGTTCTGTTCTATTCTATTCTATTCTATTCTATTCTATTCTATTCTATTCTATTCTATTCTATTCTATTCTATTCTATTCTATTCCCATTCCGTTCCATATCTTATCTTATCTTATCTTATCTTATCTTATCTTATCTTATCTTATCTTATCTTATCCTATCCTATCCTATCCTATCCTATTATTCTGTTCTGTTCCATTCCGTTCCTTATCTTATCTTATCTTATCTTATCTTATCTTATCTTATCTTATCTTATCTTATCTTATCTTATCTTATCTTATCCTATCCTATCCTATCCTATCCTATCCTATCCTATCCTATCCTATCCTATCCTATTCTTATTATCTGCTAAAATGTTTGAGCTGAGCTAGGGTTAAGAAGTTGCTTCATATTTTTGTTAACCCTTCAAATCTTGATAGTTAATTCAATCAACTTCATATGGACTTCATACTCAAACCATTATTGGGAGGGTCCAGACTAACCCATGATCTTATGAGTGGCCCTTTCTCCTCTGGACTTTACTTTTATTTCCAGTTTTTGCTATGCACACTGTCTATATAACCAGCTGGCTAAGAAGAATCTGAAATAAACCTTCATTTCCGAAGCTAGGAGACCTCCGGGGAATCTTCATGAGGATCAAAAGGTCCAGGTGGCAGCTTTATTTATGCTTCTGTGGCTGCCATCTTGACTTTTTTGACCACTGTCCCAAGATACCTGAAGGAAACCCCTTTGCTTAAACTTCTAAATCAGTGTTTGGAAACATCAACTCCCAGAATTGCTGATGCTGGCTGGAGAATTCTGGAAGTCCACGCATTTGAAAGTTTGCCAAAATTGAGAAATACTTCTCTGGGATTATAACTGATCTATCTGAGCCTATTGTGTGAACACACAACCCAAATGTGAAGGGTTTAGTGTTCATTCAGGATGTCATGCCACACATGGAGGCCACCAGGAGTGCTTGCAGGGAGGTAAAATGATGAAAGGAACTTCACACAGCCACATTTGTGCCTCCCCTTCTTCTATGTGCAAACACACACACACAAAAATACATGTCGCCCTCAACTTACAACCACAATTGAGCCCAAACTTTTTGTTCAGACAGTTGCTAAATGACCTTTGCCCCATTTTGCGATTTTGTCACAGTTGTGGCAAAATCCAAATCCTAATGAAAGAAGTCCATTCATGCTGTTCCTCATTTAGATCACTATTTCTCTAGTATTGTATTTAACTCATAAATTTCTCTCGTTAAGCTTTGGTGGATAAGAAGCTACAGCAATGAGGTGGGATTCAGCAGGTTCTGACCAGTTCTGGAGAACCGGTAACAGAAATTTTGAGTAGTTCGGAGAACCGGCAAATCCCACCTCTGACTGGCTCCGCTCCCATCTCTTCTCTGCCTCCCATTGAATCCCAGCTGATCGGCTGGGTCTCCTTGTGTTGCCCTGCACAGGAGAACGGAGCTGGAAAGCAGGCTAGTGGGGTGGGAAGGGAATGGGGATTTTGCAGTAACCTTCCCCTGCCACGCCCACCAAGCCACGCCCACAGAACCAGTAGTTAAAAATATGGAATCCCACCACTGCTACAGCAGCTTCATATCCACCATCCTCATCTCTGGTCCATCCAGGATCAAACATCCTTCGTTTGATTCTTAATAATAAAACTTTTCCTTAAATTTTTGATTATTAACAGTGGGCTTTGAAGTTTAACTTTGCTGTTGGTTTACCTGTAAATTATCTTTTTTTACATATGGAAGGTGGATGACGGGTCAAACTGATCAAACTACAAATTCTGTAGATTTGTAGAAGTTTACAAATTGTGGACCTGTTTCACAAGGTGGGGGGGAATTATAAGTATTCAGCTGGGGATATATATATGTATATGTGTGTGGATTTTACACACACACACACACACATGCATTAGAGAAGAAAAAAAAGACAAAAACATGTATACAAATATTGTCCCCCCCAGTTGAATACTTATAAGTTTACTAGCTCAATACCCGTGCTTCGCTACGAAACTATGTGGTCGGGCTTAGTTTTTGGGGAAGAAAATAAGGGGGGGGGGGCAATTCTGCCTCTGCCTACCAGCATCCATCAGTATTGATCAGGCTAGCGTCCTGTCAGTGTGTGAGAGAGTTGAGGGCTGTTTGGAAACTGAAACAGTATTTGCGGTGTGAGCAAGGAGGAGACAGCAATGATCCTGGGCTTAGCTCAACTGTTCTGTACTGAAGCTGCTTGGTGGTGTGAAACTGAAACTGAAACTCCTCTCCTCTGCTGGTGTTTTGCATTTGGAAGAGATTTCTTTTCAGGTGGGGAGGGGGAGTAGAACTCCTTAGCATCAGAGCGTGTTAATAACAATATAGGAAATACTAATGCTCTGATGGTCATTTCAAAAAATCCTTTCTTAGTGAGCACCTAGGAGCCAAGAGGAACATACATGCCAAATTTCAAGTTTGTAGGCTTTGAGGTTCTGGAGATTTTGTGATGATTGATTTTGATAGATAGATAGATAGATAGATAGATAGATAGATATATATAGATAGATAGATAGATATATAGATAGATGCAATATATAGATATACACAGATTGCAGCAATAATATATATATCAAGATTTACTGTTTTTCATTCTACATTGGGGCTGCCCTTGAAGGCTACCTGGACAGTTCAACTGGTCTTGTAGTGTGGTGTGCTGACCTATTACCCCACTGCTGAATTGATTAGCAATTTGTTTCAGGGGATAAATCACGGTGATGGATGCTCCCCTTAAAGCCTTAAATGTTTGGGGCCTGGGTATGTCAGAGATCATTCTTGGAGCCAGGAAGAACCTTCTTGGGATGGGACAGAAGGAGCTGCAGAGTCAGGTGTTCTCTGTAATTCATACTGTCTGCAGGGTATCCTTCAAAAATTCAAGATTATGGAGGCAATAGAGAGGAACCAAGACACTGTGCCGTATTTTAT
This sequence comes from Notechis scutatus, assembly GCF_049901735.1. NCBI lineage: Eukaryota > Metazoa > Chordata > Lepidosauria > Squamata > Elapidae > Notechis > Notechis scutatus. The sequence continues at coordinate 10,415,938 of NC_142009.1, read as the reverse complement.
GTGTGACTCACAGCTGAGAAAGCAGCAGGCTGGAGAAGGCGCTGAATGTTGGGCTATGAGGTAGCATGCAAACAGTTTTAAAGATGAATAGAGTTAAGGATGGCAAAATAATACAGCGTACAACTTTAAGACTTGTGGACTTCAACTCCCAGAATTCTCCAGCCAGCTATGCTGGAGGCCTCTGGTGTAGAGAAAGAGGTTTGAACATCAGATGAACAGGATTTCCACTTATCATTCATCAACCGATGGCAAAGTCACCACCTGTAAGGTGGAACTAGGATTCACAGTCTCCTGGTGATTGGTTCAAAGTTGCCCAGCTAAGTTTCATGCCAAAGGCAGGATTAGAACTCTCAGCCTCCTGGTGATAGGCCCAAAATCATCCTGCTAATTTTCAGGCCTAAAATGGAGCTAGAACTCACAGTCTCCTGGTGATCGGCCCAAAGTCACCTATCTGGTTTTCATGTCTAAGGCAGAACTAGAACTCACAATCTCCTGGTGATCGGCTCAAAGTCGCCCAACTGCATTTTCATGCCTAAGGCAGGACTAGAACTCACAATCTCCTGGTTTCCAACCTTAGCACCTTCGTTACTAGACCCAACTGTCTCCCACCTGCAGCTCCTTGATTTGCCATTACAAAACGCACAATGCTTTTGACTGCTCGCAGCAACACACACTCCACAAAAGCATTGGGTGGCTTAGGCTGTGTGTCTCCTTCGATTGATGCAATTTGATCCCGAGAGCATGTCCACCAACAAAGCTTTGCCTCTGAGGAGAACCATTTTAGCCTGAGAATATGAGACTTGGCAATCTATGCCAAATCGAGAACCAAATGCTACCTCTGGGATTAGCAGAGATAGAAATAAACCCAAAACAACAGAAAGAGCATCTTTCATTATATTTATCTTTCACACACTTCCACAGCAACAACAACACGAAGTGAGAAAAATCTGCAGACTTTTAAAATAGCAATTGGATAAAAGTGACTTCATTTGGTTAGTTTCTTAGGCTGGCAATCATCCTTAGAACAGTGGTTTTTTTAAACTTGGCAACTTTAAGGTGGGTGGACTTCAACTCTCAGAATTCTTCAATTCGATAGGTGCTTGCTAGAGAATTGTAGGAGTCGAAGTATATGTATTTTTAAATTTACTAAGTTTGAAACATACTTTCCTAGATTCTAGAACATGGAGATTATGGTGCACTGATGATGTTGCCTAGCTGGGTAACAAAACTTCTGCAAGAAAACAACCAAACTCAGTGATCATCAAGGACCTCACGTGGAGATTAGTTTCCCACAGCCCAATGAGCTTGGGTTTCCTGGCGTTATACTTCCCATTATCCTCAACCAGCCTGTCTTAAGTCAAGAAATGCAGATAGTGCCTACTTTTAATGCCATCACGCCCTGCAATTAACTCAAAGAGATTTCCATGCCCCATAGCACTGTTTCTCAACCTTGGCAAATTTAAGATGAGTGGACAATTACCAGAATTCTCTTACCAGCAACGCTTGGAATACTTGCGCAAAGCAATCAATCCATACTTCTGAGCAAGAACAGACCAGTTGTTCTATCAAACTAATTTTGGAAAGGGAAAGAGAAACCTTTTGAAGTGCATTCAACCAGTATTCTTCAAAAGCCCTACCTACCACAGTTGTCCTCTCTGTCCAATCAAATTGTCCAATCAAGGAGAGAAGCAACCTAGAACTATGGAGAAATTTCCTCACAGTGAGAACAATTAATCAGTGGAACATCTTGCCCAGGGGGTGGGATTCTAAATTTTTAACAACCGGTTCTGTGGGCGTGGCTTAGGTGGTGGGCGTGGCTTGGTGGTCATGTGACTGGGTGGACATGGCTTGGTGGTCATGTTATTGGCTGGGCGTGGCCAACTCAATATCACTCACATCGAGGCACACATGTCCTCGCCTGATCTCTCATGACTGTGGGGATGCTGCAACAGTCGTAAGTGTGAAAAATGGTCATAAGTCACTTTTTTTTTCAGTGCCATTGTAACTTTGAATGGTCACTCCACACAAGCAAAGTACCAGCAAAGGAGGGGGAAAAAACTCCAGAGAAGTTCCAGAGACAGGAAGTCTAGTCCTGCCAAGAATGTAAAAAGGATTAATAGAGAGGCAGTTTCTGTAAGCAACACCAGAATGTTTCCTTCCTGCCTTCCTTACAGGATTAGCCCAGGAATTTCTTCTAACAACCGGTTCTCAGAACTGCTTAGAATGTTAACAACCAGTTCTAGTGAATAGGTGTGAACTGGTAGAATCCCACCCGTGATCTTGCCTCCAGAAGCTGTGGGTGCTCCAATACTGGAGGTTTTGAAGAAGAGATTGGATGACAATTTGTCTGAAATGATATAGGGTTTCTTGCTTGAGCACGGGGTTGGATTAGAAGACGTCCAAGATCCCTTCCAACTCTGTTATTCTGCTTGATATCTCTGTCTTACGCTACCTGTACTTTAGATTGCTCATCTAATGTGACCACTAAGAGTTGACACCAACTTCCAGGCACATAATTCATCAATCAATCAGTTAATCAATCAATCATCATTATTATTGCCCATTGATTCCTCAAGGGTATCTCCATGAAATTAATGAAGACTAGTTTGACATGAAGAAGATTTGACTAATTTACTTGGAAGGTTTCAAGATGTAGAAGGACCTAGCTAGGCACACGAAGAAAAAACTTAAGAAGACAATGGCAAATCATTTCAACGCTACAGGTAGTCCTCGACTTATGACTACAATTTAATCCAAAATCTCTGTTGCTAAGCAAGGGAGTTGTTAAGTGAGTTTTGCTGCATTTTACAGCCCAAAGGTGCTTTTTTCAAGAGGCAACTGGACTTTCTTGTTTTTTCTTTGAAGATGTTTCACTTCTCATCCAAGAAGCTTCTTCAGCTCCGACTGGATGGTGGGGAATGGAAGGATTTGTATTCCTCGCAGACAGCTGGTCATTTGCATCCTTTTAGAATCATTGAGGCCACTTGGAGGTTTGTCTGTGTCTTCAGGGTCACCTGAGTAGTGCAAAGGGGTGTGGAGCCTTCTTGGAACTGTTGAAAGGACTGTGTTGTAGACTGGACATAGCAGTTCCAAGAAGGCTCCACACCCCTTTGCACCACTCAGGTGGCCCTGATGACACAGATAAACCTCCAAGTGCCCCCAACAACCTGCTAAAAGAATGTAAATGACCAATGGTCTTCAAAGAGTATAAATCCTTCCATTTCCCACCATCCGGTCAGAAGCTCCTTAGATGAGAAGCGAAATGTCTTCAAAGAAAAAGCAGAAAATCCAAGTTGCCTCTTGAAAAAAGCACCTTTGGGACAACCAGGACCTGGATGACTGAGAATCCCCATGTCCATTTTACAGCCTTTGGGTCACAGTTGATGAGTGAATCAATGCACTTGTTAAGTGAACCATGCGGTTGCTAAGAAAATCTGGCTTCCCCCATTAACTTTGCTTGCCAGAAGCCAGCTAGGGAAGGTGACTAATGGGGATCACATGAGCCCAGGACAGTACAACTGTCATAAATACATATAATAAATAAATATGAGCCAGTTGCCAAACTCCCAAATTTTTATCACATGACCCCAGGGATGCTGCAATGGCCGTAAGTGTGAAAAACAGTCCTAAGTCTCTTTGTTCAGTACCGTTGGAACTTCAAACGGTCACTAAATAAATGGTTGTAAATTGAGGACTAGCTGCATTCTCAAAAACTCTTGTAGGAACGTATCCACCAACTCTTTAGAACTTACAGATTTCCCTCTTGCTCTGCTGGGTGGTACCACTTAATCAAACTTTTGATCTGAAAAAAAAAAAAAAACTTAAGTAGAGTTGGATTAGTTAGGAGGCACCAGGAAATGTCAGAACGGTAGGCTAGACTGATAGATAAATAAAAATCTGGAAGAAGTTATTGACAAATCATAATCCTGTTGCCAAAACAGAGGATGCTTTCAACAAAAGTCAGAATTGACTGACTCAATGGGCCTCTTTAACCTTCACCCTGTAATCAAAGTCAGTTCCTCTGTAAGGTAGCTAAAGCTATCCTTTTAAAAAAGAAGTAGACAAGAAGGAAGATGACCCACTTCTTTAAGATGTCTCTTGGTTCCCAGTTACCAGTTTTCCTGTACCTGCAACTTCCAGACATTTTGGACTACAAGTCACATCATCCTCTGGGAGATCTGAGTTGCCCAATTGTGTAGTAACTCTACCTACATCTTTCCCTTTATGGCCTGTTTCTGTCTCTCTCCCAACTTAGGTATAACCAAAACCCCAATAAGTGGAAATATTGATTTATGTCCACTAAAAAAAAACCACCCTGTTCCTGGCTTCTGGGGGATGTCTGCATGATACTAAGCTGGCAGGAAGAGCTAACATCCAAGAAGACAGGCTCAAGATCCAGATGGATATTGACAGACTAGAACACTGGGCCGTATCTAACAAAATGAAATTTAACATACAGAAAAGTAAAGTCCTACACTTAGGCAAGAAAAACCAAAAAGACACATATAGACTGGGTGAAACCAGGCTCAATAGCAGTAACTGGGAGAGGGATCTTGGAGTCTTCGTGGACAACCAGCTAAATATGAGCCAGCAGTGTGCAGCAGCAGCCAAAAAAGCCAATGCAATCCTAAGTTGCATTAACAGAGGGATAAAATTGAGATCAAGTGAGATACTAATTCCACTCTATAAAGCCTTAGTAAGATCACACCTAGAGTACTGTATCCAGTTTTGGTCACCACACTATAAAAAAGATGTTGAGACTCTAGAAAAAGTAGAGAGAAGAGCAACCAGGATGATTAGGGGACTGGAGACTAAAACATATGAAGCACGGTTACAGAAACTGGACATGGCTAGTCTAGGGAAGAGAAGGACCAGGGGAGACATGATAACAGTCTTCCAATTTGTGAGGGGCTGCCCCAGAGAGGAAAGGGTCAAGCTATTTTCTAAAGCACCCAAAGGCCAGACAAGGAATAATGGATGGAAACAAGGAGAGATTTAACTTGGAAATAAGGAGAAACTTTCTGACAGTGAGAACAATCAACCAATGGAATAGCTTGCCCTCAGAAGTTGTGGGAGCTCCATCACTTGAGACTTTCAAGAAGAGACTAGACTGCCATTTGTCAGAAATGGTGTAGGGTCTCCTGCTTAGGCGGGGGGTTGGACTAGATGACCTACAAGGTCCCTTCCAACTCTGATTATCTGTTATCTGAATGGCCAACTCTGTCTGGTGAGTAGACCAATTCCTTGGAACCTCTCTGGATCAGGAGAAGACAGGAGATTACCCACATGTGCTCCAGGTAGCTGTTCCTTACAATTAAGATTAACCACCTTTTTTGCAACTTCAGTGGAGGCTTATTAAGGACACTTCAGTTCACTAACCTCACTTTCTAATCACTTTTGGAAATTGGCCATTAACTATTCTAAAACTATTAGAGGACTTCGGAACAATAGATTGAAAAGTGAGTGAGTCTTCAACTACGAACAAAAAAAAAAAAAAAATAGTTGTAAGCTTAAGAATTTGATATATGTAAAAAAAAAAAACAGTTCCTCTTTTTTCTTAAAGATAAAATATATATGTTTCCTTTGTCAGGAGAAATTTGTTTTATAAAGTAGATGAAGGAAAGGCTACAGCACTGGATTGCGATTATCCACATAATCACAGATCACCTATTTTCTGTATTTCTCTACTGGTTGTCTGGAGTTTTGCAGACAAGACAATCCTAGAAGAGAAACGGCTATTTGGTTTAAAAAAAAAAAAGGAATCAGATCTTTCTGAGGTGAAATAGTATTTAAATATGCATATATTTAAGGACAGAACATTTGCAATTAAATGTTGAATATCTCAGCTACAACACAGGGGTCTGATTACATGAAGGATGAATATTGCTATGGCTCAATTTAAGTCTCACAGCACAGTCCCTTCCCGGTCTGTTAAATTAGGGGGCAAAATCTGTGAACACCACAAAACAAGTATAGATTCACAGTTTCTTAAATTCATCTGTTTGGGTTGCTTTAGAAAACATGTTTGTTGCCCTCTAGCTAAAACTCCCAGGGCAACGTGCGTATTAAAAATCACAGTCAGTAATACCCATTAGAAGAACTTAATTTTAAAACCATGTGCAGATCAATACAAGTTCACAATTAAAAGCTTCAAGGTGCGCTAGAATGCTTGGATAAATTTAAATCAGAAAACGCCTGTCCCAAAATGCCTTTGGATCTTGGAGTCTGAGGCTTTCTCTGGAGTTGGCACTCTGTATCCCAGTTTTCCAAAAATAGTTCCAGACTGTAATGTGAAATGACAAGACACCATTTCTGAAAAATACTCACTTTTTCCCTATCTTTCAAACCCACCGGGAGATCTGAAGAGTATGGATAATCCTCAATTTAACAACCACAATTGAGCCCAAAATTTATGTTGCTAAACGAGATGGTTGTTAAGTGAGTTTTGCCCCATTTTACGACCACTTGTCACAATTGTTAAGTGAATCACTGCGGTGGTTGTTAATAACACAGTTGTTAAGAGAATGTGGCTTCCCCATTGACTTTGCTCGTCAGAAAGTCACACAAAGTGTTGACATGACCCCAGGACATGGCAAATGGTCATAAATATAAATCAGCTGTCAGGCATCTGAATTTTGATCACGTGACCACAGAAATGCTGCAATGGTCGTAAGTGTGAAAAACCGTCAGAAGTCACTTTTTCAGTTCCATTTTATCTTTGAACGGTCACTAAATGAACGTTTGCAAGTCAAGGACTAGCTTTATAGCCTGCAGCTTTCAATCCAATCACACTTTTCCTGGACAAGCACAGCGTGGCAAATTTCGGTGTACCCAACCATAAATCCAGATTTCTCCAATTTTGTTTTGGGCGGTCTTTCTGGAATCCAGTATGAAACATTACCTTCTACTAATTAAAAGCACATGCAGGATCTTTTTCAGAAAGCAATAATTTGCACCGACTTAAGCATGAACCTAGGATATTATACACCCTGAAATGGCCTGGAGGCAGATTATTAATACTAATTAATATTAATAATATATCTTCCCCTCCCTGCCCACAATTTTCTTCTCACGACACTACCTGTTGTGATGCCAAGATTTCTCTCAATTTTCTTTTGTCCATTGAAATCAATGACCCAGTAACAGAGTGGATGGACAAAACCACAATATTGAAGTAGCACTAGGGTTTCGCCTCCCACTAACTACGGCTTCGCACGAAAAGAATAGATGCAGGCCTCATTTTAAATACTGGAACTGATTTTGAGACTCTGGAAGAGCAACAAAACTGATTTTGAGACTCTTGCAGAGAAGAGCAACAAAACTGATTAGGGGACTGGACTGGGGACTAAAACATATGAGGAGCGGTTGTGGAACTGGATATGTCCAGTTTAATGGAAAGAAGGACTAGGGGTGACATGATAGCAATCTTCCAATAACCAAGGGGCTGCCCCCCAAAAGAAAGGGTCCACCTATTCTCCAAAGCACCTGAAGGACAGTACAAGAAGCAACGCGTGGAAACTGATCAAGGAGAAACCCAACCTGGAATGAAGGAGACATTTCCTGACCGTGAGAACAATTAATCAGTGGAACAGCTTGTCACCAGAAGTTGTGAATGCTCCAACACTGGAAGTTTTTACAAAGAGATTGGACAGCAATTTGTCTGAAATGGCATAGGGTTCTCCGCTTCAGCGGGCTGGACTAGAAGACCTCCAAGGTCCCTTCCTACTTCCAATTCTGTCAGCATAACATTCTGTTAACAGATCTAAGCCATAATAGTTACCCCTATTAAGATAAAGTGGTTCTTGAGTTAAGATCAGCTCCTGCTACTGGTAAATACACTGCATTCAGAAAGTATTCAGACTCCCTTCACTTGTGTCGATTTTGTTATGCTTCAGTCTAATTCTACAGTTGTTGAAATTCATTTCCTCATAATGACAAAGTTCAGACAACCATTTGTCTGAAATGGTATAGATTTTCCTGCCTGAGCAGGGGGTTGGACTAGAAGACCTCCAAGGTCCCTTCTAATATTCTATTCTATTCATTCTAGTCCTATTCTAGTCTAGTCTAGTCCTATTCTATTCTAATGAAAACATACAGTATTTAGTGTGCATCTACTCTACAATAATCCTGAATTATGGTTAGGCCTAAAAGTCAAAATTCTGAGGCTGCTTCAGGATTGGATATTAGGTTCAAGTTTATCCCAAAGGTGTCTTTTCAAAAAACAACAACTGGACTTTATTTCTTTTCTCCTTAAAGACGTTTTGCTTCTCATCCAAGAAGCTTCTTCAATTCTGACTGAATAGTGGAGGATGAAAGAATTTATATTCCTTGCAGTTACCAAATCCTCCACTGTTCAGTCAGAACTGAAGAAGCTTCTTGGATGAGAAGCAAAACGTCTCTTCAACGAAAAACAAAGTCTAGCTGCCTTTTGAAAAAGCATCTTCGGGATAACCATGACTGAGAATCTCCATATAGACAAATTCAGGTTTAATACATGTGACATGCTAACACATCCCACTCCAGTTTCCAGTTTGCCATCCGACAAGCTCCAAATAAAGAACGTGTTAAGATTTAACACATGTATTACGTGTCAGCACATAAAAGTTTTTTATTAGGCAGCAGTATATTAAATTTATTAAATGTATATACTGATTTGTTTTTCTAAGCAAAACCTTCCTATAATTCACAGGGAACTTCCAGACTAAGCTCCACTGAAACTAATTAATGAGATTTAAGTTCATTATTATAATAATTGCCTCTGTGGTATTTTTCATGAGTAACTCACTTAATAAACAAAACAGCGATTTTGAAATCGCATTAAAACACAAACAAAACTGGATTTCAACAGCATTTCAAATAATTCAAAATCTGAATTAAAGGGGTTTCAATTAAATTTAATTAAAGTTTGAATTAAAGTTCTTTTCTGCAACTCGAGTGCATCTCTAACCAGACCTTTATAATAATAAAAAAAAAGGAGCAGGAATATAAGTTTCCAAGGAGCACTACATTTTAATCTCAAATAAGGAACAGTTATTTAATAATACAAAACCTATCTATTCTTACAAGCTCAATGGATTATTAGCAGAATGATGGCAATTCTCCATGGATTCAAGCAACCCAGTAACCACTAAATTTTGATTTTAAGAGGACAGTGGCCCTGTTCTGATGACACTGCTTTAATCCAGGGGGGTCAAACGCAAGGCCAGATCTGGCCCATGGGGTGCTTAGATCTGGGCCGCAGGGCTGCCCTGGAAATAGCAAAGGACTGGCCCGCGGTGCCTTTGCCAGCAAAAACAGAGGTGGCCCTCTCGAGCTCCGTTTTTGCTAGCAGAAGGTTGCAGGAGGCCATTGCAGCCAAAAACGGAGCTCGGGAGCCCGTTTTCACTGGCAGAGCACTTGGGCCACCACCTGCGCCCCCGACATGAGTGACGTCGAGCTGGCCATGCCCACCCCTACCCCCCAAGGTCAAACACAACCCCTCATTGCGGCCCTCAATGAAATCAAGTTTGGAGGCCCTTCCGCTTTAATCCAACAGTCAATTTCATTCAAGCCAGAATGCTTGTAAAGGTTCTCCTAGATTTATGACTACAATTGGGAACTTCCAACGCTAAATGAGGCAGTTGGGAAGTGTCGTGCCATGCAACCATTTTTGTCGCCATCATTACGCAACTCACTGTGGTCACGTTGTTAAGCGAATCCGGCTTTCTCCCAGTTACTTTGCTTGTTGCCATAGAAGCCAGCCAGAAGGTCACAGTTACAAACAGGTAGTCCTCAATTTACGACCACAATTGAGCCCAAAATTTCTGACGCTAGCAAGACAGTTGTTACGTGAATTATACCCCATTTTTATGATCTTTCTTGCCAAGAAATCACTGTAGTTGTTAAGTGAGTAATACACGATTGTTAAATGAATCTGGCTTCCCCGTTGATTTTGCTCGTCAGAAGGTGGCAAAAGGCAATCACATGATCCCAGGACACTGCAACCGTCATAAGTATGAGTCAGCTGCCAAACATCTGAATTTTGATCACATCCCCATGAAGATGTTGCAATGGTCGCAAGTGTGAAAAACTGTCATAAGCTACTTTTTCAGTGCTGTGCTAACCTCAAACAGTCACTACACAAATGGTTGTAAGTCAAGGGCTATCTATATAAATATGTCACCTTTTGATAGCCCTCAAGGGCTATCTATATAAATATGTCACCAGCAGAGTGTTGCTTTGCTGAATTGCTAATTTCTTTTAACTAAACCAGTGTTTCTCAGTTGTGGCAACTTGAAAGTGTGTGGACTTCAACTCCCAGAATCCCCCAGCCTGCAGGTTGAGAAACACTGAATTAAACTGAAGGAATCTTGGAGGGGAAGTCCTCTCATTGGTGGGGGGCATTTAAAGAGATATTAAGTGGTCAGGATTCAAAAAAATTTACTACTGGTTCTGTGGGCGTGGTTTTGTGGACACGGCTTGGTGGGTGTGGCAGGGGAAGGATACTACAAAATCCCCATTCCTTCCCCACCGCACTAACCTACTTTCCAGCTCCATTCTCCTGTGCAGGGCAACCAAAGGCAGAGAATAGATGGGGGCATGGCCAGTCAGAGGTGGGATTTGCTGGCTCTCTGAACTACTCAAAATTTCTGCTACCGGTTCTCCAGAACCAGTCAGAACCGGCTGAATACCACCTCTGGTGGGCTTAGTAATTCCCATGGCCGCATTCATTTTTCTGCTTTAAACATTTTCTCAAGGTATACAAAAAAATAGTTGCAGATGAAATTAATAAAATCTGGGATTTCCCACTTCTGTACTATTGATATCATTGTAATATTTTTGTAAGGTTTGATAAAATTTGATTGCGGTGAGACACCTAAACTCATTGTGAGTTGGGTGGCATACAAATTTAATCATCCTTGGCATTGACAAAATCACCCAGAGTCAATTGCAGAAGGCAGCTTGACTCAGACCTTTAGCACCATAAAACATTTGCCTATCCCAGGTTCTTGGGAAGGACTCATCAGATGCATAAAAATGCCAAATCCAATCTAAACGTCTAGCTGACTGTATGACAAACCATAATAATAACTGGAGAACCACGTGAATAAAAAAATCAGTTGCAAAAGGCAGCATTACTCAGAACAGCTGACATTCTGCAACAGTACATCCAACACCATAAAACATCAAAAATGTGCCTATCCCCAGTTTTTGGAATGGACTCAACAGGTGGATAAAAAATGCCAAATCCAGTCTGAACATCTGGCTGACTATGCAATGAACCAATAATAATAGCAGCAACCATAAAAAGTGTAGCTCCCAACAGCTGGAGACTGACCCAATTCGGATTAAGTTTCCAAACAACTTTAGGCAATGACCTGTTTCAGTTGATGAACAGTTTCTAATTAAGTTGTGAAAGGCATTTGTGAACCACGCACTTCAATTGGACTAAAAATGCAGAAACCAAAAAAAATCTCCCAAATCATGTATTGTTTGTTTGTTTATTTTAATAAAGTTTTATTATATGTTTAACCATTTACTCTTTAAAAGGATTTAAATTATATTGCAGAAAAGAAAAAGAAAAACACTGAAGTTGTGGCATAAGAGCAGAATGTCATTTTCATTGGTCAACAAGCACCAGTAGGTTGAAGCAATGTTTTACTCATAAGTCCACCCATCATCTTAAAGCAGGGGTCCCCAAACTTGGCAACTTTTAAGACTTGTGGACTACAACTCCCAGAATTCCTCAGCCAGCATAGGGAATTCTGGGAGTTGAAGTCCACCCATCTTAAAGCATGCCAGCTGGGGGATTCTGGGAGTTGAAGTCCACTCATCTTAAAGCATGCTGGCTGGAGAATTGTGGGAGTTGAAGTCCACAAAGCATGTTGACCAGGGATTCCTGGGAGTGGAAGTTCGCACATCTTTAAGCCTGTTGGCTTTAAAGAGAGTTGAAGTCCACACAGCTTAAAGTTTCCAAGACTGAAAAACATTAAGATGGAGCATCCATCTTCTGAACGGTGCTGTGATGTCTAATTACATCATTATTCATTAAAACAAATGTATGCTAACTTGGATATTATGCAGTAGCTGAAAAATACACCTCTTTCTTCCACTGTCATTAAAAGGGGGGAAAAGTCTACTTTGATTCAACTCCTGATGACTTCATGGCTGCATCCTTTTCTAAACAATAATATGGAAGTGTTTTATCTTCTTCCAGGATGTTTTTACACTTCCCATTCTAGCCTGCAGGCCTGGGATTTCCTGGGTACACTAATTCACACTCTACAAGGAAAATGCCAGCTCTAGTCCTTCCATTAAAACGAGCAAAACCCATCAGGCCTGTTTTCTACTCAATTTCCACATTTTTCAAGTCTTCAGTTCAACCCCTTGTGATGAATAAATGTTTGTTTTTTAGAAAAAGGTCTGCACAAACACGTGCACATATCAGTGGACCAACTTGCCTCTAGAAGTTGTCAGTGTTCCAACACTGGAGTTTTTTTAAGAAGAGAATGGGCAACCATTTGTCTGAAATGGTACAGGTAGTCTTTGATTTATGGCCACAATTGAGCGCAAAATTTGCATTCCTAAGCAACCCAGTTGTTAAAAGAGAGTTTTGGCCCATTTGGATAAAAATGACAACTCCAGTCTAAACAGGGGTGGGATGCTACCAGTTCTGCCCAGCTCTGTAGAACCAGTAGCTCTGAAGAACAGCAGACACAGAACCGGTTCTGTGTCTGCTGCTGTTTGGCCCACCCGCCTGCCTGGGCTCTTACCTGTCCTTTATTTCCTGCTTTTTCAACCTCAGCTGCTTTGCGTGGGACAGCTGAGGTTGAAAAAGCAGGGGAAAAGAGGCTTTTCAAATGCTCCATACTTGCACGCAGCCCTTTTTCAGCTGTCTGGGCAGCAGAGCTTAAGGATTTTTACACCCACGCAAAGCACACATGCGCACGCAAAACATACCAAAACTAAGCGAACTGGTAGTAACACCAGTTGAATCCCACCCCTGAGTCTAAATGACTGGCTGGCTGTGTGACAAACCATAACAACAACTGGAGCACCACACGAACATCATCGGCATTGACAGAATCCCCATCGGTCAATTGCAACAGGCAGCTTTACTCAGAACAGCTGACACTCTGCAACAATACCCCCAACGCCATAAAACGTCAACATCTGTCTCTCCCAGGTTCTTGGGAAGGACTCAACAGGTGGATAAAAATGCCGACCTTTCTTGCCACAGGTGTTAAGTGAATCACTGCAGTTGTTGAGTTGGTAAGATGGTTGTAAAGTAAGTCTGGCTTCCCCATTGACTTTGCTTGCCAGAAGGTCACAAAAGGGGATCAACCGTCATAAATATGAATCAATTGCCCAGTAACTGAATTTTGATAACGTGACTATGGGAATGCTGCAATGGTCATAAGGATGAAAAACAGTCATGACTCTTTTTTTCAGTGCTGCTGTAACTTTGAATGGTCACTAAACAAATTGTTATAAGTCGAGGGATATCTGTATAGGGTTTCCTGCTTCTGCAGAGGGTTGGACTAGAAGACTTCCAAGGTCCCATCCAACTCTGTTATCCTATTATTCTGTTGTAGCCTCATTCTAAGGATCTGCACTTTGGCTCCGATAGCCACACTTTTTGCAAGCCGCATCTTTTCCGAACACTCCACCGTAACATGCCAGCATTTGGAAAAGTATTTGCAGTGATGCAAATAATCCTCAAGGCCACAATTAGGGTCAGAATTTCTATTCTAAGCAAGGCGGGTACCTTTTCTTTGCAACGGTTGTTAAACAAATTGCTGCAGTTGTTAAGCGAATCAGGTGGTTGTTATGCAAATCCGAAGGTTGCAAATTGCAACTGCATGCAAATGCTGTGACTGTCGTGAATACATGTTGGTTGTCAGTCTTCTGAATTTTGATCATGTGACTGTTGGGATGCTGCAATGGTTGTACGTGTGAGACAGGTCGCAAGTCAGTGTTGTTTCACTGCTGTTCTAACTTCAAAAGGTTGCTAAAGAAATGGCTGTAAGTCGAGGACCACTTGAGCTAAAGCTGGTTCTGATTGGCATCCTAAGGACAGTCCCCTCTTTTAAAAAATGAATCAGCTTTGGAAACAATAATTGAATTGGAAAGCAGTGTAGCAATACACTAAATCAATATTTGTCAAGCTTGGCCACTTTAAGATGTGTGGACTTCAACTCCCATAATTCACGCAGGCTAGGGAATTCTGGGAGTTGAAGTCCACACATCTCAAAGTGATCAAAATTCAGAAATACTGCAGTAAATTGTGTGTGTGTGTGTGTGTGTGTCTATTGAAAAGAGTCTTCAAGCCACAAGTCTTACAGCTTCCAATCCTGCTGTCCAGATGCTGGGGCCAGCTGGGACCCTCTGGATGTTGTGAATTCCACATCCCATTATCCCCAGCCACAAAGTCAGCAGCAAGGAATTGAAGGGATTGTACTCCTAAACAGTCCCAAAGCCGTGAGTTGAATGTCTCTAATCAAAGTAATTCAGAACATGCGAAAAAGTCATTTTGGTGTGATATTGGGCCAGGAGTGAAGAGTCCCGGGTTCAAGTCTAGCCTCAGCCATGGAGATGCATGCAATGACTTTGAGCCAGTCATTCTTTCTCAACCCAGCCTACCTTGTTGTTTTGAAGAAGAAAAAAACAAGAGGGAGCCCTACATACACCGCCTCAAGCTACTGAATGAAAGACAGGATGCTCAAAAAAATAAAGGGAACACTTAAACAACACAATGTAACTCCAAGTCAATCACACTTCTGTGAAATCAAACTGTCCACTTAGGTAGCAACACTGATTGACAATCAATTTCACATGCTGTTGTGCAAATGGAATAGACAACAGGTGGAAAGCATAGGCAGCTAGCAAGACATCCCCAATAAAGGAGTGGTTCTGCAGGTGGTGACCACAGACCACTTCTCAGTTCCTATGCTTTCTGGCTGACGGTTTGGTCACTTTTGAATGCTGGCGGTGCTTTCACTCTAGTGGTAGCATGAGACGGAGTCTACAACCCACACAAGTGGCTCAGGTAGTGCAGCTCGTCCAGGATGGCACATCAATGCGAGCTGTGGCAAGAAGGTTTGCTGTGTCTGTCAGCGTAGTGTCCAGAACATGGAGGCACTACCAGGAGACAGGCCAGTACATCAGGAGACGTGGAAGAGGCCGTAGGGCAACAACCCAGCATCAGGACCGCTACCTCCGCCTTTGTGCAAGGAGGGACAGGAGGAGCACTGCCAGAGCCCTGCAAAATGACCTCCAGCGGGCCATAAATGTGCATGTGGCTGCTCAAATGGTCAGAAACAGACTCCATGAGGGTGGTATGAGGGCCTGACATCCACAGGTGGGGGTTGTGCTTACAGCCCAACACCGTGCAGGACGTTTGGCATTTGCCAGAGAACACCAAGATTGGCAAATTCACCACTGGCGCCCTGTGCTCTTCACAGATGAAAGCAGGTTCACACTGAGCACATGTGACAGACGTGACAGGGTCTGGAGACGCCGTGGAGAATATTCTGCTGCCTGCAACATCCTCCAGCATGACCGGTTTGGCAGTGGATCAGTAATGGTGTGGGGTGGCATTTCTTTAGGGGGCTGCACAGCCCCCCATGTGCTCGCCAGAGGTAGCCTGACTGCCATTAGGAACTGAGATGAGATCCTCAGACCCCTTGTGAGACCAAATGCTGGTGCGGTTGGCCCTGGGTTCCTCCTAATGCACAACAATGCTAGACCTCATGTGGCTGGAGTGTGTCAGCAGTTCCTGCAAGACGAAGACATTGATGCTATGGACCGGCCCACCTGTTCCCCAGACCTGAATCCAATTGAGCACATCTGGGACATCATGTCTCACTCCATCCACCAACGCCACATTGCACCACAGACTGTCCAGGAGTTGGGGGATGCTTTAGTCCAGGTGTGGGAGGAGATCCCTCAGGAGACCATCTGCCACCTCATCAGGAGCATGCCCAGGCGTTGTAGGGAGGTCATACAGGCACGTGGAGGCCACACACACTACTGAGCCTCATTTTGACTTGTTTTAAGGACATTACATCAAAGTTGGATCAGCCTGTAGTGTTTTTTCCACTTTAATTTTGAGTGTAACTCCAAATCCAGACCTCCATGGGTTGCTAAATTTGATTTCCATTGATAATTTTTGTGTGATTCTGTTGTCAGCACATTCAACTATGTAATGAACAAAGTATTTAATAAGAATATTTCATTCTTTCAGATCTAGGATGTCTTATTTTTGTGTTCCCTTTATTTTTTTGAGCAGTGTATATAGAATATAAAATCTAGGAAATAAATATTTTACGATATTCCATCCTTTGTGTTCCTAAAGGTCTTTTATTTCCTGATCTGGGCTTGTTTCCCTCTTTGCCTGGTTTCTCACATTGAAACAACAACAAGCCATAGTGAGTCTGGCCTGGCTTAATGAACCTAGCCATCCTAGCTTACAAAACGTTGTTTGTGACTTAGCAAGAGGATTGACCTCATCATTGGCTTAACGGCTCCTTCCCCCAAAACGCAAAATGGGTTTTAACACAATGCATCCATTCCACCTTCGACTCTTCGACAAAAAATGTTTTTCTCACCTTCCTATCTCTCTCTCTCTCTCTCAAACGAGAAGACTGACCTTTATTTACAGGGTATTTCTGAAAATCAGCAAAATCGTTATGAAAAAAAAACAAAAACCAAAAACAACAGCCCAATTTGGTCGAGGGGGCTTCCCTTCCTCAGGATGAAAAAAAAAATGCGGGCTATTGAAAAACAATACCCGTAAAACCTCCTTGGAAAGTTTGTCAGAGGCTGAGGAGCAGAGAGAAAAACACACACACACGCACCATTCCGCAACAACCCGAATCAGTCACAAACAACATAATCACCTGCGTTGTCTCAACTATAAAAAAAGAGAGGGGAGAAAAAACCCCGGGGGGCAGCATCTCCAAAACGCCATGCTCCGTTTCTTAATTTTTTGTTTGAAAAGGTCCTCTATCATTTTATTTGAATTTCTCCCTTTTTTTTTCTTCCCTTGACGCCGGAGAAGCTGAGAAATTCCATTCGGGCTTTTAAAACGTCGCCGCTTTTGCGTTCTGCCTCCAAAAACAACCCCCCAAAAAGTCCTCCCGAGGTAACGAATTGCATCTTCCCGGCTTCCAGCGACTTTATGAGGCGCTTGAAAGGACTCTTTGGGGGGGGGGGGTGACCCACCGCCCCAAAACAGGCTCCAAATCATCCCCCTTATCGCCCCGCAAAGAGGGCACCCTCCCCTCCCCCCCAATAAAACTCATCACCAAGAAACGGGCACGAATGCAAATGCTTTTTAAAAAAAGATTGGATGGCAATTTGTCTGAAATGATATAGGGTTTCTTGCTTGAGCAGGGTGGGGTTGGACTAGAAGACCTCCAAGGTCCCTTCCAACTCTGTTATTCTGTTATTCTTTCTCCCTCACCCCCCCCCCACCAAAATAACACCTAAATGCTTGAATCATATGTTTCGCACCAAGTCCTCTTACTTTCATCCCCGCCCCTCCCCCAATCCAACTCCAAATGCATCTCATTTTGTGCAACCTTCCTAGGAAGAGGAGAAGCGAGCGGGAGGACCAACAACGAGGATGTTTACACCTGAGATAAGCCTTAAAAACAACCCTCCCCCCCCAAAAAAAAACAATCACCCACTCCTCCTCTTCCTCCCTCTACACTACTTCGACTCCCACCCTCACTTCACAAAGCAAGCTGCTTCTGGAGCAAATCCACCACACTTGTCAACAACAGCACATAGTTTTGTCTTGCCTCTTTCTCTTCTTCTCCTGCCTTGGAAAGAGAGGGACTTTGTTCTGGCTTTGCCTGATTTGGGGTTCTCCCCCCTTTCACAGGACGCATACCCCCCCCCACACCGCCTCTCCAATCCCTGGCCACGCCATGTCTTACCAGTCCTTGGAGATGCGCTGGCCCAAAGGTGCTTCTGCCTTCTGGGTCCCCGCAACGGCTTATGAATGGCTGGGTGTCTCTGGTGTTAGCTAGCACTTGGGAATGTGCTTTGGGTTGGCCCTGGCAGCTGACAGCTCACCTCCCAGGCTCCGCCTCCTCTCACCGCCCCGCTCTGAATGTGTTTGTGAGTGTGGCTGTGTGTCTCTGAACTACCCAGGGTTACTAAGAGACGGCTGTTTGCGCTGAACCTGGCAAACCGCCGCGGCAGTAGCAACAGCCCAGTGGAAACATGAATAGGATGAGTCAAAGGGAGTTGAGGGATGTTTTCAACCAATCTAGGCAAGGTTGGCGCTGCCCATCTCAGTAGGCCTCCATCGGAAGACACCTTGGCCAGGGCCCTGAGAAATACCCCCCCTCACACACACACATACACACACAGTAGGGAAGTCATCCAGGTCCCCTGAGTTTTGACAGAATGGCAGCCAGGTGAGGGCTTGGAGATAGGTAAAATAATATGATACAACTGCTTTCAGCTGGATTATCAATCAAATGAAGAAATTTACACAGGCCGATTACTTTAACTGGGGCTCTTCGATCCCTAAGATCCTTAAGTCAAGATATTCTCCAAAGCACCTGAAAGCAGGATAAGAAGCAACGGTTGGAAACTAATCAAGGAGAGAAGCTAGAACCTAGAACTAAGGAGAAATTTCCTGACAGAACAATTCATCAGTGGAACAGTTTGAATTCAGAAGTTGTGAATGCTCCCAACACTGGAAGTTTTTAACAAGAGACTGGATTATCTTGTCTGAAATGGTGTAGGGTTGCCTCCTTGCCTAAGCAAGGAGTTGGACTAGAAGACCTCCAAGGTCCCTTCCAACTTTGTTATTCTGTTCTGGTCTTCACAAAAGAGAAGGGCCGATCAACGGTGTAAGGCAAGGATCTTCAAACTTGGCAAGTTTAAGACCTGTGGACTTCAACTCCCAGAATTCCTGAGCTAACATGACTGGAGGAGGAATTCTGGGAGTTGAAGTCCACAAGTCTTAAAGCTGTCAAGTTTAGGTTGTCAAGCTGGTGTAAGGACATCCTTTGTCTGCTTGATGGTGGTGGAGGTATAAGTTGGCCTCCTCTTCCTTCCTTCAATATTTGAAGGACTGCCACAAGGAAGAGGGGGGGCAACTTATGTACCAAAACACCTGTAGGCAGGGCAAGAAACAATGGATAGAAAACTAACCAAAGAGAGAAGCAACCTAGAATTAAGGAAAGAAGGCTTGACAGTGAGAACAATTAACCAGTGGAACAAATTGTCTGTGGAAATTGTGGGTGCCCCAACACTGGAGGCTTTTAAGAAGAGACTGGAGTGGACAACCATCTATCATATAATATAGGTCTCCTGCGAGAACAGGGGGTTGGACTAGATGACCTCCAAGGTCCCTCCCAACTCTATTACTGTCACTGAGGTGATGGAGTTGCGCTGCTGAATACAGGTGAGCAGCAGGCAGGAGTCCCCCACTCCCCAAAATCCAGGCACATGCTCCTTGACCAAACCTACTTGTCTTGTAGGATAGAGATATCTATCTGCCCAGAATATCATCGGGCTCCAGTTACCAGCCCTGGAAGACATCTTCGCATCTCGCTGTTTGAGGAAGTTGCACAACATTCTCAGAGACTCTTCCCATCCTGCTTACAATCTTTGTGAATTTCTGGCAGAAGATACAGAACAATTAAAACTCAGACCACGTGTTTTCTGAACAGTTTTTATCCCAGAGCTATAATTGCACTTAACAATGAACTTAAGGACCACCATCAGTGAGCTGTTGGACAGTATTACTTGGTCTGTTGTGTGGATACTTGTGTGTTTTTAGGGGGCGGGGAATTTCGGTGGGTGGGGGGAGAGTTTGGGGATTGTCATGTGTGTGTGTTGGGTCTGGTCTCTGGGTGTTGTGTGAATTTCGTTGTATGTGTATACTGTGTATATACGTACAATGACAATAAAGAATTCAAATTCAAATTAAGATTAAGGTGGAAGAGACACTGAAATATATCCCAGTTAGGAAGGCCCACAAGATGATAGAATGACCACTTGTTCAGGATCCTAGATTGTCCTTTCAACCTTGTTTCCTCTTCTTCCTCCAGGTTGCCACCCCACAAAATAGACACCTCAAGTCACTCAGTACTGGTAATCTTCAACTGATGACCAAAACTGAACCCAAAACTTCTGTTAACAATTACGACAGATAATTCAATTATTATAGTCATTAGGTGAGGTTTTGCCCGTTTAGAACCTTTCTTGCCACAGTTAAGCAAATCGCTGCAGTTATTAAGTTAGTAATGTTGTTAAGTAAATCTGATTTTCATATTGACTTCATTTATCAAAAGATCGCAAAAGACATATGAGCCAATTGTCAAGCAGGGAGAGCATGGGGATGTTGCAACGGTCATTAGTGCGAAAAATGGTCATTTTTTGTCTATTTTTAAAATGACATTGTAACTTCAAACAGTCACTAAATGAACTGTTGTAAGTCAAGGACTTCATGTATTTGCGGCACTATTGACATGCTGAGACCTTCGAGAGATATTTTGGGGTGCTTCCGTTGGGTTTTTTTTTTGGCCCATTCACAATTTTGGGGCCTTCTCCCTGCTTCCTATTAACTTCTCCCTGAATGGATAGTGCTGTCTGAGCCGCACTGACATCTTCAAAGAGAACAAATTCACTATTATTGTATAAGATGTGGTGAAACTCATGTCTACTGGTGAAAACTTCATATTTTTTACTCTTTGTTGGCCATCTCTAAGAAAGGTTCTCTTGTGGCTCAAAGGAGCATTGAAGCTATTAAAGTAATAACGCAGTTTGGGAAATATGGATTTTGCAATTCCAGGAGGACTGCAGAGAGGTGGAGAATGACTGAATTCAGTGAGAAAGAAAAATTCTTACAGAAATAAGAAAATGTTGCAGAAATCCCTTGTGAGAAGGCTAAACCCTTTGAGGCCCAGTGGTTAGAGTCAGGGGGAGGCTTCCAAGACTTCCCAAGGCAGGGAGAAAATGTAAAAAACTGAAAAATGGATACCAAGACCACCTCTACTTCCCCCTCCCCAAATATAGTGGCATTTAAAAGGCCAGGCTGCTGCTCTGTACTGTAGTCCTCATTTAGCAACTGCTTCCTTTACTGACCATTTGCATGACGGTAATGAAATATTAACTTCGGGACCAATCCTTGTATTTGCAACCTTCACAACTCTGTAAGCCAAAGGCAAGCTGAAGCAAAATCATAAGAATAGGTGTGGTTTCACTGAGCAACATGTTCTCCTTGCGACGGTGGTGAACTTCTTCACTTAACGACTGAGTTGAATTGCTGGTGGTAAGTGTGGTGCTAAACATGGACTACGGTACACCTGCAAATATTTTTCAGGAAGAGCTTAGCATAATGTTGAGATCCATCAGTCAGTCTGCAATCAGGATAGAATTTAATTTCCCACCTAATGGCCCAGGGGAATTGCACAATTCTCATTTCTCAAAAGTTGTATAGCAGAGAGAGATTGCTTGAAAACAATCTCTCCTTGTTTTCAGCGGTTGTTTGCAACTGGAGTTGAAAAGGGGAAAAAAGTATTTTCTTGGCTATCTCTGTGACTTTTGCTTAAAGAAAAGACACTTGTCCTTTTCTTAAACATGCTTTGAGGTAAGTTAGAGAGGCAAAACAGAATAACAGAGTTGGAAGGGACCTTGGAGGTCTTCTAGTCCAACCCCCTGCCCAAGGCAGGAAACTTTATATTACTTCAGACAAATGGCTGTCCAGGCTCTTCTTAAAACCCTCCAGTGATGGAGCACCCACAACTTCTGAAGGCAAGCGGTTTCACTGATGAATTATTCTCAGTGTCAGGAAATTTCTCCTTAGTTTTAGGTTGCTTCTCTCCTTGATTATGAACTTTCCTATCCTCAGATCCATTATTCTGTCTTTTACCTTCTACAACAAGCAAAACCACACCTTCTGTGCAATATCTTTTCAGGGATTTAAAGAGGGAGATTGTGTCCAGTGAACTGTCTCTTCTAAGGCTAAACCAGTGCTGGGATTCAGCCGGTTCGCACAGGTTGTTAATTTTCTGAACAGTTCAGCGAACCGGCTGTTGGAAGAAATCTCCTTCCAACAGCCTTTTGTTTTTCCCACCTTAAGGAGTTAATCTCAACATTCTAGCCACTAAACATAACCAGTTCCTTCAATTGCATTTTGTAGGACTATAATTTCTCACCTTTTGATCATTTGTGTTGCCGTTCTTTCAACCTGTTCCAATTTATCTTCATCCTTCTTCAAGCCTGGTGCCCAGAATTTGTGGTCTGCTGTGACCAAAGCAGTATTTATAATACAAAGCAATTACTTCCCTTAATTTGCAAATTATTCTGCTATTAATATGGCCAAAAAATGTATTTGCCTTTTCTGCAGCCATGTCACATTTCTGGCTTATATTCCCTTTGCCTTCAAAGATACTTGAAATTCTTCTGGAGGTATGCTCCTTAGGGGAAACAATCATTATTAGAAACTAGCCAGAAACTAGCCATGTTATGTAACAAGGTTGTTAAAGGAATCTGGCTTCTCTGTTGACTTTGCTTGTTGGAAAGTTGCAAAATGTGATCCCTGAGACACTGCAACTGTCATAAAAAGATGCCATTTTCTTTTTTCTTTTTTTAAATTTTATTGGTTTTTAAAAACAAACATAAACAAACAAAACATAAAAACATCAAGCTGTCTTCCATAGGTGTACATACAGTGTGCTGGTTGGTTTACAAATTGTTTTGTGCGTCCATTTCATAGTCTTCAATTACAATTACATTACATATAATCTCATATTGTCAATTAAAAACTAAATACCTTAGTATCATTATTAATCAATCATTTGACTATACTTTTATTCATTCATGTTTTACAAGATGACCATAATTTACTTAATTTATTGTATAACAGTTCATATTATCATCCCAAATCTATCCTAAAATCATTTTGTAGTTATAATTAAACATGCCATTTTCCAAGCATCTGAATTCGGATCACCTGGGGATGTTGCAAAGGTTGTTAAGTGTGAAAAATGGTCATTTTTGTCCCTTTTTTTCAGTGTCGTTAAAACTTTGAATGGTTACTAAATGAATGGTTGTAAGTTGAGGACTACCTGCACAATACCCTGGTCACAGTTTCATGCATTTCAGGATGAGAATAACAGAATAACAGAGTTGGAAGGGGCCTTAGAGGTTGTCTAGCCCAACCCCTGCTCAGGCAGGAAACTCTATACAATTTCAGACAAATGATTGTCCAATCTCTTCTTAAAAACTCCCAGTGTTGGAGCTTTTACAACTTCTGGAGGCAAGTTGTTCGCCTGATTAATTGTTCTGTCTGTCAAGAAATTTCTCCTTAGTTCTAAGTTGCTTCTCTCCTTGGTTAGTTTCCACCCATCGCTTCTTGCCCTGCCTTCAGGTGCTTTGGAGAATAGCTTGACTCCCTCTTCTTTGTGGCAGCCCCTCAGATATTGGAAGACTGCTATCATGTCACCCCTAGTCCTTCTTTTCATCAAACTAGACAAACCCAATTCCAACAACCGTTCTTTATGGGAGTTGAAGTCCACAGTCTTAAAGTGGCTATGTTTGGAGACCACTGTCTACACCAAGAAGTGGAGGAGCAGAAATGTCAAGATCACACACACACAAAAAACAGTAAAAAGCAGCACCACTCACAAAGTAAAATCCAAGGCTGAGAGCCAGTTTGTGGTAATAGCTAACACAGCTGGGTGATATTGGGCCAACCACTTCCCTCTCTCCCAGCTCAGCCCACGTTTAGATTATCTAAACCAGGGATCTCCAAACTTGGCAAGCCTATGCAATTCTGGGAGTTGAAGTCCACAAGTCTTAAAGTTGCCACATTTGAAGACCTCTGATCTGGACAGTTTTGCAGAATTTGGACTGGGTACAAGTAGCATCCATTTTGAAAAGAAAATTTTTTCTACAATTCTCTATTTTTTTTTGCAACTAACCTTAAACGAGTTGATTGATTGATTTATTAAAAAAAGGTTATTTCTGTACATTCAAATAACTCAACCTTTTGAGAATAGATCCTGCAATCTGTTAGGGGAGACAGAATATCACAGTAGTTAAGATACTGGATGTGAGTCAGAGATTAACAAGGATCTCTATGAAGAGAGATCTCCATACGAAGTATGAAGTTTCTCAGTCATGCAGGTCATGGTTGTCCCAAAGGTGATTTTTCAAAGGCAACTGGACTTTGTTTTTCCTTGAAGGTATGTCACTTCTTATCCAAGAAGCTTCTTCGGTTCTGACTTTTGAACAAGGACGTGTTTCTTAAGCCTGGCAACTTGAAGATGTGTGGACTTCAACTCCCAGAATTCCCTACGCAGCATGCTGGGAGTTGAAGTCCACACAGCTTCAAATTGTTAACGTTGAAGAGAGTAAGGTAAAAGGAGTTGAACTGAATTCAGCTAAGTTGAGTCAGTTCAACTCAGCTGAATGCATTTCAGCTCAGCTCCTGATGACCCCAGGGACAGGTTCACCCTAAGTTTCTTATCAACAGCGTTAATTTGCCATTTTCTTCTTCTTCTTGCATGCCTTATTTGACTTCCTGTTTAGGACAGCCTGGGGATTTCCTGCTGTTTTCTTAAACTGGGGTTAACCCGCTGTGCATCTACTGACCTGCTATGACTTCCCAAGCAGGGAGAGACAATTTTAGATCTCCTCTTCATTTTGGAAACCAGCTGGATAACCCTTTCCCAACCTAACCTAGCTTGCAGGGTGATGGTGGAGATACAATTAGGTGAGCACCTTGTGTAAATAACCTTCAGCTCCCCAAGAGTAACCAAGGCAGTAAAATTAAGGGTGTGTGTGTGGGGGGGGGGGAGAAATTCCTTTAAGGTCGTTTTGCACCTAGGGATGCAGTTGAGGAAGCTGGTTTACCTAAAGTCATTTTTGGGAACGTCAGGCCTGTGGTTAAATCTGGGCCACCGGGTTTCCTGTTAGGTTGGCTTCAAAACAACCGTCCTCCCTTGCTTTGATGGTTAAACACATGTTGGTTTGTGCAAAAGAATGGCATTGAGGTTTTTGTTTTTTTAATTCAGCCGATAATCCTCGGAATGATGGGCCGCCAACTCATTCCACTACTGCCTGCCTGCAAGCTCATGTTCTCACATGTGCCCGAGCACAGCACACTCCCCCCCACTTTTTTTTTCTCCCCAGTTGCCTTGGATACCAAAACAATGTACTTTTCCCACATCCTCATTGGATGGAGGCTGGCAGAGCTGAATCAGCTGCCGTCTGACGTAAAACGTGCACCGACCCGAATGGCCGGAGGACACCTCTTTACCTAAGGAGGTTTTGCATCCGCTGAAGATGTTTGTTTGTGTCTGGAGCTGATCCAAGGAGAATAGCAGGTTTGCTATGCAGCTGCGGGAAGTTAGCAACCCCCCCTCTCCTAGGAAAATGAAATGTTTTAGGATATACTAAAAAGGCAGAATATTTCTCCTAAAAAGAGAAGTAGAAACTCAAGACACAGAAACTCACCTCAGAAGCAGAAGCTCGCCCCCACCTTTGTTAATGGGCGGGCAATTAAGGCCTGGGCCAGAGTATTCTACATAACAAAGCCCTCTACCCATCTCACCACATGGCCTGGGAAGATTGCATCAGCCAGCACTCAGGCGAAGCCTCAGGTGGTCCAGACAAAGCCTACAAAGTTAGCTAAGACCCCCGCCCCTGGGAGTCTGACAGCCAAAGGGGTACATTTCTTTCACAGGACAGGAAACACCAAGGTGGGGCCCAACAGAGGGTATATAACTAAGGGTCTCTCAGCATCTCAGCCCTTTTTTTCCTTCACCCAACATCTTGAAGCATGTGATCATCCTTTTCACTTTGGAGCTCCAAGCCATGTGGTCCTGTCCACCATTAAACCATCTTTCCAAACAGCCTCCATGTTTCCAGTGTCTTTTTCCCCACTTGGAACTGAACCCAGAAGGATATTTCTTCCAACATAGCTGACCATCATTCACGCTGATTCCAGGTTTGAGGACAAAAAGGGCAATGCTGGTTGACAGATCTCAATAGGCTAACATTTATATTTAAAAAACAAAACAAAACCTGGACCAGGTTATGATTACACCAGAAAGCAAAAAACCCAACTGAATTTCAGCCTAGCAAAATACCATTCACGATCACACATTGTTGATTAGAGTTGTAGGGTTGCCAAAGCAAGTGATGCCCATATCACTCCCACGATATTTGAACACAGTCCCTGGGTTGCGAAAAAGTGTGCAGACAGGTAGTTTTCGACTGGCAACCATTTAGTAACCAAAATTACAATGGCACTGAAAAAAAAGGGACTTAGGGCTGTTTCTCACACTCACAACTGTTGCAGCATCGCCATGGTTGTGCGATTGAAATTTGGACGCTTGGCAACTGGTTCATATTTATGATAGTGCATTGTCCTGGGGTCATGTGATCACCTTTTGCGACCTTTTTAGACTTATATACCACTTGGCAGTGCTCTCTAAGCGGTTTACCGAGTCAGCCTATTGCCCTCAACAATCTGGGTCCTCATTTTCCTGACCTCAGAAGGATGGAATGCTGAGTCAACCTTGAGCTGTCAGAATCAAACTCCTGACTGTAGGCAAAGTTAGTCTTCAATAGCACTAAAGACTTATATACCGCTTCACAGTTCTTTACAGCTCTCTCTAAGCGGTTTACAGTGTCAGTGTATTGCCCCCCACAATCTGGGTCCTCATTGTGATGGCAAGTCGAGGGCTATTTGTAATGGCTTTTAATGATGTGGTCCAGAATTTTGTCTTTATCTTCAGCAGAGTTTAAGGGGTATCTGTGTTCTTCTGCTTATAAAGGATTTGTGTGGTCCATAGGTCTTGTGATGAGTCAAATGTGGGTGTGTCAACCTGAGGGTCTTGTGATGGGACTTGTGATGGATCAGGAGTGGGTGTGTCAAGTATGGGTCTGGTGATAGGTCTGGTGACAGGGAAGTCACCTCAGGTGAGGGTCTTGGGGAGGTGAAGGGCTGGTTGGGGGGGATTGCATGGGTTGGTTGAGGGTCGGTGCTGTCTGGTTGGCCTGCAGTTGAGTTGGGCCATATCTAACAAAATGACATTCAATGTAGAGAAAAGTAAAGTCCTACACTTAATCAAGAAAAACCAAAAGGACACATATAGACTGGGTGAAACCAGGCTCAATAGAAGTAACTGTGAGAGGGATCTTGGAATCTTAGTGGACAACCAGCTAAATATGAGCCAGCAGTGTGCAGCAGCAGCGAAAAAAGCTAATGCAATCCTAAGTTGCATTAACAGAGGGATACAATCAAGATCAAGTGAGATACTAATGCCACTCTATAAAGCCTTAGTAAGACCACACCTAGAGTACTGCATCCAGTTTTGGTCACCACATTATAAAAAAGATGTTGAGACTGTAGAAAAAATGCAGAGAAGAGCAACCAGGATGATTAGGGGACTGGAGGCTAAAACATACAACGAACGGTTGCAGGAACTGGGCTTAGCTAGTCTAGGGAAGAGAAGGACCAGGGGAGACATGATAGTGGTCTTCCAATATTTGAGGGGCTGCCACAGAGAGGAAGGGGTCAAGTTATTTTCTAAAGTACCTGAAGGCCAGACAAGGAACAATGGATGGAAACTGATCAAGGAGAGATTTAATCTGGAAATAAGGAGAAACTTTCTGACAGTGAGAACAACCAACCAATGGAACAGAAGTTGCCCTGGAGGTTGTGGGAGCGTCATCACTTGTCACTTTCAAGAAGAGATTGGTGTATGGTCTCCTGCTTGAGCATGGGGTTGGACTAGATGACCTACAAGGTCCCTTCCAATTCTGATTATCTGTTATCTGATTCTATCCCTCTGTTGATGCAACCTAGGATTGCCATGCCTGTTTTGGCAGCTGCAGCACATTGCTGGCTCATATATAAGTGGTTGTCTACTAAGAGACCTAGATCCTTCTCACAGTTGCTATTGTTGACCCAACTACCACCTATATTAATGGATTTGACCTACTTCATTTATGTGGGCTAAATCTTAGCCACTGCATTTATTCGACATGCTATAAATTTGATTACTTTTTCCTGGCTTGGCCTGTTGAGCAAACCAAGAATATTCAGTTACTTTATGATTCAACATTTTGCCTAAAGTTTGAAAGGGGAGGGGGTTAATTTACATAGGCTGAATGTTTTTCGCAGCCACAACGAACTGAAACTTTATCTATGTCATCTGGAAAGTTATATGTGGTATATTAATAATAGGTCCTGTTTGCTGAAGCAGATGTGCATATTACTCATCTGTTCAGTCTGGTCCTTTTTAAGTGGCATATGCAGCTCTTCTATAGGTGTGTATTATTATTATTATTATTATTATTATTATTATTATTATTATTATTATTATTATTATGCTTCATCGCACAGTCAGCCAGATCTTAGGCTGGATTTGCCATTTTTATCCACCAATCGAGACCTGGGATAGCAATAGCAATAGCACTTAGACTTATATACTGCTTCACAGTACTTTACAGCCCTCTCTAAGTGGTTTACAGAGTCAGCCTCTTGCCCCAACAATTTGGGTCCTTATTTTACCCACCTCAGAAGGATGAAAGGCTGAGTCAACCTTGAGCCGGTCAGTATTGAACTCCTGGCAGTGGGCAGAGTTAGACTGCAATAGCAATAGCAATAGCAATAGCACTTAGACTTACGTATATACTGCTTCACAGTGCTTTACAGCCATCTGTAAGCGGTATACAGAGTCAGCCTCTTGCCCCCAACAATCTGGGTCCTCGTTTTCCTGACCTCCGACAGATGGAAGGCTGAGCTACTCAAGAGGGCTGAGTCAATTGGTGAGACTCGAACTGCTGGCAGCCAGCAGTCAGCCAAAGTTGACTCAATTTACATAGACTTCTGTAAAGCCTTTGATTCAGTGGTACACAACAAACTACTAAAATTAAAATATCTGGACACCTGCGTAACTGGGTAGAAGCATTCCTGTCAAACAGGCAATAAATGGTGAAAATTGGGAGCGTCCTATCAAATCCTGTACCTGTCAACAGTGGTTGTCCCCCAAGGGAACGTTCTAGGATCTTTATACTCTCTTTATACTCTACATAAATGACCTATTAAGAGCAACTGGGTTTTTTCGCTGATGATGTAAAGCTATTCAACACCACCAACAATACTGCTACCCTTCAAAAAGACCTTGACTATGTGTCAGAATGGTCAAACAAATGGCAACTTCAAATCTCAACAAATAAATGCTCTGTCTTACATATTGGTAAAAAAAATCAGAAAGTAAAATACAAGCTGAATAGTCAAGACCTTGTTGACGATCCAAACTTTGTCAAGGGCCTTGGAGTAATCATTTCTAATGATCTAAGTGCTACAGCCCACTGTAACTACATAGCCAAAAAGGCATTAAGAGTTGTTAACCTAATCCTGCATAGCTTTTTCTCCAGTAATATCACACTACTAACTAGAGCATTCAAAACATTTGCTAGATCAATACTTGAATACAGCTCATCAGTCTGGAACCCAAATTACATATCTGATATTAACACAGTTGAGAAAGTCCAGAAATATTTCACAAGAAGAGTTCTCCACTCCTCTACTCGTTGCAGAATACCTTATGCCACCAGACTCGAAATTCTAGATGTAGAAAACCTTGAACTATGCTGCCTTCGGTCCGATCTAAGTATAGTATATAAAATCATATAGTACATTGCAATGTCCTACCTGTCAATGAATAATACTTCAGCTTCAACCGTAACAACACAAGAGCAAACAATAGATACAAACTCAAGGTTAATCGCACCAAACTTAATTGCAGGAAATACAACTTCAGCAACAAAGTGGTCAATGTCTGGAATACTCTACCTGACTCTGTGATTTTTTCCCCAACCCCCCAAAACTTTTTAACATACTGTCTACTATTGACCTCACCCCTTTCCTAAGAGGTCTGTAGGGGGCGTGCATAAGCGTACCAACGTGCCTACCGTCCCTGTCCTATTGCTTCTTTTATATATTTTTTTATTTTTCTTATATGTATCCATGTAATCATAATTATGTTTTTACTTATACCTATTATCTTGTAAGCAATTGACAAATAAAATAAAATAAATAATAAATAATAGATACAAACTCAAGGTAAACCACACCAAACTTGATTGCAGGACTTCAGCAACAGAGTGGTCAATGTCTGGAATACTCTACCTGATTCTGTGATTTCTTCCCCAAACCCCAAAAACTTTAACTTTAGACTGTCTACTATTGACCTCACCCCTTTCCTAAGAGGTCTGTAGGGGGTGTGCATAAGCGCACCAACGTGCCTACTGTCCCTGTCCTATTGCTTCTTTTATATATTTGTTTTATTTTTCTTATATGTATCCATGTAATCATAATTATGTTTTTACTTATACCTATTATCTTGTAAGCAATTGACAAATAAAATAAATCATAAATAATAGATACAAACTCAAGGTAAACCGCACCAAACTTGATTGCAGGAAATACGACTTCAGCAACAGAGTGGTCAATGTCTAGAATACTCCACCTGATTCTGTGATTTCTTCCCCAAACCCCAAAAACTTTCACCTTAGACTGTCTACTATTGACCTGACCCCTTTCCTAAGAGGTCTGTAGGGGGTGTGCATAAGCATGCCAACATGCCTACCGTGCCTGTTCTATTGTTTCTTTTTTTCTTATTCCTATCCATTTCATGAATTTATAACCATGTTTATACTTATACTTGTTATCTAATAATCGCTTGACAAAATAAAAATAAATAAATAAATGAATGAATAAATGAATAAATAAATAAGTAAATAAATAAATAAAAATACTGCATTCTAACCACTGCGCTACTACGGCTCTTCCTTGGGATAGGCAGATGTTGATGTTTTGTGGTGTTAAAGGTATTGTTGCAGGATGTAAGCCATTCCAACTAAAGCTGCCTTCAGCAATTGACGGATGGCAAATTTTGTCAATGCCAACGGTGTTCAACTGGTGCTCCAGTTGTTTTGGGATTTGCATCAAGGCACCCATTACAGGTATTCCTCAACTTATGATTACAATTGAGCCCAAAATTTATGTTGCTAAGTGAAAAATGTGTTGAGTTTTGCTCAAGCAGGAGACCGTATGAAGAGACAAATGTCCAATCTCTTCTTAAAAACCTTCAGTGATGAAACACCCAAACTTCTGAATTAACTTTTTAATTTCAGTTACTTGTTCTCACTCTTCGGAAGTTTCTCCATAATTCCAAATTGCTTCTCTCCTTGATTAGTTTCTATCCATTGTTGCTTGTCCTGCCCTCTGGTGCTTTGGAGTTGACCTCTCTCTTCTTTGTAGCAGCTCCTCAAATACTGGAAAACTGCTATTATGTCACCCTTAATCTTTCTTTTCTCTACGATACCCAGATCCTGCAACTGTTTTCCATATGTTTTTGTCTCCAGGCATTTAGTTATCCTAGTTGCTCTTCTCTGTACTTTTTCCAAAGTCTCAACATCTTTTTTGTAATGTGGTGACCAAAACTGGATGCAGAATTCCAGGAGGTCTTACTAAGGATTTATAAAGCAGTACTATTACTTCATGTGATTTTTTTATTCTATGCCTCTTATACAACCAAAGATTGTATTAGATGTTTTGGCAGCTGCCATTTAAGCGATCGCCCACTAGGACTCTTAAGTCTCACAGTTACTGTCAGGTTTTGCCTACTCTGTACTTGTACCTTTGGTTTTTCCTGCCTAAGTATAAAACCTTGCTTTTCCCTACGTTAAATTGCATTTTGTTGGATTTTGTTCAAGTCAGTCAAGATCTTTTTGGATCCTGAGCTTGTCTTCTGGGGTGATGGCTATCTGTGCTAGTGTAGAAAAATGAAATATCCTAGGAAATATTAAAAAGGCAGAATATTTCCCCTAAAAAGAAAAGTAGAAACTCACTTCAGAAGCAGAAACTCAACCCCCCTCACCTTTGCTAATGGGCCATTTCTCTGGCCTGGGCCAGTCTATTTTACATAACAAAGATCTACTCCAGGTAGAGCCATAATAGGAGTTGCCCAAAGCCCTTTCATTACATCATCATCCAGCAAGGCTCAACCAAGCCTACAGAGTTGCCCCTGCATGGCCCCATGGGAGTCTGACAACCAATCAGAATACCAGCTCAAATTCAAATCCCAACAGAGGGTATATAAGGGACTCTCAGCATCTCAGTCCTCCCTTCTTTTCCTTCACCCAACATCTTGAAGCATGTGACCTTCCTTCTTTGGAGCTCCAAGCCATGTGGTCCTGTCCACCATTAAACCATCTTTCCAAGCAGTCACCATGTTTCCAGTGTCTTTCTTCCCCACTTGGAACTGAACCCAGAAGGATAATTCTTCCAACACTAGCTTGGTGTCATCTGCAAATTTGATGAGTTCCCCTTTTCTTCTCTCTCGTGGGTTTAGAGTTCTAGTTGAACTCTTGAGGAAACTAGAAAGAACTAAAGTTTATAGTTACAGGTAGTCCTTAACTTATGACCACAAATTTTCTGTTGCTAAGTGAGAGATTATGCTAAGTGAATTTTGCCCAATTTTACAATCTTTCTTGCTCACAGTTGTGAAGTGAATCACTGTAGTTTTTTATTTATTTATTTATTTTTGTCAATTGCTTACAAGATAATAGGTATAAGTAAAAACATAGCTATGAATACATGGATACATATAAGAAAAATAAAAAATAAAATAAAAGAAAGTTGTTAAGTGAGTGACACAGTTGTGAAGTGAATCTAGCTGCCCTGTTGACTTTGCTTGTCAGAAAGTCGCAAAAGGTGATCACCTAACCCGGGGACACTTGCAATTGTCGTAAATGTGAGTCAGTTGCCAAGCATCTCAATTTTGATCATATGACAATGGGCGCCCTGCCACCATCGTTAAGTGTGAAAAATGGTCATGTCACTTTTTTCAGTGCCATTGTAACTTTAAACTGTCACTAAATATCACTGATTGCCTTCCATTGAGGGCCTGTATACTGCACTAGTCAAAAACAGGGCTGTGAAAATATACACATCCTGGACATAAACTGTTTCAACCTCTACCCTCAAAACGACGCTATAGAGCACTGCACACCAGAACAACTAGACACAAGGACAGTTTTTCCCGAAAGCCATCACTCTGCTAAACAAATAATTCCCTCAACACTGTCAAACTACTTAGTAAGACAGTATTACTATTCTTCTTCTCATCCTTCCTAGTACCTATCTCTTCCCACTTATGACTATAAACGTGTTGCTTGTATCTTTACAATTTATAGTTTTATTTGTTTCCTAGTATGATTTGATTGCTTATTTAGTAACCTATGACTATCACTAAGTGTTGTATCTTATGATTCTTGATAAATGTATTTTTTTCTTTATGTACACTGACAGCATATGCACCAAAGACAAATTCTTTGTGTGTCCAATCACACTTGGCCAATAAAGAATTCTATTCTATTCTATCCTATCCTATCCTATCCTATCCTAAACAAACTTTTGTAAATCAAGGACTACCTCTAATGCAAAAGAAACCCATAATATAGAATGGGTCAAAAACTTTGAAAGAATTCAAGAATATTTGGGAACCATTTTAAAGATGATCTGCTAACAAAAACACTAGATTTAAGTGAGATTATAGAAGATGAGCTGGTTTTGCTGGGCAGGACTGAAACTGAGGTAGTTTCAAATGTGGGTTTTAAACTGGGATGACACGAATGGCATGGAAAAAAAGATGTTACACTGGATTTATAAATGAAACTGGCTGATGGCTTAATAATGAAAAGGGATATACAAACAACAAACCAGAAGGGTGACTTGGATAAATTTCTTATCTTGGATTTACCAAAGAGATGTGCTAAAGTTTTGAAGGAGTTTCTGGTTTTCTCAGTGATTGATCCCAGATGGTAGGATCAGAAGGAGAGAGATTATACCTCTGGCCCCTTAAGGCAGAGACCTCCAAACTTGGCAATTTTTAGACTTGTGGACTTCAACTCCCAGAATTCTCCAACCAGCCATGGCTGGAGAATTCTGGGAGTTGAAGTCCACAAGTCTTAAAGTTGCCAACTTTGGAGGTCTCTGCCCTTAAGGCATCATGCACTTATCCTTCCGGTTTAACATCTACATGGAACTTCTCAGTCATCTGTCGGTCTGAGGTCCAGTGTCTTCAGTATGTGGATGATATCCAGTAGGACAGCACAGGTGAAGTGCCAATGTATCTGGATGTGACTCAGTATCTGGACCAATGTTTCTCAAACTTAGCAGCTTGAAGATGTGAGGATTTCATGTCCCAGCAGGCTGGCTGGGGAATTCTGGGAGTTGAAATCCACGCATCTTCAAACTGCCAAGCTTGAGAAATAGTGATCTAGAACAGGGGTCCCCAGTTCCAAAAGATGTTGAGACTCTGGAAAGAGTACAGAGAAGAACAACCAGGATGATTAGGGGATTAGAGGCTAAAACATTTGATGAATGGTTATAGGAACTGGGCTTGGCTAGTCTAGTGAAGAGAAGGACCAGGGGAGACATGATAGCAGTCTTCCAATATTTGAAGGGCTGCCACAGAGAGGAGGAAGGGGTCAAACTATTTTCTAAAGCTACTATAGGCCAGACAAGGAATAATGGATGGAAACTGAAGAAGGAGAGATTCAACCTGGATATAAGGAGAAACTTTCTGGCAGTGAGAACAATTAACCAATGGAACAGAAGTTGCCTTCAGAAGCTGTGGGAGTTTAGGCATAGTGCACATAAATATTTTCAAAGACATCAGATTAGGCAAGCATTGTTTATGGTATAGAGTAAAATAAAACAACAAAATTACATGGAAATCCCAGCTTGGTTATCCACTTTAGAGGCATTAATACATCCAAACGTTTTGAACCAGGAAAAAATTATCACATTTAAAGATATAATAAATGAAAAAAGAGAATTTAAGTTCAGACAAGAGCTAAAAGAACAAGGGGTGGAATTGGAATGGTGGACCTACTTACAAATTCAAACAAGATATGGGAAAGACATGAAAGAATGGGGGATTAGTAGACAAGCCACAACACTAGATGCAATTTTATTGGGGACAGACGATAAATTGATAAGAAAAAAATATAAATTTATATTGAACTATAAGATGGAGGAGGAACAGGTAAAGGAAACAATGGTAGTATGGGCCAAAAATTTTGGACATAATATAGATTTGGATAATTGACAAGCATTATGGGAGTGAAATAAAAAGATAACATTGGCCACAGCTTATAAGGAAAACTTATATAAGATGTTTTATAGGTGTCACCCACCCACCCCCAGCAAGACTGGCTAAAATGTATAAAAGTCTGTCACCAATTTGTTGGAAATGTGCCCAAGAACAAGGAACATACTGCCATACATGGTGGTCCTGTAAGAAAACCCAGGAGTTTTGGCATAAAATCCAAATGTGGTTAGAGGAGATGACTGGACAGAAAATATATTACAAACCAGAATTATTTTTACTTGGCATTATGACAGAAAGATATAGCAAAGAAGAGATTTACCTAATAATACACATTATCACAGCAGCAAGAATGACTTCTGCCCAAAAATGGAAAGATAGAGAAATTCCCAACGAAGATGAGGTGATAAAGAAGATATTGACGTGTGCTGAAATGGATAGATTGACTCTGGAATTAAAAAATAAGGAAGAGACAGAATACTACGAAATATGGAACAAAATTTATCAGTGGTGGGAAAAGAAAGGAAGGACTCAGAATAAATAGTAGGAACTGTAGAATGTGTAATTACGGATAAAAATGAATTGTACAAATGTATAAATATATACATGTATGTATAATGTATATAAAATATGTATTATATATTATAACATGCATGACAAAAAGGAATGTCAGGAAGATCACACCGTGTCCAATGTTTTAGCAATTTAATAAAATATTTTAAAAAGAAGTGGGAGTTTCATCACTGGAGGCTTTCGAGAAGAGACTGGACTACCATCTGTCAGAAATGGGGTAGGGTCTCCTGCTCGGGCAGAGGGTTGGACTAAAAGATGACCTACAAGGTCCCTTCCAACGCTGTTAATCTGTTACTGGTCCACAGCCTATTGGGAACCGGGCAATGCAAGTGGCAGGTGAGCGCTTGAAACTCCATTGGCGCATGCGTCCGTTGAGCCAGAAAGGTTGGGGATTGCTGATCTGGAGCAGGGGTCCCCACCTGTGGGCCATGGCCCACTATTGGGCTGTGGCCTATTCACAACTAGGCCACATGAGCAGTGGACCAGTGTGTGCGTGTGTGTGCACGCGCACGCAACCTGACTCACCCAAGTGGCAGATGCCAGCACTTGCAGTCCCACTCAGGTGAACGGCGCACACATGCACCTGCCTCTCGCACACAATTGAAGCTGTGCATGCTCGCATGTGCTCCTGCCCTTCGGATAAAACCATCCCCTCTTCCACCCCTCTCCCCCCCCTCCCAGGCCATTTCCAGCTTGGGAAATGCTGATCTAAAGGATGAACGGGAGGAACAAATTCCAGTCCGACCCTGGTAAGACTGGAATAACGGTGGTTGGATGGACCCTTGCTCTTGGATGGAGCTCTACTTCCCTGTTTGAGATTAGGATAAGTACACCTCACGGGTCCTCCTGGACTCACAGTGCCTGCTCAAAGAGCAGGTAGCAGCTGGGATCAAGAGGGCCTTTACACAGGTTCACATTATGTGCCAATTGCATGACTGAGGGAATTCTCATTCCCTAAAAACTATTCAATGGTGTTAGTAATAGCAACAGCATTTAGACCTACATACTGCTTAATCGTGTCTTACAGCCCTCTCTGAGCAGTTTATAGAGTCAGCATATTGCCCCCAACAATCCGGGTCCTCGTTTTACCGACCTCGGAAGGATGGAAGGCTGAGTCAAACTTGAGCTGGTCAGGATTGAACTTCTGGCAGTGGGCAGAGTTAATCTGCAATAGCAATAGTACTTAGACTTATATACCACTTCACAGTGCTTTACAGCCCTCCCTAAGCAGTTTACAGAGTCAGCATATTGCCCCCAACAATCCGGGTCCTCGTTTTAACGACCTCGGAAGGATGGAAGGCTGGTCAAGATCGAACTCCTGGCAGTGGGCAGAGTTAATCTGCAATAGCAATAGCACTTAGACTTATGTACTGCTTCACAGTGCTTTACAGCCCTCTCTGAGTGGTTTACAGAGTCAGCATATGGCCCCCAACAATCTGGGTTCTCATTTTCCTGACCTTGGAAGGATGGAAGTGAGTCAACCTTGAGCTGTCAGGATCGAACTCCTAGCAGTGGACAGAGTTAGACGGCAATAGCAATAGCACTTAGACTTACAGTATATACTGCTTCACAGTGCTTTACAGCCCACTTTGTGGTTTAGAGAGTCAACATATTTCCCCCACAATCTGAATCCTTGTTTTACTGACCATGGAAGGATGGAAGTGAGTCAACCTTGAACTGTCAGGATCGAACTCCTAGCAGTGGGCAGAGTTTGCCTGCAATAGCAATAGCACTTAGACTTATGTACTGCTTCACAGTGCTTTACATCCCTCTCTGAGTGGTTTACAGAGTCAGCATATGGCCCCCAACAATCTGGGTCCTCATTTTACTGACCTCGGAAGGATGGAAGGCTGAGCTAGTTGAGATTGAACTTCTGGATAGAGAGGACCGCTGGTTTGAAAAAGGGGTCAGAGGCCCATCTACATTAAGATTGAACAGCCCTCTCTCATGAGAGGGAGGGATACAACATCCCCTCTCTCCTGTTTACAACATAGTCCTTTCAGCAGTTCCAAGATGGTTCCACACCTGTTTGCACTATTCATGTGACCCTGAGGACACAGATAAGCCTCCAAGTGGCCTCAATGACTCTCAGAGAGAGCTCTAATGACCAGAGGATTGCAAGGAATATCAATCCTTTCATCCTCCAACATTCAGTCAGAACTGAAGAAGCTTCTTGGACGAGAAGCAAAATATCTTCAAGGAAAAACAAAGTCCAGTTGACTTTTGGAGAGAAAAAAAAAAGCACCTTTGGGACAGCCATGACCTGGATGACTGAGCATCTCCATAGACAGCTGCTCCAGATATTTTGGAGTTGCACCCAAGGCACCTATGACGATTGGTACTACTACCTTTGCTTTCTTCTTCTTATTATTATTATTGTCCATTTATTTGCCGCCCATCTCGTAGCTCAAGGCAACTCTGAGTGGCAAAAAAAAATATTTTAGGTAGCTAGGTAATATGATTATGCCCTATTCACAAACTTTCCTGCTATCCTGACGAATTCTTGCTCGGTCAGTTGAGGACAAGCAATTTTCACAGCTTCAAAGACTGGCCTGTATCATGCAACTCCAGATAATGAAGGTGGCCTGGAAAGCAGGCAACCTATTTTTCTTAACAGATGCAGCAAATCATTGCCTATTATTTTTGTCTCCTTACAAATGTCTGTTTGATTATGTGCTGTTTATTGTCTGCACATTTCAACCATTAATTATGATTTAATGATTAAATTATTAATGATAGGTTGGCTGTAATAAAGCAGTCATTCGTTTCTGCACTTGTTCATTCATTTGTTTTTGCATTTGTTCATTCATTTTTGCATTCCTAGATTCATTTTTTGCACTTGTTCATTTGTTTTTTACGTTCGTTCATTCATTCATTCATAGACTCCATTGGCCTTTAGAAGATCTGTACAACCTGGCTCTTTAGACCTTTATGCCTTTATATTTTGGTCTTTTTCCTTTCCCCCTCTATTTTCACTTCTTATTGCCTTTATTTTTTTCTGGTTTTTCCCTTTTTTCTATTATAACAGAATAACAGAGTTGGAAGGGACATTGGAGGTCTTCTAGTCTAACCTCCTGCTCGAGCAGGAGACCCTATTCCATTCCAGACAAATGGCTGTCCAGTTTCTTCTTAAAAGCCTTCAGTGTTGGAGCGCCCACAATTTCTGGAGACAAGTCATTCCACTGATTAATCATTCTAACTATTAGGAAATTCCTTCTTAGTTCTAGCTTGCTTTTCTCCTTGATTAGTTTCCATCCATTGCTTCTTCTGCCTTCAGGTGCTTTGGAGAATAGTTTGACTACCTCTTCCTTGTGGCAGCCCCTCAGATATTGTAAGACTGCTAGCACTGTCTAGTTTGTAGCGCTATTATTCTTAAAACTTTTAATATTATAGTAAAAACTGGACTCTTCCCTTAGGCTTTAGGGCTAGGATGTTAGTACCACCTGGTTTACAGTTTTGCCTAATGTTGATTGAGATGCGCTGGTTATATTTTACTTGGCATCTTTTATAATCTTTTCTATTATTTATTTGTATCTAGTATGTATAGTTCTGTCCTTATGTTTTATTAGATTACTAGAGTTATCTGATTTATTGATATAAAAGTGACCAGGTTACAAGAATTATCAATCTGGAACTCATTTATCCCGCAGTAAATATAGGTGGAGATTATTGTAGTTTCTTTTGTGTGTGTGTGATTTTCTCCTGAACCAGCAACATAGCAGCTTTTTTCCACAGATAATGGAACAACTTGCAGGAAATTGTCTACAAAACCATCTACTGAACACTTATCCATCAGTAACAAACCATTAAGACTTAACCTCAAATAATTTGATAGGATAGTACCAAATAATACAAATACTACTACAGTAATAATAGTAACAGTGCTTTCTCACATTTAAAGCAATGGCCACCCATAGATTAGCAATACAGGTCGCTCTTGACTTACAACCATTCATTTAGGAACCATTCAAAGGTACAACCCCACTGAAAAAAGAGACTTACAATTGGTCCTTGCACTTATGACCACTGCAGCATCTCCCACGGTGACATGGCTGTGATTCAGCCACTTGGCAGCTGGAAAGGTTGCCGCATTTTTCAGTCATGTGATGGCCATTTGCTACCTTCCCAGAAAGCTTCCAACAAGCAAAGTCAATGAGGAAATCTGGATTTACTCAACTATCATGGCAAAAAAAGGTCATAAAATTGGGTTTGACTCTCTTAATGACTAAATGTCTTGCTGGTGGAAGTTCTAGTCCCAATTGTGGTCGTAAGTTAAGGACTATCTGTATTGTTGCCAACATTTGGGATAGAGGGATGGGGTAGAGAAAAGCAATCACATATCTATCTATTCAGGCTATGCAGATAGTCCTCGACTTACAACAGTTTGCTTAGTGACCATTCGAAGTTACAACGGCCCTGA
Organism: Notechis scutatus; assembly: GCF_049901735.1. Taxonomy (NCBI): domain Eukaryota; kingdom Metazoa; phylum Chordata; class Lepidosauria; order Squamata; family Elapidae; genus Notechis; species Notechis scutatus. The sequence goes on along the minus strand of NC_142009.1, from coordinate 10,375,795 downwards.
AAAAAGTGACTTAGGACCATTTTTCACACTTGTGTGACCGTTGTAGTGTCCCCATGCTCGGGTGATTTACATTAAGTTGCTTGAGATTAGTAATTTGATTACTATATGAAATGGAATCAATTCTATTATTGGAGGGAACAGAAAGGGAGTTCGCAAAATGAATGATTCAACTGATATGTAACTGAAATGGTTTAGAATATATAAAGACCTAATGAATATAGATGTATATAAGTGCCCCTGTTGGAATCTGATTCGGAGGGGGAGGCCGAGCAACTGACAGGGAGTGGGAGTGTGGCTCCGTTGGCTGTGGAGGAAACTGGGGAAGGGCTCAGCTCGGTTGGGCAGAGCAGGGAAGAGGTAGAGCAAGGGAGAGGGAATTCGGAGGAAGACCCAGGCCCACCCCCTCTTCATCCTAGGGCACGTAGGGAGGACTGGAGAAGGGAGCAACGTGGGTTGTGTGGCTTACGGGGGATGAAAGGGCCCTGATTCCCTTCATTAGATGCAGCTGGGAACACAGTGTTTAAAAAGGGAAGCTGCTCACAGCAACTTGTTGGGAGCAAATCATGAATTATCTGGTATTTTTGAGGGTTATCTGTGTTCCTGGCATCTTCCCAACTGTGTGTCTTTTGCTGTGCTTTCAAGTCTGCAATTCCTTCTCCTGCCCTGTCAAATTAATTACTGCAGTGAGGTTGTTTGGATTTTAAGTTACAGTTTGTGTGTACCTTGTTTTGGACTGAATTTTCTACATTTAAAGGCTGTTCCTAGGAGAGTTTCTCTCCAGCTGAAGGTAACCTGGATACTGGGGGCAAAGTTGGAGATAATAAAGGGACTCTTCTTGCTTATTTGACTGTGTTGCCTTTGTGCCACGCTCTGGGTCATCACAATAAGATCTTGCATGAGATGTAAGGACAAAAAACGTATGTCAATGAAGTCCATCACGTTCAATGTTTTTAAGTATTGTAATCAGTAAAATTTGTTTTTTAAAAAATACATTAAGTTGCTTGAGAACTGGTTCACATTTATGACGGTTGCAGTGTCCAGGGGTCATGCGATCCCCTTTTGTGACCTTCAGACAAGCAAAGCCAATGGGGAAACCAGATTCACTTAACAATGTTAGATTTAGATTTAGAATAACTTTATTGTCACTTTGAATGTACACCAATTAACACACATTAAAATGAAATTTCATTGCATACAGCTCTCAAAGGGGTCACCACCTCCAATATACACTGCATAAACATGACAAAATAAATAAATAAATACAAAATATATGCATATACTCCCATATATTATATGACACAGAGAAACAACCATGCTACTAATTTAACAACTGCAATGATTCACGTCACAAATACAGCAAGAAAAGTCGTAAGATGGGGCAGAACTCACTTAACGAATTTCTCTCTTAGCAGCATTCTCTCTTAGAGTTGAGCTCCATAGGGGTCGCAATTTGAGGACTACCTGTATTTCAACCAGGGGCTCCTGGCAGCTCCACTTGTGTTTGTAGGCCAGTATCCGTTGCAAAACTTCTTTGCTGCAGTTACATAGCTGGCTGCACCCTAGTTGAGATCAGAGGAAAGATAACTGGGGAATGAAGAACTGTAGCTTGACAAGTGATGGGCTGATGCTAAATCATAAGCTTCATTGGCTCCGGAACAGGGACACCTGCCTATATGCCAAATGTTGCTAAACTGGTTGGATGGCAAGCTTAAAGCTTCACGGACCTCAAAAACTGCCAGTTATTCTCAGTCTTTTAGCCTAAAAAAATATCCAGGGTGTTTGACATCAAAGGGTTAGAAAATTATTTCTTCCATATCAAGAGACCCCTTTTTTGTATTTTTGGAAGAGATATCCTTCTGGGTTCAGTGCCAAGTGGGGAAAAAGACACTGGAAACATGGAGGGTGTTTGGAAAGATGGTTTAATGGTGGAGAGGACCACATGGCCTGGAGCTCCAAAGAAGGAAGGTCAAGAAGAAGGAAGGGCTGAGATGCTGAGAGTCCCTTGGTTTTATAACCTCTGTTGAGATTTGAATTTGAGCTTGTATTCTGATTGGTTGTCAGACTCCCATGGGGCCACGCAGGGGCAACTCTGTAGGCTGTCCTGAGTCCCAGGTTTGGTTGAGCCTTGCTGGATGATGATGTAATGAAAAGGACTTTTGAGCAATTGCTATAGCTTTACCTGGAGATCTTCGTTATGTAAAATATTCTGGCCCAGGCCTTAAAGGCCCACCCATTAACAAAAGTGGGGATGAGCTTCTGCTTCTGAGGTGAGTTTCTGCTTCTGAGTTTCTACTGTTTTTAGGGGAAATATTCTGCCTTTTTAATATTTCCTAGGATATTTCAATTTTCTAGAAGAGGGGTGGTTGCTAACTTCCTACAGTTTTTATCAAAGGTATTTCTTAAAGTAGCTTAATAGGGTAAGAACTGATCCACGAATGAAGAAAATACCACCAGGATGCTAAGCTCTGATTCTGGATCTTATTAGATCATCACATATGCTGACAATCTTTATTTGAAAGTTGAACATTTATATGTACTAAACAAGGGTTTTCTGTTTTGTTTAATGCTGTGTAGGAAGTTAGCACCCACCCCTCTCCTAGAAAAATGAAATAGCCTAGAAAATATTTAAAAGGTAGAATATTTCCCCTAAAAAGAGAAGTAGAAACTCAAGACGCAGAAACACACCTCAGAAACTGAAGCTTACCCCCGTCTAATGGGTGGGACATTAAGGCCTAGGCCAGAGTATTCTACATAACAAAGGTCTCTTCCCATCTCACCACCTATCCTGGGAAGATTGCATCAGCCAGCACTCAGGTGAAGCCTCAGGTGGTCCAGACAAAGCCTACAAAGTTAGCTAAGACCCCCGCCCCTGGGAGTCTGACAGCCAATGGGATACATTTCTTGCACAGGAACAGGAAACACTAAGGTGGGGCCCAACAGAGGGTATATAACTAAGGGTCTTTCAGCATCTCAGCCCTTCTTTTCCTTCACCCAATATCTTGAAGCATGTGATTGTCTTTTCACTTTGGAGCTCCAAAGCATGTGGTCCTTTCCACCATTAAAACCATCTTTCCAAACAGCCTCCATGTTTTCAGTGTCTTTTTCCCCACTTGGAACTGAACCCAGAAGGATAATTCTTCCAACATCTGTTTTCAGCTGGTTAAATAGACAAAAGTAGCAGCTTTGTGACACTTTTTCAAAAAAAAGGAGAGTTGTGTGCCATCCATTGATCAGGACGGGAAACTAAGTAACCGTGGCAACTTTAAGATGTGTGGACTTCAATTCCCAGAATTCCCCAGTCCTGCGATGATCCTTTACTTCAGGCTTAATGTGTCCCATTCAAAACAGTTGTGCATGCCAGAATAAATCTTGTGTCCAACCCTTAAAAAGGACTAAGATAGTCCTGGCCTATAAAAAGTACAAGCTGTTGCAACTGATGGAGGTTCGTTGCTTTGTCTCTTGCCGTGATTAAGTCTTGATTTTTGTGGACTATCTCAGTTTTCTCCAATTGTTTATTATGCCATGGGGACTTTTGATGTTTCATCTTGCCTGCCAATAGAGAGACAGATAGATCCTGGCTAATTCTACCTACCATTCAGATTTAATTTAATGTTGCCACAATTTTGCCAGGATTCCTGTTCATTAAGCTAGAGTTTCCAAAACTACAAGCCAGAATTGCAGAACATGGGAAGCTGGAATCAAATAAACCCCAAACAGCATTTACACACACACATACTAAACTAGGTCAGAGTTGGGATTTGTCCAACATGTTCAGTTTGCAGGCTCCAATCTGGGTCGGTCACCGGCACCAGAGGTTTCGTCTTCCGAGCTTTCGGACTTGTGCTGGAGTCCATCTTCAGGGATTCTGTAGAGATTCTCAGTCATGCAGGTCATGGTTGTCCCAAAGGTGCTTTTTCTGGAGGCAACTGGACTTTCTTCTTCTTTTCTTTGAAGAAGTTTTGCTTCTCATCCAAGAAGCTTCTTCAGCTGTGACAGGATAGAGGGGAATGGAAGGATTTATATTCCTTGCAGACAGCTGGTCATTTGCATCCTTAGAGGGTCGTTGAAGCACTTGGGGGTTTATCTGTGTCCTCAGGGTCACCTGAGAGGTGCTCGTGATTCCTGTAGTCACTTCCGGAGGAAAAAAAATGCAGACTATAGGAACCATTGGCACTACTCTGTGTCCCTGAGGACACAGACAAACCTCCAAGTGCTTCAACGGCCCTCTAAAAGGATGCAAATGACCAACTATCTGCAAAGAACATAAATCCTTCCATTCCTCATCATCCTGTCAGAGCTGAAGAAGCTTCTTGGATGAGAAGCAAAACTTCTTCAAAGAAAAAAACAAGAAATTCCAGTTGCCTCCAGGAAAAACACCTTTGGGACATCTTCCGGAATCTTCCCTCTAGCACAGGGGTGGGCAAACTTTTTGGCTCGGGGGCCGCATGGACTTTTAAAATTTGACAGACGGGCGGGTCAGCACAAGATTTTTTGGGAATCGCCCCCACCCTTTCTCCCCCTCTTCTCCTCCTTCCCCTCCCCTCGGAGGCCCCTGAGTCAGGAGTTGCTACCGCCGGCGCGCTCCGCACGGCTCCAGTCCCGCATTGCCTTGGGAAGGGAAAGGCAAAAGGAAGAGCCGCGGCGGTGCTTTGCAACAGCAGCAGCGGCACTGGAGGCTCAGGCTCAGCGGCTCCTAGTTTTGCCTTTTCCTTCCCAAGGCAACGCGGGACTGGAGCCGCGCGGAGCTGCGCCGGCGGTAGCAACTCCTGACAGCCCCAGCTGGACACCTGAGCGGAGCCTGGGCAGAACTGCCTGTTGCTGCTGCCGGAGCACCACCGGGTCGCCTCCTCCAAGCAGCCCGCCCACTGGCTGGGCTTCCCCCTCCGCCCGTGCGGCTCAGGGCCAGGCGTGAGCACCCGCGAGTTAAAGGAAGCCAAAAGTTGCTGGGAAGTTGCTCGGGTTTCCGGGGCTTCCAGGGTTAAACTTTGCACAGGCAAAGATTGCAGTCGGGGCGTCTTCCCGCCGAGGAGCGGGAAGGGTTCCAGCGGGCGGGCGGGCTGCTTGGAGGAGGCGACCCGGCGGTGCTCCGGGTTTCCCCTCCGCCGCGGCTCGGGGCCAGGCGTGAGCGCCAGCGAGAAAAAGGAAGCTGCAAGTTGCTGGGAAGTTGCTCGGGTGCTGGGAGCAGGCTTTTAAAGTGCTGCCCGAGCAGGACCGCCGAGCTGGGAAACGGAGCACCAAGGCAGGGCAAGGCTCCACCAGCAGCGGCCTAGCTTTAGGTGGCTCCAAGCAGCCCGCTCCAAGCAGCCCGCCCGCCCGCCGGGCGAACCCTCCACTCCTCGGCCGGAAGACGCTCCCACCTGCAAACTTTGCCTTTGCAAAGTTTAAGCCTGGAAGCCCCGGAAAAAAGGGGGGATCGGCGGGGACTCACCTTTGGAGAGGTCGCACTCGAAGGTGATTTCGAACTCCCAGCCGAGGCCTTTGCAAAGTTCTTCTTTTCTTTCCTACCCGAGAGCGCTCCGCACTGTTTTGCAGCTTTGGGGGCCACATGGTGCAGGGCAATACGCCACGGCCAGCGATTTTTTTTCAGGGGCGGGCCGGATTGGGACAGACCAACGGGCGGATGTGGCCCGCGGGCCGTAGTTTGCCCACCCCTGCTCTAGCAGAATATGTGCTTTGGGCTGTTCTGTGTGTGGTATTTATATGGTGCCTGTTGTATGTGGCTTTTTAGGTGTTTAAGTTGTTGGCTGTTGTTTGCTTTGCTGCCAAGCCCTTGCCTCTTAAGTACCGTATTTTTCAGACTATAAGATGCTCCGGACTATAAGATGCACCTAGCTTTTGGGGAGGAAAACAAGAAAAAAAAATGCCTCTGCCTCCCAGCAATTTGCCTCCTTGCAGCTTCAGCACAGCCTGATTCAGGACAAGCAGCTGATTGGCGGTTGGATCTGCCTCCCAAAATACCACCGATCAGCTGTTCCAGGTGTCAGGACGCCAACAAATCCACCCCCATTCAAATCATAAGTCTCTAGCTGCCTCTCTCAGATAAAAGAAAATAGATTTATTAGGAGTGGCCATGTTGGTGTTAGCTGGATGCAGCCGATACTAAAATACATCATTCATTTCCCCCTTGGCCCTGGCCCCATGTGTTACGTTTGGAGAATAATGGAGACCAGACATCTGACCAGTGACTTCAACTCTTTAATAACAGTAAATAGTACAGAACAGAGCAAGGCTATGGGCAGCAGTAACCCTTTTATAGGGTTGGCTGCTACCCTATTAACCAATAATAAGTGCATCAACTTCAACTAATAACCAATAAGAAGTGTCCTAAATGTGGCCAATCAGGGGTTTGTTATGGACCAATCCTTGTTCGTTGTTTAAGGACCAATCAAGTGTGCAGGCTTTCAAAACCTGCTTTGCATTTGGGCTTAGTTACTTTTATTGATTCACAACACCCCTCCCCCTTGGGTTCCGTTTGAGGGGAGCTGTAACAAAATCTTCAAGATAGACAGGCCGTTTGGTCTGTCTAGATGATTTCCGTGGCTCCACCGGGTTTGTCCTAAAGTCCGGTTCCTGTGGAGCGTTTGGATGATCTCTATTAAGTTCCGTTTCGCTGCACGGTGATTCCGTGCTGCTTTCGTTGTGGTTGTCTCCGTCAATCAGTGTTTCTTGGGGTTTCGCAGTTCGGTTTCCCCGTGTTCAAGTCCCATGGAAAAGTCAACTCCCTCCCGCTTCAATTCCCGGTACTTCGCTGGGCCGTAGGGTTTCCGTTGGCCTGCTATCAGTCATATCGAAGTCAATTTCCTCGATATTTCCTCCCCCCTCAGTTGGTGAACCCGGGGAGCCATGGGCGCTGGGTGGTAATCTCGAACGGAGTTGGTCTATGTGGCGTTTCCACACCCTCCCATCGTCTGTTAGCAGGCGGTAAGATCTAGGCCCTGTGAGGTGGGTAACGGTTGCGGGTATCCATAAAGGGTCGCCGGAGAAGTTTTTGGCAAAGATTAAATCGCCTACCTTAAATTCCCGGCATTTGCTGCTGGAGCCGAAAGGCTTTTCGAGTGCGTATGCGGGGTGGAGCCGGTCGAGGTGCGATCGTAGTTTCCGCCCCATAAGAAGTTCGGCGGGCGTTTGTTGGTAACGCTGTGGGCGTGATGTGCTGCAACAATAAAATTCGATTGATTTTCTCATCGATGTTTCCGAATTCCATTTTGTGGAGGGTCTTTTTTACAAACTGTACCATGCGCTTTGCACGTCCGTTCGCCGCAGGGTGCGCGGGCGAGGTTAGCGCATGGCGGATGCCCCGGTCAGCAAGATATTGTTCAAATGGTAATGCTGTGAACTGTGGGCCGTTATCCGAGACGAGAACGTCCGGGAAAACCATGTGTGGCAAATAACCTGTTTAATTTGTTGATAACTGAGTCCATTGTAGTTGTGTTCATTCGATGGATCTCGAGCCAATTTGAATAGGCGTCGACTGTAATAAGGAAAGTGTGCCCTTTCATCGGGCCCGCAAAGTCAATATGAATACGGGACCATGGTCCCCTCGGAGTTTCCCATTCGGTTGGGCTTGCTTTAGGTGGGGCGTTGCTGACGTCTTGGCAACGTTGACAAGTAGCGACCCAGGCCTCGATTCTTTTGTCGATTCCCAGCCACCAGGCGTAGCTCCGTGCGAGTGCTTTCATCCGCACGATGCCCGGATGTCCGTCGTGCAATACCGCTAAAACAGTTCGTTGCAGTTTGCCCGGGATTACGACTCTATCGCCCCACAAGATGCAGCCCTTTTGAGAAAACAGTTCGGTTTGGCGGGCTTTGAAAGGCGCCCATTCAGGTGATAGTTGTTCTGTTGGCCAACCACGCTCAACCCAGCGTAGGATGTGTTGCAGGACCGGATCTCGTTTTGTCTTGAGGGCAATGTCTCTCGCCGTCAATGGCGGCGCGTGTAGAGTCTCAATTTGCAACGTTGTGATGGTTGGGGCTGGATCTTCAACTGATTCTGGAAGCGGTGTTCTGCTCAATGCATCAGCGTGGAGAATTGATTTCCCGGGCGGTGTTGCAAGGTGTAGTTGTACGCCGCCAAGAATTCAGACCAGCGGGTCATTCTGGGGGACAATATATACGGGGTTGGTTTATTACCTGCAATAATCCCCAGTAGTGGTTTATGATCAGTAATTATTGTAAACGCACGCCCATACACATATTCATGAAATCTTTTAACTGCAGCCACAATAGCTAAAGCTTCTTTATCCAGCTGACTATAATTTCTTTCATCTTTAGCTAAAGTTCGTGAAAAAAATGCGACAGGAGCTTCTGCTCCGTTCGAATATCGTGGGCCAGGATTGCTCCAACCCCAAAAGGTGAGGCGTCACAAGTAATAGTTAACGGCAGAGTCTCGTTGTACTGCATAAGTACAGAATCAGAAGTTAGCAATTTCTTTACTTGTTGGAAAGCGTATTGTTCACGTTGTCCCCAAACCCACGTTGCTTTTTTGTCTAAGAGTCTATGTAATGGTTCAGCTACTGTTGCTTTATTGGGTAAAAAGACGTTATAAAAATTGATAAGTCCAAGGAACGCCTGTAGATCTGCCTTGTTCCTTGGAGTGGGGGCCTTCTTAATTGCCTTTAATTTGTCCTCAGTGGGATGGATTCCTTGACTGTCCAGGAGGTATCCCAAAAACTCCACCCTTTCGGTACATAACTGGCATTTATTTTTTTTAACTTTGAGGCCTGCGTTTTGGAACCTTTGTAAAACCACTCGGAGTCGTTTTTCTAGAATGTCTCTGTTAGGGGCGGCGATGAGTACATCGTCGAAATACGGTACGACCCCTCTTATTTCTTGTAACAACCTTTCCATTAAGCTCTGAAAGATTCCTGGAGCGACGCTCACCCCGAACTGGAGCCGGTTGCATTTAAATGTGCCCCTATGCGTGACGATAGTTTGCGCCTCCGCGGTGGCCGGATCTACAGGCAATTGTTGATACGCCTGCGCTAGGTCTAATTTAGCGAAAACTTTCCCGCCGCCCAGGGAATGGAGCAGGTGTTGCACTACCGGCACTGGATACGCACTTTGCTGAAGTGCGTGGTTTAGGGTGGCCCGGTAGTCTCCGCAAATTCTCAGTGACCCATCAGGCTTGATAGGCGTCACTATTGGGGTTTCCCACCGGGCGTGGTCGGTGGGTTCCAGCACGCCCTGTTCTATTAGCTTATCGAGTTGTTCATCGATTTTAGGTTTCAGGGCGAACGGCACCCGACGCGGCTTAAGGCGGATGGGTGCTACCTCAGGGTTCAAATTAAATGAGATCGGGGTCCCCTTGTACTTGCCTAGTCCGTTCGTGAAAACGTCTTGGAATTCTTGCACGAGGGCTTCCTCCCAATCGTTGCTCTCGGCACGGTGGACTCCGGCTACAGTGATTCCAAGCGGTCTGAACCATTGAAGGCCTAAAAGACTAGGCCGGTCACGGTCCACGACAGTCAGTGGCAGTGCGACGGTGCGGTCCTTGAAAGAGACCTGGAATCGGCGGGACCCAACAACGGGAATTCGGTTACCCTGGTAATCTTTGAGTATAACCCTTTGAGGGTTGAGGTCTTGGCGGCGGTGTCGGAATGAGCTGTTGAAGCGTCTTCCAGGACACCATCGAGAGGGATGATCCTGAGTCCACCTCCATTACACAAGGTTTGTTTTCGATAGCGACCTTTACTCTGATTTTCCCGGCATCAAGGGATGTAGCGTGGCCTATGGTAATTGTCTGGTGGGTCTCTTCCCGCCTGGTTTCTTCCCGCCTGGTGGAAGTGGTGGACGGTTTGTTTCTGTAGGAGTGGCTTCCCCATTGGTGATTCAATTTGTTTCGGGGTGTGCCGAAGAATTCTGAAGACTGGCATTCGGCCTGTCGGGGTTTGGAGTTGGAGTTTTGTTTGCTTCTGCAAACCTTTGCGATGTGACCTCTTTTCCATAAGCGCGGCAGAGTGCGTCGAGGAATTTGCAGCTGGATCGTGGGTGATTCGCTCCACATCCTGCACAAGGTCGAGATGAGTGTTGTGTGAACTGGTCTCGTTCCGTTCGAGTCGGTTGACCTCTTCCTCATCGCTTTCTGATGGGGATTCTAGGTCTTCGTGGTGAGTCGATACCGGGTGTCTCTCTGAGCGAGGCGAGGTATCTTTGGCGAGTTGACGTAGCGGTGCGCTGGTGCGGCGCATTCGGGCTGCCGACTTTTTGGTCGCCTCCGCTGCAGTGGCTTCTTTAAGGGCATCGGTGAGGCTGATGTCCCCCTTAGCCATGATTTTGCTCTGGATCGTGCCATCTTCTAGGCCCAGAACTAGGCGGTCTCGGAGGGCTTCTTCTAAGTCAGAGAATCCGCAGAGGCCTCCAAGGTTGCGGAGGTCTGCGATGTAGTTGGCAAGGCTTTCGCCTTTCCGCTCGTCCCTCTGGTAATATTCGTGTCTTCTGACTAAGGTTGGCACGGTGGGCGCGTAGTGGGCCCGTAGCAAAGGCTCGAGGACGTCCCAGTCCATCGCTTTTACTTCGGCTGGCTTGGCAAGTGATTTTGCCATTTTAAACACGGTAGGCCCACAGTGGGTTAGAAATATAGCTCTCTTTTTGCTGGTTGTTGCGTCTTTCAAATTGTTGGTCTCCAGAAACATCTGGAACCTATCCATGTACGACTCCCAGTCTTCGGTTTCTGGGTCGAATGGAGCAGGTGGTACGGCACCGCTGGCCATGTTGCCGTTGATAGTGCGTGTTCGACCACGTGCTCTGTTGGTTGCTCTGTAGATCAGTCAGCTCTTCGGTCTCCGTATCCCATCCTCGTCGCCAGTGTTAAGTTTGGAGAATAATGGAGACCAGACATCTGACCAGTGACTTCAACTCTTTAATAACAGTAAATAGTACAGAACAGAGCAAGGCTATGGGCAGCAGTAACCCTTTTATAGGGTTGGCTGCTACCCTATTAACCAATAATAAGTGCATCAACTTCAACTAATAACCAATAAGAAGTGTCCTAAATGTGGCCAATCAGGGGTTTGTTATGGACCAATCCTTGTTCGTTGTTTAAGGACCAATCAAGTGTACAGGCTTTCAAAACCTGCTTTGCATTTGGGCTTAGTTACTTTTATTGATTCACAACACCATGGATGTATATTCTCCAATGGGATACATTCATAGCCAAGAGTCATCAATCATGTTCTCCAGTAATATTCTTGCACTCCAACAACTTTGGGCTGCCAGGGCGATTATCTAGGCACTTGAGGAATGCAGTGTTTTTCCCCCACTCCCTTTCTGCTGGCAGCTAAAAAGACCAGAGGAGTATCCTTTTAGTTGACACCAGGCTGCAGGGATCGCTGCCACCTATCGCTGCCTCTGCGTGCCCCATTTTTGCCTCCTCGCATCCCGTTTTTGGCTTCCGCACACCCTATTTTCGGCTTCCGGGGTCCTGTGATCTCCTTTTGCGACCTTCTGACAAGCAAAGCCAAGGGGGAAATGGGATTCACTTTACAACCGAGCTATGAACTTATCAACTGAAGTGATTCACTTAACAATGGAGGCAAGAAAAGGAACAACGCTCACTTAACAAATGTCTCACTTAACAACAGAAAATTTTGGACTCAGTTGTAGTCATAACTCGAGGACTGCCTGTACTTTAGTCCAGGGTTAATTCCAGAGTGAGTTAAAAACAGTCTATTCAGAAGCAAACAGCCATCTCAGAATAGACACTGTGAGACAGGCAATCATGTCCTGTAATCAGTAACGGCAAGAAAAGAGCACAGTGTGGGATCGTATAATCTTCACAAGCTTAAACTTTCAAGATCCTAATCAAACGTTTGGGCACTGAGACTTTGTGAAAATTTCATGTGCAGTAACTTCTACTCCCCCTCCCTCTTTTTAAAGTGTGTCTTGGAAAAGTGTCAGCATTTGGGGCAGGGGTGGGCTTCAAAAAGGTTAACAACTGGTTCTCTGCCTGGTTGCTGGGTGGGCATGGCCACAATGGGAGTGGCCTAGTCAGCCTCCTGAACCACGGGGGGGGGGGGCATTTTCGCCCTCCTTGGGCTCCGGAGGCTTTCCTCAATCTTCCGGGAAGGCAAAAACAGCCTCCCGGGGCTCCGGAGGCCCTCTGGAGGCCGGAAACGGGCCTGTTTTCGGTCTTCCGTAACTTCAGGGAGGCCCGTTTTTCGCCCTCCCCAGGCTCCGGAGACTTTCCTCGAGCCTCAGGGAGGGCGAAAACTGACTCCTCTGGCTCCAGAGGCCCCCTGGAGGCCAGAAATGAACCCATTTTTGGCCTTCCGGAACTTCTGGGAGGCCCGTTTTCACCCTCCTTGAACCTCCACGCGGGCTCTATACTTACCTGGGATCCAAAACATGGGGACTCCTGGGAGGGGCAGGGCGAGGTGGGTGGGGCCAGACAGGGGTGGGATTTGCCGGTTCACCATAAAATTAATTACCGGTTCAATACGTGTTTTCCTGAACTGGGGAGAACCAGTAGCAGCCCACCCCTGATTTGGGGTGTGGAATCCTGCAGATTTATGGTATACATCAGTCCCCATTTTGATGACCCTGAAGTCAAATGTTTGTAACTCAAAGTACATATAGATGTGCAGATAAATTTGTGTCTTGCTCTTTTTAGATGCTAATGAGTAGCCACAAAGGAATAATGTATTTCAGCCTCTAACCTCGTTTTGTTTTTCAGTTATCAATTAGGGCCGTGTTTCTCAACCTTGGCAACTTGAGGATGGGTGGACTTCAATTCCCAGAATCCCTCAGCTAGCCATGCTAGAAATTCTGGGAGTTGAAGTCCACCCACTTTCAAAATTGCCAAGGTTGACAAGTGCTGGATCAGAGAGTGGTGTTAAGGTTCCGACTGACGAACCCAATCAAGCCAGTTTTGTGGTCCGCCGGCAGCCTGTGGAGATGGCAGCAGAATTGGATAGTGGGGAAGAACATGGGCCAGTCTGGGAGTCTGGGGAGGACTCGGATGATGGTCCTGCGTCCGATACAGAGATTGGGGCCAGAGCCATCTGGGAGTGGGGTGCTGACTTCTGAGCCTTCGGAGTCTGGGAGCAGCGAGGCAGAGGAACAAGGGGAGCCTGTTCCCAGTGGGTGTGTGCGCAGAGCTGCCAGAAGGCAAGAGCAGTTAACACAAAAGGGGCAACTCGGGAGTAAGGCTTGGAGGTGATTGCCCCTCCCATAAAATATAAAGGAAGTGCAAAGGGACAGGAATCTTTGCAGGAAGCAATGTTGTTCACTCAGGTCAGTTTGGAACCTGAAAGCTCCATGGTGAATTTGTGCTCCGTTTGGTTTTGAAAGACTAATTGTTACTTCAATCATTGGCAGCACTTCAAGTAAGTTAAAGGTGCGTTCTTATCAGACTTCTCCTGAAGGACTTTGGCAGACTTCCATGGGACTATTTATAACTGGTTGAGACTCATTACTGGCTGTGAATGACGATAATTCACAGCCATTGAACTAAAATAAAAGGGTTTTGGATTTAATGTGTGTTTGTTGGTGTCTCAGGAATCCTTTGTCAGAACAGCCAGTAAAGCTAAGACAATCCAATCTCTTAATGCCAAATTTTATTGAATACATCATATCGGTACAGCCAACAATGCAAAACCAACTCTACCTAATTCCTGCAGTTTTCGCATAGTTAAAAGAACAGTTTCCTCCCTCCATCCCATTCGTGCAGGTTACGTTGGTCAACTAGATGTCCCGGTATTGTTATGGGAAACTGTCCAAGTCTTCGTCGAACATCTGGTTAGATGACCTTGGTTCCCAGGGGACTATTTCTTGTTGTGGCTTGGAACTGGCTTTTCAAACCTGCCCTTCCCTCCCCCCTGGTTCTGTGGGCAAGCTGAGAAGCAAAAATGCCTGTAACGGTGCAACCACGTAATCACGCTTCAAATTTAACAACTGGTTAGCAAGAGTGTTGTATATATTTTGTATATATTAACCAGGCTATCAAATTGGTCTTTGCTGCCCAGCTCTTTAAGCCTCACAATGGGAACCAGTTTCACTGCCTGACTTCAATTCCCAAAATTCCCCAGCCAGAATGGATGGACTTCAACTCCCAGAATTTCCAGCATGGCTGACTAGGGAATTCTGGGAGTTGAAGTCCACCCACCTTCAAGTTGCCAGGATTGACAAGTGCTGGATTAGAGACTGATTAGTGAGACTTTATATTCTTGGGATCTATTAATCAGGCTGCCAAAGTGGCCTTTTCTGCCCAGCTCTTTAAACCTCACAATGGGCAGCAGCTTACCAGGCACAAAAAGCAAAGCGCGAACAGACCGTTTCTTGGTTTCCAGACTGAAAGCCCAGTGTAGGAAGTAAGCACCCACCCCTCTCCTAGGAAAATGAAATATTTTAGGATAGACTAAAAAGGCAAACTCTCAGTTGTTAATCCCTTCTTTTCTCTTAGTTTTTGAGAATCTGTCTGGATGAAATCCTTTTGCCAAGTTTTCAATGGTTGCATTCTATGATTTTCTATGTATTTTCTGGTACAGGCAGTCCTCAACTTACAACAGTTCACTTAGTGACTGTTCAAAATTACAACATCACTGAAAAAAACCGGCCATTTCCCCCACTTATGACCACTGTAGCATTTCCATGGTCATGTGATTTACATGCTGATGCTTGACAACTGACTCACATTTATGACGGTTGCAGTGTCCTGGGGTCACATGATCGCCTTTTGTGACCTTCTGACAAGCAAAGTCAGTGGGGAAGCCAGATTCACTTAACAACCGTATTACTAATTTAACAACTGCAGTGATTCGCTTAAGAACTGTGACAAGAAAGGTCGTAAAATGGGGCAAATGTCTCACTTAACTAATTTCTCACTTAGCCACACAGATTTTGGGCTCAACTGTGGTTGTAAGTTGAGGACTACCTGTACTCTATGTTGCTGCTTCTAAATAATAGGAATATTTATTTGGTAAAGAAAAGAAATAAAAAATACAAAATTATACTATTGTAATATATCATTATGTTATTCTGTAGAGCAGGGGTCCCCAATCACCGGGCCCCGGACCGGTACCGGTCCGTGGATCATTTTCTACCGGGCCGCCGGTTTGCTGGGCGCCGCCATCTTGTTTTGACAGAAAGTGCTTCCGGGTGAGCTTTTCTGGTTGGAAAGCAGCGTTTGGGTCCTGAAGGAATCCTCGCGCCTTAGTTTCATCGAAGGGGGGGCGGCTTCAAACGAAGAGCCGTCCCGATGGCGGAAGAGATCAAAAAAGCACAAAAAAGGTACAAAGGAGGAGTTGAAGGTGGCGGGGAGAAGCGAGGGACGGCTGGCTGGCTGGTCGCTCGGCTCGCCTTGCCTTGTCATGCGTGCTGATGCCAGTACCGGGCCGCGGATCATTTTGTGATGCCGGTACCGGGCCGTGGCACAAAAAAGGCTGGGGGCCACTGCTGTAGAGTTCTTAGTGCTTTCTGAGCCGATTGGCTTGTAGACATTTCCAACTATCAATGGTGGGATTCAAAAAATTTTTATTCTTGGTTCTGAGGGCGTGGCTTGGTGGGCGTGGCAGGGGATGGATATACTGCAAAATCCCCATTCCCTCCCCACCCCACTAACCTGCTTTCCAGCTCCGTTCTCCTGTGCAGGGCAACAAAAGAAGGCCCAGCCGATCAGCTGGGACTCGGGAAGCAGAGAAGAGATGGGGACAGGGCAAATCAGAGGTGACATTTCCCAGTTCTCCGAACCATTCAAAATTTATGTTACCAGTTCTCCAGAACTGGTCAGAACCTGCTGAATACCACCTCTGTCAACTATGCAATATCATCATCATCATCACTGTGGGTTCAGCTTGCCGTGCCAGTTTTGGTGAAGATGTGGTTTCCCTCTTTATGGTTCCTTAATTATTGATTTCTGCCCAATTGTTTTTCTGGCACTGATCCCTGCTTATCTGAATGTTGGCTGCTGGAGGGGATTTTGTTCCTTTCCTAGTTTTTTTTTTAATTGACTTTTTTCAAAGGTATGTAAATGTGGTTTATCTCTTTTTGTCTAGCGATGGTTGATTTATTGAATGCCACGCTTCCAGGCATTCCTTAGCATGTTTGGCTTGGTGTAAAATGCTAATAGTTTCCTGGCTGAAACTGTGACTGAGTCTGTCTATGTGTGTGTGGTGAGATTAAGGAGTTTTTATGGTGTCTTCTGACTGGTAGCTGGATGTGTTCTGCTAGTTTTCTGCCTACTTATTCTGCCACCTTTTATTATTTTTATAAATAACTCAAGTTGGTAAATATACCTAATACTCCTTCCTCCTCCTATTTTCCCCACAACAACCCACAATCAGAGTCTTCCCTAAAATCACTCAGCCAGAACTCCGAGTCTCCTGGTGATTGACCCAAAGTCATCCTGCTAGCTTTCATGCCTAAAGCTAGACTAGTCTAGACCTCACAGTCTCCTGGTTTCTAACTCAACTGGCTCTCTTATTTTTATGGTTTTTAAATCTTTGTGAGGGACGTTGTGGCTCAGTGTCTTAAGACGCTGAGCTTGTCAATCAGAAAGGTTGGCAGTTTGGCGGTTCGAATCCCTAGCACCGCATAATGGAGTGAGCTCCCCTTACTTGTCCCAGCTTCTGCCAACCTAGCAGTTCGAAAGAATGTAAAAATGCAAGGAGAAAAATAGGGACCACTTTGGTGGGAAGGTAGCAGAGTTCCATGCGCCTTTGCGTGCAGGGGGAAGGGGAAACTTTATATCTTCATGATTCAGTGTTGCTTGAACCCAGCCATTGTCTGCCAGGGGCCATACTTTAGTGCAAGGGTGTCAAATTCATGTCGTCACAGTGTTGTCACGTGACATATCAGGACTTTCCTCCCCTTTGCTAAACGGGTGTGGGCAGCGTGGGCAGCACATGACACATCTGGCCCACGACCCGCGAGTTTGACAGCCCTGCTTCAGTGAGTCTGGCTCTGCCTTTTAAGAGGTACATAAAGGGGATAACATAGAGCAGGTGTGCCTTTCTCACCATGCCTTTGAAAACATACAACGGCTGAATTTATTCCCATTGCATGGATTTGAATGGTGCAGTACATTTAGAATGGTGCCCACTCTCTTTGGTAGCCTGTGTTTGCACCAATCGTGATGTCATAGAGAAACTTGTGATGTCAAAAAGCATCTTAATGTAACCAATTAAAGGTGAAGACTCAGTTTATGTTGTTGGTTTTCTGACAGTGGTGAGCTGCTGCCGGTTCACACCGGCTCGCCCGTACTGGTAGTTACAACCACTAGTTGGGCTTTCCCACCCTCCCAGATGCTACCCCGTCCTATATATTAATGGTTGCCAAAGGTGGGCCGGGGACCACTGTTGGTCCGTAAGAAAATTTTGGTGGTCTGCAGAGAAATGTCCCCCCACAAGCAATTAATCCAGGCTGCACAGGAACACAAGGCTGCGCCACCCACATGGCCCGCTGGCCCCCACCCTTCAGCCGAGCACAAACCTTGAGTAGAGCCACACGAGCTGGAACTGGGGTGGCTTGCTGACGTTGGTGGGAAAGTTGGTCCCATATTCCAGAGCTGCAGTAGTCACAGGATTGGCCTGTGCACCGGCCTGCCATGGATGAGCTACTCCGGGATGACCAAAGGGCCAGTCTTGTGACTACTGCAGCTCTGGAATATGGGACCGGCCCCTGATGGGGTTGGAAATTTCTGCCGTAGGGGGTTGGCACAGGTAATGTGCAAATTTGCAGGTGGTGCAGCGTGCAAAAAGCAGTGCATCCCTCGCCGCCCAGGATGAGGTAATGGTGCTGTTGCAGCAAGAATGGGGTTGGCACAGCAGACCGAAGCAGCGATGGAGGTGGCTGGAAGGAAGCATGGATGGCATTCGCTCACTCATATTTTTGGCTAACCGGTTGTTAAAGTATGTGCAGCCCACCTGTTTTCTGATCAGAATACACAAGTTTTCTGCTGCCTTTTTAAAAAAAACTTACCAGTCCATCTTACAATGTTGGGATTTTAATTCAGTTCATCCCTGGATTTTAAAATTCAGAGTTGACACAGTGCTGTCAATCTAAAAAGAGATTTTTCTAGTAAGTCCTATGCTGTACAGGTAGTCCTCGACTTACAATTGTTCATTGAGTGACTGTTCTTGGCAACCGGCATGTCTTTACAATTGTTGGTGTCCTGGGGTGATGTGATTGCCATTTGCAACCTTCCCAGCAGGATTCCACAACCAAAGTCAATGAGGGAAGCCGGATTCACTTAATGACCGCATGCTTCATTGAACAACCATGGCAAAACGGTCATAATAATGGGCACAACTCACTTAGCAATCATTTTGCTTAGCAAGACAGATTCTGGTCCCAATTGTGATCACAAGTCAAGGGTTACCTGTATTTTGTTTTGCATGGATTTTAATATTTAATTATCCGTAGCGGAAGACAGACTCAAGGTAGAATTTTTGCTGTGCCGTGTCCCTTTTTAGAAGTTTTACCAGCCGGACTGCTGATGCATTGTTACTTCTTGGAAAGCAGGGCACACTTCCTAATGATAAGACTCCCTTATTATTCTCTGAAGTGCTTTTAGGTAATAACTGAGGTCCTGCAGGATTATAATTTGACAAGCTTCTAGTTTTGAAGCCGAAAATATACACATAGCTTCATTAGTTCATACTGTCTGAGATCTAAGATTTTGCAGAAGCCCATAACAGTGCTGATATGAACAGAAGAACATGTAGAGAAAAGTAAAGTCCTACACTTAGGCAAGAAAAACCAAAAGGACACATATAGACTGCGTAAAACCAGGCTCAATAGCAGTAACTGGGAGAGGGATCTTGGAGTCTTCATGGACAACCAGCTTAATATGAGCCAGCAGTGTGCAGCAGCAGCCAAAAAAGCCAATGCAATCCTAAATTGCATTATCAGAGGAATACAATTGAGATCAAGTGAGGTACTAATAGCACTCTATAAAGCCTTAGTAAGACCACACCTAGAGTACTGCATTCAGTTTTGTCACCACACTATAAAAAAGATGTTGAGACTCTAGAAAAAGTGCAGAGAAGAACAACCAGGATGATTAGGGGACTGGAGATTAAAACATGAAGAACGGTTACAGGAACTGGGCTTGGCTAGTCCAGTGAAGCACCAGGGGAGACAGGATAACAGTCTTCCAATATTTGAGGGGCTGCCACAGAGAGGAAGGGGTCAAACTATTTTCTAAAGCACCCAAAGGCCAGACAAGGAGTAACGGATAGAAACTGATCAAGGAGAGATTCAACCTGGATATAAGGAGAAATTTTCTGACAGTGGGAACAATCAACCCATGGAACAGAAGTTGCCCTCAGAAGTTGTGGGAGCTTCATCACTGGAGGCTTTCAAGAAGAGACTAGACTGCCTTCTGTCAGAAATGGTGTAGGGTGTCCCGCTTGTTCGACTAGATGACCTACAAGGTCCCTTCCAACTGTGATTACCTGTTATCTGTAGCTCAGGACTGAACTGTGGGGTCCTTGATGCTCTCTGAGCTTGGTTGCTTTGTTGCAGATGTTTCATTACCCAACAAGGTAATATCATCAGTGCTAGAAGGGAGTGGGATTTGCAAACTGATGGATTTGCAAACCTAGCTGGGTAATGAAATGTCTCTAAAACTACCAAGCTCAGAGAGCATCAAAGGACCCCACAGTGCTATTTTCAAAGGCTAGTCCTCAGTATTAAGTACTCCCCGCAGACTGTCAGGATTGGGACCACAAGAAAACCTACTGGGAATAGTCAAGTTAGAGGTTCATGGCTTTGTTCATACCTCCTAACACTTTGTTTCTCCCTAACATTTTGCTTCCTGGTGGTGCTGTGGTTAGAATCCTGCTCTGCAGGCTAACTACTGTCCACAGCCTGGAGTTTGAACCTGACGGGACTCAAGGTTGACTCAGCCTTCCATCCTTCTGAGGTCAGTATAATCAGGACCCAGATTATTGGGGCAGCAATATGCTGACTCTGTAAGCCACTTAGAGAGGGGTGTAAAGCACTATAAAGCGGTATATAAGTCTTAGTACTATTGCTATTGCAGTATAACTCTGCCCACTGCTAGGAATTCGATTCTGATGGCTCAAGGTTGATTCAGCCTTCCATCTATCCGAGAGACTGTTCCATTCAGTGACACAAGAGCTGTGGTGGTGCAGTGGTTAGAATGCAGTACTGTAAGCTTCTTCTGCTGACTGCTAGCCGTTTGATTCTCACCGACTCAAGTTTGGCTCAAGCCTTCCGTCCTTCTGAGGTTGGTAAAATGAGGACCCAGATCGTTGCGGGCAACATGCTGACTCTGTAAACTGCTTAGAGAGGGCTAAGAAAAGTGCTATGGGGCAGTACATTAGCCTAAAAGCTTCTTTTGGAAGTCAATATGCTTTCAATATCCTAAACCTCATCAACCTTCCCAGTTCGGCTTCTCCAAATACATCCTACGCTCACCCAATATTTGAATCCTTGATGCAGAATTTAGATACATGAAAGGGAAGTGATTGATAATTATTCTGCTCCATCCTGAGCTTAATTCCCTCCCTCCTTCCTTCTGAATGTTGTAATTTTAGAATGGGTAACATGAGTAGGCGGTGAGGGTTTTTATCTCCTCTAGCATTCATGTGAGCCTCTTGTGGGGAAAAAAACAACAACGGAAGAGAAATTTTTCTGCCGGTTCTCCCACACAAAAGCTGAGCACGAAAATGTGTTCCAAGAAGCAAGGGTGAAGTGTTTCAGACCTGGACTTATGCCACCGGTAGCACTGAAGCAAAAAAATAAATAAATCTTTCTACGCTTCTCTTTTAGAGCTACCAGAAGTGCGAGAAACACGCTACCCACTCATATTTTATTAATAGATTACATATCTTACCATTCTTTTTTTAAAAAAAGTTCATAGCAGCACAGGGCACAAAAAATCATTATACGCCAGAGTTAAAAAGAACCGAGGAGATGTAAATGAAGTTTACGAAGACGTCTTTCTCCATCTTGCAAGGCAGCCACGAAGGACGAAACCCCCCATCTTTGCTTCAAAAGCAGAAGGTGCAAAAGTCCCCCCCCCCCAAAAAAAAGGTTCTGTTTTTTTTTCTTTTCTGTTAGGCTTTGGTGATGGATCCTTCTCGGATGAGGAAGTCGTAGATCTTCCTGGTCTTGTTCACGTCGATCTTGATCAGGGCCCGGGCCTGGGCTAGTCTCAGGCCTCCTTGTTTGTGGCACTCGTTGACTAAGGCGGCTTTGTACTCTAAGTATGCTCCAGGGACCAACCGTACGATTTGACAGAGCTAGGAGAAAGCACTCCTGGTTAGTCATGTGTCCTAGGTACCCATCAGCCATTTCTCTTCATTTTCTTCCTCTCTCCCATCTTCACCGAGACTGCATCTGCTTAATAACCCCTCGATGTCCATTCTACCTCTGTGTTTCTCAACTTTAGCAATGTTAAGATTTGTGGACTTCAATTCCCAAAATTCCCAAGCCAGCACCGTCACCCTCTCCTCTCCACTTCCTCCCTTTCTCCCCATTTCTGCAAGACTGCATCTGCAGTCTAATCCATCAATATTCGTTCTAGATCAAAGATTCTCAACCGTGACAACTTCAGGATATGTGGACTTCAACTCCCAGAATTCCCCAGCCAGCATCATCCCTTTCCCCAGGGTCACGTGGTTGCATTGGGGGCACTCAGCAAGCATGTCGTGTTGGTGGCCATTTGCAGCACCGTGCAGTCACATGACCACGATCAATGATGTTTTTGCTGGAAACTGGCATTTACTTCTGGTTTCTGACAAAAATTGTCCCATAATGAACAATGGGTCTGCTTAAGACTGTGGCATTCACTTAACAATTGCTGCAAAACACATACACATACATTCAAAACATCTGGTCTCCATAACAGCCAGGAATTCTATTTCCAAAATTGGCTGTGTAGGAAAATTTGCTTCAAATATAGCTAGGCATTCTAACCCAAGAGACTAGTGGTGCCTAATGCAGGATCGCTGATAGGTGCCAATCAGGCAATCTCTTCACACACCCATCCACCCCCAATAATAAGATCAGTTAGTCCCTTTTTAGTTTACCTTTTCATAAACCTGGCTCTGCCCAACTCTGAAAAGCAACGATCTGTGGAATGTCTATGGAGATTCTCAGTCATCCAGGCCATGGTTGTCCCAAAGGTGCTTTTTCAAGAGGCCACTGGACTTTCTTGGTTTTTCTCCTTGAAAACTGAAAAGCTTCTTCAGTTCTGATTGAATGGTGGTGAATGGAAGGATTGATTATTCCTTGCTGTCGTTGTTTCATTCCCCACCATTCGGTCAGAACTGAAGAAGCTGCTTGGATGAGAAGCGAAACGTCTTCAAAAGGAAAAAAAACCCACAGAAAGTCCAGTTGCCTTTTGAAAAATCACCTATCTCTGGAATGAAGTATGCAGACAACAGGCTTACATGCTAGACATTAATTATATAACAAGCCCTTTGCGTCTTCTGGAGGCTTATGAATCTGCCCTTCGCCTTAGTAATGCCAGAATAGTACCAGCAGATGCTAAAATCTCCAGCTCTTTTCTTAAGTTCCCAGTGCTATAATGAGTGCGGTGGAGACACCAACTGTCCGCTTTCCCTCCTTTACATTAATAAGAAAATGCTCTGATCTAACCCAGCAGAACAAAACAGCAACCACCAAGGAAAATGAAACTTCTGTCAAGGCTACAAGAACGTTGTAGATGAAGAACGTTCACCTAGGATAATACTGAGAGACATGAAAAATATCGGCTGAATTTGTCTTGAAGATTTGGGAGACTTGGGGGGAAAAAAAGCAGCTAGTCTCTTCCTTTCTTGAGGAAGGAAGAAAAATAATCCAAAATATGCCCATCTCATTATCTTAAGGCAGTGTTTCTCAACCTTAGGTACTTTAAGATAGATGGACTTCCCCAGCCAGCCATGCTGGAAATTCTGGGAGTTGAAATCCACCCATGGCTGGCTGGGGAATTCTGGGAGTTGAAGTCCATCCATCTTAAAGTACCCAAGGTTGAGAAACACTGTTCTAGAATATTTTTTACCTCATGGAATTTGTTTTGGCTGGGGAATTCTGGGAGTTGAAGTCCATCTATCTTCAAATGGCTAAGGTTGAGAAGGTCTTCTATTCAGGAATTCAGGGAGTTGAAGGAAGCTTTCAATATTTTAAAGGCTCTTTCTCTTTTATAAAACCTGCATTCCTTCCCATTTGTGCACACAAAATTCTTTCTTCTAATTGTACTGTGAGTCTTTGAAAATAAAAATAACTGAGTCTATGAGGGTGGCAGGGAAAATACTTAGGCCTGTATGTGTTCCTAGAGCTGGCATTTCCAGCGGCCACTTATACACACAGGTATTGTGTGATTAGGGCTAATGGCACAAACTCCATCAGGCAATGCCAGCATTTCAGCTGACCTGCATTTGCAGGCCGATCCCAGAAAACAATGGTGGTTTCCTATGAAATAGTGATGGAAAAGATTACACAAGCAGGAAATAGGCAGCATATTCCCTGCATGCAGATTTGCATAACTATCAGTCAATGCAGGAATTTGGGGCCACAAACACTTTGTTGAGGTACACTCTATGCGGCTTTAACGAGACCAAAAGTAATTTCACATGAGGGTTTTGGCAACCAGTCTCTGAATCCAGTTACCTCTTTTTCCTTCTCGTTCAGTTTTTCTGTTCCAGGGAGACCGGTGAGGTTCAACGGAGGGGCGCTTCTTCTACCTGTGGAGAGATAAGACCACCAGCTCTGATTAGAAGGAGTCAGGATTTGAAGAACCACCTCTTTCAGTTAGACTAGATTAGAACAGGATTCTTTATTGGCCAAGTGTGATTAGACACAAAGGAATTTGTCTTGGTGCAAATGCTCTCAGTGTACACAAAAGAAAAGATACATTCATCGAGAGTCAAGAATCATCAGGTACAACACTTAATAATAGTCATAGGGTACAATAAGCAGTCAAATCATACAAGGAAACAGTCAGTTAGGATACAAGCATCAAGGTCACAGTCATACAATCGTAAGTGGGAGGAGATGGACGAAAGGAAGGATGGGAGGATTAATAGTAATAGTAATGCAGACTTAATAAATAGTTGGACAGTGTTGAGGGAATTATTTGTTTAGCAGAGTGATGGCATTCGAGAAAAAACTGTTCTTGTGTCTAGTTGTTCTGGTGTGCAGTGTTCTATAGCATCGTTTTGAGGGAAGGAGTTGAAACAGTTTATGTCCGGGATGTGAGGGGTCTGTAAATATTTTCACAGCCCTCTTTTTGACTCGTGCAGTATACAGGTCCTTGATTGAAAGCAGGTTGGTAGTAATTGTTTTTTCTGCAGTTCTAATTACTCTCTGAAGTCTGTGTCTGTCTGTTGGGTTGCAGAACCAAACCAGACAGTTATAGAGGTGCCGATGACAGACTCAATAATTCCTCTGTAGAACTGGATCAGCAGCTCCTTGGGCAGTTATTTTCCTCATGGGATGCTTCTTGGGGCTGATTGCTTAGAATGCTTTCGCTTTTGCTGCAACCCCGTGGGAATTTGGGAGGGGGGTTGTCAGGATGGATTCCCTCCCAGCTGGTTACCAGGGCCATGGCATCCATCCCACCTTGGGGTTCTCATAACACTTTTGTGGCAGAGGTGGTATTCAGCAGTTTCTGACCAGTTCTGGAGAACCAGTAGCGGAAATTTTGAGTAGTTCAGAGAACCAGCAAATCCCACCTCTGACTGGCCCCGCCAACCCCATCTCTTCTCTGCCTCCCGAGTCTCAGCTGATCAGCTGGGTCTTCTTTTGCTGCGCTGCACAGGAGAATGGAGCTGGGAAGCAGGTTAGTGGGGTGGGGAGGGAATGGAGATTTTGCAGTAACTTTCTCCCAGGAGTAAGGTGGGAATGGAGATTTTATAGTATCCTTCCGTTGCCACACCCACCAAGCCATGTCATGCCCACCAAGCCATACCCACAGAACCAGTACTCAAAATTTTTGAATCCCACCACTGCTTTGTGGCATCATATTAGCTACTGGTGGACATGGGGCACTGGGTGGGTGGGGGGGGGAGGGAGATTGAACAGGGGAAATTAGCTTAAGGCTTCATGCAAGAATCTACAGATCTTGCCTGATTTCTCTGCAATCGCTTCTCTCGGTAAAAGTTCCTTTTTGAAATATCATTTGTTTCAAGAGTCATGCTTTCCTTGAGAAGATAGCTGAAGCAGGGCCTTACAGAAAGTTTTTAAGCAAAGATTGGAGGGCTGTTGATCTACGATGGGACCATAAGACAGGGATGTCCAACCTTGGTAACTTAAGTCTTGTGGACTTCAACTCCCAGAATTGAACTCCACGGGTCTTAAAGTTGTCAACTTCGGACGTCCCTGGTCTAAGAATTCCTTCCTAGGCAGGATTCTAGGGTTCCAAGCACTTATCTAGCAATGAAACCCCACCAAGTTACAGGTAATCCTCAACTTACAACTGCAATTGAGCCCAATATTTCTGCAAGACATTTATTAAGTTAGTTTCACCCCATTTTACGACCTTTCTTGCCACAGTTGTGAAGCGAATCACTGAAATGGTTAAATTAGTAACCTGGTTGTTAAGTGAATCTGGCTTCCCCATTGACTTAATGACCATTATGATTTACAGGTAGTCCTCAACTTACAACCACAACCGAGCCCAAAATTTATGTTGCTAAGTGAGACATTGGTGAAGTGAATTTTGCCCCATTTTACAAACTTTCTTGCCACTGTTGTGAAGTGAATCACTGCAGTTGTTAAGTGAGTAACACAGTTGTTAAGTGAATCTGGCTCGCAGGTCGCAGAAGTTGATCCCATGACCCTGGGACATTGAAACCATCATTACATATGAACCAGTTGCCAAGCCCCCGAATTTTGATCATGGTGACCATGGGCATGGGGGTGCTGCAACGGTCATTAAGTGTGAAAAACGGTCATAAGTCACTTTATGACACATAAGTCACAAGTCGGTGCCATTGTAACTTTGAACGGTCACTAAATGAACTGTTGTTAAGTCGAGGACTACCCGTACAACAATCATTCCAGACTCAATTATGGCTGTAAGTCGAGGAATACCTATAATTGGCATTTCAGGATATTTTGCAGGAAATAAAAGGAGCGTAGTGAACATCCTTTTGTGGCATTCTTGGCATTCTTGTAAAAATGGAACAAGTGATTTCCTTAAGAGAGGCATCTGCGGAGATTCCAGCGGACAGTGCAATCCTTGCGGTTATTGTATGTTGGGCTCTATCTGGGCACACAGCAGGCAGGCAATCTGGGGTCATTCAGAGCGCATTTGACAGGCAGGCTTGATTCTTCTTACTGGTGTCTGATTTTTCTGAACAGGTGACACATCAGACACCAGCAATGTAGCCGAATGACTCACGTTGAAACCTGCTTCACATTATGTGAGGTAATCGCTGGAAAGATGCAGTTAAGAAAATGAGTAGGAACACTTACTAAGCAAGAGAAATGTCACAAGAGAAATGCCATTATTATTATTTCCCCTGAAATGAGACTAAAGATTAATGTGTTCTTGGTGCCGTGACTGAAGTCCAGCAGATGCCTTCACCGTTTTTTTTCTGAGCTAGGATTTCATACATACACCAAGGAGTGGGTGAGAGAAAAGGTAAACAGAGAGCTCCGAGGGAAATGAAACGACAGCAATAATTACCTTAATGGGCAGTGGCTTAAAATGAAGAAGAAAAAAAGAACAAAGCAGCTTGCAAGTTTTTAGCTTGGAGCAAATGTGGGTGAGGCGAGACGCCTTCCCATTCAACAGCTACATTTTCCTTTCCCCTCTGAGATTCTACAAGGAACGTTAATTACTAATGTGTTTCATGCATGCCTCATTTGAGTTCTAGTGATTCCCAATTTAATATCAAGATCCTGACTGGGGGCTGACATCCTAGGACTCGTTGTATGGGCACATGCTGTACATTCTTGTGAACACATGTAAAACAATCACATACGTAAGTGTAGGCTTGTATGTCATAAATGCTTCTTTGCGGTAACATGTCATGAAGTGCCTGGCTTTCTTAAATCCAAAGGGCTGGTGATTCTGGGAAGTGTTTGTGTGTGTGTGTGCATGCAATGCCTGTTTGTGTAGCCTACTGCAATTAAACTGCTGAGAAAAACCCAACTGTGGCCACTAATAAGTGAAAAAGCACCACAACTGCTTCTTTTTTTAATGGATGCTTTGAAGTCATTTAAAAATCATTTCCTGTTATTTTGAATGTATTGATTTTATATGTCACGTGCATTTTATATTAAGGGCCAGTTGATTATATTGACTTTAGTAGATTATGATAGTACTGTTATATTGACTTTAGTAGATTATGATAGTACTGTTATATTGACTTTAGTAGATTATGATAGGAAGGTTATATTGACTTTAGTAGATTATGATAGTACTGTTATTTTATCGGGTCTCCATTATGCTTAGTTAGAAGCCCATGATAAACAAGACAATTCCTACAGAAAGAATATTTGTAACTCAGGGATCCTGGGTGCTCTTTGAGCTGGTGGTTTTCTTGCAGACATTTCATTAGCAGACAAGGTAACATCATCAGTGCATTGATCACGTAGGCACTGATGGTGTTACCTAGTTTGGTAATAAAACGCCTGCAAGAAAACCACCAAGCTGAGAGAACACCAAGGACCCCACAAAACAATTCCTGCTTATCCATTTGTGGCTTTCTACAAAGAAGGGAGTGAGGACCAGAAACCTGCCAGCTCTTTCAGAACAATTTTCGGTGGAGAACCCCCTAAGGACTTCCTTTTCAAACCGGAGAGATGTCGAGGGCATTAATAATTAAGGGATTCGGACTCCCTTTCCACATTTTTACAGCGTAACGACAGATGGATAGGCACAGAAGGAAATACCTGAATTTGACGTAATTGGTACTGTGAGACTCAGGCCGGAATCGCTGTAAATATATAAATTAAAAAAAAATGGAGCAGGTTAGCCAAAAGTAAGATCCACACATTAGAGTTAAGCAGAGCTTTAGGCAAAGAACATTCCCCAAGATGAAATTCCAGCTGCAGCCCTTCAGGGAAGGCAGAAGAAAGGAAGGGAATGTGATATAGTTGCTTCTTCAGCTGTAATACAGATAATCCTTGACTTACGACTGTTTGTTTAGTAACCAAGTTACGACACTGAAAAAGGGGATTTATGACCATGTTTCCACACGTATGACCACTGCAACGACCACATGGTCAGCTGATTTACCATCAGGTGCTTGACAAATGGTTCATATTTATGACGGTGGCAGTATCCCGGGATCACGGGATCATATTTCGTGATCTTCTGACAGGCAAAGTCAATGGGGAAGCCCAAATCACTTAACCATCGTGTCGAGGACTATCTGTACTATTGGACACACCGTTGGTCCGGGGGACGGGACACAAGACCAGGGAAAGGGGAAAAGTACAAGCTTTGCATGGAAGTACTCAGACCTAACTTTATTTTCGCTGTGATTTCGCTTAACTTTAGTAAAAGAGTCTTTCGGTTCAAAAAACCCTGGGAATCGAGGGTCTTTCTTTCCTAAATGCCTAAGTCGAGACAGGTCTGACACCCAGTTTTGGCTGACTGCACAACCTTTTCCCTTTGCTGGGAAGGTAAATACTTCTCTGACTTATCTCTGAGGAATGAATGAGCTCAGAAAAGACCAGCCACCTGGTTGGAAGTGTCAGGCTGGCCAGTTACGGGAAAAGGAAGTTTCCTAATAGTTGGTCCCAACACTATGATTTAGAAGTTGGAATAACATCAGCCACAAATGTAGGAGAGGGCAAATTCTGGGTGGCACAATTTTCAGAAGCCAGAGAGGGTTGGATTCTTGCCTGGCTTGTCACATCAAATGTACATCTGGCTTCCCAAGAACAATTGCTCATGTCTTGGAACAGAGAATAGGAACATATGCTTTGCCTGGAAATGAGCCAGTCTGGCTTAGTGGTTAGCGCACCAGGCCGGAAACTAGGAGACGGTAAGTTCTAGACCTGCCTGAAACATGAAAGTCAATTGGGTCCCTTCAGGTCAATTATCAGGAATTGGTGAGTCCTAGTCCCAAAATAGGCATGAATAGGCAGCTGGTTCACTTTGGACTAATCTACCAGGAGACGGTGAATTCTAGTTCTGCTTTAGGCATGAAAACCAGCTGGGTGACTTGGGCCGGTCCCTCTGTCTCAGCCCAACCCAATAACAAGATTGTTGTTATGGGGAAAATTGGAGGAGGAAGAAGTTATCAGATAGGTTCACAGCCTTGAGTTATGTATAAAAAAATAATAAAGATGTGAAATAAATAAATATATGTATAAAAAAAAAAAAGTATAAAAGAAATCTGGTCCTGTTCTGTTTTTTTCACCCAAGATTGACAGAGCTCTCAAAACATGAACATATAGCTAGTGGCTTCCCCTCCGTATTACCTGACCATTCATTCCTCAAGCAAATCTGCCCTTTTAAAAATAATACCGATTTCCTTCTTTTTTTTCTTCTAAGCTCAAAGCAAAACGGGACGTACATGTCAGCTTGCCGGCTGAGCCACTGCTGGCAGGCGTTGCTGTCCTGGATGTACTGCAGGACTTCGGAAAGCATGGTGCGTTTTAGTCGCTCCTCTTCCCGGACCTTCTTGAGATGGTCGTAAGTCTTCGCGCCTGCATCCAAAGAACAGAAAGGAGAATTGTGAGTGTCAGAAGAATGCTGGGGCAGATTTCCCCCCCTCTCCCTTGTCTAATTAAACCAAAACAGTTTTGCCCCTTAAAAAGTAGGTCAAGACTGCCATCCTGCTACAGCCACGCTTCGCCAGATGCCAGTCTGCCCTAGGCAACGTGGGGGAGGGAGTTGTGAGGAATAGCAATAGCACTTAGACTTATATATCGCTTCCCAGTGCTTTGCAGCCCTCTATTCTAAGCGGTTTTACAGAGTCAGCATGTTGCCCCCAACAATCTGGCTCCTCATTTTACTCACCTCGGAAGGATGGAAGGCTGAGTCAACCTTGAGCCCGGTGGGATTTGAACTGCCAAATTGCAGGTAGCCAGTAGTCAGCAGAGGTGGCCTGCAATACTGCACTCTAACCACTGTACCGAGGCTCTAGAAGTGAGGCTGGGCAAAGGGGGAATTGAAACTACTCTTCGTGTCGTCCCATGGGAGCCGCTGGCAGTTCCATGGTCATGGAATGGAATGCAGCGCCATCCAGGCTGCCAAGCCAGGGAATGCTACTGAAATAATTTGTTTGAATGTAACTGGACAGTTAAAGATAACTAGGGGAAAAGTGGGGAGAAGGGAAAAGTTAAGCAGATGCTCTGGGCGTGAAAATCCCAGATCCGGCTTTGCTATACTGTAACCGCTTGACTTTCGTGAACCATTAATGGATTCAAGAGTCTTTCTTTCCTAACTGACCAAGTTGGGATGGCTGACATTTTACTACACACGCACACATACACAAGCACACACACACACAAGCACACACATATACATACATATAGAAAGCGGCGAGAATCTTATATGCGCGAAGATGGAAAGACACGCTAATTCCCACAATGGAAGAGTGGAGAGTGAAGGTGATGAAGATGGCAGAGAAAGCAAAATTGACTGTTCAAATTAAAAGAGAAGACTTTAGCTAGTTTTGTTTTTAACTTGGAAACAGCTTCTGGACTTTTTGCTCAAAAAGGAAAAAAAATGAAATGTTGATTTTAGGTTTTAATGATTAGGCTGATTTTGCTATTATACAAATGGCTTGAAATGTTGTGTTGAAAGGGTTAAAGTTGTATTTTTTTTTTTTTAAATTTTACTTCAGTGAAAAAAGTCGGTCACAAATTTTCTTTCTTTCTTTCTCTCTTAGTTTTTTAACTTGTTTTTCTATGTATTTTTATTTTATAATGAAACTTAAAAGTTTTTTAAAGTAACCAAACTCTTATCTGTAGGAAGATAATATAAGTAAAATACAATGGTGTTAATCTTTATCATGAAATGCATGTGGCCAATGAGTCACTAAAAAATATCCTAATATTTACCAGTCATGTCAAAACTGAATACTTCTATAAATAACTCTTACAGAGTGGTAAAAAAAATTCAGATGTAATGAAATCCAAGTGATTGACATTTCCTGTTGGGCTTTGAGAAGCCAACCAGATTTGCTGGAGGAAAATAACCTAGAGAGACCTATTTTCTCATAACTACTGAGAATGACTACCATCATAAACGAGGGAATAGAAGGGAAACTTACCAAATTGGCAGATGATACTAAGATGGCAGGAATAGCTAACACCCTAGAAGATAGGCTCAAGATCCAGATGGATCTTGACATACTTGAACACTGGGCCCTATCTAACAAAATGAAATTTAATGTAGAGAAAAGTAAAGTCTTATACTTAGGCGAGAAAAACCAGAAGGACACATATAGACTGGGTGAAACCAGGCTAGATAGCAGTAAGTGTGAGGGATCTTGGAGGTTTAGTGGACAACCAGCTAAATATGAGCCAGCATTGTGTGGCGTTAGCCAAAAAAGCCAACGCAATTCTAAGTTGCATTAACAGAGGGATACAATCAAGATCAAGGGAAGTACTAATACAACTCTATAAAGCCTTAGTAAGACCACACCTAGAGTACTGCATCCAGTTTTGGTCACCACACTATAAAAAAGATGTTGAAACTCTAGAAAAAGTACAGAGAAGAGCAACCAAGATGATTGGGGACTAGAGACTAAAACATATGAAGAACGGTTGCAGGAACTGGGCTTGGCTGGTCTAGTGAAGAGAAGGACCAGGGAAGACAGGATAGGAGTCTTCCAATATCTGAGGGGCTGCCACAGAAAGGAAGGGGTCAAGCTATTCTCCAAAGCACCCGAAGGCCAGACAAGGAATAATGGATGGAAACTGAACAAGGAAAGATTCAACCTGGAAATGAAGAGAAATTTTCTGACAGTGAGAACAATCAACCAATGGAACAGAGGTTGCTCTCGGAAGTTGTGGGAGCGCCATCACTGGAAGCTTTAAAGAAGAGACTGGACTGCCATTTGTCAGATATGCTGTAGGGTCTCCTGCTTGGGCAGAGAGTTGGACTAAATGACCTACGAGGTCCCTTCCAACTCTGTTAATCTAATCTAATAGATTAGTTATACAGTAGTTTATATTACACAGCAATAATGGACTACATTTCTCTGACTGCATAATAAGAGGTAACTTGTTGTTTCTGTAACCAGATTATAGAACAGGGATCTTCAGACTTGACAGCTTTAAGACTTGTGGGCTTCAACTCCCAGAATTCCTCCTCCAGTCATGTTAGCTCAGGAATTCTGGGAGTTGAAGTCCACAAGTCTTAAACTTGCCAAGTTTGAAGATCCTTGTTATAGAACGTAACAGAATAACAGAGTTGGAGGTTTTCAAGTCCAACACCCCCCCACCTCCCACAGGCAGCAAACCCTCTACCATTTCAGACAAATGGTTGTCAAATCTCTTCTTAAAAACTTCCAGTGTTGGAGCATTCACAACTTCTGGAGATAAGTTGTTCCACTAATAGATAGTTCTTTACTTACAATCACAATTGGGACCAGAATTTCTGCTGTGTTTGTTCAGTGAGTCATGCATGATTTTACAACCTTTCCATGGTTGTTAAGCAAATCACTGTATTGATTTGCAAATCACTGCATGTTGCTAAGTGAAGGATGAACTTGTTAAGCAAATCCAATTTCCTCCATTGACTCTGCCTGTTGGCAGCTAGGAAGGCTGCAAATGGCAACCATGTGACCCTGGGATGCTGTAAAATGGGACAACACTCATCTGACAAATGTCTCACTTAGCAACAAAAATTTGGGGCTCAATTGTGGTTGTAAGTTGAGGACTACCTATAGTTGTTAAGTTAGTAACACGTTTGTTGAGTGAATCTGGCTTCCCCACTGACTTTGCTTGTCAGAAAGTTGCAAAAGGTGATCCCATGACCCCAGGACACTGCAGCCGTCATAAATATGAGTCGGCTGCCAAGTGTCACAATTCTGATCACGTGAGCAACTGTTGTAAATGTGAAAAATGGTCATAAGTCACTTGTTTCGGTGTCACTGTAACTTCGGTCACTAAATGAACTGTTGTAAGTCGAGGACTATATGTACTTCCTGGGAGACAGAGCAAAAGGGTGCACAAGAAGGCTTGGAGGCAGTGCGTGAGTATGGCAAGGCTCCGGGTGGCTACAGCCGGGTGGGAGAGGGAGCGAGAGGTATGAGGGTGGCTGCGGAAGCATGTTCTGTGAGCGTAGCATGCCTTAGGGAGGCACAGCATGAGTGCAGCAAAGCTCAGGAAGGGTGCACAGGTGAGTAAAACATACTCAAGCCACTTACAACCTTCCCTGCTGGCTTCCTCGCTGTCTTTGCTTGTGGAAAACTGGCAGGGGAGGTTGGTAATCACACTCCTGTGATGTCTTACTTAACAACCATGTGACTGTGGTTACCAGGTGCTTAGCAACTGTGTGACTGTGGGAAATTGCCACTGAGGCAAATCCAAGCTGGTTGCCAATGCTTGCTGGAAAAGACCCATACCGTAGAATTCACAGGGCCTATTTTATACCAGGATGTGAAAATGCAACCGAGCGTCCTCCCTTCTACTCACTGATTTCTAATTTGTTTCAGTTTGAGACTAAAATGAATTCAGGGTTCGTTTCTATAGATCAAGGGTGTCAAACTCACGTCGTCACGGCGGTATCACATGACATATCCTCTTCGCTAAACCGGGTGTGGGTGTGGCTAGTGCGTGACACATCTGGCCTGCGGGCCGCAAGTTTGACGCCCCTGCTATAGATTGATTTAATACAGAAGGGAGCGAAGTGACTCATGAGGTTAGAACACTGGGCTGCTGATAGGTAGGCTTGCATTTGAGACCCGTTGCTGCTCAGGATGGGGTGAGTTCCCATCACATGCTCCAGCTCCTGCCAATCCAGCGTTTTGAAAGTGGGCGACCATGAGTAAATTAATGGGTACCACTTCAGTGGGCAACTTCACAGGGATATGAAAGAAGCTGCCAATTGAGCACCCCCTTGAGCAACGGTGATGTCACCAGCAAATCCTCTAGCCACAGAAGATATTTGTACTTCCAACATGAAAAAAAAAAACATACTGTAAAATCAAGATTTAGCCGGGGATCCTGAATGGCTGGTTTGAAATCTCTCATACTAACAATTGTTGGGCACTGCTGACAGCAGGTTATATTTTTTTCCTAGCAGGAAGCTGGATTCTAATGACAGAGCACATTGTTACTGTATTGTCTGATGAAAGGACTCACATGGGTTTGTGACTCAGCCAGCTTGTCCTCAGGTGAATTGGTCACTGCTGCAGAAATTAGCAGCTGCCATCTGGGGCATCCCCTAAATATCCACCTTCTTTGCAGCATGCTGATTCTTCTCAATTATAATGACTTGAGCCTTTGTCACTAATAGCTTAGGTTTCAAAACACACATTGGCTTTTCTCATTTCGGGGTGGCAACACCGCAGAACAGACACAGGCAATTCATTTACACAGGTAGTCCTTGCTTAATGCTGATAATTGGGACAAGCATCTTGGTCACGAAGTGGAAAATCACATGACTGCAAGGGCTAATCCTCACTTTCCTTTCCATCATGGCCAACTCGCCACGGCCATCTCGCCACAGGACAAGTCACTGCAGAGTTACACCAATATCAAAGAAATGGTGGAATAGAATCATTAAAGAAAGGATGCAAAAGAAGGGACAGAATGAAATGTGAATGGCAAAAATTAAAATACTTTTAAATTTTATGTTAAATAATTAAATAGAATTGTTAAATTGTCCTGCAACGAGTTTGTCTTGTGGTGAATTGGCTGTGGCAAGTTGCCCCATTCTTGCTGTAGTCGCTAAGCAAAGCATCACCATTACAATTTAGGATTTTACTTCCATCATCTTTATTAACTCTGTGTCAACTCATAAAATATTTCTATGATCTTTTAGTTGCCAACAGAAAGGGAGCAATGCGGCAGCTTGCAAACCAAAACTGCATTCCATAAATCCATTTGAAGTTTTGGAAGTTTGGCTCGAGACTCATGATTTAAATGGGGTTAAGTGCCAGAATCCTGACACTGTCACAAGTCAGCTGGGGTATCAAACACATGGGCTGAATCTGGCCTGCAGGGCAGTCCCGGAAAATGTAAGGGGCCAGCTCGCGTTGCTTTGGCCTGCCCTATCCAATGTGAAGACTGGGCCAGTGTGGCTTTGGCCCAGTCTACCCAGTGCAAAGAGGAAACATGCCAGCAGTTTGGGGAGTATGGTCAAGCTGTCCACACCCACCCAGTCAGTCATACCCAGTGACTGGTGTCAAGCTGACCACGCCTACCCAGTTGGTCATGCCCACCCAGTCAGCCCCGCCTGCCCGCCCGCCCAAGGTTAACCACAGCCCTGATGCGACCTTCAATGAAATTGAGTTTGACACCCCTGAGCTAGGAGATGTGCCAATGGCAATTGTGTAACTGTGGGACGCTGCAATGGCCGTATATATGAGGATTTGTCGCAATTTCATTTTTTCCCCACTGTGATACTTATGAAAGCAATTGGTAAGCGAAGACTACATGTACTATAATTATGAGCACACACTAAACAATAATTCTTGCGGCTACTATAGGTAGCCCTCCATTTACAACCACAATTGTGGCCCACACTTCTGTTACTAAGCAAGGGTTGTTAAGTGAGGTGCGTTCAAGTTTATGACTTTTTTTCATCACAGTTACACGAATCAATCCCAGTTGTTAAGTGAATCACATGGCTGTTAAGCAAATCTGGCTTCCCCCCCATTGGCTTTGCTTGTTGGAAGTCACCCAAGAAGGTCACAAAATGGAGATCATATGACCCCAGGATGCTGCAACCATCCTACATACAATCCAAGTTGTCAAGTGCCCCAGATTTGATCACGTGACTGTGGGGATGCAGTGATGGTCATAAGTGTAGGGACTGGACGTTAAGTCGCTTTTTACAGTACCGCCGTTACTTGTAACGATTACTAAAGAAATGGTTGTACGTTGAGGACTGCTTGAATTAGTACTATCCAGTATGTACTTACTGCAGAAATTGGTGATTCCTGCTACCCTGTATTCCTGTAGGCGTTTGATTTCGGTTCGCAGCTCAAACTCCACTGTGTTCCCGTCAGAGTAATAGGAAATGAAAACAAAAGCAATAAAGAACATGTGAAGTTGTGGCTCTCTTGTTTTTTGAAACAAATCCTTTAGATATAATGTACACAACAAAGATTGAAAAAGTTCACCAAAAAGCAAAATGCTGAAGCAAGTGAAAAGTTAGTATGGATTTTTTTTAAAAAAAAAATGATAAAAAATATCTGGCTCTTTCCTTAAACACCATAATAATTTTTATTAAAGCTTGAATAAGAAGTTTGACTCTGGAGTGGGCTGGATTAACAGAGAATGAAGTCAAATCCCAGGGAGGTCTGGTGGCCGAAGAGAAGAATTAGAACTCTTATCTCACCACCTTCACCAAAGCTGGTTCTGGAGATTTTTAAGATAACTTTATTGTCATTTTTTTTACTGCGAACATACCGATCCACATTAAAAATGAAATTCTGTTGCCCTGCTCTCAAGAAAAAATGCATATTTACCTCAAACACATACATAACACACATATACGCATGCTACATACATAAATATGCCATGAGTGTCTCTGTGTGTGTTATATATACACACACACACACACACAAACAAATCACTATCCATTTTAAATATGTAGCGGAAAGAGGACACTTGAGAGTTCAAGAGGAAACTGGAGAGAGTTTTATTTAAATAAATTTTATTTTATTTTATTTTTATTTATTAAATTTCTATGCTGACCACCACCCCTACAAGGTGACTCTTGGCGGCTTACAAATTATAGAGTCGGAAAAAATAATCGAAAGATTGAAACAAACCCGCATTAAAATTTCATTAAAAACTGTGCTAAAACTACACCTACAAGAGCCAAGAGACAGATGGGATGGGGGTGAGATCCTCTTATGGTGAGAGAGAAGAACTGGCCAAAGCCCATTAGGGAACTTCTGTAGCTGGAGGGGTGTGTGGGGTGGACACACAACTTGAACCTGGGCCTCCCGTTCCTAATCGAGCACATTCTTCACTAGATCAGACTGAAACTTGGGTGGAGAAAAGGATTAGTCCAAAGTCACCAAGGACTTCCGTGTTTTCAAATATCTACACAGCACCTCTAACACTGCACCGCACTGATTCTCAGGCTAAAATAAATGGACTGGTCCAAAATTACTGCCGGGGAGGTGGGGTTGGAGCTGAAGATGGAATTGAAGTTGTTTTTAGTCCAGCAACTTTAACACTACACCGCCCTGACTCTCCGGATGCCTTAATGGAATCTGGTCTCCAACCGTGGCAACTTTACAACTTGTGGACTTCAACTCCCAGAATTCCTCAGCCAGCCATGCCACAAGGTTAGAGACCCCTGCTTCAGAGCAATGGTTCTCAGCCTTACCAATGTTTAAGGTATATGGACTTCAACTCCCAGAATTCCCTAGTCAGCATGCTGCAGTAGTCCAAAGTACTGGAAACTTAGTCCCTAAAACGGAACAAGGCAGTGTTTCTCAATTGAAGGAATTTTAAGGTGTGGGGACGTCAGCTCCCAGAATTCCCCTGCCAGCTAGTGTTATCAATTAGCGTCGTTTTCCAATTTAATGAAAAGAAAAGTGGCCTTTGTGAAGGATTTTCCAGTCAACTGTGGGATTGGCCCAACCCTGCAGTGATGGTGGAAATGCAGTAAAACAATAGGGCCAATGGCATATCGCATTCAATTCTTTGTCTCTCATTTGAAGAGAAAATTCAAACTGAGGGTTTTGACTGTTCCGATCATTCCTCTGGAAAAAAGCAGTTTCTACGTGTAAACCACTGACAAACTGAGTAAAACAACTGAGTAAAACATGGACAGCTAAAAACCAGATTCTTGAAGAAGACTGGTAAAAATTCTAAAGGGGTTCTACATTTTTGCAATATTAATCTACAGAAATGCACAACAAATCAGGGTTCTCGCTCGGTCATTTCCGGATCTGTAATTAAGACGAACTAACGAACTAACCTTGTGCAAAATGTTTCAAATTAATCTGAGAATGAGAATTTTGAGTGAAGGACATTTCACTGGAAAAAGTCACTCTGAGATTTGCGTAAGGGAAAAAAGACCTCCAAATTAGTTCATATATTAAATATTATTGCCATGGATAGAGCGTAAAATCTTTTTTTTAAAGATACAAGGATGAGGCTTTTGCCCTTACGTTCCTTATTAGAGGCGAGAGATCTATGTGTTTAATTTATCTAATTTATTTGGCCTTATTCCAATACTCATCAAGCTTTAAAAAAAAACCATTGCTTTGTTTGGGAAATGGAGCCCAGAATGGTTACATATGGTATTTTGTTTCAGGAAAATAAAAATAAAATAAAATTGTTTAACTTCTAAACAACCATTATCTGACAAGATGATTACTGGTTTTATTTAGGGGCTGTTTAAAAAGGAAGCTATGTGTTGGGCACACAGACTAGTATTTTATTTTCATACTGATTTTCTCTGCTAAAATCCATCCAAAGCAGCTGTACAGTAATAATACCCATTCTGGTCAATGTGTTTTATAATTGAAGGGCTAAGCAATGTTATAAACAGACTCATCAAACAAAAGCAGATAAAATAAATTAACTCTTCCGTCTAGGAACTGTGGAAATTTTCCAATGTATTATATAGATAGTCCTCAATTTACGACCACAGTTGAGCCCAAAATTTCTGTTGTTAAATGAGACATGCTAAGCGAACTTTTTCCCCATTTCCTTGCCACGATTAAGTGAATCACTGCATTGTTAAATTAGCAACATGGTGATTCCCATTCACTTTGCTTGTCGGAAGGTCACAAAAGGGAATTGATCACATGATCCCAGGACACTGCAACAATCATCAATGCATGCCAGTTGAAAAGCATCTGAACTTTGATCAAATGACCATGGGGATGCTCCAATGGTCATTAAGTGTGAAAAGTGGTCATAAGTCACTTTTTTCAGTCCCGTTGTAACTTCAAATGGTCACTAAATGAATTGTTGTAAATTGAGGAGCACCTGCATTTATTCCTTGCGCATCGAGGAGCACCTGCATTTATTCCTTATCCATTTTAGTTTGATTTTAACATGATTATTTTATCCCTTTTTTTTAAAAAAAATGTTGACTTATTGAAAAATTCTACGACAGGTAGAGTCCACTTGCGGCGAGATGGAAGGCAAACTAATTTAATAAATAAATATAAATGGTTTAACAAAAACAATACAATGAACATAAAAGCAAATAAATCTCTGTCAGTCTGTACAGTCTGTACCTTTCTCCAATAATAGGTCATAATTTGCCAAACAGGTACAGGTAGTCCTTGACTTACATCAGTTTGTTTAGTGATCATTCAAAGTTACAATGGCACTGAAAAAAGTGACTTATGACCATTTTTCACACATACTGTGATGACCTGGGGCGTGGCACAAAGACAACACAGTCAAATAAGCAATGAGTCCCTTTATTATCTCAGACTTTGACCCCAATGTCCAGGTTATCTTCTGGCTGGAGAAAAACTCCCAGGAACAGCCTTTGACTGCAGAAAATTCAGTCCAAAATAGGGTAAACACAAACTGTAACTTAAAATCCAAACAAACCAAACTGAAGTAATTAGTTTGGCAGGGCAGGAGCAAGAATTTCAGACTTGAAAACACGGCAAAACTCACACAGTTGGGAAGATGCCAG
This sequence comes from Notechis scutatus, assembly GCF_049901735.1. Lineage (NCBI taxonomy): Eukaryota > Metazoa > Chordata > Lepidosauria > Squamata > Elapidae > Notechis > Notechis scutatus. The sequence continues at coordinate 10,336,119 of NC_142009.1, read as the reverse complement.
AACACAGATAAGCCACAACAATACAAGATAAAGTCACATTTGCTCCCAACAGCCTGCTGCACGCAGCTTGCCTTTTTTATACACTGTGTTCCCAGCTGCAGCTAATGAAGGGAATCAGGGCCCTTTCCTCCCCCATAAGCCACGCAACCCACGTTGCTCCCTTCTCCATTCCTCCCTGTGTGCCCTAGGATGAAGGGGGGTGGGCCTGGGTCTTCTTCTGAATTCCCTCTTCCTTGTTCTACCTCTCCCCTGCTCTGCCCAGCCAGCCTTTGCCCTTCCCCAGTTTCCTCCACAGCCAACAGAGCTTCCATTCCCTGTCAGGTGTTCAACTTCCTCCCTGGATTCAGACTCCGACAGGGGTATGACACACACAACCGCTGCAGCATCCCCATGAACATGTGATCAAAATTCAGATGCTTGGCAACTGGTTCATACTTATGACGTTTGCAGCGTCCCGGGGTCATGTGATCTGCTTTTACGACCTTTTGACCCGCAAAGTCAATGGGGGAAGCCAGATTCACTAAACAACCAGGTTACTAACTTATCAACTGCAGTGATTCACTTAACAATGGTAGCAAGGAAGGTTGTAAAATGGGGCAAAACTCGCTTAACCAATGTCTCGCTTAACAACAGACATTTTGGGCTCCGTTGTGCCCAAAATACAGGACAACCTGTATTTTCTGTCTGACGAGAAACGCAGCAATTCTACATCAAATGCACCCAGATGCTGTTTTTACATTCATGGTTGAGCCCTGCACCAATGAGAAGCTGCTAGGTAAATAAATAAATATGAATAAGAAAACCTGGGAGTGCCTTACGCGCATGGCTCTCTATGAATTTATCGTGTTCCGTTGGTCCTAATATTCTTGCAAAACGCCTCATGGACTCATAGAGATCTTGAACTTTCTTTGGATATCTTCTTTCCAGAACTGCAAAACAAAGAAGGAAATGTATATTGAGCCAAGAATGTGATCCTGAAATCGTGTTTTCCCAGCTGTCCTGCTATGTTGAGACCAAGGCATCCAGGGGAGGGAGAGGTCAAAAAAGTCAAGATGGTGGCTGCGATCGTGTGGAGAATGCCTGAAGACACTCTTGATTGAGACTACAATCCCAGAATTCATAACGCATTACATTTACAGGTAGTCTTCAACTAAGGACCAAAATTCAAGTCTAGATAGTTGTAAAGTGGATCATCAATGTGACCGCCTGAAGGTCACCTGATCGAAGCCATCTTAACTGCTTCAGTGTTGCCACACTGGAGCTGAGGGACAGGAAGGGGGGATTGTAGATAGTTGGGATTCTGTAACCAAAACAAAATATTTTCTCTTGGGAACCAAGGACATTCTCACACCTGGTCGGAAGAAGGCGGAGTAATGTCGCCCGGCTGCCAGACTGCACTGTGATTGGACCATGTGGCTGATTGTTTTGGGGAAGTGAAAAACTTTTACTTTTAATTAGGTGACAAAACCGTGGGAGTCTTCAGAGTCGGTTTTCATCAGTTCTGTGCCAGTATGATATTTCTAATAAAATAGGACAGAATCCACTTAACAAATTTCTCACTTAGCAAAATAAATTCTGGGCTCAACTGTGATCATAAGTCGAGGACTACCTGTAGTGGCAAGAAAGGTTGTAAAATGGGGCAAAACTCACTTAGCCGCTGTCTCACTTAGCAACAGAAATTTGGGGCTTAATTGTGGTCATAAGTCGAGGATTACCTGTATTGCACATTTTAAAAAATGGACATGTTTTTACATGGGAGCTCCCAGAGACTTCCCAGCTGTGTCTGCTTCAGAAACACAACAGATCTAGAGGAACAGATGTTTTCCTGCCCCAGAAGCCTCCAACTTGCCTTTCATTTCTCTCAGACATAATTACATAAACACCAGCCATAGTTAAAGGGTGAACGTGGTGGCACTGGTTTTAAAGAGGAAACATGATATTAAGATCAATGACTTCGTCTAGACAATGGAGAGAAGGACCTGTACATTGACTACCATGCTGACTGTACCAAAAGTCACACAACCCGCAACTCAGCTTTAACCTTAAAACCACAACCCTACCTCAACCAATCCACCATCACCCAAGACTAGGCACGCACGCCCCTAACTACCTCAATTCCAACTACTGATGGCCTTAAATGCAAGCTACTCAATGCAAGAAGCCTTGCGAATAAAATACCTGAATTTTTCCTCTTACTAAATATGGCTAAATTCGACATCATATTTGTCTGTGAAACATGGCTCAACGCATCTCTCCCTGACTCCATTACCACAGTAAGAGACTATCATGTTTACCAATCAGATTGTGAAATTCGTAGAGGAGGTGGTGTTGCTATCTTCTATAAAAAGTCCTTACATCTAAAAAACATCCAAGCTACCCAGGAGCTTGCTCTTCCTGAGACCATCATCTGTGAACTATCTTTAAATATCACATTTCGATTCTTACTATGTTACAGAGCACCTGATTATGACATCAAACATGTAAACAAGCTAAATACACTACTAACATGGGCAGCATCCTGCCCACACGCTTTTATCTTTCTTGGTGATTTCAATCTACCTCATATTGACTGGACCCTAAATGAATGTACAACTGAACCCATACACGCAACCTTCTACAATGCTGTTACAAATCTGGGACTGGAACAACTAGTTACCAACAACACTAGACTAAACAACTGCCTCGATAGCATCTTCTGCAATAGTTTGAATTTAATTTATGGAATACAAACTAAAGAACCCTTTTCCAGCAGTGACCACAATATGATTGACTTTTGTCTCAACATACGCCCACACAAAAATCATCACAATGACGTAATCCCCAATTATAACTTCAAAAAAGGCAACTATGATCTTATAGACAACGATCTCTCATCCCTTGATTGGCAATCTCTATTCACTGGATGCAATACTGTTGAAGACCATTACAACATATTTTTACTTGAAGTCAAAAGAGTCATCAAACTATATGTACCAACAACTCCCAAAACAAAAAAAAAACAGATTACCCATAACAATAAGGAAACTTCAATCCAAAAAGAGATCACTCTGGTGGAAAAACAAATCTGGTCACGTTGCCAATTTCAAAAGCCGATACAAAAATTTATGCCACCAGATAAAGACTGAATGCACCAATTATCACATTAAACAAGAGGAAAACCTTCTATGCACCAATTCCACCCGCACTTTTTACAATTTTGTAAACAACAAACTAAAAGACTCAAGATCCATCCCACCCCTGATAGGACCTAATGGTAAAGACTGCAACGACGACACCATTAAAGCCAACATCTTTAACACATTCTTCTTCTCAGTATTTGTAAACAGCAATGGATCATGCCCAGTATTTCCTAGCCGAACCACAGACAACTACAATGATCTAATACATATCGATTTTACAGAAGACAATGTTGAAAAAGCACTACGCAATCTAAACCATCTCTATCTATTGGACCAGATGGAATATGTGCCTACTTCTTAAAAAAAAGCTATCCACTGCCATAGCCGAACCTCTAAGCATAATCTTTGAAAAATCTTTCAGGACCAGCTCCTTGCCTAACCTATGGTCACAAGCCACAGTCATCCCCATCTTCAAAAAGGGAGACCCAGCCTAGTTGAAAATTACAGACCAATCTCCTTATGCTGCGTCACCTGTAAAGTCATGGAATCAATTATTAACCAATCCATTATCCTCCACTTAGAGACAAACAACCTACTCTCCAATAAACAATTTGGTTTCAGGAAAAAAAATATCCTGTAATCTGCAACTCTTACACTGCAAAAACATATGGACTACACAACTCGATCAGGGCAAAGCAATAGATGCAATCTACATAGACTTCTGTAAAGCCTTTGATTCAGTGGTACACCACAAACTACTCCTAAAACCAAAATCTTATGGTATCTCTGGATACCTGCATAACTGGATAGAAGCATTCCTGTCAAACAGGCAACAAATGGTCAAAATTGGGAGTGTCCTATCAAATTCTGTACCTGTCAATAGTGGTGTCACCCAAGGCAGTGTTCTAGGACCAACTCTCTTCATACTCTACATAAATGACCTCTGTGATCATATTAAGAGCAACTGTGTTCTTTTCACTGATGATGTAAAGCTGTTCAATACCACAGACAATACTGCTACCCTTCAAAAAGATCTTGACTATGTATCAGAATGGTCAAACAAATGGCAACTTCAAATCTCAACAAATAAATGCTCTGTCTTACATATTGGCAAAAAAAATCAGAAAATAAAATACAAGCTGAATAGTCAAGATCTTGTTGATGATCCAAGCTCTGTAAAGGACCTTGGAATACTCACCTCTAATGATCTAAGTGCTAGAGCCCACTGTAACTACATAGCCAAAAAGGCATTAAGAGTTGTTAACCTAATCCTACATAGCTTTTTCTCTGGTAATATCACACTACTAACTAGAGCATACAAAACATTTGCTAGACCTATACTCGAATACAGCTCATCAGTCTGGAACCCACATTACGTATCTGATATTAGCACAGTTGAGAAAGTCCAGAAATATTTCACAAGAAGAGTTCTCTACTCCTCTACTCGTTGTAGAATACCTTATGCCACCAGACTTGAAATTCTAGACCTAGAAAACCTTGAATTACGCCGTCTTCGGTCTGATCTAAGTATGGTATATAAAATCATACATTGCAATGTCCTACCTGTCAATGAATACTTCAGCTTCAATCATAACAACACAACAGTACACAATAGATACAAACTCAAGGTTAACCGCACCAAACTTGATTGCAGGAAATACGACTTCAGCAACAGAGTGGTCAATGTCTGGAATACTCTACCTGACTCTGTAGTTTCTTCCCCAAACCCCAAAAACTTTAACCTTAGACTGTCTACTATCAACCTCACCCCTTTCCTAAGAGGCCTGTAGGGGGCGTGCATAAGCGCACCAATGTGCCTATCGTCCCTGTCCTATTGTTTCTTTTATTTTTCTTATATGTACCCATTTCATGTATTCATAACTATGTATATACTTATACTTATTATCTTGTAAGCAATTGACAAATCAAATAAATAAATAAATAAAATAAATACTTACTCTGAAACTTTCTGAGATTGATTAGTCCATGGTCTTTTATGATTCTGTAAGGTAAAAGGTGCTTATTAGTGGTCTTTCTAATCACGAACAAGAGCCAGCAGCAAAAAAAACCCCACCAACAATAACACCCTTCTGAGGAACTGGCATCGTGTTTCCCTTCGAAAAGGCTGGACAAACACTTGGTAAGATTTGTTGGAACAGGCAGAAATGTTTCCTTCTGGGCAGAGTGAATTACTCATTTAGCAGAAGGACAAGCTAGGGACCTGAGGTTGGAAGGAAAATTTCATTTTTAATACCTTAACCAGGTATGTGTGTGTTGTGTGTGTGTGTAAAAGATGCTGAGGGAGTAATAAGAATCTCACTCTGTTGTTTGAAGTTTCCAGGTCCAAGGACCTGTGCAAAATAGCGCACGCACACACACACAAAACACACCCCATTCCACAACTCCATAAAAGTTACCTCTTCAAGTCCCTAAAGTGAACACCAAATGACCATCTTGCAGCGACACGGTGTAAGGGGTTTGAATGCAGCGGATAAAATCTTCAAGTAAATTACCTCCAAATAGATTCCTGTCACTGTAGGTGTAACAGCTGCCTTAATACTGTCTCAGATTTGCATGAAAAAGCATTAAAACAAGTTTCCATATGTAGTTGGGAAAATGCCTGGCATGGAGCACTGGGCAGAGAAGATTGGGAGGGAGGGGGGCTTGTGATTTCCAGTTGATCAAGTCGACTATATTTACCTCCAGTTTCTATTCTTCATTTTGGAGTTAATTCTATAAAGATAGTAGGATTAACTGCAATGATTTACCTAAGAGGCGGGGAATGATGGCTCCTTTATGACTTGTGGACTTCAATTCCCAGAATTCCTGAGCCAGCTAGGCTGGCTGGGGAATTCTGGGAGTTGAAGTCCAGCCACCTTCAAGTGGTCACGGTTGAGAAAGGCTGGTCTACAGCAGTATTTTCCAAGCTCAGCAACTTTAAGCTTCAAGCTCCCCATGCAGGCTGGGGAATTCTGGGAATTGAAGTCCACACATATTAAAACTGCCAAATTTGAGAAACCCTGATCTAGGCAGTTCAAGATGCCCTCCACTTACAGCGGTTCATTTAGTGACCGTTTGAAGAATAGCACTGAAAAAAGTGACTTAGGACCATTTTTCACACTTACAACATTTGCAGCATCCCCACTATCATGTGAAGAAAATCCAGATGCTTAGCAACTGGTTCATACTGATGACGATTTCAGTGCCTCGGGGTCGCCTGACCCCCTTTTGTGACCTTCTGACAAGCAAAGTCAATGGGGAAGCCAGATTCACTTAACAACTGTGCGACTAACTTAACAACTGTGGCAAGGAAGCTTCTAAAATGGGGGCAAAACTCATCTAACAAATGTTTCACTTAGGATCATAAACTTTGGGCTCAATTGTGGTCGTAAATCGAGGACTACCTGTAGCTAGTTATGCACAGCCTATCTGTTTAATGAACATTGGTATCTGTGACTTGCTTCTCCCACTGAGCGGAATGCCAGTTGCTCAGACAATACAGGTAGTCCTTGACGTGGAGCATTTCTAGAATGGAGCATTCTACTAGCAATAGCAACAGCACGTAAGATTTATATACAGCTTCAATGTGCAGAATCAATGGGGAAGCCAGATTAACTGCAGTGATTCACTTAACAACGGTGGCAAAAAGGTTGTAAAAGGGGGCAAAACTCATTTAACAACTGCCTTGCTCAACAGAGGAAATTTTGGGCTCCATTGTGGCCGTAAGAACCTCGGTGGCATAGTGGTTAAAATGCAGTACTCCAGGCTACTCTGACGGCTGCCTGCAATTTGGCAGTTCAAATCCCACCAGTCTCAAGGTTGACTCAGCCTTCCATCCTTCCAAGGTGGGTAAAATGAGGACCCAGATTGCTGGGGGCAATATGCTGACTCTGAAAACCACTGTAAAGCACTATGAAATGGTATATAAGGGCTGTAAAGCACTATAAAATGGTATATAAGTCTAAGTGCTAGTGCTATTGCTATGAGTACTATCCATACATGTATCACTGGAGCAATTAACAAAATTGGGCTGTGTTGTATCACATTTATCCCTTTTCAAATGCTAGTAGAGAACTGCAATTAAGCTCCAAGGAACTTTTTAAACAGTGGTGATGGGGGGCGGGGGGGATTGCCAAAAACTCACTTTTTCCGTCTTTGCCTTTCCTTTAACCGAGAGTGATAGATATCTACGACTGCAATCTTCAAAGCTGTGAAAAGTTCAAGGGGGAGTGGAAGAGAGACGAAAAGAATAAAAATCCTTCATGCGGGAAATGCACAGCAGTGATGGGGCGAAGCAGGATTACAAAACCGATCTCCCATATCATCACAGCAGTTGCTTGTTTTCTTGGTAGTGAAGAACTCAAGAACTAGCAACACAAGGTGATCTGAATCCCGCTTTGAAAACCATCTCTTCCAAAGCCTGGACATCTTGTGAGACTTGGTGTCTACCAAGGTTCTTGTAGGCCCTTGGTGCTCTCTGAGCTTGGCTGTTTTCTTGCAGACATTTCATGACCCAACTAGGTATCGCCACCAGGACTGATGATGTTACCTAGTTGGGTCATGAAACGTCTGCAAGAAAACAACCAAGCTCAGAGAGCACCAAAGGAGCTCGCAGTTCAACCCTGAGCTATATAAATATTCTCTTCTATTGATACTGTCAATCACTGGGCCACCAGAGACCGCCTACTATGGATCCCATTGGTCAAAGAAGAAGAACGTTCTCTGCTGCGGCACTGCCCTTTGGAACAGGATCAGATCTGCCCCCAACCTCCTACCCAAAAGACCAGGCTTTGCAAATTGGTCTGGGGGACCCAATGGGGAAGTTTGACTCTGGAGGTGGCTGCTCAGTTGACAGCAGGCTCCACCTTTTCCGCTCCCCCCCCCCATGCTCCCCGGCTCTCTGCTCCCCAGTTGCCCATCTTTTTTTTTACTAGTCATAAGGGAGGAAATAATGGGGACCCCCCCCCTTCTAGCACAGTAAAATTGGGAGAGGCTGAGATGGGTTCAATATTGACATTAATTGCCTGATGCAAATATAAAGGAAAACTTGTAATAAAGCATGTGCATCTGATGAAATGGTAGCTGACACGGACACCGTAGTTCCCTATATGCCAAAATGGGGGGGGGGGTGTGAGGCTGTGGGAAAAGAGGACGTGTGCGCTTAAAGTACATGTAAAAATAATCATGTTATAACATTGAGGTTAAAGGAATGAAAAACTGCCCCTGTTGCCACGTCATGTGCTTTGCGGTTTTAAGGTATATAATGAAATGTTGAATAAAGGGAGGTTCCCAATCGGCCGCAAGCCGTCCCTTTTGACTGCTTGTCCGGTTGACCCTCATTGCAATGTGATGTAAGTGCCTTAATATTGGTTTTATGTTTGCTGTGCTTCAAATTCTAATAAACCTCTGAATCCTAAAGTGAGGCTTTTGTGGTGTGCTATCTGTTCAATTGTTATTAAGTGCAGCTATGCTCATAATCAGGTTTTTCCCCTGACAGATTGATGTTATTTTGTTTTCTTTTTTCCTTGTTTGTTTTATTGTTCTGTTATTTTACTTTCACTTTGTTTAAACGTCCTTTTTGTTCTCTGTGTTGAGGTAATGAAGATTTAATAGCTGACCAGATGTAAGCCGAGATGATGAACTGAGGATGAGTCAGCAGGGCTGTGAGGGTGTCTCTCTCTCTCTCTCCTCGTGTTCTATCTCCATTGTAGTTCTCCGTGAAGAGTAACAAAGATTGATTGTTTGCTTGGTATGTGCCTAACATGTATATGTAAGTATACAGCTGTCTTGGACATAAACCACTGTTAAAAGACAAAGCCTCTGTGTGCTGTGTTGTGTTCCTGGGTTGTGCTGCAAACACTCTGACACTTCGTTTTTTTAAATTATTATGGACCACCTAGAGTAGCTGGATGGTGAGATAGACAGCCAATAAATGTAGTAGTAGTAGTAGTAGTAGTAGTAGTAGTAGTAATAATAATAATAATAATAATAATAATAATAATAATAATAATACAGGTAGTCTTCAACTTACAACCGTTCATTTAGTCACCACGCAAAGTTACAATGGCACTGAAAAAAAAAGTGATGATTTCAGGCTTACAACCATTGCAGCATCCCCATGGTCACATGATCAAAATTCAGCTGCTTGGCAACTGACTCATATTTATGATGGTTTCAGTGTCCTGGGGCCATGTGATCACTTTTTATGACTTTCTGACAAAGGAAGTCAATGGGAAAGCCGGATTCACTTAACGACCGTGTGGCTAATTTAACAGCTGCAGGGATTCACTTAACAAATGTGGCAAGAAAAGTCATAAAATGGGACGAAACTCACGTAACAAATGTTTCGCTTAGGAACAGAAATATTGGGCGCAGTTGTGGTCGTAAGTAGAGGACTACCTGTGATACCATATGTGTTTATGGTTGGGAGCAACCAGTGAGGGATGGTCTTCAGTTGTGACTGCCATATGCTCATGAACAGCAGAATCCCACAGACATTCTGACATGGCCTTGTTGTTCATTTTAGCTCTCTATATAACCAAGTTCCACATTAAAGTTTGCTTTTTATATGCAGTGAGACTTTTCTCTATCAAGCTTCTACTTGTTGTGACAGTTGCAAGGATGCGAGGCTGGGTTTTTTTAATTAGAAACTGTGATTTTTATGCTCTATGAGATGAGTTTAATAATGTAATTATGCTACGAGCTGTTTTGGGAGCGCCTACTTTGAAATATAAATAAATCATGCTGATTTAAAACAATCCCCTGTAGTGTAAGGATTTTAACGCGCTGTGGGAAACATATGTGAAAATGTCCTAAAATTGTTATTTTTAAAAAAAAACCTAAAGCGAAATATGTATTTTCAGATGATAATTGAGGGACAAAACCCAAGGTTTTTGTGTTTTTATCATTACACTGCCCCTGAGTCACTTGTTGAGTTGGGTGTTTATAGAAATCCAATCAATCCATCAAGCATACTTTAAGGATGGCTGTTTCTGAGGATTTCAATATTATTGGATATCAGATGATAACTCTAGCTGAATCTCTCTGGGTTTGGAACTAAACACAGTTCAACCCGTAAATATCTGTTGGGACATTACCAAGAAAATCTAGAGTTGTAATTAGATTGGCACTGATTATGTTACCTAGCTTGGTGATGAAATGTCTACAAGAAAATAGCCAAGCTCAGAGAGCACCCCACTTGTAATTAGGAGTCAGTTTAAAAACAACAACAACCTGGAAATAATTACTTGGCAACTATTGTACTTCTGTTGCCAAAAAAGCCTATGTGGACATGTTCATGAAGCCAATAGGAATAAAGAAAAATGACTACAGGGGATTTTATTCCTTAAGAAGTGGAGAAAAGAGATGTTCAGGTTTTCAACCATGGAAGCAAAACTCACCATGTAAAAGATCTGAGTCATCCTCCACGAAATCTATATCTCTTAAATCCCATTCAGCATAATTGTCAAACTCCTGTGGAAAACAGATAAACAAAGAGAAATGGTTCCCGGTTAGCTCTGAATAACTTTAAATAAATATAATTCATAGAGCTGGAAGGCAGACAAATAATTGAGTGTGGTGAGGTTCACAAATATGCTTACTCGTGCTTTACCAAGGCTGACTAAAGACTGAACCTGATTTTTCTGAATACGTACGTACAACTCAATAAACATTCATTAGACCAGCTGGATTCACAAAATATATTCAAGTAACATTTGGCAGGCTAATTTGTGGGGAAGAGCACTGTGTGCACTTATTTATCAATTGATTTATTCAATTTCTATGGCTGCCCAACTCAACCAAGGGACCCTGGGCAGCTTGCAAATGTAAAATGTTAAAACAATTTAAAAGACATGAAAACAATAGAAACATCCATACGGTAAATATGTATAAATGTAAAACAGCAGCCATGATGATTACACCACTAATAGTGAAGCCAAGTAACGGGGCCCTTCATACATTCTGAGCCCATAGCCAAGTTTTTAAAGCATTGCAACAGGCCAGCAGGATTGGGGCCATTCTGATCTCTGCAGGGAGGATGAGGTGGGGGTGTGATGGAATGGAATGGACTAGAATGTAGAATAGAATAACAGAGTTGGAAGGGACCTGGTAGATTACCCTATACCAGGGGTGTCAAACTCAAGGCCTGTGGGCCAGATGTGTCACGTGCTGGCCCCGCCCTCACCCGATTTAGTGAAGGGGGGAAAAAGTCCTGATACGTCATGTGACGACGACGTGGCAACGTGAGCTTGACACCCCTACCCTATACCATTCTTGACAGGTGGCAGTCTAGTCTCTTTTTGAAAGCTTCTAGTGATGAAGCTCTCACTTCCAAAGGCAGCTTCTGTTCCATGGGTTGGTTGTTCTCATTGTCAGAAAATTTCTCCTTATTTCCAGGTTAGATCTCTCCTTGTTCAGTTTCCATCCATTATTCCCAGTCTGGTCTTTGGGTGCTTTGGATAATAGGTTGACCCCTTCCTCAAATATTGTAAGACTGCTATCTCCCCTGGTCCTTCTCTTTACTAGACTAGCCAAGCCCAGTAACCGTTCTTCGTATGTTTTAGCTTCCAGTCCCCTAATCATCCTGGTTGCTCTTCTCTCTACTTTTTCTAGAGTCTCAACATCCTTTTTATAGTGTGGTGGCCAAAACTGGATGCAGTACTCTAGGTGTGGTCTTACTAAGGTTTTATAGAGGGGTAATAGTACCTCACTTGATCTTGACTGAATTCCTCTGTTAATGTAATTTAGGATTGCACTGGATATTCCATAAAGTTTTGGCTACAGCAAAAAAAAGCCCTTTTTTCTAATTCCCACCAGCCAGCGGTCTTCTGAGTACATTTGAGTCCAACATTTCTTTTGCTAAGCAACCTTGCTAAGTTAAGCAAGTGTTGTCACCTGCAGTTGTTAAATGAATCATGTGGTTGTTTAACGAATCTGGCTTTCCCCATTGACTCTGCTTGTTGGAAGGTTATTTAACGGTGACTATATATGACCCTGGGACAGTGCAACTGTCATAAATACCAGTTGCCAAGCGCCTGAATTTTGATCACGTGACCATGGGGATGCTGCAAATGTCTTAAGCATGAAAAGCGGCCATAAGTCATTTTTTCCAATGTCACTGTAACTTTAAATGGTCACTAAGTGAATGGTTGTAAGTCAAGGATTACCTGTACACACTTTTGCATTTGATTGTAACCATGTTTGCATTATTGCTCTTGTTTGACTTGGAAGAGAGCTCTTCTTTTTTTAACCTGCTGAAGATTTATCTTCACCACATAATGGTTTATTGTGATTATCACTATTTTACTTATGAAATCTTTTTACCATGTTTCTTTAAATTTAAATTAGTGATGGGGCAAATCCCTTTTTGGCTCTTAATCCCCATGGTTAAATTTTTATTTTGGATTATTTTAATTTTCGGCTTGCTGTTACAGGTGGTTTACAACTCTCTACAGAGTTTTATAGGATTTTGTGGAATCATTTTTAATATTTGGGATTATTGTACCGTTTTATTTCGGTTGTAATCTGCCCTGAGGGCTCCTGAAGCAGAATGCTGGGCTGTACATTTCCAAATAAATAAACATTATAAGAGCAGACGAATGTAATAAAATTAGTAGAAAAAGTAAATGGGCTCTAAATTGGCCTTTAATCTTTTACTATGAGAAAGACTTTCCCTTCCCGTTTATTAATTAGGATCAGGTTATTAAAAGTAAATAAAGTATTTATTGTTTGTCCAACCTTAAGCACAATGAAATGTTAAGTCTGGTGAAGAGAGGTGAATCCATACAAATTAATTTATCATTTCAGGGCATCACAGTAGCAAAAAGTTGGATAGAGGTAGTCCTCAATTTACAAACATTGATTTAATAACGGTTGGAAGTTACAACAGTCTCAGAAAAAATGATGGCCCCCTCCTCAAAGTTACAACCATTAACCACCTCCATACCCTGTTTCTCCAACAATACGGCCTCCCCCAATAGGAAGTCCCAGCATGTTTTATAGGCATGAAATGAAATTAAGCCCCTCCCCCAAATTAAGGCCTATATTAAAACATGCGAAATGGAGGGGAATGGTGGGGGCTTGCCGTTAGGAAGAACTTTTGTTGCACACCCGGATATGGTGCTGCCTGCGTTGACCCCGATACGGTGCCCCACCAACGCCGAGGTCAACATCCAAGCTGTCGCCGCCCGCCCGCCCGAAGATGCAAGGGGGAATTAAGTCACCCCGAAAGACGGCCTAGCCATTTTTTCGGGGCTCAAAAAAAAATAAGACCCGGCCTTATTATATGAGAAACACGGTAGTTATGCAATCACAGTTTGAGCGCTTGGCAACTAAATGAATGGTTGTAAGTTGAGAACCAATGTACTGTGTAGAAAGGACCATAAGTTGTTGATTTTCTCTTATTCATTGAAAAAGATTTATATATAGATAGTCCTTGACTTACAACAGTTCACTTATTGACCATTTGAAGTTACAACAGCACTGAAAAAGTGACTTATGACAATTTTTCACACTTATGACCATTGCAGCATCTTACATGATTTATATTTGGATGCTTGGCAACCGACTCACATTTATGATGGTTGCAGTGTCCCAAGGTCATGTGATTCCCTTCTGTGACCTTCTGACAAGCAGAGTCAATGGGGAAACCAGATTCACTTAACAACCGTTAGTAATTTAACAACTGCAGTGATTTACTTAACAAATAAACAAGAAAAGTCATACAATGGGACAAAACTCACTTAATAAATTTCTCACTTAACAACATAAATTTTGGGCTCAAAATTTGAGGACTGCCTTTAATATCCTTCAGCAGAAATCCAAGATAGTTCACACAAGTAAACAAGATTATGATCTATGACCAGAAATAAAAAATAACCCAGAAATACACCATTCAGCCTTCGATCAATTGGCAACAGTTGGTCAATGATCTGAAACATTTGTACAATATTATAACAACAATCAACATTTTTCATGGAGAAAGCACAAAATAATTAGATAAAATTGCCAGGTTTCATCAGATAGTTCCAGAATCTAAAACAAATTTGCCAAATATAAAAGTGGCATCAGCATTAGTGGAAAAATAATGAAATTCTCACCATGGAGGAATGGACTGTGAAAATGTCAGAATTGCAGAAATGGCAAAATTGACCTCTTTGGTCAGAGAACAAAGCACCGTCTTTTTTAAAGACTTGGGATTTTTTTTTAATATTCCACCTTTATTATTTTTATAAATAACCCAAGGCAGCAAAAATATCTAACACTCCTTCCTTCTCTTATTTTCCCCACAACAGCAATCTTGTGAGGTGAGTTGGGCTGAATGAGAAGGACCGGCCCAAAGTCACCCAGCCGGTTTTCATGGCTAAGGTGGGACTAGAACTCACAGTCTCCTGGTGATTGGTCCAAAGTCACCCAGCTGGTTTTCATGGCTAAGGTGGGACTAGAACTCATAGTCTCCTGGTGATTGGTCCAAAGTCACTCAGCCGGTTTTCATGGCTAAGGTGGGACTAGAACTCATAGTCTCCTGGTGATTGGTCCAAAGTCACCCAGCTGGTTTTCATGGCTAAGGTGGGACTAGAACTCATAGTCTCCTGGTGATTGGTCCAAAGTCACCCAGCTGGTTTTCATGGCTAAGGTGGGACTAGAACTCATAGTCTCCTGGTGATTGGTCCAAAGTCACCCAGCTGGTTTTCATGGCTAAGGTGGGACTAGAACTCATAGTCTCCTGGTGATTGGTCCAAAGTCACTCAGCCGGTTTTCATGGCTAAGGCGGGACGAGAACTCATAGTATCCCAGTTTATAACCACTAAACTAAACTGGCTCTTTTTATTTAAACAGTGGCAAAGTATTATACAGATAGTCCTCAACTTACAACCACAATGGAGCCCAAAATTTATGTTCTTAAGCGAGACATTTGTTAAGTGAGTTTTGTCCCATTTTACAACCTTGCTTGCCATAGTTGTTAAGTGAATCACTGCAGGCCATAAGTTAGTAGCCCAGTCATGAAGTGAGCCTGGCTTCCCCATTGACTTTGCTGGTGAGAAGGTCGCAAAAGGGGATCACGTGACCTTGAGACACAGCAATGGTCATAAATATGAACCAGTTGCCAAGCCTCTCAATTTTGATCCCATGATCGTGGAGATGCGGCAAAGGTCATAACTGTGACAAATGGTCATGCATCACATTGTTCAGTGCCATTGTAACTTCAAACCGTCACTAAAGGAACTGCTGTAAGTCAAGGTCTACCTGTACATGGAATTGGTTTTTCCTAGTGACCTACAGCTTGTCGAAAGAAAAGCAGAGGATGAGGAATCTAACGCGGCCATTTCAGTTGAGTGACTGCAGTGTGTTGCTCGCGGCAATGGTATTGCGGTTCGCCAGCAGCCTGTGCATACGGGCAGCAGAATCGGACAGTGGGGAAGAACACGGGCCAGTCTGGGAGCCTGGAGAGGACTAGGACGAGGATCCTACATCCAATGCAGAGATGGGGCCGGGGCCATCTGGGAGTGGGGTGCTGCCTTCAGAGCCTCCGAGTCTGGCAGCAGCGAGGCTGAGGAACAAGGGGAGCCCGTTCCCAGTGTGCATGTGTGCAGAGCTGCTAGAAGGCAAGAGCAGCTGAGACAAAAGGGGTGACTTGGGAGGAAGGCTTGGAGGTGACTGCCCCTCCCATAAGGTATAAAGGACAGGCAAAGGTGAAGAAATCTTTGCAGGAAGCAAAGTCGTTCATTCTATTCAGATTAAACCTTGAAGCGCTGTGTGGACTTTGTACTTCAGTTGGTTTTTTTATAATTCATTTGGCACTCTAGTTGTTGGCAGCAATTCAAAGGAAAGAAAGGTGGGTGCTTATCTCGAAGGGACTGTTTGGGACTCATTACCGGCTGGGAATGAAAATAATTCCCACCATGGAAATAAAATAAGAGTTGTTTTAACTAAGCGTGTGCTTAATTACAGTCTCGGGAAGTCTTGGTCAGAACAAATGGTTCCTGGTCTATTCAAGTAAGCATCCAGGATATATTTATTCATAGCGGTCTTCCAATATTTGAGAGGCTGCCACTGGGAGGAAGGGGTCAAGCTATTTTCTAAAGCTCCTGTAGGCCAGACAAGGAATAATGGATGGAAACTGAACAAGGAGAGATTTAACCTGGAAACAAGGAGAAACTTTCTGACAGTGAGAACAATCAACCAATGGAACAGAAGTTTCCCTCGGAAGTTGTGGGAGCGCCATCACTTGAGACTTTCAAGAAGAGATTGGACTGCCATTTGTCAGAAATGGTCTAGGGTCTCCCGCTTGGGCGGGGAGTTGGACTAGATGACCTACAAGGTCCCTTCCAACTCTGATTATCTGTAAATCTGTAATCATAATACAGTTGTTTTATATACAGACACAGAAATACAGACACAGACGTAAATTAAAAATAAGTAAAACAGCAGTCAGCTTGGAGACATTCTTACCTCAATGAAATCAGCCCTGGCTGGCATGTATCCTGCCATATCTCTAGAAAGAAGGGAATCAAAAGTAGGTCGGGGAGGATCTTCAGTTGCTAAAAAAATAAAAATAAAATGCATGGTCACAATGTCCAAAGCTTACTAAGAATTCAGCAACTTTAAGGTGTGTGGACTTCAATTCCCATGCTGGCTGCGGAATTCTGGTGGTTGAAGTTTGCACATCTTAAAGTTGCCAAGTTGAGAAGCACTGATGTAGAGGAAAACTGACTTTTTAAACAAAGAAAAATTATTTTGTTTACTGTATGCCAGTAATTCCTATAATTTATTTTCAGTTTCAATTTCTGTAGTTGCCCCCCTGCAAGCAACTCAGCTTGCAGTTAAAAGCCAACAATATAATCAAGTAAATGACAGTAGTAAAAACAGGGAGGAAAAACCCCAACAATTAAACAGACAGAGCAATTTGTAGCTGGTTCACAGAGTAGCCCAGCTTGGTGATTGTATCAAGAACCAGATCTTTAAAGGTCTCAGGAGTCAAAGCAGAGTCAGGCCACATGGCCTTGAGGGAATCCTACTCCAGAGAAAGCACGTTATCTCCTAGGTCCCATGATATTTTTTAATAGATAGGACCCAAAGCATGCCAAAAATCTACCAAACCCTATAGGATAGAGAGATATTGCTATCTGGAGAGGCAGTGTAGGAAATATCCAGTCCATGTGTCATATAGGGCTTTATAAATTTGCAACCAGAATTTTCAGTTATATTCAGGAGCCTAGTGGTTACACATATAGCTGAATAAGAGAGATGTGACATGGGCATACTGCAAACTGTCCATCATTATTTGCACTGTGGCATTTTGGACCAGCTGTAGCTTCTGAGTGGTGTTGAAGGCAGCCCAATGAACCTTCCTTCTGCAATTCTCCCTATATGTTGCACTGAGTTACAGGTAGTCCTTGACTTACAACCAGCTGCTTAGTGACTGTTTGGAGTTACAATACACACACACCCCTTACTGGTTCTGACATTCCAGTGGCCGGGCAGCGCATCTTGCGTGCTCGGCAACCGGTTAGCATTTATGGCTGTTTGCAGTGCTTCATGGTCATCCGATTTGTGTTTTACGATGTTTTTGTCAAAAAACCAGCATTTACTTCCACTTTTCAGCAAAAATGGTCCACAGCAAACAATGCTGTCAACCCTGAAGTGAACCTGGCTGAAGCCATCTTGGAGGCTTCAGGGTTGCCACACAACAGAGGGAGGGTGGAAATAGTTAGATGGGGTTTTGTAGCCAAAACAATAAAGTTTTCCTTTGGGAACCAAGGACATTCTCACAGGTGGCTGGCCAGAGGAGGAGCCGGTAACCCAGCAACCAACCAGCCAGCACCTGGATTGGACAGCGTGACCAGTGACTTGGGAGAAAGGAGAAACGTTTACTTTTTAATTAGGTGAAAGCCACAGGAGCTTTCAGAGTCGGCTTACTTGGAACACTGACAAATGGGTTTGCTTTACAACCCCAAGGTTTGCTTTATGACCATGGAATTTGCTTTACGACCAGGGCATTCCTTTAACGACCATTGGAAAAAACATAGTAAAAACAGATCTGGTCATATGGCGGTAATTTTTACGACCGTCATGACTGATGACCATCATGGACAGGCTCCATTATGCATGGGTGGGATCAAAAATCCCAGCAACCGGTTTGCTGCCTGGTTGCTGGGTGGGCGTGGCCTACCAGAACTTCCTGTTTTTGGCTTCCGGTGGGCCTCCAGGGCCCAGGGGAGGCCGTTTTCGCCTTCCCAAGGGTCCAGAGGCTTCCCCCTGTTTCCAAACTTCCAGGAGGGCCGTTTTTCCCCCCTCCCAGAGCCTCCATGCAGACCCTGCACTTATCTCCACCGAAAATGGATTGCGTGGAGACTCCTGGGAGGGGAGGGGTGGGTGGGGCTAGCCGGTTGGTTGAAATACCGGTTCAGCGAACCAGATGTAACTTTAACATCTGGTTCGCCTGAACTAGTAGAATCCCACCCCTGCCATTATGGTCCAAGTCTAAGGCTGGCACCAGCTAAGCCTTTAACTCCCAAAATTCCAACAAGCCTATGTGAATTCGGGCAGTGTTCATTTCAAAACACCTTTAAAAAGAAACCCCAGGTTAGGGAGGTTGGTATTTAATAAAGCAGTGGTTCTCTTTTCTTCGCCATGGACCCCCTTTAAATACCTTTTGTGGCCATGGACCACCAAGATTTAACTCAAGATTTAAATCAAAACATTTCTTCAAGCTTTTGTGGGGGTGGCCCTGCGATGACATTGCAGCCTCCCAGGTATGCAGCGGCCACAGATTGAGAACCACTGTGAGACAAATTTATCTCTAATAAACTCGTTGCTGTCTAGAAAAGCCTGAAGAAGAACAGGGAATCTTTTCATCTTTCTTTGCGGCTGGCACTTACCGTAAAACGGAATGGCCAAGCTGGTTCGCTGCTTCTCCCCTGCCTGCTTCAGATGTAATAAGGAGGATGCAAAAAGGGGGTTATTGATGAAATGTTTCATGTAATGCTTTTCACACTCTTCTTTCGTCTTTGTGCTCATCTGATTGGCGACATCTTGCCTGTAAGGGGCCAAGAAATAAGACCAGTCATGTGCCTGGCTCATAAAATCTGTGATAACTATAAAGGTAAAGGTTCCCCTTGCACATATGTGCTAGTCGTTTCTGGCTCTAGGGGGTGGTGCTCATTTCCATTAGAAAGCCGAAGAGCCAGCGCTGTCCAAAGACGTCTCCATGGTCATGTGGCTAGCATGACTAAATGCTGAAGGCGCATGGAACGCTGTTACCTTCCCACTGAAGTGGTCCTTAACTGTTCCCTTCTCCTGGCAGCTCTGCGCTTGTGCAGGCTCCAGCTGTTCTTCTTCCCCACTTATCTCCAACTCCGAAGGCAGCTGATAAATGTCGGACAGCTCTGGCCCCATATCTGCCTCCGATGCAAAGCCCTCATCGGAGCCATCCCCAGACTCCAGGACTAGCTGATGTTCCTCCCCAACCTCCTCACTGTCCGATTCTGCCGCCAGCTCTGCTGGCAGCCCACAACAATAGTCACTAAACCAAGGATTGTAAGTCAAGGATTACCTGCAATACCTTTGCCTTCTCTCTTTCCCCTGGTCCCATTCTAATGGTTCAGATAGTCCTCGACTTAGCGGCCATTCAAAGTTATGACTTACCTGGAAAAAGGGAGTTACAACCCAGTTCCGAAGTTTTGACGGTCAGCCCCCCCACCTCCTGCAGTCACATGACTGCATTTTGGGCACTCGGCCTCATTTACAGCCATTTGCAGCATCCTGGGATCACATGACTGCATTTTAAGAGTGTTTTGCTGAAAATTGTTATGTTCGGTTTTTGGCAAAACTGTGCCAGAGCAAAAGGGTTTACTTTAGGGGTGGGTTTCTACCGGTTCTGTCTACCTCTGTAGAACCAGTTGCTCCGAAGAGCAACAGACATAGAACCGGTTCTATGTTTGCTGCTGTTTTGGCCCATCCACCCGCCTGGGCTCTTACCTGACCTTTATTTCCTGCGTTTTCAACCACAGCTGCTTTGCACGACACAGCTGCGGTTGAAAAAGCAGGGAAAAAGGGCTTTTTCAACCGCTGCGCACTTGCACACAGCACTGCTCAGCTGTCCCGGCAACTCAGCAGGTTGTACATTGCACTCGCGCGACGCTAATAGACAGAACCGGTAGTTATACCAGTCGGATCCCACCGCTGGTTTACTTGATATCCAAGGGCATTCATTTAATGACCTTTGCAAAAAAGCTGACTTTCAACCGTTCTCACGTGCAACTGTGATAGCCCCATTACGGTCATATGTCAAGGACTTCCTATATATTCCCACCGATATCTGGAAGATCCCCCCCAACTGGTTAATCCTCAGCAACTCTCACCAATTTCCAAAGCCACAGTCCATCACTGCTTCCAGAAGAGCCATTTCTTCTTGAGCGGTCCAGGTAGGATCGAGGACGGGGAAATTAGAGGTCTGCAGTGGGAAGCACGTATCAAAAGAAAATCACTTGGGACTGCAATTTTGTAGGCTGATGAATTCCCATGACCCCCCCTCCCTTCCCTCCCGGAGGAAATTTTATTTGCATTCGCACTAAACATGCGGGTCAAGTCCCAAAGATGCTTTTTCAAGAGGCAACTGGGCTTTCTGATTTTCCTTTGAAGATGTTTCACTTCTCATCCAAGAAGCTTCTTTAGCTCAGGGTACATACATGTGTACATACACATAGAAAGAGAGAGAGAGAGAGAATAGAGAAGAGAAGAGAAGAGAATAGAAAGAAGAATAGAAGAGAAGGGAATAGAATAGAATAGAATAGAATAGGGAGGAGAGGAGGAGAGGAGAGGAGAGGAGAGGGAGAGGGAGAGGAGAAGAGAGGAGAGGAGATATGGAATGGAATGGAATGGAATAGAACAGAATAGAACAGTACAACAGAATTGGAAGGGACCTTGGAGGTCTTCTAGTCCAACCCAGTATCAGATGATACTAAGCTGACAGGAATAACTAACACCCAAGAAGATAGGCTTAAGATCCAGATGGATCTTGACAGACTAGAACACTGGGCCGTATCTAACAAAATGAAATTCAATGTAGAGAAAAGTAAAGTCCTACACTTAGGCAAGAAAGACCAAAAGTACACATATAGACTGGGTGAAACCAGGCTCAATAGCAGTAACTGTGAGAGG
This sequence comes from Notechis scutatus, assembly GCF_049901735.1. Classification (NCBI taxonomy): domain Eukaryota; kingdom Metazoa; phylum Chordata; class Lepidosauria; order Squamata; family Elapidae; genus Notechis; species Notechis scutatus. Next base: position 10,314,838 of record NC_142009.1, on the reverse strand, counting down.
GATCGTGGAGTCTTAGTGGACAACCAGCTAAATATGAGCCACCAGTGTGCAGGAACAGCCAAAAAAGCCAATGCAATCTTAAATTGTATTAACAGAGGGATACAATCAAGTTCAAATGAGGTACTAATACCACTCTATAAAGCCTTAGTAAGACTACACATAAAGTACTGCATCCAGTTTTGTTCACCACATTATAAAAGTCATCACTTTTATAAGAGACTCTAGAAAAAGTACAGAGAAGAGCAACCGGGATGATTAGGGGACTGGGGGTGAAAACATAAAATGAACGGTTGCAGGAACTGGGCATGGCTAGTCTAGTGAAGAGAAGGACCAGGGGAGACATGATAGTGGTCTTCCAATATTTGAGGGGCTGCCACAGGGAGGAAGGGGTCAAACTATTTTCCAAAGCGCCTGTAGGCCAGACAAGGAATAATGGATGGAGACTGAACAAGGAGATTTAACCTGGAAATAAGGAGAAACTTTCTGACAGTGAGAACAATCAACCAATGGAACAGAAGTTGCCTTCAGAAGTTGTGGGAGCGCCATCACTGGAGGCTTTCAAGAAGAGATTGGACTGTCATTTGTCAGAAATGGTGTAGGGTCTCCCGCTTGGGCGGGGGGTTGGACTAGATGACCTACACGGTCCCTTCCAACTCTGATTATCTGTTATCCATTATCTGTTAACCCCCTCCTTAGGCAGGAAACCCTATACCATTTCAGACAAATTGTTATCCAATAGTTAAGACAGAGACAGATAAATGAGAAAGGTTTATTTCCTGGCAATAATTCCTTGAATTCCAATCTCTTTCCGGCAACTATTGGCAATCTCTCTTAGGCAATCCAAATATTGGGTTTTGTATTTGGGTTTTTATTTCTATAAGTAGCCCGGACTCGCCGTGAGTGAATTGCGCAATCATAAAAGTTTTCTTATTACCAGATGTTGGAGTTCTAGTTGCAGAAATATCCCACTTATTCCCACAAAGATGAACCCTGGAATTCCAAACATTATAACACAGAGAAAACAACTTTTGATCTATTTTACATATTTTTAAATGGAGGGATTAAGCAGAGCATGTTCAGCTGTGTGACAGGCCCTTCCAGCCCAAAGATGTATTTTCAAATGATGTGCAGTGTCATAGTGATGGAAATGGAAAACACTTAAATCATTTTAATGTCCCAAAACCTGTGAGATGTCATGAGAACTTATGACACTTATCTACTTCACAAGGTTTGATTCTTCACACACACACACAAATAAGTATGTATGTGGTGTGTGTGTGTGTGTGTGTGTGTGTGTTGTGCATGTATGTAAGATCTCATTCTCCCTCTCTATACACTTACAAACACATATACACACAGGTAACCCCTATTTAACAATTGTGTTGAACAGTGACCATTTGCAAATATGGGAGTAATGAACAGTAATAAAAATCATTTTACAACCAATGTCTGCATTTACTGTACCACAACAAAAGCCTTCAGTGGGAAACTGATTAAAGGTCTGGTCAGTTTCAGGAAGAAGCTGTCATCCTGAGGGACTTCTAATCAAGTAGTCACATAGGTGCTTTTTCAGGAGACAACTGAACTTTCTTTCTTTTTTTTTTTTGGAAGACATTTTGCTTCTCATCCAAGAAACTTCTTCAGCTCTGACTGGATGGTGGGGAATGGAAGGATTTATATTCCTTGCAGAGAGTTGGTCATTTGCATCCTTTTAGAGGGTGGCTGAAAAAAAGGATGCAAATGACTAGCTGCCTGCAAGGAATATAAATCCTTCCATTCCCCACCATCCAGTCAGAGCTGAAGAAGCTTCTTGGATGAGAAGTGAAACGTCTTCAAAGAAAAACGAAGAAAGTCCAGTTGCCTCTTGAAAAAGCATCTTTGGGACAACCATGACCTGGATGACTGAAAATCTCTACAGACTTGTAATCAAGTAATTAAGCTTAGAGAGCTGGGTTTGTTCGTTTGCCCATGGCACAACAATCTCTCTATGCTGCCAAGGAGCAAAAAAGTGAGGAGGAAAGGGGTCAGTCACAGGGCACTCTAGGAGAGAGAAATTTAACAGTCTCTGAGAGAACTTTCTCTCTCTCTGTTCACTTAGCAACCATTTCAGTAAACAACTGAGTCTTCAGGACCAACTGCAGTTACTAAATCAGGACACTCCTCCACACACTATAAGAAAACGATTTTTTAAAAAAATTCTCACGCCTTTAATGTTATGGCTCTTACTCTCTTCCTGCATTTGGATCACCAAAGGTCAAACCATCATCTTGGAATATAGCACTGACCAAATTCTAGTGAGAGAAAGGGGGGTGATTACAACTTTTATAGGGTTTCCGAAATGCTGTTTAACAAAAGGAATTGGAGGGCTTCCTCTCACTTAAACCAGGCTCCTAAAATGAAATAAATAAAAGACCAGGAGATGGAATTTTGGTTCAGTTGAAGGGCTTTAAAAAATTCTCAAAGGTACCATGAAGTTTAATTCTGTATTTTGTGTACTCAGCTCCAATTGGTGAATTTGAATAAAAATAAAGTATACTATTCAAGAAAGAATTCTCAGCTGAGTGGACGGAGCTGGCATCGCGACGATACGGCATGCAATCTTGGAGGTCTGAGATCGCTGCCAATATCTTTGCTCCTGGACGGTCCAATTGGATCTAAACCGTCCCAAAGAAATGGTGAACGTAAAGAGCACATCCTGTCTATCCCAGGGATACCGCAAAGTCCCTGGTAGATCCAGGAGAAGCTCTTTTTGCCAGCAGCAAAGAGGCAGCCATTAAAGCTGCTGAAGTTGGGACAGCTCCGAAATGAAAGAGAACAGAAAGAGAGAGTGTGCCGGTTTGGTGAGAACTTTTTCTTTATTCTAAGATTTGAAAGGACACCCTAAGGAAAAGAAAGAATATGTAAAAGTTTTGACAGAAGTGATTAAGCGGCGATTTTAAATAGGAATGTCAAAGTAATATTTTTGTTTATTTTTCTCATTGCTGGATTTTTTACACATGATCTTATATTTTGAAACTGGACTGGTTTTTTTCTCTTCTTTCATCTATTCTTTTTCTCCTTTTTGATTTTATAATATTTTAGGCTAGAGACTCCCTTTTAGTTATATTTTTTAAATATCTTTTTCATTTTTTAATTAATTCTTATTATATTTTGTTGAAAAAGGAGGGGGAAAGTGAAGGCAAAAGAAACTTTGTAACAATGCCAACTAGACTATTGAAGCATTTTCTTATCCTATAATATACAAAAAGGAACAAACAGTTAGATATGGTGAAATATTGAATGAAAAGGGTGAACTTAAATCTGTACAAAAACTAGAGGAACAAGGTATAAAGATGAATTGGTTTTCATATGCGCAAATACATTCAAGGTATGATAAAGATTCTAAAACAGAAGGTTTCTATGATAAACTGACTGACTTAGATAAGATTTTGACAGGTACTGATGAAAAGATGATTACAAAATTGTATGGATATTTATTAGAAATTAAACTAGAAGAAGAACAAGTTAAAGAAACTATGATTGCTTGAGGGAAGAATTTTGGATATGGGATTGATTTAGAGAAATGGCAAAAATTGTGGTCTCAAAATTATAAAATGACAATGTCAACAGCATATAAAGAAAATTTGTATAAGATGTTTTACAGGTGGCATTTTCCCCTGACAAGATTAGCAAGAATGTTCAAGAATAAATCCGAAAAATGTTGGAAATGTCATCAGACGCCTGGCTCATATTACCATATGTGGTGGACTTGTGTGGATGCTAAAAAATACTGGACTAAAATCCACACGTGGTTGGAAAAAATGACAAAAAAAACATATAGATTTGAAACCAGAGATATTTTTATTGGGAATTTTACCTGAAACTAAAGTAAAGACTTGAAATACCTGATTGTAAATGTGTTAACAGCGGCTAGGATTGTATTTGCTAAAAACTGGAAAAATGAGAAAATACCATCACAGGAGGAAATCATTAAGAAAATATTGGAATGTGCTGAAATGAGTAGATTGACATTTGAAATTAGAGAACAAGATGATAAACAATTTTATAAAATTTGGGATCTATTCTATCAATGGTTAGACAATAAAATATAGTAATGAAATATGTAGACTTTTAGAAAATAATAAATATATAAAGATGTATTCTTTTCTTATTATATCTACAAAATGATTCTAGGATAGATTTGGGATGATAATATGAACTGTCATAAAACAAACTAACTAAAATATGATTATTTTGTAAAACATGAATGAATAAAAGTATAGTCAAATGATTAATAATGATATTAATGTATTTAATTTTTGATTGAAAATACGAGATTATATACAATGTAATTGTAACTGAAGACTACGAAATGGAAGCACAAAACAATTTGTAAACCAACCGGCACACTGTATGTAAAAAAAAAAAAAAAAAAAAAAATAAAATTTATTTTTTATATTTGGGGTGTTTTCGCTTTCTCTTTTTTTCATTTTCCCCAAACAACAAACCAACCGAGGGGACACTTTTTTTTCCTTTTTTTTTTATATAAAAAAAAAAACCCACACTTTTTATATATGGAAGATGGCTTGATGTTTTTATGTTTTGTTTGTTTATATTTGTTTTAAAAACCAATAATTTTTTTTAAAGAATTCTCTTGCCACTTCCCGCTTTATACAACCTTAAAAAATGAATATGCAAGTCTACAACATACATTAGTATATTGAGTGCAAAGTTCAATGTGCTTAGATGAAGTGGTTGAGTGATTTGCTGTGATATTATTGACATAATTTTAAGATTATAATCACAAGAGTACAAATACAAGTATAAGAGACTAAACATGTGAAGAACGATTGTAGGAATTGGGTATGGCCTAGTCTAGTGAAAAGAAGGACTAGGGGTGACATGATAACAGTGTTCCAATATTTCAGGGGTCAAGCTATTCTCCAAAGAACCTGAAGACAAAACAAGCAGCAATGGATGGAAACTAATCAAGGAGAGAAGCAACCTGGAACTCAGGAGAAATTTCCTGGCAGTTAGAACAAGTAACTTCAGAAGTTGTGGATGCTTCATCACTGGAGAATTTGAAGAAGAGACTGGACAGCCACTGAAATGACATAGAGTTTCCTGCTGGAGCAAGGGGCTGGACTAGAAAACCTCCAAGGTCCCTTCCAGCTCCGTTATTCTGTTAAGTTGCTTTATATTCAATTTAGTTTTGAGTTTGTTCCAGCGGGAATTGGTGAATTTCATTTTTGTTCATGCCTGCAGGCATAGAGAATGGTACCCATATGTGCCCCTAAAACATCTGATAATGAGCTTACAAACGTCCATTGCTGACTAACAGATTTAATATGCGGAATAGTCCAAATGAGTAATTTTGCCACTGAGGCAAACTGCTACTTACATACTGACATTTTAAGAGTTCCAGCAGCACCCCACAGGAATTTTAAATAATTATGCCACACAAAGTAAACATTACTCAAGCTGTAATTATTGTTAGTTATGAAGCATTGTTACAGAATGTAACAAAGAATTTCTTGCTAATTTAGCTGTCGACCAGCTAATCCTAGAGGGAACGTGGCATGGGTGATTAAAATAAAATAAAGCAAAACTTGCTTTAGAAGTGTTAATGGGTTGGAAAATGTTAATTGCTCTGCATGACAAATTATTAACAAAGGTATTTTCTGATTCAAACTCTACCTGAACAAAAGTATTACATAAGTAACATTTTGTTCAGAGTCTCCCAACTGGACACATCAAGTGGGGATTTTGGAAATAGGTTGAAATTAACAGTATCTGGAGCCCACCCAGTTGGGAAAAAAACAGGTTTATTACAAGTTTATTATCTTCTAAGATTGACGTGGACAGCCTACATTTTCCCAGCTTTTTCTTGGTGGTTCTTGCTAAATTAAACTACTGAAATTCAGTTTCAAACTGTCAAATTAAGAAGCATGTTTTTTCTCTCTGGGAAGAACAAGGCACATAAGATTAGTTGGAGGCTTATGAGATCCATTTTATTTGAGAATCCTCCAAAAGAATTTTTATTTTATTTGTTAAATTTATTTGCTGCCTATCTCACTGTGGGACTACTTTAGGCAGCTTACAACAATAAAGAGGAAGAAATGAAAGGAGTTTTCCCAGAACAGAAGATAATAGACCAATAAAAAGAACATAATGAGAATGTATCAATATGGTAACTGAAAAAGATGGAAGGATGGAGAGCAGAGAACAAGGGGAGGAGGCGAGGTGGAGTCTGCCATTAACCCAGCAGCCACTTCCAGCTAGTATTTATTTAACAAATAAACAATAAATAAATAAAAACACTTTGAAAATTCCTTTCCCGTGTTTTTTGGTACTGACATCTTATTTATTCCCATACTTTCGGTGAGTGAAATAATCATTTAAAAGGGTAGACTTAAGCATAAAACTTCCCCACACCTGTATTGATAGGACATGTTCCATAAAGAAAGAGGCAGTTTGGTATACAGATTAAGGTGCTGGCCTAAAACCAGGAGACTATGAGTTCCAGTTCTGCCTTAGGCATGAAAGCCCGCCGGGCAATTTTAGGCCAATTGCCAGGAGGCCGTGAGTTCTAATCCTGCCTTTAGGCATGAAAGCCAGCTAGGTGACTTTGGGCTGGTCACTCTCAGCCCAACCCACCTCATAGGGTTGTTGTTATGGGGGAAAATAGGAGGAGGAAGGAGCGCTGAATATGTTCACTGACTTCAGCTACCTTGTAAACTATTAAAAGTCGGAATAAAAATCTAATGAATAAAAAAAGATGGACGACAACAACTGATGAAGGCAAGACAAGATGAATTAGAACTGTATATTTACCATTATTTCATAGGAATGGTCACTCTGATGCTTCTTATATTCAAATCCTCTTGTGAAGCACTGGAAAAAAAGGTTCGTTCTTGATACAGAAAGCGGTTTTGAGGAATCACAAAATTTGGGATCCCTGCCCCCATTTCCCACCAATACCACTTCATCGCAAGCAAAAGGGTCCTATTATGGTTGTCACATTTCCAGCAAACGTTTCCCTTGTGCTGGCATGGTTTCATAAAAACATCAAGAAATCACACACCCAGAATAAGGCTTTTTTTTTTGGGGAGGTAATGAACCCTGGTTCGGATGAACCCATAGCTAGTTTTATGGTCGGTTCACTGAACCGGCAAATCCCACCCCTGGCTGGCCCCACCCACCCCACCCCGCCCCTCCCAGGAGTCTCCATGTGGCCCATTTGGATGCCAGGTAAGTGCAGGGCCCGCGTGGAGACTCGAAGAGGGCCAAAAACGGGCCTCCTGAAGGTTCTGAAAGGCCGGAAATGGGGCCTCCAGAGGGCCTCTGGACCCCGGGGGAGGCCGTTTTCACCCTCCCAGAGGCTCCAGGAAAGCCTCTGGAGCCTGGGGAGGGCGAAAAACAGGCCTCCCGGAAATTCCGGAAGACCAGAAACAGGCCCATTATCGGCCTCCAGAGCCCAGGTGAGGCTGTTTTCGCCCTCCCAAAGGCTCCAGGAAAGCTTCCGGGGTCTGGGGAGGGTGAAAAAAACGGGCCTCCTGGAAGGCCGGAAACGGGCCTGTTTCCAGCCTCCAGTGAGCCTCCGGAGCCCAGGGAGGTCGGTTTCGTCCTCCCAGAGGCTCTAGGAAAACCTACGGAGCCCGGGAAGGGCAAAAACGCTCCCCTTGACGTGGTGCAGGACCCCGACTAGGCCACGCCCACCCAGCAACCAGGCAGAGAACCAGTTGCTGATATTTTTGAAGCTCACCCCTGGGCGTAACCCTTTCAAACGAGTTGAACATAATCAATGTCCAAAACTGACAAGGAATTCTTCTTCTTCTGGAAGAAAGAAGAGAATTCTTGTCCGTTTTCACTTGGCCTGTCCAAAGATGGAATAAAGATCAGGCCCAGCAGCCAAGACATCGTGCTTGCATTTCTCTTCCCTCACTCCTTGTAAATATAATTTACCTGCAAGCATAGCAGAAAAGGAGGCGGGCTGCAATCTGCACATTTGATGTAAGGTTCCGCAAGGTAAGAGGAACACCCTCGGCATGGTGGCTTGTCAAAAGGGTCACCTGAGAAAGAGCAAAAACTACAATGAATTTTATAAATGAACAGTAGGCTTCTCTCAGAAAGGCTGGCAGATCAGCGGTTCAAATCCCTAGCGCTGCATAACGGAGTGAGCTCCCATTACTCGTCCCAACTCCTGCCGACCTTTAGCAGTTCAAAAGCACATAAAAAAATGCAAGTAGAAAAATAGGGACCATTTTGGTGGGAAGGGAACAGCATTGGGTGCGCCTTCAGTGTTTAGTCATGCCGGCCATAGGACCACGGAGACGTCTTCGGACAGCGCTGGCTGTTTGGCTTTGTAACGGAGATGAGCACCACCCCCTAGAGCCGGAAACGACTAGCACGTATGTGTGAGGGGAACCTTTACCTTGGCTTCTCTTAGCCAACTTCTTATTAGCAGAACATTGGGTATGTGTGAAACCTGGATGTCAGGGCCCCAAGTAACACCCCCAACAGAATCAAAACTCCGAGGCAGGCATATTCCCTCAAAGCACAGATTTATTAGGTATGTCATATAGGCACATCTGGGGAGAATCAGGCTCTAAAGTCCCTCGGGTTTCCCCCTGGTTAAAAATACATTTTTCCTCCTCCTGCCCAGGCAGGCCATCCCATGGCCCAATCAGGTCACAGTCCAAATTTCACCTGGACTCGCACCCCATCTCCTCACACCTGGTAGGAACGTTCTCAGTCCTCAGAGGGAGGAATTTTATTTTGGTTACAAAGCCTTCGCTACCTCTACCTTCCCAGGGGTGGGATTCAAAAATCCCAGCAACTGGTTCGCTGCCCGGTTGCTGGGAGGGTGTGGCCTACTGGAACATCCGGGAGGACCGTTTTTCATCTTCCCAAGGGTCTGGAGGCCTCCCGCAGGCCTCTGGAGGCCCACCGGAAGCCGGAAACAGGTCCGTTTCCAGATTTCCAGTAGGCCCATTTTCCCTCCTCCCAGAGCCTCTGCGCGGACCCTACACTTACCTGCATCAAAAATGGACCGCATGAAGACTCCTGGGAGGGGCGGGGTGGTTTAAATACCGGTTTGGCGAACCAGATGCAAACTTAACATCCGGTTCGCGCAAACCAGTAGAATCCCATCCCTGTACCTCCCCCCTTCCCTTTCCCACAGCTCGCTCCGCCTCCGCTGTGGGATGCCAGGGACCAGGAAAAATGGCTCCAGGGCTGACACTGGATGCTGATTGAGATCAATCATCCTTACAAGAAGCCAAATTTCTACAATCTCTTATTTCATAATTACACACACTCAGAATTTAATAAACAGGTAGTTCTCGACTTTTCTGTTTAGTCAGAGTTCCCCAATGTTTCCGGCTTTGCGGACTGGTGGGAAGAGGGGGGAGGGAGGGGATGATTCATGCAAGCAGCCGGCAAGCATCCGTGCAGCTCCATTTCCATGAGCTGCATAGACGTGTGCCTGCCATTCACACAAATGGAGCATGTGTGCACATGCGCAAGTGAGTTTATGCGTGTGCACTCGCTGGCTATTTCCATGGCCCAATTGCAAACCCCTCATGGCCCACTAGTGGGCAGCAGTCCACAGATTTTGGGGGAATCCCTGTATGTAGTGATAGTTTGAAGTTACAATGCCACCGAAAAAAGGGAGTTACAACTATTGCTCACACTTACAAACAACACAGCATCCCCACAGTCACGTGATGAAAATTGGAGTGTTTAGCATGTATTCACGATAATTGCAGGGCCCTGGGGTCAAGTGATTCCCATCTGTGACCTTTCCAGCTAGCTTTTGACAAGCAAAGTCTTTGAGGGAAGCTTGATTTACTTTACAGCTGTGTGATGCACTTTACTACGATGATTCAGCACTTAGCAATAGCACTTAGACTTATGTACCGCTTCACAGGGCTGGAAAGCCCTCTCTCTCTTAGCAGTTTATAGAGTCAGCATATCTCCCCCAACAAGCTGGGTCCTCATTTGACCCACCTCGGAAGGATGGAAGGCTCGAGTCAACCTTGAGCCAGGTGAGATTAGAACTGTCGAACTTCTGGCAGCCAGCAGTCAGCAGAAGTAGCCTGCAGTACTGCATTCTAACCACTGCACCACCCCAGCTCTCGATTTGCTTAAAAACCGTGGCAAAAAGATCATAAAATGGGGCATGACTCACTGAACAACCATGTGAATTCTGGGCCCAATTGTGATTGTGAGTCGTGGATGGGCTGTGTTAATGAGGCATGTCTCACCCATTCAACCGCATGTAGCAAAATCCATCTGCTTGTGTGTGCAGAGTGACATTTACACTAAAGTGATCTCATGATGTCTTTACTCAGCAAGGAAGAACGAGCCTGCTGGCACCTTTAATTGTCACTGGATTGATAGCATCATTAACCAGCACTAGGACAGCGGGTGAAGCTTCCGCTTGAATAGGCTAGTCTGTTTATCAATACCAAAAGCGGAAATAAAACCACTAAGAAATGCAAGAAATAATTAGTGTTTTTACCAGTTAAGTGGCCATTCAGGACACCAGTCATGAATGACAACTATCTGGTGTCCTTGCGTTGATTAGCACATGGAACAAGACCAGAAAAGCCTTTGTCCTTAGTCATGGCCAGATAGAATTCTCTCTTAGAAACTTGACCTTGGATTCTCCCTTTAAAATTGCTCTGTTAGAAAATGGCAACTTTCAGAGAAGAAAAAAGTTTTGGAAGGAGGAGGAGGAGGACATTTTGTTCCTCCTGCCACCTAGGGTTAAGGTACACGCCATCCTAACCCCTTCATTCCTTGCTTTGACTCAACTCTTGTATCTGCTCCTAGCCCTGGAAGGGAATGCTGACAAACAAGGGGAGCTCTTTGTCAACCAAGCATCTTTACTGCCATCTAGTGGTTATACAAATGTCTGCAGGCCAACTACAATCACCCTAAACCAGGGGTGTCAAACTTGATTGAGGGCTGCATCAAGGTTGTGTTTGACCTTGGAGGGCCGGGGGTGGTGTGGCCATGGTAGGCGTGGCCATGGTGGGCGTGACACATGACTCGTGTCAGGGGCACCTGTGGTGGATAAGTGCTAAGGCAGGACTTCCCTGAGACCCTCCTTCACTTTCATTATAATCTCCTTCCTTCCTTCCTTTTTTTCCCTTCCCTCTTCCTTCTCCTTTCTTCTTCCTTCCCCTTTTTCCTTATTTTTCCTTCCTTGCTATCTTCCCTTCTTTTTCCTTGTCTTTCCTCTTTCCCCTTCTCCCTTCCTGCCCTTCTTGCATGCGCAAATGCAAAAGAGGAAACATTTATCCTTTTGTTTTGTTTTTGGCTTGTTTTGATAGCCCTCTGCCAGCAAACACGGAGCTTGGGATGCCTCCACCCTGCTCTGTTTTCGCTGGCAGAGGCAACGCAAGCGGGTCCTTCGCTGTTTCCAGGGAGGCCCCACAGGCTGCATCCGGCCCACAGGCCTTGAGTTTGACACCCCTGCCCTAAACCAATACCTGTTTTACTGGGGAAGAAAGGAAACACATACAGGTAGTCCTTGACTTACAACAGTTTGTTTAGTGACCGTCTGAAGTTAGAACGGTTCTGAAAAAAGTGACTTATGACCATTTTTTACACTTATGACTGTTGCATCCCTATGACCCTGTGATTTATATTCAGATGCTTGACAACTGGTTCCTATTTATGACTTAGGTCTCACTTAACAACAGAAATTTAGGGCTCAATTCTGGTCATAAGTCAAGGACTACCTGTATTGTAATAAAATATGTTTAGTTGTTAAGTTGCCATAATACTCTTAGCAGTTTTTGCTACAACAGGTTAATCGTCCTACTATTTAAGGGAGAGCTACATTCATATCTTTTCTGTACTGGGGAATTCTGGGAGTTGAAGTCCACAGGTCTTAACATGGTTGGACTGAACAAGGAGAGATTTAACCTGGAAATAAGGAGAAACTTGCTGACAGTGAGAACAATCAACCAATGGAACAGAAGTTGCCCTCGGAGATTGTGGGAGCTTCATCACTTGAGACTTTCATGAAGAGACTGGACTGCCATTTGTCAGAAATGGTGTAGGGTCTCCCGCTTAGGCGGGGGGTTGGACTAGATGACCTACAAGGTCCCTTCCAACTCTGATTATCTGCTGGAATCTGTTAAACCCCTGTTCTAAATTGTCTAATCTCTGCCCTTTTTTACAGAAAGCAGAACAGAGCCATCTCTCTGATGAAGTATTTTTTTAATCAAGGCAACCTGGTCTACCCAAATATGGGACGTAGCACACTGCTTCTGCCTTTCAGCCCCAATCCAGGAGCCTTCGTAGGCAGTTGCTTTCACAACAAACTAGTTTTGTGTCAAATTTTATATTTACCGACAAAGAAATAAAGGGAGACTAGATTATTTCAAGCTATTTAGCTCTCTCATCAGCTAGCCATATCCATATTTGGGTAGACTAGGTTGCCCTAATAAAAAAAACATTTAAATCTGTCCCGTGGTATAGCCAAGAAAACTAGGAGAGCCGGTGGCTTAGAGGTTAATACACCTACCTAGTATATAAGCAAGCCTGGGTTTGAATCCCAGAAGGGTATGACTAGCTGATGAGAGCTAAATAGTTTGAAATAGATCCATACCAGTCCCCCTTAATTCCTTGGTCGGTAACTACAAATTTTAACATCTCTCTGGTGTATTAAAAAAATGGCAAATGCCTTTGAGCCACAGAACTGCAGATTTGGAAGGGACCCCACCAAGGGCTATTCCATTTGGACAATTATTCCAACCTTGGCCTCTTAAAATTTCCAGAGACGGAAAACTCACAACCTCTACTGCTTAAAATCATTACACAATATAAGGATATCGTGCTTCGTATAGGAGGCATGTTCTAACTTCACCAAGCCATAGAGTCTAATGCTAAATACTCTAATTTAACCTATTTAACCAAGGTTAAACAGCATTCTTGCTTGTAAAGAGGTGGTTTGGTTTGGTTTTTTGCAATTTCAGAGTTAACCTTACTTACTGCTGAATGAAGCCAGGTGATCCATGATCCTTTCTAAGTTGCGAAGGTTATTGCCTTCTTTTGAATGATGCTTTATGGACACTCAGCCACTGCAATAAAGGGGGGAAAAACCCACATAACTAGCAAGTTCTAAGCACTGGGAAGTTTCCTGAGTTCAGGTGAAACAGACTCTGCCTAACTCTAACCCTGTAAATCCTAATTTTTCAAAATGAATCATTGGTGTGTAGCATGATGGGTAACTTTCTGTAGTTTCAAAAACAAATAGGATTCAAGGGAACTGGCTCCACAGAGTAAAGAGAACTCATTTTAGTGGTTAGCAAATGGATTAATTTGAGTAAAGGTAGTCTTCACTTAATGACCATTCATTTAGCAACAGCCGAAACTTACGATGGTGCTAAAAGAGTGATACTTATAATCTGTCCTTGTAGCTGCAGTTGTTGCAGCATCTCCATGATCACATGATCCAGGCCTTGGGCAACGGTCAGTTATGACATTACATCATCCTGCAGTCATGTGATCGCCATTTCCGACCTCAGTTGCTGGTTTCCAACAAGCAGTCAATGAGGACGCTGGCAGAAGGCTGCAAATGGCAACCAGGTGGTTCGCACTGAATCATGGTGCAAGTCGCTTAATGACACCAATCGGAAAGGCCAGAACTGCTGTCATTTACTGGCATGGCCATGTGATCTTACTCTTTACATCTGCACCATTTAGTCTAAATCACAGTCATTAAATGAGGACTACCTGTACTTTGGTAGAATGAGAAAATGTATGGGGAAATTTTAAGATGTGCAAATACTGATAGAAAGTTAGAATGTGTTACGCAGTGAGTTTGCAAGGAAAGATTACAGGTAGTCCTTGATACGTATGCCTAGTCACTTAGCGGCCATTCAAAGTTATAACAGACATTCCCAAAACTATTTACGACCCAGTTTCAAAGTTGCCCCCCTCCCCCAGTCATGTGATTGGATTTTGAGCATTTGGCAAATGGCTTTCATTTAGGACTGTTTGTAGCATCCCCTGGTCACATAACTATTTTGGCATTATTATTATTATTTTGCCAGAAACTGGTGTTTATTTCTGGTTTTCAGCTGGAAAAAAAACACCACCCACTAACTAAAATGCTTTTATTTAACAACTGTGGCATTCAGTTCACTACCACAAAAAAAGGTCATAAAACCAGGGGTGGTTATGGGATTTGCTTAACAATCACAACTTAGAACTGTAATTGTGAACTCATTTACAGTCATAACCCGAGGATTACCTGTATGTGCCCAAAGAAGCAAAAATAGCTTAATTCAAGACTGCAGTTACACGGAGTTGGGTATATCGCAAGAAATATAATCTAGAGCATGCATGTCAAACTCAACGCATCACGTTGCCGTCACGTGACATTTCGTGATGTTTTTCCCATTCGCGGAACTGGGGTGGGCGTGGCCTGCGCGTGACACATCTGGCCCATGGGCCGCCAGTTTGACACCCCTGATCTAGTGGTTTAAGGCACCAGACTAAAAAGCAAGAGATTGTAAGTTTTAAGTCTTGCCTTAGCCATGAAAGCCAGCTGCGTGATCTTGGGCCAATCACTGTCAGCCTAGCCCACTTCACAGGGTTGTTGTTGTGGAGGACTATTGTAGAGGAAAATAGAAGATGTTGGATATATTCACCGCCTTATTTGTAAAAATAATAAAGGCAGGATTTAAATATATAAATGCATAAAAGTAATTAGAATGTGTTGGGAATTGAGTGGTTAAGAAGTGTGTGATGTAAAAACAAGGATTTGAGACACAATGCAGAAATGCTGAATGAACATGGATTGAACACAACAATGCATGAAAAAGACAGAATGAACAAAGATTGCATCACAAAACTAATATGTCAGTTCTCGACTTACAACCATTTGTTAGTGATCAAAGTTACAGCTGCACTGAAAATAGTAACTTATGATCATTTTTCCAACTTACGATCTTGCAGCATCGCCATGGTCATGGGATCAAAATCTAGATGCTTGGCAACAGACTCATACTTATGACCGTTGCTGTATCCTGAGGTCATGCTATCACCTTTTGCGACCTTCTGACAAGCAAAATCAATGAGGAAAGCCAGATTCACTTAACAACCATGTTACTGGCTTAACAACTGCAGCAATTCACTTAACAAATGTGGCAAGAAGGGCAGCAAAATGGAGCAAAACTCACTTAACAGAATGTCTCACTTAACAGAAATTTTGTGCTCAATTGTAGTCATAAGTCAAGGACTATCTGTGCCTGAAGGAAAAATGGACAGTAAGGGGAAGACTGAAAATCATGGATTACTGAAGAGGAAATCCCATAGACAGGAATGACAACAAAAGGCAATGTGTAAAGCAGGCGTCTCCAAGCTTGGCAACTTTTAAGATCTGTGGACTTCAACTCCCATAATTCTTCAGCTAGTCATGCTGGCTGGGCAATTCTGGGAGTTGAAGTCCACAAGTCTTAAAGTTGCCAAGTCTGGAGACTCCTGGTGTAAAGTATTGTATGGATGCTTGTGGCATTCCCCAGCCAGCATGCCTGGACTTCAACTCCCAGAATTCCTCAGCCAGTATGTTGGCTAAGGAATTCTGAGAGTTGAAGTCCCTGCATCTTACCCTTTGCTAGGTTGACAAACGTTACTCTACACCCCTATAAAGTCTCCTCTAAATAAGCTCAACTCTTGGGGGACTCGTGAATTGTTCATCCACATGCTGTTTTCCTGGAAAGTATCCCAAAGTGGTTTGGCTCTTGCTTTCTTCATAGGCATTTTCCCATCTTTTCAGCTCGGGGGAAAAAAATAAATCTCCCATGTATAGAAAGACTGATGGGGTTTCAGCTGGAATTAACGCTGCTTGCCCCCTAGAGGGCGACAATCGCTAAATCACGGCCTTACCATCTCAACCGCTTTCCTCCCTCCCTCCTTTCCGAGATCGCTGCTTACGTCAGCGGCACGCGCCCCCTCGTCCAATGAGCGGGAGCCGGCGGCGGCGCACGCGCAACCCCCGCCCGCGTGGCTCTTGACGGCACGCGCGCTCCCCGCTTTTGCCGCCCTCCCCCTCTTTCTTCTCGCCCACCGCCACCGCCGCGCATGCCCTCTTTCCGGCTCTTCTTTCTCTCGCTTCCCCTCCCACCGAATCACCTCCCCGGCTTATTTATTGCATTGATTTATTTCTTCCTTCACTCTTTTCGTTCCACCGAAGCCGGCTTGCTTTTGCGCCTTAATACCCTCGGCCGGCCTTGCGACGTTCAAACGATACCTTGCTCCGGACAACCACCCGGGCGGAAGGTCCTTAAATCTTTCTGCCTGTTTTTTTTCCTTGCCCTCCCTGTTGATGCTTTGCCGGTGCGCGCGCCTCCTCCCGCTCCCGCTCGGACGTGCTCGGGCCCGATCGGGAGTGGGCGGGGCATCAGAGAGGTCGCGCACGCGACACCTCCTTTCTCCTCCCCCGTGGCCCCCGCCCCTCCTGCTTTCCCGCCTTTTCCAGAGCGCGCGGCTGCGCGTGCCCAGGAACCTTCTTTTCAGGCGCGCACGCGCTCTCCAGGTGTCCGTTTGAGCATGAATGCAGGAGGAAGAGGGCGAGACTTAATTATTTGCCGCCCCCCTATTAAAAACTAGACAATATGGGAAGTATGCACTCAAATGTGAACTTAATTTAGCTCTAAAATGAACCATTTGCAATTAAAATGGTAAATTAATAACCAAAATAATGCTGTGTGATAAATAAATCAAGTGATTCTCAACCTTAGACATTTAAGACTTCTGGCTGGGGAATTCTGGGAGTTGAAGTCCACACATCTTCTATGCTTCTAACACTCCCAATTAAAGAGGAGCAAATTGTATATTATAAGATATGGGAACTTTTATCGATGGCTAGAGAAAAAATATGAAAGCTAGAAATAGCTAATAGATTAACGCAGAGGTCTCCAAACTTGGCAACTTTAAGACATGTGGACTTCAACTCCCAGAATTATCTAGCCAGCATAGTCTTAAAACTTGCCAAGTTTGGAGACCTCTGGATTAGTGAAATATAGAAAATGTGTTAATAGCATTAAACATATTAAGAAGAAGAGTGTTGTAATAGAGATACTACGTATATCAATAAGATTAGAATAAGTAAGAATAGAGAATACTAAAGTAATGAAAATGGATGTAAATTTTAATTGTTATTGCACAAGATGACACACCATTAAATGAAAGATGAATTGAATGTACCTTAAAACATAAAAAAGTCCACACATCTTAAAAGTTTCCAAGTACGGGTAGTCCTCTACTTATGACCATAATTGAGTCCAATTACTTTGTTAAGTAAGACATTGAAGTGAGTTTTTGCCTCATTTTATGACCTTTCTTGCCACAGTGAATAACAAAATTGTTAAGTGAACAATAACAAAATTGCTAAGTAATGGCTTCTCTGTTGACTTTGTCAGATCAAAAGACGGGACCTTGAGACATAGCAACTGTCATAAATATAAACCAATTGCCAAGCTTCTGAATTTTGATCACCTGACTTTGAGGATGCTGCAAAGGTCATAACTGAAAAATGGTCATCAAGTCACATTTTTCAGTACCATGTAACTTTGAACGATAGCTAAATGAACTGTTGTAAGTCAAGGACTACCTGTATTTATGGAGTCTCAATCCTCCACCTTTTCAAAAAGCAACTGGACTTTCTTAGTCGGCTTTCTTTTTTAAAACGCACCTTTGGGTAAAGTTTCTGAGGTTGAGAAACACTATTTTGGGAAGCTCCATTCAGAGTCTGGCTCACACCCATTGAGTCCCATTGATTCAGAATGAAATCCCAGTAGACCTGCCAAATTCTGCTTTACAAAAAGGAGCTTCTTGTAGCTTCTTGTATTGTACATTTCTTGCTTTCTTGCAGGCTCCTTCCTCTCTCCCTCCCTTCCCACTCATTTTCTTCCCTTCCTGTCCTCCTTGTACTCTTTTTCTTCCTTCCTTCCTACCCCCTCCATTCCCTTCCTTTCCTCTTCTTTCCTTCCTCTCTATCCCTTCCTTCCTTCCCATTCCTCCCTTCCTTCTTCTCCTTCCTTTCTACCCCCTCCCTCCCTAATTTTCTTTCCTTTCTACTTCCTCCCTTTCATCCCATTCCTTATCTTCCCTCTCCTTGTACTTTTTCTTTCTTTCTACCCCCTCTGTTCCCTTCCTTTCCTCTTCCTTCCTTCTCATTCCCTTCCTTCCTTCTTCTCTTTCCTTTCTACCCCCTCCCCCTTCCTATCCCCTCCCTTATTTTCTACTTCCTTCCTTCCCATTCCCTATCTTATTTTCCTTTCTACTTCCTTCCTTCCTTCCCTTTGCCGCCCATCTTGCTCTCCAAAGGGAATGTGGTGGAGGTGCATTGTGCTGAAACACCCGTTTTCCCCCAGATCACCCCGTCATTCCTAATTGGCAGCAGACCACTTCCACTCGATATTACGTTCTTCTCATCAGAATGCGTGCAGGCATCGGGGTAAAAATCTCGCCCACTCCCATCCGGTCTCTAGAAGTAGTCCCGGCCGGAACCTTTGTGACGGCTGCGTGTTTTCCCCGGATCGCTTAAGGGACAGGACCAGCAAGATGGCGGTGGCTGTCGTAGATCCGTATGGGGTGGCGAAAGTTCTCAGCGCTGAATTGGAAGAAAACGATAGTGGTAAAGCTGGGGAGGGGATCTGTAACTGGTTAGCCGGCTAATGGATGGCCGATGGGGGGAGAGGCGGAGGCAGCTGTGGAGAAAGCAAAAGGGTTTCTGCTTAAAAAGCGACGGACAAATCATCTGTATTTATAACGAGAAGTGTAAGATAAAGGGGACCCTATGGGGATGTCTGATAAATATCGCTTTCTTTCCCAGATCATTAGATCTAGTGTCTGTCGCTTTCCCATTTCTTAGCCTCCCACATGGTTATGGATCACTCGCTTTTCTTGGGTTACCAATAAAGAAGAATATTTGTAGCTCGGGGTTGAAATGAGGGGTGATCTGCGCTGCCGAAGCTTGTTTTCTTGCAGACGTTTCATTAGCCAAACTAGGTAACATCATCGGTGGTAGGTACTGATGACGTTACCTAGGTTGTGTAATGAAGCGTCTGCAAGAAAACAAGCAAGCTTCGAGAACAACCAAAGAGCCTCATTTTCTTGAATTGGTTTATTTCTTTGCTCGATATTAATTGCCACTGAAAAAGAATATTTGTAGCTCAGAAGTTGAACTGTGGGGTTCTTGCTTCCCTCTGAACTTGGTTTGTTTGCTTGCAGATTTTTCGTTCTCCAACTAGGTAACATCATAACTCAAGGTTAATCGCACCAAACTTGATTGCAGGAAATACTGTATTTTTAACTAGTGGTCAATGTCTGGAACGCTCTACCTGACTCTATGGTTTCTTCCCCAAGCCCCAAAAACTTTAACTTTGGACTGTCTACTATTGACCTCACTCCTTTCCTAAGAGGTCTGTATGGGGTGTGCATAAGCAGACCAACCGTCCCTGTCCTATTGTTTCTTTTATTTTTCTTATATGTATCCATGTATTCATAACTATGTTTTTACTTATACCTATTATCTTGTAAGCAATTGAAAAACCAAATAAAATAAAAAATAAATACTAGCTATGTTACCTAGCAATGAAATGTCTGCAAGAAAACAACCAAGCTCACAGAGCATCAAAGGACCTCATGGTATTGCTTCACAAAAAGGCAGCCTTGTTGCCCCTCTAAACCTTACACTGATGACGTTTCCTCATAAGGTAGTGAAATTGAGAGGTTGATTATGCTGATGTGGTTGCTTTGGTGATCACGTAAATAAATTTCCTCTGGAGGATCTGTTTTCAACTTGATCCTTCTGGTGCTATAACTGTTTACTTATAGCCACTGTAACTCAGTCCATCCTCCTGGCTGCTGGTCATCCTCTGCTCTATCCTGCTTCTTTGGGATCAGACATTCACTTTCATAGTGTCATAGTGTTGCTTGCGCGATTGTGATTTTTGTAGATATCGCAGCATGAATATTTTTACAAGGCCATCGCAGCTGCTCCTAACAATTGCATATTGGTTGATTGCTTTTTCTTTACTGTTAATGGGTAATCCTAAAAGCAGGAGATATATACTTCTTCATTGTCAATCCTGATTGTTGTACCTTTGTCATTAGATTGGTTGTCTTTATCTTTGATTTTAGGAGAAAAGATTTCCATTTTTTGACTATCAAGTAGCTACATTAGCATAATACAGATTGTTGATGTTTCTGCCTTCAGTTTTAAAACCAAATCTTCTTTCAGTCCAACTTCCTTTAATATACTGTATATTCAGACTTGAATAATTAAGGAGAGAGTATACATCCTTCTCTCACTTCTTTGCCAGCTTACAAAACAGTGCTCTATGCTCCTTATCCTTAGACACAGTTCAAAAAGATATAATGATCAATAGTATCAAAACCCTCTGTGAGATCAAGCAGATGTAGATGGATTGCTCTATTCCATCTTGGTCCTGCCAGAAATAATCTTAGTTGTACAAAACACACATTCTCATTGTTTCCTTGAAACGATACAAACTCCTCTTGTTCTTGTGAGCTATTAGTTTTTAAAAAGTGGTGGGTATATTTGAATTTAATTAATTTACCAAAATTTAGATACAGTATTTTGGTTATGGATACGATGCAAGTAACAAGGATATTTTGTTTCTTTTAGGATCTGAATGGAGTTCAGGAGTTCCAGAAGATAGCTTTTCAAGTGATGAAGGAGAGCAGGATGACGAAGTTGATGATACACCTAAGACTCCAGATACCAAAGTTAATGATGCAGAGAAATCCAAAGAAACAGGAAACGCTGGATGGGCTGAAGCCATGGCCAAAGTGCTTAACAAAAAGATTTCTAGTGATAAGCCCACTATCCTGTTGAAAAACAAGGAGCGGGATGTAGAACGAAAAAAAGAAAAACAAGAGAGATTGGAGCAGAGGAAGAAGGTAAGGAAGCAGTTGAATATTACCGCTACTATTCAAGAAATGTACAGTAGCTGAGATACAAGTTATGCTTAATGTATGATCACAATTGGAATAAAAATTTCCACTGCTAAGCAAGGTGGTTGTTAAATGACTTCCCCTGGTTTTCCTTTTTTGCCATCATTGTTAAGCGAATCACAGAACGTGTTAATCACATGGTCATTAAGCAAATACACATTCTCCCATTGGTTTTGCTTGTCAGAAGCTGGCTGGGAAGATCGCAAATGATGATCTCATGACCTGAGATGGTGCAGTCAACAGTAAATAAATGCTGCTTGCCAACTGCACGAATTTTGATCACGTGACCATTTGGATGCTGCGATGGTCATTGTAAGCCACTTTTTTTCAGTGCCACTGCAACTTTAAACAGTCACTAAATGAATGGTGGTTAAGTTGAGGATTCCCTGTATCACAAAACCCTGATTTTGGCAAGTTATCTATCATCAACTAGCTGTCTATAGAGCTTTGGGGTTGTTAAATGAAGATGATGGGCAACCATATAAATTGGATTGATAAATGTAAATGATCTGTTGTTAAATGTGTAAAATGAATGTTTTAATTCTGTTTTTATGTTACAAAATTTAGAGGTTGTCCAACTCTAGGTGGGTCTGGATGGCTTACACTTTTGAAAAGTTGCTATCCAATAGTGTGTGTGCACACGCACACACACACACACTATTGATAACATACTATGTCATGCCACCAGGTATAGGATATTACATGACTTCTACCTCCCTGCTCCTTGGAGGGGGAAAACATCTGTATTATTTTCATAGTGTATATCCTGTGTGATACACACTTTCAGATTCTTTGTCATTAAGAGGCAGATAATACATGAAATATAAAATTTAAAAATACAGAACAAAAAACATAAAAGGTAAAATCATAAACAGCCAGAGAAAATAAATGCACACACACACCCCAAACCTCCCCCCCACAACTTTCCAGGGTTCAACAAGGCCTGTAGAATGTTCAGGTTTTCAAAGCTATGTCCAAAAAGAATCTAATCTTAGTTTTGCACTATGGTTTAGAAGGAAGCCTTCTCATGGCTTCTCCCCAGTGAGACAGTTCTTAGTTACCTACATTTCTGGAGGGTATTTCATGAAGGAAATTGGGCACTTCAACTTAAAATCCTGGACAGCCTTCTGGTTATTTTATAGAAACTCAAGGAGTTTTTTGTTTTTTTTTTATCTTCTCAGCATTAAGTCAAAATTGTTTCAGGGTTAAAAGCAGACATATCTAGTAAACCATATTCTTATCCGTCTATGCCTTGAAGCTTTTCCTCTCTTATTAATGACAGCATAATGAATGGAGCTACTAGTTGCTAAATGACTTATATTCTTACAGTATATTCAGGACACAGTGTAAATCAATCTTTCTCAAACTTGGCAGCTTTAAGATGCGTGGGCCTCAACTCCCACAATTCCCCAGCCAGAAACCTAATGAACCTCCAGCCCCTGGCAACAACAGTTAAGCCATTGATGGGCTCCATATCCCCCTGGGGTCACAAAACCATATCTTCAGAGCCTTTTAAACAAAATATCAAGATGGGGGCCAATCTCTGCAGGGATGGTGCTCCACAGGGAGGGAGGCCGCTATGCAGAGTGGCCTTCTTGGCCCCATCAGATGGAACTTCTTAAGAGAGATAACCCATAGCAATCCCTGCCCTCTTCTGGTAGACACAACTGGGAAAAGTAAGTCCTTCAAATAACCTGGCCTTAAGCTATGTAGGACTTTAAAGGTGTCAACCAGAGGTGGTATTCAGCAGGTTCTGACCAGTTCTGGAGAACCGGTAGCAGAAATTTTGAGTAGCTCGGAGAACCGGCAAATCCCACCTCTGACTGGCCCCACCCCCATCCATTCTCTGCCTCCTGAGTCCCAGCTGATTGGCTGGGTCTTCTTTTGTTGCCCTGCAGAGGAGAATGGAGCTGGAAAGCAGGTTAGTGGGGTGGGAAGGGAATGGGGATTTTTCAGTATCCTTCCCCTGCCACGCCCACCAAGCCGCGCCCACAGAACGGTAGTAAAAAAATTTGAATCCCACCACTGGTGTCAACCAGCACCTTGAATTGGAGCCAGAAGCAAATCAGCCACCAGTGCAGCTCCAGCAAGAGAGAGAACACGTGTACAAATCTAGAGTTACACAAAATTATGTGGGCTTCCGCATTTTGAACTAATGAAATCTTCTGGATACTTTTCAAGGATACTTTTCAATTCAATTGAAGAAAAGCAAATTTATCCTTCCTGCAGGGAAAAAAAAAAGGGCTTCTCTGTGTCTTCCGAAAGTTGCTCTTTGGTGTGGGAGCATATCCGTAATGATAATGACTGTTCTCCTGTAGCACATTTTCACTTCAATAACCTTTAGCTAGAAAGGGTTGGTTCTTCCTTCAGTACTTTCTATTAAATGACTAATTTCTCCCCTGTGTTTGTAACCCAGCTGAATAAAAAGCGGGAATGGGAAATGATGTGCCGAGTGAAGCCGGATGTTGTCAAAGACAGAGAAGTTGAGAGAAACCTTCAGAGGGTTGCCACCAGGTAAAAGTAAACGTTTGGTCTTTGAAAAGATTTTAGATTTAGATTTAATAAAGATCTTGCCTTTATTATTTTTATAAATAACTCAAGGCAGTGAACATAACTAATACGGGCAGTCTTCAACGTGTGACTAAAGTTGAGCCCCAGATTTACGTTAAGTGAGACATCGGTTGCGTGAGTTTTGTCCCATTTTACAACCTTTCTTGCCGGAGTGGTTAAGTGAATCACTGCAGGCATTAAATTGGTAACATAATTATTGGGTGAATCGGCCTTCCCCAGTGACTTTGCTCGTCAGAAGGTCGCAAAAGGTGATCACATAACCTTAGGACACGGCAACTGTCATAAATATGAATCGATTGACATAGGTCTGAATTTTGATCACGTGACTGTGGGGGTACTGCAAAGGTCATAAGTGTGAAAAACAGTCATAAGTCACTTTTTCCAGCACCGTTTTAACTTCAAACAATCACTAAATGAACTGTTGTGTAAGTCGTGGACTACCTGTATTCCTTCTTCCTCCTACTTTCCTCACAACAACCACCCTGTGAGGTAGGTTGGACTTGGGACTGGCCCAAGGTCCCTGAGCCGGCTTTCATCCCTAAGGCGGAACTAGAACACACAGGCTCCCAGTGATTGGCCCAAAGTCATCTGCTGGCCTACAGGTGATTGGCCCAAAGTCACCAAGTCAGCTTTCATGCCCCATGGTGGGATTAGAACTCACAGTCTCCTGGTTTCTAGCCTCGAACCTTAACCGCTACAGCAAACCAAACCAAAAAGCTTTGCAGGGTGATCTCTTGATCAAATCAAATTCTTGGCTGATTTGAGTGACTTGTACAGGTAGTCCTCGACTTACGACCATAATTGAGCCCCAGATTTTTGTTGCTAAGTGAGACATTTGTTAAGTGAGTTTTGCTCCATTTTATGACATTTCTTGCCACAGTTGTTAAGTGAATCTGGCTTCCCCATTAACTTTGCTCGTCAGAAGGTCGCAAAAAGGGATCACATGACCCAGGACTCTGCAACCGTCACAAATATGAACCAGTCGCCAAGCATCTAAATTTTGATCATGTGACCCTGGGGATGCTGCAACAGTCATAAGTGTGAAAAATGGTCATGTCACTTTTTTCAGTGCCGTTGTAACTTTGAACCGTCACTAAACGAACTGTTGTAAGTCGTGGGCCCCCTGTATATGGGTCTATCTCATAAAATATCAGCAAAAGTATTCAGAAGTCTTATTAAAAAAAACATAAAATGTTATGTAGAATTAGACTGTAATGTATTAAATAACCGAGCTGGATTTCCTTGACTATTGAATAAGCTTGGTAGTCGAAAAAAATATTTCTGCCATCCTAACCCTATAGTTAGTCCTTGACAGTCACTGATTTGATGACTATTCAAAGTCAACAATAGCAGTGAAAAAAAAAGTGACTAGCCCTCACACTTAGAACCGTCGCAACATCCCCATGGTTACGTGATCAAAATACAGCACTTGGCAACTGGCATAAATATACAACAGTTGCAGGGATCCATGATCTCCATTTATGACCTTCCCAGCTGGCTTCTGACGAGCACAGTCAATTGCAGCGGGGAGCCGGATTATCTTAAACAATTCTAGCCAAAAAAAAAGGACCTAAAATTGGGGTGACTCACTTAAGTGCTTTGCTTAGCAACAGTAATTCTGGCCCCAGTTGTCGCTGTAAATTGAAGACTACCTATAATTAGGGTTCCTTGTTGAGGCTGTGACAGAGGGGCCATAAACATTGCTTCGGTCATTAAACCTAGCTGCCTAATGGTTCCTTTTAATTTCCAGGGGGGTAGTTCAGTTATTCAATGCAGTCCGGAAGCACCAAACCAATGTGGGTGAGAAGATAAAAGAAGCGGGCAGCTCTGAGAGGAAGCGAGCGAAATTGATCTCCTCAGTTTCCAAAAGAGACTTCATCAGCGTCCTCCGAGGAATGGATGGAAAGGAAATGGAACAAAACCCTGAGAGAAAGTCATCAAGCAGCCGTCAGGTAAGGGGTGTTCCGTCACTATTTTTAGCGGTGTCATAACTTTGAACAGTCACTAAAGAGGTGGCTCTAAGTCAGTGGTAGGATTCAAATTTTTTTTACTAACGGTTCTGTAGGCGTGGCTTGGTGGGTGTGGCAGGGGAAGGTTACTGTAAAATCCTCATTCCCTCCCCACCCCACTAACCTGCTTTCCAGCTCTGTTCTCCTGTGCAGGGCAACCAAAGAAGACCCAGCCAATCAGCTGGGACTCAATGGGAGGCAGAGAATAGATGAGAGCAGGGCCAGTCAGAGGTGGTTTTTGCCGGTTCTCCAAACTACTCAAAATTTGCGCTACCGGTTCTCCAGAACTGGTCAGAACCTGCTGAATACCACCTCTGTTCTAAGTCAAAGACACTCTGTACATGGACTTGAAAGGAATAGGAATATTTTTCATTGGCCAAGTGCGATTGGACACAAAAAAGGAATTTGTCATCGGTGGATAATCTTAGCGTACATACAAACAACAAAGTGATAGGTCAAAGATCATAAATCATATGATACAATCAATAAAGATACAAACAACAAGTGATAAATCGTAAGATAACAATAGGAGAAGGTAGTAGGAAAGATGAGATGATGAGAAGGGTAATAGCAATACAGCCCTACTACATGGGTAAATATAAGGCGGGAAATAGGTGTTTAGTAGAGTGATGGCACAGGGGAAAAACTCTCAGTGTATCTGGTTGTTTTGGCATGCAATGTCCTATGGAGGCGTCCTGAGGAGAGAAGTGGAAAGTTTATGTCCAGGATGCGAGGGATTTGTAGATATTTTCTCAGTCTTCTTTCTGGCTTATGCAGTATGCAGGTAGACCTCGACTTACAACAGTTCATTTAGTGACCATTTGAAGTTACAACAGCACTGAAAAAAGTGACTTAACGACCATGTTTCACACTTACAACTGTTGCAGCATCCCCATGGTCACGTGATTTAAATTCAGATGCCTGACAACTGGTTCATATTTATGATGGTTGCAGTGTGCCAGGGGTCATGTGATCCCCTTTTGTGACCTTCGGACAAGCAAAATCAATGGAGAAGCCAGATTCACCTCACAACCGTGTAATTAACTTAACTGCAGTGATTCATTTAACACAGTTTCAGTTGTGGTATGCTGAATTTTCCTCTACTTTCCATCTCCAACTTCTTAGAATAAACCGAAATCTGAAGACGCTCCAGCATGGAATATATTGCGAGACGATTACATGATGGGAGCCTCAATGAAGGACTGGGATAAAGAAAGTGAAGAGGAGAACAGTGCTGGAGGAGACAGCGACATTAAGCAGGAGAGCGAAAGTGACTCAGATCGATAATGTTCAGAGTCATCCAGAAATCCAGGGGTATTTTTGATGCTATGTAGGGATTGGGGATTAAAAGACACTTTTTTATACAAAGACCACTTTAAAGAACATGAAAGTTCTTTAGTTGGGCAGCCAATAAAATTTAACTAAACAGTAATGGGTTAGCTAATTTGTGGCTCTGTGGCACGCAGAGACATTTGTGCTGGCATGCAAGCCGCAGGCAAACTTACCTCACTGCTCACAGCTGATTTTCGGCCTGTTTGAGGCCTTTTTCAGCCTCCCAGAGCCTTGAGGAAAGCCTTTGCAGGCTGAAAAATGGGCCCGTTTCATCACTTCCTGTATTTCTGGAAATATAGGAAGTGATAAAACGGGCCCATTTTTTGGCCTGCAAAGCCTACAGAAGCTTTCCTCGAGCCTCTGGGAGGCCGAAAAAGGCCTCAAACAGGCCGAAAATCAGCTGGGAGGCACAGTGCAGGTAAGGGGGCGGTGGGGGGTAAGGATTGCACGCGCATGTGCAGAGGGCGGGGGGGCGCATTGCCTTCTGGGTGCTGGTGCACAAGCGCGCACGCAATTTTTGGCACAGGAAGCCAAAAAGGTTAGCCACCACTGGTCCATATGCTGAATCTTTGCAGTTAGGAAGGAGATGGGTTTTGTAGTGGAAACTAGACTGGTGGCCCCATCTGGCATCCATCATTAGATCAGTCATTTTACTTCGCGGGTTTATTTGAGGTTTTACCGACTTAATGTCTTTATTTATATATTGACTTAGTGAAAGCCTGAGAGCATAAGAAGATTTTGCTAAGAGTTGGTCTATAATGTCACACCTGTCTGGTGCCAGTTAAAAGCAAAGAACTTCAGTTAGCCCGGTGAAGCAAGAGTATTTCTTTTTGTTTATTTCTTACTTAGAAGCAGGTCAAATAGACTACTTCTGTAATAGGAGACAACATGTATTTATCCTTTTCCCTTATTTATAAAAGCATCTGTTCAGTGCTAATTTTCATTAGATCCATTTCAAATCTGAGAAACCTAGGGAGAAAACTTTCCATTTGTGGTATCAGTGGAAACAGGTTTTGATGTGCACATTTAAGTGGGGGGAATTCCATGATTCCTGCTGACTCATTCCATGAACTTAAGCAGCCGTTTGGCATTTCACAAGAAAAATAGGATAACTGTAACAGAAAAGTTCTTTGTATATATAGGCTGTGTATTTTGCCTTCTTTTCTGTCTATACAAGTAATTCTGTGTATACAAGTGAGCCCACTGTTCACATGGTAGCAAATGGTCTGGTTGCTAGAAACCAGAAATAAAAGCCAGTTTCCGGCAAAACCATTATAAACCATGGTCACGTGACCATGGGGCACTGCAAACAGCTGTAAATGTGGGCCAGTTGTGACTACCAGTTGGGGCAACTTTAGAACTTTGAATAGTCGCTGTTGAAAGAAAAACAGAATGATAAAATTTTAATCAGGCCAGATTTTGGTGGCCTTTTTAAAGGGAAGATACAGTGATGCAGAGCTGTTAAACTTACACCTTACTCCTGAATACTGTTTGTAGGGCGTTTTTTTCTAGTTCTGAGTAAGATATCTATCTGTCAACCTAATTTAAAATTTGAATGACTTTCCTTCCTTGTAATGTTGGAAAACCAACTTTTCCTATGAGGCTCTTCTGATGGAAGAAGCATTGACACATGTATTGGTTGTTTTTTTAAAATGTTAAACTCATAATACCATGTTGCCGTGTCTCATTTTTTCCTTCATGTTCTAAAACAATGATTTTTTTTTTGTTAGGCTATAGTGCTGCTAAGCTTTCAGTACATGGCCTACATAGTAACTCCTGCTGTTGTATGTGTGTGAGAAAGAGAGAGAAACCCATTTATTCTGAACAAGTAATTTTTTTAAAAAAGGATTATTTTGTTCTCACTTAGACAAAACCCATCTTAATTCTGTAGTATGCCAAATGTTTTGAATGCAAAACAATTTGAACTCAAAATGGTTCCATCTACCCACTCTGTTCTGAATTCAAAATGTTTTGAGCTTGAAACAGGTATTTCCAACTTTATTGGAAACGATCAATGGTGTTTTTTGACCAAGGAAAAAAATCCTGTTTTGAACACTGTAAAGAGGATTGATTTATAAGCTAGCCAAGACTTTTATCACAGCAGAAACCAGTGGCTGCTAACAACCAGTTGGGGGATGGCATCGGCTGCAGTAATTGTGCCAAAGAACCGTGATTTCAAGTATGTCAGTAAAATTTCTTGAACAACTCGCTTTCTCCATAATGTTTCTACTCCCTTGATTTAGTATTCATGATTCAGAGGTAGCCAAAGGCAGATTTAACAATATTTCCTAGAACTTACCTATTTAAAAGAAAGCATTTATAGAGCTGCCTGTCTACGAATGAGCTCCGGGAAGCTCCCAATCAAAAGAAAACAGCATATAAAATCATATTAAAACTATAAAAATAAACAGACAAAATCATTATTTTGTCTTAACTGCTTCGGGCGTCAAGGGAGATAACGGACTTCTAGTTTTTGCTCTTCTGGAGGATTCAGTGATTGTTACTTGATGCTGTTATAGTGTGTCTTGGACCTCTCAAGGTCCGACCCTTCGTCCAAGTTGTGAGAGGTGACAACAGGACAAAGTAAGGGTTTGCTAGGAGTGGGTGAAGATATGGGGTGGTCTTATGTTGCAGGATGGTCAGAGCAGCCATGAAGGAAGCTTTGGAAGCCATATTGAGACCAGATGCTCTCATGCTGCCACATTTTGAGCCTGGGAAAATGGAAGGGGGGAATTTCTTGGAGTGTATGTAGTTAGACATAATAACTTTCTTTTTCTAATTCAAGGTCATGTTATTTTGTGCATAAGTGAGGGGAAGTCTCAAGTTGGATGGTGATTGGGGCATGTGACGTGATGATGGGTGCAGGAGATGGATTTGTAGTTTTTATTTATTGCAAGGAAGCCCGGAACTATCAGATTTGGGATTCCCCAGTTTGTGCCAGTTTACTATCCAGATAAAAAGAATTTTGAGAAGATTTCTGTCTTGGAGTTATTGGTTGGAGTGGAGGTTTTCTGGAACGCTGACAGCCATCCTGAGTCACCCTGAAATGGCCTGGCTAAAGGGGCTCTGGTGAAGTTGCGACAGACCCAGCAAGCTGGCAATGGATAATCTATTGCTACAGAAATTAAAATGAGATACAACCGGACTGACGAAAGCATCAGAAACAACAAATACTTGGTGCCAAGTCAAACTTCTCTTTTGCAGTCATCCAATCTTATCCCAGGGCTTGAGGGGAAAAGCCGGGTCTTCAAAGCTTTGCAGAGGGATAAGAAATTTAGGAGGTTAGGATAACCTCAGTTCACTGGGTAATGAAACATATGCAAGACAACAGTCAAGCTCAGAGAGCACCAAGGATTTCTTCATTTCAACCAAGCAACAAATAGCAATAGAACTCAAGACTTATGTAAGGACCTCTCATTTCTAACTCCTGTTAGATAACAATCTGGGAAGGGATTAAGAATGGGCCCATCCTATCTGACCTGGGAGGACAGGTAAATGTGTTTAGGGAAAGATGGTCCTACCAATAACCTGGCCCTATGCCATTTAGGGCCTTAAGGATGATGCCCTTGAATTGCACCTGGAGAGAAACTGCAAGCCAATGCAGCTCTCATAACTCATAAAGCAAGCCTAGAGGTTTCCATTTACTATTCATACTGCTGCATTTTGGACCAGTTGAACTGCTGCTTGTGGCTCCCGTGGCACTGAATACTTGCACCACACCCTGCTTGATTGTTCCTTACCTAAGGTAATCTACCAATATGGAATTTGTCCTGTTTAGGAACACTCCCAGCTAGGTAATCTAATGCATTTTGTTAAAGATCATGTGGACAACCAAGACTCAAAGAGTATACTCTCAATTTGCAAAGTTTTGCTACTCCACCTGAAACTCTGTGTGCCAGGATCTTATTTTATAGCTGCATAGATTACTGTTCTCCTTGATGCTGGATATTAAAATCTATAGCTCACAGCTACTTTTATTGTGAATTTTATTGTAAATTACAACTGCTGTTTACAGCAACTGTAATAAAGTTTTATACCCTGCTATAGATCTTTTACACTCTGTTAAGCGAATTCAATAGCTTGCTCATTTCTGAGCTGGACAAGAAGCTTGAAAACTCCAAAGCATCCGAGGTTTATGGTTGAGTAAACCCAGGATGACTCCCTGTATCAGGCAAATAACAGAATAACAGAGGAGGAAGGGTCCTTGGAGGTCTTCTAGTCAGGCAGGAAGTCCTATACCATTTCAGACAAATGGTTGTCCAATCTCTTCTTAAATTTTCCAGTATTGAAACACTCATCACTTCTGGAGGTAAGTTGTTCCACTAGTTAATTGTTCTACCTGTTAGGAAATTTCTCCTTAGTTCTAGGTTGCTTTTTTCCTTGATTAGTTTCCATCCATTGCTTCTTCTGCCTTCAGGTGTTTTGCAAAATAAGTTGACTCCCTCTTCTTTATGGCAGCCCTTCAGATATTAGAAGACTGCTGTCATGTCACCCCTGGTCCTTCTTTTCATCAAACTAGACATACCCAATTCCAACAACTGTTTTAATACACTGCTCAAAAAAATAAAGGGAACACAAAAATAAGACATCCTAGATCTGAATGAATGAAATATTCTTATTAAATACTTTGTTCATTACATAGTTAAACGTGCTGACAACAAAATCACACAAAAATTATCAATGGAAATCAAATTTAGCAACCCATGGAGGTCTGGATTTGGAGTTACGCTCAAAATTAAAGTGGAAAAAAACACTTCAGGCTGATCCAACTTTGATGTAATGTCCTTAAAACAAGTCAAAATGAGGCTCAGTAGTGTGTGTGGCCTCCACATGCCTGTATGACCTCCCTACAACGCCTGGGCATGCTCCTGATGAGGTGGCGGATGGTCTCCTGAGGGATCTCCTCCAACACCTGGACTAAAGCATCCCCCAACTCCTGGACAGTCTGGCGCAACGTGGCGTTGGTGGATGGATCGAGACATGATGTCTCAGATGTGCTCAATTGGATTCGGGTCTGGAGAACAGGTGGGCCAGTCCATAGCATCAATGCCTTCGTCTTGCAGGATCTGCTGACACACTCAAGCCACATGAGGTCTAGCATTGTCATGCATTAGGAGGAACCCAGGGCCAACCGCACCAGCATATGGTCTCACAAGGGGTCTGAGGATCTCATCTCGGTACCTAATGGCAGTCAGGCTACCTCTGGCGAGCACATGGGGGGCTGTGTGGCCCCCTAAAGAAATGCCACCCCACACCATTACTGATCCACTGCCAAACCGGTCATGCTGGAGGATGTTGCAGGCAGCAGAACGTTCTCCACGGCGTCTCCAGACCCTGTCACGTCTGTCACATGTGCTCAGTGTGAACCTGCTTTCATCTGTGAAGAGCACAGGGCGCCAGTGGTGAATTTGCCAATCTTGGTGTTCTCTGGCAAATGCCAAACGTCCTGCATGGTGTTGGGCTGTAAGCACAACCCCCACCTGTGGATGTCGGGCCCTCATACCACCCTCATGGAGTCTGTTTCTGACCATTTGAGCAGCCACATGCACATTTATGGCCCGCTGGAGGTCATTTTGCAGGGCTCTGGCAGTGGTCCTGTCCCTCTTTGCACAAAGGCAGAGGTAGCGGTCCTGATGCTGGGTTGTTGCCCTCCTACGGCCTCCTCCACGTCTCCTGATGTACTGGCCTGTCTCCTGGTAGCGCCTCCATGCTCTGGACACTACGCTGACAGACACAGCAAACCCTCTTGCCACAGCTCGCATTGATGTGCCATCCTGGATGAGCTGCACTACCTGAGCCACTTGTGTGGGTTGTAGACTCCGTCTCATGCTACCACTAGAGTGAAAGCACCGCCAGCATTCAAAAGTGACCAAACCATCAGCCAGAAAGCATAGGACCTGAGAAGTGGTCTGTGGTCACCACCTGCAGAACCACTCCTTTATTGGGGATGTCTTGCTAACTGCCTATGCTTTCCACCTGTTGTCTATTCCATTTGCAGAACAGCATGTGAAATTGATTGTCAGTCAGTGTTGCTACCTAAGTGGACAGTTTGATTTCACAGAAGTGTGATTGACTTGAGTTACATTGTGTTGTTTAAATGTTCCCTTTATTTTTTTGAGCAGTGCATATGTTTTAGCTTCCAGTCCCTATTCATCTTTGTTGCTCTTCTCTGCACTCTTTCTAGAGTCTGAAAAACAAGATTAACTTGAGGTTCATTATTTTTTTGTATTCCAGCCTAGAGATGAATATTTAGAGTGGCATGGCAAAAATGGGCTGTTCTACACCTTTTTCTGGATCCCCCCCCCTTGAATCCTGTGAGTGAACTGGGCATAAAGAAAGCTTGGAGAAGGTTAAGTTGGGGACACGTTCACAAAATGGCTGCCATGGTTGAAGCTTGTCCATGGAGGAAGGTAAATGAGCGCAGAGATATTTTCTGGCGTGCTATTTATCCCCCAAAAGTCGCTTTAGGCCACCCACAAAGTTGATTTTTTTTTTCTGGCCACACATATTTTCCAGTAAAATACAGATTTGGCTATTCAGATGATGTCCGAGGTTTAAAATAGCTAAGAAGTAAATTTTGATCGCATGGCTGTAGAGATGGTATGAAACAGAGTCGTGATAAGGAGTAGTCATAAAGTGACTTTTTTCAGTGCCGGGTAACTTCAAGTGATCACTAAATAAATTCTTGTAAATCAAGGACTATTTGTAACAGGTTTGCCACAATCTCTAGAAGGTTCTATAAACAGGCATAGAATCAAAACCACAGGAAGTATTAGTACCAGTTGATAAACCTTAGTAAGATCACACCTTGAATTCTGCATCCAGTTTTGGTCACCACATTACAAAAAAGATGTTGAGACTAGTGCAAAGTGCAAAGAAGAGCAACTAAGATGGATTAAAGGCCTGGAAACTAAAACATATGAAAAACAGTTGCAGGTTCTGGGTTTGGCTACTCTGGAGAAAAGAAGGACTAGGGGAGACTTGATAGCAGTAGTATTTGAGAGGCTGCCACAAAGAAGAGGGGGTCAATTTATTTTCCAAAACACCAGAAGGCAAGACAAGAAATAACTGATGGAAACTAATCAAGGAGAGGAGCAACCTGGAAGTAAGGATAAATTTCCTGACAATGAGAACAATTAACCAGTGGAACAGCTCGCCACCAGAAGTTGTGGGTGCTTCATCACTGGAGGTTTTTAAGAAGAGATTGGGCAACCAATCTTTTGTTGAATCTCCTGCTTGAGCAGAGGGCTGGACTAGAAGACCTCCAAAGTCCCTTCCAGCTCTTCTGATTTTGATTCAATTCCTGGTTTCCAGAAGTTCAGCAATTAAGAAACTTTTTTTTCATATTTTATCAGTCTTTAAGTGTCTCTGACTGAAGATCATCTCGTCTTGTAAATCCAAATATTTACGGCAGCCCTTGCTGGGACAAACTTTTATGCAATGTTTCATGTTAAGCTGCTTAGCGATTGCACCTAAATAATATATTGCAGTCCTTTCAGATTTGCCTCAACCCTGTTTGAAAAGCCCTTGAATTTCAGAAGAGTTCACCTGGGGTAGAACTTTATGAAGGTTGCAACGTAAAGTTGCCCCAACACTCCTTTCTGTACCAACAGAAATCTGAGTACCTACCAGTAGGTAGTCTAATTACATGGGACAATCATTCCGAATTAATGTAGGTCTTAGTAAAGGAAAAGCATAGCTAGTGCTGTAATCCTGACCTAAATTATATTCCTTTGCAACGTGCTGGAAAGCAACACTAACATTTCCCAGAAAGTGGCTTCAACAGACTTTATCTTTGCAAGTTTATACAATTAGTCCTCCACTTACAACCATTCCTTTAGTGACCATTCAAAGTTACAACTGCATTGAAAAAAAGTTACTTAGTGCCAGACTTCGCAGCAGCATCCCTACGGTCGTATGATCAAAATTTGAGTGGCCATTAGCATGCATATACAACAGTTGTATATGCAACAGTTGTAGTGTCCTGGGATCATGTAATCACCATTTGTAAGTGTCCCAGCTGGCTTCTGGCAAGCAAAGTTAACGGGAAAGCTCGAATCTTTTAATGAGTGCATGGTTCACTTGACAATTGCAGCAATTCACATGACCACCCTAGTAAAAATGATTGTAAAATTGGGCATGACTCACTTATTGCCTCACTTAACAACAAAAATTCTGGTCTCAGTTGTGGTCGTAAGTCGAGAACCACCTGTACTTTTGCATCAGGAAAAAATGGTTCCCTCTGAAAAACAGCACAACAGTCAGCATGGTAGGTTGATGCTCCCTTTAAGTCAGGGGTGTCCAACCTTGGCAACTTTAAGACTTGTGACTTCAACTCCCAGAATTCTGGGAGTTGAAGTCCACAAGTCTTAAAGTTGCCAAGGTTGGGCACCCCTGCTTTAAGTAGTGATGATGTACGGGGTTTTTTTGTCCCTCCAAACACAAAACTATTGGTATATAATTGTGATGGTGAACCTATGGCACGCGTGCCATAGGTGGCATGTAGAACCATTTATGCGGTCACATGAGCCCCAGCCAAACTTACCTGCACTGCACATGCGCATGCCTCCCAGCTCATTTTCGGCTGGTTTGAGGCCTTTTTCGGCCTCCCAGAGGCTCGAGGGAAGCCTCTGCGGCCTCGGGAGGCCGAAAAACGGGTCTTCCGGAAATGCCCATTTTCAGCTCAGGAGGACCTCTGGAGCTCAGGGGAGGCCGTTTTCACCCTCCCAGGGGCTTGAGGGAAGCCACTGCAGCCTTTGAGGTCGAAAAACGGGCCCATTTCAGCACTTGGTATTTCCGTGCTTTTGGCACACAACAACAAAAAGGTTCGCCATCACTGGTATATAAGATAAAGTGCTTTGTAACCAGATTCACTTATTGTGGGAAGGCACAACAATTTGTTTAACCTGGTTGTCTTTTGTTGTGAGTGAATTCTGTTTCAACATGTTGCGTGAGCGTATAATTGAGATGGAGTTGTGCAAAAATATGTCTTGACATGTTGTATGAATTGCAGACACAGAACAGAGAAATCAAGCTGCAGAAGGAAGTTGGCCATATAATTATTACCCTTTGGGCCACAATCCAGTATTTGCTCAAGCTTCCGATTGCGTAAATCAAAAGTGCACATTGTCAGTATCAAAAGTATGAATATAACCTTTGCTCAGAGGCATTCCCATGTCATGCTAACCCATAAAATAATCTAAAAAGGTGCAAACCCAGTCTCGACACACTATGGATTCATAAGACCCACTGGTCATATGACTCAGCGGTGAATGTTAACATTAAACGAAGCAGAGGGAACCTTCAATGTCTATGGAGATTCTCACTCATCCAGGTCATGTTGTCCCAAAGGTGTTTTTTCAAGAGGCAACTGGACTTTCTGGTTTTTCTTTGAAGACGTTTCGCTTCTTATCCAAGAAGCTTCTTCAGTTCTGGCTTCAGAACTGAAGAAGCTTCTTGGATAAGAAGTGAAACGTCTTCAAAGAAAAACCAGAAAGTCCAGTTGCCTCTTGGAAAAAGCACCTTTGGGACAGGTAGTCCTCAACTTACAATCACAATTGGTACCCAGAACTTCGGTTCCTAAGCAAGCCGATTATTGAAAGAGCTACACTCAATTTAACAACCTTTTTTGCCAGTGATTCAATGAATCATGAATCTGACTGCCCCCACTGACTGTGCTTATGGGCTGCGAAGGTCGCAAATGGGGATCAGATGACCCTGGGATGCTGCAACCTTAATAAATACATGCTTGTTGCCAAGCAGCTGATTTTCTGAGTACATGAAGCTGGAGATGCTGTGATGGTCATAAATACAAGGACTAGATTATAGATCACTTTCCCCAGTGCTGTTGGTGTCTTTGATTGCTAAACAAATGGTTGTAAGGTCAAGGACTACCTGGAAGAACCATGTTTTCAAATTCTATCAAATAATCTGCTAACTGTCAGAATGGTAAATACAGGGAGTCCCCGACTTACGACCACAATTGAACCCAAAATTTATGTTGCGAGATGGGTTGGGAAATAACCATCTTTTACCTGCAAGGCTGATATACAAAAGATTGGTCATTATAGAAGAATTTCGTCATAAATGTGAGTTGTGAAGATACCTGATGTACCAATAAATGTACTTTGTTATGGATGTCTTGTGGAATTATATATCTGCATCTGCACAGCTACAAATCCACCTCTGTGCATGAGACAGGACAGTAAAAGATGGTTATTTCCCAACCCATCTCGCAGCGGCAAGCTGCTTATCAGTTCATGAGTCCAGGCAAGAATGGAGGGAAACCTCCCTCAACCCCTCGAGGGTCAATTTAGTGACCCATCAGGATTACAGATGTAGCCACGTGACATGAACTACATTTCCCAGGATACCTTTAACTACATTTACCATGATGCCCCTTAAGGGGACAGCTCATAATTCCTATATAACTATACAATTCCATAGACTGTCTGGGACAGCACAATCAGAGAGCAACCAGAGACCCCTCCAAGCACTTAATAACTTTATTGTCACTTTATATGTACTCTACTTGGCATATATTAAAATGTAATTTCAGTGCATACATCTCTCAAAAGGTCACCACCTCCAACATACACTACATACATATGGCTAAATAAATAAATACAAAATTTTGCATTTATGCACATATATGACACAGAAACAATACAGTCTAGTTTGGATGCATATATGTACATGGCGAGAGAAGCGAATCTTGCGAGTTTACCAGATGGACAACATAGGGAACAAAGCTGTTACAGAATCTGGTAATCCTGCTGTAGATAGTTTGAAACCTCCTCCCCAGAGGAGAGCAACAGAAACAGACTGTGAAGCGGGTGTGTGGGGTCTCTGCTTTGAGCTACAAGCAGTATCCTGAATAACAGGAAGTGAGCTTCCTATAATCATCTCCGCTGTCTGCACCACTCTCTGTAGGGACTTTCTCTCTGAGCCAGTGCTGCCTCCAGGTCCAGCTATCGCAAGGGTCTTCAAACTTGGCAAGTTTGAAGACTTGTGAACTTCAACTCCCAGAATTCCTGAGCTAACATGACTGGAGGAGGAATTCTGGGAGTTAAAAGTCCACCAGTCTTAAAGCTGTCAAGTTTGAAGACCCCCTAGGATATTGGAAATTTAGTCGGTCAAGCTTGACATGAGTCTAATCATCTCCCTTGCTAGGCTCTCAAGCCTCGGAAACACAACCACAACAGCTTTATTTCATGTCCTTTTTATTTCTCAGGCTCCCCTTCCACCACTACGCCAATTAGGCATCTTATAACCCTCCCCTCCCCCCCCAAAAGCCACACACTTTTACATTCAGGAAGCCAAACTGGTGCCAGGCAATTGCCACGGTGCATTTTTTCTGCAGATGAGGCTCGGGGCTGCCACCCACTTGTGGGGGGGAGGACCATGGCTCCTCCAGGAGTGGAGGGGCAGCCATGGTCCTCCCCCCCACAAGTGGGTGGCAGCCCCGATCCTCATCTGCAGAAAAGATGCACTGTGGCTCCAGCGGTGGCAGATTGCTGCCAGTTCCCCAAGGTTGCAACAACAGCAGCAGCCGCTTGCCCTCGGAAGTTGTGGGAGCTTCATCACTGGAGACTTTCAAGAGGAGATTGGACTGCCCTTTGTCAGAAGCGGTGTAGGGTCTCCTGCTTGGGCAGGGGGTTGGACTAGATGACCTACAAGGTCCCTTCCAACTCTGATTATCTATTATCTGCTTCTGGAGACGCCCAGCTCGGCTC
The DNA here is from genome assembly GCF_049901735.1 of Notechis scutatus. Lineage (NCBI taxonomy): Eukaryota > Metazoa > Chordata > Lepidosauria > Squamata > Elapidae > Notechis > Notechis scutatus. The sequence continues at coordinate 10,276,203 of NC_142009.1, read as the reverse complement.
CATCCATCCAGACCCGAATAGCAGCAGTAGCAGCGGCGGCAAGGTTATGCCTAGTGGATTCTCCCAGCAGCCAATGATCAAGCCGGGCGATCCGCTCAGGCCACTGGCGTCTCCTTATTGGCTCCTCCTCCCCCACCAGGGCTGGCCTGATTGGTGACGCCCACGGCTTGGGGTGAGTGCGCCGCGCCAATAGGGAGAGCGCGTGTGGCTTTGCGCCGGGGACTGGGGAAGTGGGTTGGGGAGGCCGGGGAGGGGTTAGAGAGGGGATTGACCTGGAGTAACCTCCCCCCCATCGCCCCAGGCCCGGCAGGAGGAGGAGGGATGCTCCCAGCGGAGGAGGAGGGTGGCCGCCGAAGGGAGCCCCGGAGAGCCAGCAGGAGGCGGCTTTTGCATTTGCAAAGTGGGAACCAGCAGCAGGAGGAGCCTGCCTGCGGCCGGGCTCTTGCACCCATGCGCTCCCGCTGAATGGGAGAGCGCCCGCCCGCCGCCTCGTCCACGCCACCCGCCAGAGCATCCGCCGTTTGCTGCGCCAGGCCCGGAGAGCACGGAGAAGATCCCCGCTTGTGGCCCGCGGGCGCCTTCAGGTGAGAGAGAAGGGCGCCCCCTTTAGGGATCGGCGGCGCTAGGGAAGGATCGGGGGGGGGTCAAGGATCTCCGAAGGAAGGGGGAACCTCCCCGTGTCCCCCCCCCTCTCTTTCCTTCCTTCTCGCTTTTTCTTTCACTCCGCCCGGATCTCCCTCCCCGCTGCTGGGGATCGAAAACAGGTGGTCTCTGGCGCGCGATCTCTCCAGGGGCGCCGGGGGAATCCAGATCGGGGCGGGGGAAGACTCCCGGAGGGATCTCCCAACCGGCTCCTGATCCTTTTCGTCTTCCTCCTCCTCCATCCAAAAAAAACCCCCTTTCCTCCTCCAGGTTTAACAAAAGAAAACATTGGCTCTGGAATAGTTCATCTGGTGCCTAAACCGGGCGAATTTGGGTAAGGGTGGTTGTTTTGAGGCGGGTGGGGTGTGGGTGTGGGGGGGTTGATCGAGAGAAGGGGAGGCTTTTGTGAAAGGTGGGAAGAATGGGATCCGGCCCCAAGGAAAAGAGCCACAGAGATCTTGTTCTCCGCCCCCAGAGGGATCAGCGGTACAAGTTGTGGTGGAACAAACCTGTGTAAATAAGCCGGCTCGTTTGGGAACGGATGCTGATGATGAAATTGTAGTCAGACACGTCTGAATGGAAAGTAAAATGGGGAAAGTCAAGATCGTTTTCCCTCTCTCTCTCTCTCTCTCCCCCACACACACCTCAGGGAACAGTGTTTCTCAACTTTTCAGAGGTGTGGACATCAACTCCCAGAATTCCCCAGAGTGGACTGTGGCTGATGAATTCTGGGAGTTGAAGTCCACACACCTTAAAGTTGCTTTAAAAAGACTTTGAAGTGTCTTCCCTCTTGCTGACTGCACTTGTATTTTATTGATTGATTGATTGGATTTATATGGCCGCCTATTTGCCCATGGCTACTCGAGGCGGCTTACAGAATGTAAAACCACATTTAAAACGATAAAGACTAACAAAAAGAATCAAATAAATTAATAAAGTATAATAGAACAAACTCACTCCCCCACGGCAGCAGATCACACAAGCCAGTTGATTGTGCTGTTCTTAAAAGATATGGAAACCTTAATCTCGGCCTTCTTACTGATCAAGGAGAGGTTCAGGATTTTAGGGAGCTGCAGGTACAGGACCTCCATTCTTTGCTTTCAGAAGGATGAGGAGGGGGTGCCTCGATTTTGGGAGAATGGACCAAGGTCCCAGCTCTCAAACCTCCATGGAGGAAGGGATCTTTCAAAGGGCCCAAACTGGAAGGAAACAGGGAGACCTGTTAGTAAAGGAAACAAATCATTCAACAGGTGTTTCAAGGATGGAAAGTTGGCTAGAGAAGCTTTTCATTTACCTTCTCAGCATATTTTCCCCCAGTGTCTTAATCCTTTTGATAGATCTGCTTGCTGATCAGAATGAAAAATCAAGAGAAGGATCTAGTATGGGCTTGTAAATGGTCTCCTTTGAGTCTAGTTCCTCAACGGGGATTTAAGATCATGGACCATAATCTATTTTTGACAGCAGTATCAAAGTGATTTAACCTGGCTGTTTGTCTTCTTTTTATTTTCTTTTAGTCAAAAGACCTGGGTTTTTTTTTTGGTGAGCTCCAAGGAAAATCCAGCTTGTCCCAAGTTATTTAATTAGATTTTTATTCCATCTTTATTACTTTATAAGTAACTCAAGGCAGGGGGCATACATAATTCTCTTTTCTCCTCCTGCCTTTCTCACAACAACCCTGTGAGGTAGATTGTACTGAGAGAGAATGACTGGCCCAAAGATTTTCATGCGTGAGAATTACAGTACATTTCCAAGATTAGCTACAAATTTGTCTGACTTTCTATCTTTCTTCCTTTCTCTCTCTTTTCTCTTTCTCTTTTTACTGTTGCACTCTCTCGCTTTCACTACATTTCTCCTCCTTCTTTTCTCTCTCTTTCTTTCTTTTTCTTTTTCCTCCTTTCTCTATGGCCTGGCATGAAATATGCTGAATGTTCGTCCCAAATGCCCAAACTGAAATAATATATAAACATCTGTGTGGGTAGTGATGGGAATGTGAACTATAGTGGTTTGATTAAGATCTTTCCTGAAGCCAGATGATCTCTACTGGGTGTAAAAACATCTGTTCATGTGTTCTGTTCTGACATTCACAGGTTTTATAATTCAACCAGCTGCAATCTGTCTTCGGTAGTTTCAAAACTTTTCATCCGATACCTGTGGTGATCCACTTCTTAATTCATTTTCTTTTTTGATCATCCCAGAGATTATAGACAGAATAAACATTTTCTGTTCATGTTGAATAGAATTGCCACTGAGTCTTGTACAGTTATGGGCCAGCAGACTTGTAGAATGGTTCATATCCACTTTGCTGTGGATAAAAAAAATTGCAATTTCAAGAATCGGGGAGGTCTCAAGGCTGTGATGTAGCCTCTGTTAATTTTCCTTCCTTAGATAAAGGGGAATATTGGAAGCTCAGGGTTGAAATGAAGGGTCCTTGGTGGTCTGTGAAGTTGGTTGCAGACATTTTATTACCAGAGTAGGTAATATCATCAGTGCTAGTAAGGAGTGGGAATTTGCTCTCAGTTTATCTTCTAGCTGTTTGTTTTGGTATTTTTTTTTCTTCCCCATTTCCCTACCAGCAATTAGCACCCAGATGAGCATAGTTTATCTCCAAGGTTAACATCAGACCAACAAACAACTAAACAATACCCCAATCAAGGAACTGCAAAACTAACCAACAGTAAACATTTGGCTGTTTTCTTATAGACCTTTCATTACCAAACTAGGTAATATCATCAGTGTTAGTAGGGAGTGGAGCTGGTTCTCATTTTATATAAACCCCACTCCCTTCTAGCACTGATGATGTTACCTAGTTCGGGTAATGAAACGTCAGCAAGAAAACAACCAAGGTCAGAGAGCATTGTCATTGCATCAAACTAATTAATATCAAGCAAGGTTTATAATCATGAAACCTGTAATCAGAATATTGATTCATTTATTAGATTGCCACCCTGCTTATCCCATAGCATGTATAAGATTCGCTTCTCTGATTTTATCTCCACAGCTATAACCCTATGAAGTAGATTTTGCCGAGAAAGGGACTGGCCCAAAGTCACACAGGGTGATTCCAGCCCGAAGAGGGATTGGAGAACTAGATTCCTCTATCCCAGGGGTGTTTAAACTCAAGGCCTGCGGGCTGGATCCGGCCCTCATGGTGCTTAAATCTGGCCCGCAAAGGCCTTGGCTAGTGAAAAGGAGGCGTGGGGTAAGAGCCCTGTTTTCAGGCTGGACAGCCTCTTGCTGGCCAAAACGGGTTGCGTGCGGTGGGCCCTATGCCCCCGTTTTGGCCGGCAGGGTGCTGCAGGAGGCCATCAAGCCCATCTCACAGCCCTTCCCCCCCTCCCTGGCCCGTGGAGGAGAACTATGCTGATCCGACCCTTGAAGAAATCCAATTTGACACCTCTGCTCTATTCCTACTTCAACACCTTAATTATTATGTTGGAAGCTTGGCTCTATAACACAGGAGTCAAACTGGCGCCATCACATTGCCGTCACATGAAGTATTCGTGACACTTTTCCCCTTCGCGGAGCTGGGGTGGGTGTGGCCTGCATGTGATGCATCTGGCCCGCAGGCCGCCAGTTTGACACCCCTGCTCCAGTGCTGGGATTCAAATATTTTTACTACCGGTTATGTGGGTGTGGCTTGGTGGGCATGGCTTGGTGGGCGTGGCAGGGGAAGTTTACTGTAAAATCCCCATTCCCTCCACAGCCCACTAACCTGCTTTCCAGCTTCGTTCTCCTGTGCAGGGCAACCAAAGAAGACCCAGCCGATTGGCTGGGACTCAATGGGAGGCAGAGAAGAGATGGGAGCGGAGCCAGTCAGAGGTGGTATTTGCCGGTTCTCCAAACTACTCAAAATTTCCGCTACTGGTTCTCCAGAACTGGTCAGAACCTGCTGAATACCACTTCTGCCCTGCTCTATAATGTGGTTAAACACATGAAACGTGATAGAAATTAAAATTAAAATTTAGATCCTGACTCTGATTGCCTCCTAGCGAATAATACTTTTAATACTATTTTATCTGTGATAAAGCAGCAAGTACCGATATGATGGATTTGTCAAAATGAAACATTTAATAGCTTTCATTCATAACTGTATATAAGTCGTCATTGACTTAACAACCATTCATTTTTAGCAACCGCTTGAATTTACAGCCACACTGAAAAAATGACTTAATAACTGGGGCTCGTACTGGTAGTTACAACAGTTGTGGTATCCCCATGGTCCAATGATCAAAATTCCGGTCCTAGGATCATGTGAGAAACACTGATCTAGATAATTTATTTAATTAAATTTATTTGCCACTTATCTCACCACAAGGTGATCTCTGAATGACTTAACAATGTAAAAAAAAAAAAAGCAATGTTGAATGCATGTTGAATTTAAACCTCATCTGATACAGGAGAATAATACTGCATAACGTTTTAAGATGCTGTCGAATTATAAAATCAAAAGTTGGAGACTAGTTTAAACTCAATTATTCTAATCTTTGTCCGTTACCTATTCTGTATGATGAGGTATCAGATATTTGAAGATTGCTATCATATCCCCTGTTAGACTTTGTGTGTGTGTGTGGTTATGCTGCAGTTAAATTCTGCATATACATTAAATTAACAGAATGGGTTCCAGGTTTCCAACCAGAAGGACTGTTACCGGTGGGATTTAGGAGGTGTTTTCTTTGGAAAATTCTCCGCCTGCTCCTTAAAATTTGGTTGGCCTTGTCTATTTTACTCTTTAGGAAAACTTTAAAAAATTGGCTTTTTTCCAGGATGATATATAAGCCTCTCCTGCAAAATGCAGTAGCTACCGTGTTTCTCATATAATAAGGCCGGGTCTTTTTTTTTTTTTTTTTGAGTCCCGAAAAAATGGCTAGGCTGTCTTTTCGGGGGTGACTTAATTTCCCCCCATCTTTGGGCGGGCGGGCAGCGACGGCTTGGATGTTGACCTTGGCGTTGGTGGGGCACTTCGTATCGGGGTCAACGCAGGCAGCACCATACCTGGGTGTGCAACAAAAGTACTTCCTAATGGCAAGCCCCCCCCACCATTCCCTCAATTTCGCATGTTTTAATATAGGCCTTAATTTTGGGGGGAGGGGCTTAATTTCATTTCATGCCTATAAAATATGCTGGGACTTCCTATTGGGGGAGGCTGTATTGTTGGAGAAACAGGGTATTAGATTTGTTTGCTTTTGCCGTGTTGTTTTGCCGTGTTGTTTGCTTTGTTCTTATTGATATTGTTGGTTTCAATTATAAATGGCATTTTCGTTTAGCTTTACCAGTGTGTGTTGCCTGTGAGGTTTTTTTGTTACTATATATTTTTTAATTTTTTACTATTAATCTCTACCATAATAATAACATCATCATCTTGATGTTGATACCACATAGTTTTATGGAGTTGGGTGCTTTCTAAATCAAATCAGTTAAAAACATCTAATGCAAATCCTAAGTTGCATTAACAGAGGGATACAATCGAGATCAAGGGTGGTACTAATAGCACTCTAATAAAGTCTTAGTAAGACCACACACCTAAGGACTGCATCCAGTTTTGGCCACCACATTATAAAAATAGATGTTGAGACTCTAGAAAAAGTACAGAGAAGAGCAACCAGGATGATTAAGGGACTGGAGACTAAAACATATGAAGAACGGTTGCAGGAACTGGGCATGGCTAGTCTAGTGAAGAGAAGGACCAGGGGAGACAGGATAGCAGCCTTCCAATATTTGAGGGGCTGCCACAGAGAGGAAGAGGTCAAGCTATTCTCCAAAGCACCCGAAGGCCAGACAAGGAATAATGGATGGAAACTGAACAAGGAGAGATTTAACCTGGAAATAAGGATAAACTTTCTGACAGGGAGAACAATCAACCAATGGAACAGAAGTTGCCCTCGGAAGTTGTGGGAGCGCCATCAGTTGAGACTTTCAAGAAGAGATTGGACTGCCATTTGTCAGAAATGGTGTAGGGTCTCCCGCTTGGGTGGGGGATTGGACTAGATGACTTATAAGGTCCCTTCCAACTCTGAATATCTGTTATTATTATCAGTATCTAAATCAGGAAATAAATATAGGTAATCCTGAACTTATGACCTCAATTGAGCCTAAAATTTCTATTGCTAAATGAGACAGTTGTTAAGTGAGTTTTGCCCCCATTTTATGACCTTTCTTTCCACAGATGTTAAGTGAATCACTGCAATTGTTCAGTTAGTAACACAGTTGTTAAATTTATCCGGCTTCCCTATTGACTTTGCTCATCAGAAGGTTGCAAAAAGTGACCCTTTGACCCCAGGATAACGCAACCATCACAAATATGACCCAAATTTTGATCACGTGACCATGGGATGCTGCAAAGTGTGAAAAATGATCATGTCACTTTTTTCAGTGCCATTGTAACTTTGGTCACTAAACGAGTGATTATAAGGTTGGTCTCAGATCCTTCATCAGCTTGGTGATTTTTCTCTGAACTTGCTCAATTTTGCCGTTGTGTTTTATTTGAGCTTGATCCTAATGTACTCAAACCAGCGTCACTGCACCCAAATAAAGTCCTCAGAGAGGCCTCTTCCCTATCTTAAGGAATCTGAACTTTTCCAGAAGCACAAAGTAGAGGTAGTGACCACAGTTGGAACCAGAAGTCTCATCTCTAATCAACATGGTCACTGAGAGTAAAACATTATGTGGCTCTGATAGACTTAATGGCATCTCTTCCCATTTGGTCATTAAGCAGTTGTGTGGGTGGTTGAGTGAGTCACTATGTAATGGTGACTTGCAGCTTTACGAAGGGCTTCTCCATTGATTCTGCTTTTTGTGAAGGGTTCAAATCTTGAGCATGAGCCAGCAGGGATGGGCATAAGTGGAAGAACTAGTCGTAAAACCAGAACTGGGACTGTTTTTCGGTGCCATCGTAACTTCAGACAGTCACTTAACAGGCAGTTGTTAAGCAAAGACAACCAGAGATGGGCTGCTGCCGGTTTGCACCGGTTCGGGCAAACTGGTAGTTAAGATTATGCGCAGTTTGGCAAATCCCACCATTGGCTGGACCCGCTCCCGCTCATTTTTAGGCTGTTTTTCAGGCTGTTTTCAGGGCCAAAAATGGCATTAAAAAAGCCGTTTTGGGGCTGTTTTGGCCGTTTTGGGGGCCAAAAACGGTTTAAAAAACAGCCTGAGTATGGCCCAAAAATGGCCTGAAAAAGGCCTGCAAAACAGCATGGAAAAAAAATTGGCAGGGCCAGGAGCAGCCAGTGGTGGGATTACCTCTGCCTTTGAGGTGAGTGGCTGAGAGGCAGGGCTGGGTGTGATGACTGATGTCACCCACCCAGTCACATGACCAGCCAGCCACGCCTACCCAACCAGAGAACCAGTTGTTAAAAAATTTAAAGCCCATAGAAGAAGACATCCTATATCTTTAAAAGAGGAGGACAATCCTAGATAGTTATGGAAGACACCTTTAGTGCAATTCCCAAAGGATTGAGCATACTTGGAGATTATGGATTGGAAATGGACTGTTGCAATAATAACGAAAGAATATTGTGGGATAGGATTTGCCTAGCTGAGTAGATGTTTCCCAGAAACACTTAATAAAATTATGTATTGCAGGCCTCAATTATTAGTAAGAAGGTCATTCTTAGTAAGGCATTTCTTACCAAGGTTGTTAAAAATGGAAACATTATGCTAGACAGAGGGTAAGACCAGAACCAAAACTGCAAGGTGACCCAACTAGTCATCAGGATAAAGTTTCTGAATGTACAACAGCCAGGCTGCCAAATGAAGTAATGAATTCTCTGCCTGATGTCTCTAAACTTTAGTCACTCTCTCTCTCAGCCCAAACCACCTCACAGGGTTGTTGTTGTGGGGAAAATGGGAGGGGGGAAACGTATTGGATATGTTCGTTATGTTGAGTTATTTGTAAAAACAATAAACGTGAGATACAAATAAATAAATCGGAATTTATTAACCTTGGCAACTTTAAGATGTGAGGACTTCAACTCCCAGAATTCCCCAACCAGGATTCTGTCCACTAGTTGCCAAGTTTGAGAAAGATTGTTCTAAACAAGAGTTGGACATTCATTTGTCAAAGATGCTGTAATCCATTTTGGGTTGGATCCAATCTGGGTTGGATGATCTCTAAAAGCCCTTCCCAATTGTATTTATATTTATTTGAATTTTTTTTTTCAGAAAAAAAAAATCACAAAATGATCCCAGCTCAGTTCTACGCTTTTTAGATCATGTTCTAAGTATTTCTAACCTCTCTGCCAGCCTTCTCCATCTTGGGCCCTTTCCAAATATATACACTTCAATTCCCAGAATTCCTGATCCAATGAGGCAATTTCTGAGAATTCTGGGAATTGAAGTTCATAATCTGCAAAACAATTTGGTGAGGAAATCCGCCTCAGGCCACATCGCTCTTTATATAAAGTGAGAAGCAATCTAAAAATATTTTCTTGGGAGCAATCCTCATTACAGAGTTGACCTTTGAATAAATATGCACAGGTTAATGCTGGTAATCTCCTATACAGGTAGTGCTCAACTGATGTCTGGTTGCTTAGCAACTGTTCAAACTTCTGATGAACCCACATGGGGGGGGGCACTAATGACCCGGATTCAAAAATCTGATGGTTCCCCCCTGCCCCCCGTGGCCACGTGACTGCATTTTGGGTGCTTGGCCACAGAGTCACATTTGCAGCAGTGTTCCATAGTTCCATGACTGCAGTTGATGACAGTTTTACCAAAAAAAATGACATTTATTTCCAGTTTTCAGCAAAAGCACACCCATGCTGGTTGGGGAATTCTGGGAGTTGAAGTCTACACGTCTTCAGGTGGTCAAAGTTGGAAAACACTGCCATATATTGCTTATAGAGCTCATCCACAAATAAGCAGACCCTGATTTTTTTTTAACACAAGTACCATGAAAAATGCACCACCTGCAGATAAGCTGACTGTAAAAAATTAAAAGGTATGAACATTTTGAGCTGGGTGTCACATTTTTCAAACTATCTCATTAAAAGTTTGAAGGGTCGTCTTACCTGGGTGGGCTTATTCGCAAATATATATATATTATAACGTCATTCTGTTTCATTATTAAATCAAGTTAATTCCTTTATTTTATTATATAATTATTATATTTTCAACTTACTGGTCATGCTGAATATGCTCCGAATTGTAGATGCAGTATTTATGCAGGGTTGCATGAGTTGGAAACTATTTTAAGGGTTCTTCTAGTGTACAAAATTCGAGAGAGGATGGATTAAAGTGATACTTAAGGGCCTGAGAAGGAGATCTTTAGCTGGCAGGCCAGAATGCAGTTGCTCCTTTCTTATCCCTGATGGAGAGAAAGGAGGAGATTGGAGGTAGAGGTTAAGAACGTTCAAGGCAGTGGTGGGATTAAATTGTTTTTACTACCGGTTCTGTGGGCGTGGCTTGGTGGGCATGGCTTGGTGGGCATGGCATGGCTTGGTGGGCGTGGCTTGGTGGGCATGCAGGGGAAGGATACTGTAAAATCCATTCCCTCCCTACTCCAGGGGAAAGTTTACTGCAAAATCCCATTCCCTCCCCAGCCCACTAACCTGCTTTCCAGCTCTGTTCTCCTGTGCAGGGCAACCAAAGGAAACTCAGCCGATCAGCTGGGACTCAGGAGGGAGACAAGAGATGGGGGTGGGGCCAGTCAGACGTGGTATTTGCAGTTCTCCGAACTACTCAAAATTTCCGCTACCGGTTCTCCAGAACTGGTCAGAACCTGCTGAATACCACCTCTGGTTCAAGGTACCTTGTTGATAGGTTGTCACCACACACAAGAGTTGCTGTGATGAATGCTCTAAACCAGGGATGTCAAACTGGCCCGCAGGGTTCTTAGATCTGGACTGTGGGGCTGCCTTGGAAACAGCGAAGGACCGATCCGTGGTGCCTCTGCCAGCGAAAATGGAGCTTGGAAGGGTTGCAAGGGGCCCTCCTGAGTTCCGTTTTTCACTGGCAGAGGGTTGCAGGAGGCTGAAAATGGAATATGCAAGGGCTGTGGGCATCATTCCCGAGCTATGTTTTGGCTTGCAGAGGGCTGCAGGAGGCCATCACAGCCAAAAATGGAGCTCGGGAGGCCGTTTTTGCTGGCAGAGCGCTCTGGCCACCACAGGTGCCCCAACACGAATGACGTTGAGCTGGCCACGGCCACCCTGGCCACGCCTCCCCCCCCCCCAGGTCAAACACAACCCTGATGACATTGAGTTTGACACCCCTATTCCAAACCAGTGGCCCCCAATCTTTGGGGCATCTCATCCTGGGCACCCTTTTTTTGAACTATTACCATCTGGCAGATGGTACAGAATAATAAAAACAAGGACAAATAGGCTGAAAAACAGCTTCTATCCGAGGGCAGTAACTCTATTGAATTCTGCTGTATAGTATTGGTGCAGCGTCAAGGGTTTTCGGTTCAATGTGTGGAGTATGAAGGATGTGTGTTTGTGTTTTATTTTCATGGTCATGGTTATGATGTGCACTGAAGATGGTGTTTGATTTTGTTGTACGAGGTGCAATGACAATAAAGTAAACTAAACTAAACAGGCACCAGTTCCGTGGAGAAAGGCTTTTCCGTGGACCAGAGGGGGTACGGTTTCGTGTGCTGCCTGCATCCCATGGGTGGGGCTTTGCTTGTTTGTGTGGCCCAGTTGCTGGCATGCTGTGGACCGGTGCCATTCCACGGACTGGGGTTGGGGACCCCTTCTCTAAACATTTGCCCTATAAAGTCACACAGATCCATTCTGAGTTGGACTTCTCAAAAGGAGGTCCAGAGTTGGCCATGGCATGGTCAAGCTTTCAGCCTGCGATTCTGTAGGGGAAAAAGTGGCAGAATCTGGGAGCAGAGTTAAAAGAGGGATCAGGGTAACTTTGTAGTAGATTATTGCAAAGCATTCCACGTGGGGCTGCCCCTTGGAAGCTACAGCTGGTTCAGAATACAGGTAATTTTTTTCCTACACTCCAAACCGTAGAAATGGTGGTAGATTTTAGGAGAAACCCTCCTATACTATCACCTCTTAACAATACTAGACAACACAGTATTGACAGTAGAGACCTTCAAGTTTCTAGGTTCTATAATATCTCAAGACTTAAAACGGACACCTAACACCAAAAACATCATCAAAAAAGCACAACTAAGAATGTTCTTTGTGTGCCAACTCAGAAAGCTCAAACTGCCCAAGGAGCTGCTGATACAGTTCTACAAAGGAATTATTGAGTCTGTCATCTGCACCTCTATAACCGTCTGGTTTGGTTCTGCAACCCAACAAGACAGACACAGACTTCAGAGGATAATTAGAACTGCAGAAAAAACAATTACTACCCACCTGCCTTCCATCGAGGACCTGTATACTGCACGAGTCAAAAAGAGGGCTGTGAAAATATCTACAGACCCCTCACATCCCGGACATAAACTGTTTCCACTCCTACCCTCAAAATGATGCTATAGAGCCCTGCACACCAGAACAACTAGACGCAAGGACAGTTCCTCCGCCCCCGCCCCCCCAACATGCCATCCCTCTGGTAAACAACTAATTCCCACAACACTGTCAAACTATTTAGTAAGGCTGTATTGCTATCAGGGGTGGGATTCAAATTTTTTAACAACCAGTTCTGTGGCCGTGGCTTAGTTGGTGGCCGTGGCTTGGTGGTCACGTTATTGGCTGGGTGTGACCAACTCAATATCACACACATCGAGGCACGCATCTTCTCGCCTGGCCTCTCATGACTGTGGGGATGCTGCAACAGTCGTAAGTGTGAAAAATGGTCATAAGTCACTTTTTTCAGTGCCATTGTAACTTTGAATGGTCACTCCACACAAGCAAAGGACCAGCAAAGGAGGAAAAAAAAAACTCCAGAGAAGTTCCAGAGACAGGAAGTCTAGTCCTGCCAAGATTGTAATAAGGGTTAACGGAGAGGCAGTTTCTGTAAGCAACACCAGAATGTTTCCTTCCTGCCTTCCTTACAGGATTAGGCCAGTAATTTCTTCTAACAACCGGTTCTAGCAAATAGGTGCAAACTGGTAGAATCCCACCCCTGATTGCTATTCTTCTTCTCATCTTTCCTATTACCTATCTCCTTTTCTACTTATGATTATAACTTAGTTGCTTGTATCCTTACAATTTATATTGTTTTATTTAGTTTCCTAGTATGATTTATACTGATTGCTTATTTAGTATCCTATGACTATCACTAAGTGTTATATCTTATGATTTATGATGAATATATTTTTACAATGACTATGATCATGTAGCTTTTACGTACACTGAGGGCTTATACAACAATGACAAATTCCTTGTGTGTCTGATCACACTTGGCCAATGAAGAAGTCAATTTCTATTTCTTTCTATTCCTATTCCTATTCTGCCTTAAATTTCCATTGCTAAGCGGACAATTGTTAAGTGAATTTTAGCCCATTTTATGACCTTTCTTGCCACTATTAAGTGAATCGCTGCCGTTGTTAAGTTAGTATCACGGCTGTTAAATGAAACTGGATTCCTCATTGATTTTGCTTGCCAGAAGGTCGCAAAAGGGGATCATATGACTGTGGGACACTACAACAGTCATAAATCTATACCAGTTGCCAAGTGTCTGAATTTTGATCATGTGACCATGGGGATGTTGCAGTGGTTGTAAGTGTGAAAAACGGTCTTGGGTCACTTTTTTTAGGGCCGTTGTAACTTTGAACAATCACTAAATGAATGATTGTAAGTCAAGGATTACCTGTAAAGCCACACACACACACACACAAACACACACACAAACACACACACAAACACACACAGAGGTATGGATGCATTTTGATACAACCATGTAATAACTCTGCTATGCCAGCTTCACTGGCTGTGGTTCTAGGTATCGCACCAGGCTCCAGGTTGACTCAGCCTTCCATCCTTCCGACGTCTGTAAAATGAGGACACAGATTGTTGGGGGCAATTTGTTCACTCTGTAAACTGCTTAGAGAGGGCTGTAAAGCACTGTAAAGCAGTATATAAATCTAAGTGCTATTGCTATCACCTTTAAAGCCCTTCATGGCTTAGGGCAGCGGCCTCAACCTTTTGGGCACCAGGGATCGGTTCCACAGAGGTTTTTCCGTGGACCGTAGGGGCCGTGGTTTTGTGTGCTGCCTGCATCCCATGGATGGGGGCTTTGCACGGCCCAGTTTCTGGCATGCTGTGGACTGGTGTCGGCCCACGGCTTAAGGCCTGCCTGTCTGAGGGACCGGCCTCTCTCCCATCATTTTTGACCATCTTGTAAAATTCCAACAGAGGAGCCTTGTTTTCGTGTCGCAACCATGAAACAATGTCATCTGATAAGGCCTGGGAAGCGAGTCCTTTCTGAAGAACATCTTGCCTGGAATTTCAGACAGCCCCCAACCTTGCAAACTTTCAAAATAATCTCTGAAAATCTCTTTTGGTTTGTTTCTCAGGGTGTGTCCCTCTGCTGTACAGTGTTTGTTCTGGTGAGGAAATGTTTGCTCTCGCTATAATATTTACTTATTGTTTTTAGAAAATTGTATCTTTTTAATCCGTGCGCTGCCATGAGTGTAGAATCAGTGTTGAGTTGGGGTGGTGGTGGTGTCTAATACCTTTAAATTATACATTAATAAAATGGAGCAGAATGTTGGATTCATCCAGAGTGTCACGGCATGTTTGTTTCATCTTTATCTACTTGTTGTTCAGTCGCTAAGTTGTGTCTAACTCTTTGCAATCCATGGACCACACCACTCCAGGCCCCCCCCCTGTTCTCCACTCTCTGGAGTTTGTCCAAATTCATGGCAATTGCATCGATAACACAATCTACTCATCTCATCCTCTGCCATCCCCTTCTCTTTTGGTCTTCCATCTTTCCCAAGCTCAGGGTCTTCTCTTCTCCAATCCGTCTTCTCATTAGGTGGCCAATTAGTATTTGAGCTTCAGCATCTGTTCTTCCAAAGAACAGCCAGGGTTCATTTCCTTTAGGACTAACTGATTTGATTCCCTGTGGTCAAAATGGATTCTCAAGAGTTTTCTCCCGCACCACAATTCAAAAGTCTCAACTCTTCGACGCTCAGCCTTCCTGAGGGCTGTCCCAAAGGTGCTTTTTCAGGAGGCAACTGGACTTTCTTTGTTTCTTCTTTGAAGACGTTTCACTTCTCATCCAAGAAGATTTTTCAGTTCTATGAATTCCAATTGAATTCCAATTGTCCAATTTCGGACAACCATGACCTGGATGGTTGAGAATTTCTATAGACACTTCCTTATGGTCCAACTCTCACAGCCATTTTTCCAGAGGAAAAAAAACTGCAGACTACAGGAACCAGGAGTGCTCCTCAGTGACCCTGAGGATACAGATAAACCTCCAGGTGCTTCAAGGACCTACTAAAAGGATGCAAATGACCAGCCATCTTCAAGGAATACAAATCCTTCCATTCCCCACTATCCTGTCAGAGCTGAAGAAGCTTCTTGGATGAGAAGCGAAACGTCTTCAAAGGAAAAACAAGAACGTCCAATTGCCTCCTGAAAAAAGCACCTTTGGGACAACCATGATCTGGATGACTTGAGAATTTCTACAGACTCACAGCCATACCTTACTCCTGGGAAAAACCATAGCTTTGACTATTTGGCCCCTTTGTTGGCAAAGTGATGCCTCTGTTTTTTAATATTTGCCATAGCTTTCCTCCCAAGGAGCAAGCATCTTTCAATTTCATGGCTGCAATCGCTGTCTGCAGTGATTTTGGAGCCCAAGAAAACAAAATATGTCCCCGCCTCCATTTCTTTCCCCTTCTATTTGCCAGGAAGTGGTAGGACCGGATTCCATGATCTTAGTATTTTGAGTTTCAAGCCAACTTTTCCATTATCCTCTTTCACCCTCATCAAGAGGCTCTTAATTCCTCTTCATTTTCTGCGATTAGAGTGGTATCGTCTGCATATCTGAGGTTGTTGATATCCCTCCCGTCAATCTTGTGATTCATCCAGCCTGGCATTTTGCATGAATCTTTACCCACTGCCACAATGTTATTGCAAACACAGCCTTCTTTGTTGCATGAAGAAGCATTGAAGCTGTGTTCTGGGGAATCTGTGAGGAATATTTGGGATCCGTAATGTGAAAAGAACGGTGGTGTGTCATATAAAACCTTTCCTTTCCTTAGAGGCCACCTCTTCCTTCACCATCATCAGTTGAAAGCAGTTGAAAATTCAGAAAAGTTGGCTCCGGTCAACCACTTGCAATTTCCTTATTGACGTCCTGATTTTTACTGGCACCTCTGCTTCCAGTTCTTTCTAGGAATTTACAAAATGGCATCCATTTAAATCTTATTGCTGAAATTATAGAATAGAATAGAATAGAATAGAATAGAATAGAATAGAATAGAATAGAATAGAATAGAATAGAATAGAATAGAATACTTTATTGGCCAAGTGTGATTGGACACACAAGGGATTTTTCTTGGTGTAAATACTCTCAGTATACATAAAGAAAAGGTACATTCGTTAAGAATCAAGGATCATAATGTACAACACTTAATGATAGTCATAGGGTACAATCAACCATCAAATCATACTAGGAAACAGTCCATATAAATCGTAAGGATACAAGCGACAAAGTTACAGTCCTACAATCACAAGTGGGAGGGGATAGGTGATAAGGAGCGATGAGAAGATTAACAGAAATAGTAGTGCACACTTTGTAAATACTTGGACAGTGTTGAGGGAATTATTTGTTCAGCAGAGCGATGGCTTAACCAGGAAAAGAGACTCAAGAATATTTTCATTTTTAGGGCTGTGACTTATCTTCTGAGCTCAGAGTTAGGGTGACTCCTTTTAGCTTTCTTTTCAAAACGGCCTTGAATCCAGTGTTTTCCAATCTTGGCAACTTTAAGACCCATGGACTTCAACTCCCAGAATTCTCCAGGTAGAGAATGTGAAGCCTTTGTAAAAATTGTACATTCCAGGTTTTATCTGGCACAGAGGTCCATGTGGACTGGGACCAGAGGTGGTATTCAGCAGGTTCTGACCAGTTCTGGAGAACCGGTAGCAGAAATTTTGAGTAGTTCGGAGAACCTGCAAATACCACCTCTGACTGGAGATTTTACAGTATCCTTCCCCTGCAAAGCCCACCAAGCCACGCCCACAGAACTGGTAGTTAAAAAAAATTGAATCCCACCACTGACTGGGATCCTTGCTAGTCACTAACTTTGGATATATTGTGATATTTATTATAATGCATCATGCTGTAACTTGTGTGGTTGTCTGTAGGCAGGGATGAACAGGTTGAACATGTTTAATTTACCCCTTTGAACGTTGCGCTGGAGATCTGCACTGCCATCTAGTGCCCAACTTGGGCTACTGCTACATTTGCAGTGAAGGCCACAGGCACAAAAAACATGTTTTCCTTGAGCCACACACTTGGTGTTTTCTAATTCAGGGCATCAAAGGCAGAATTGACAAGAGTCCTGCAATAGGTGGCAGTATCTGGCTGGCCCTTCGGCTGAACAAAATTCAGTGCTTCTATCTCTATCTGGAGATTCCGCCATGGAATGCTAAAAAAGTAGGAATAGTTGCCTAGCTGGCATTGTTAATCCTTGTTGCTTGAATGCAAGGTAAATTTTAGAATTAGTTTATTGGAGGCAACCTTGTTTGTGTGCTCCAATTGCTTCATCTCTTTGGCATGGCTAGAAAACAGCCGGCTGGGTCTTGCTTTAATTCAGGGGTGTCCAATCTTGGCAACTTTAGAATCAGAATAGAGCTGGAAGGAACCTTGGAGGTCTTCTAGTCCAGCCCCCTTCTCAAGAAGGAGATCCTATACCATTTCAGACAAGTGACTGTCCAGTTTCTTCTTGAAAATCTCCAGTGATGAAGTACCCACAACTTCTGGTGGCGAGCTGTTCCACTGGTTAATTGTCCTCACTGTTAGGAATTTCTCCTTAATTCCAGGTTGCTTCTCTCCTTGATTAGTTTCCATCTATGATACCTTGTCTTGCCTTCTGATGCTTTGGAAAATAAGTTGACCCCCTCTTCTTTGTAGCAGCCTCTCGAATACTGGAATACTGCCATCATATCCCCCCTAGTCCTTCTTTCCTCTAGACTGGCCAAACCTAAACCCTGCAACCGTTCTTCATATGTTTTAGTCTCCAGGCCTTTAATCATCTTAGTTGCTCTTCTTTCCCAGAGTCTCAACATCTTTTTTGTAACGTGGTGACCAAAACTGGATGCAGTATCCCAGCTATGGCCTTGCTAAGGCTTTATAAAGCGGTGCAAATACTTCATGTGGTTTTGATTCTGTGCCTCTGTTTATACAACCAAGGATTAGAGGTTTAGAAGTGAATACATCTACTTAATATATAAGTAGCCCAGGTTCGAATCCCAGAAGGGTATGGCTAGCTGACGAGAGCTAAATACCTTGAAATAGATCTATACTAGTCCCCCTTTATTTCTTCGTCGGTAAATATAAATTTAACACAAAAACAGTTTGTCGCCAAAGCGACTTCCTGCGAAGGCTCCTGGATTGGGGCTGAAGGGTGAAAGCAGAAGCAGTATGCTCCGTCCCATATTTGGGTAGACCAGGTTGCCCTGATTAAAAAAAAAACAAGAACCACACACACTCAACCAAGGATTGTATTAGGTTTTTGGCCGCTGCTGCACACTGCTGACTCATGTTTAAGTCATCATCCACTAACATGGCTGGCTGGGAAATTCTGGGACTCGAAGCCCACAGGCCTTAAAAGTTTCCAAGTTTGCACGGGGGGGTCCAAACTTGGAAACTTTTAAGGCCTGTGGACTTCAATTCCCAGAATTCTCAATATGGCCACGGCTGAGAATTGTGGGAGTCAGGAGAATCAGTTGTGAAAGTAACTGACAGATGATGCATAATGCTTAAAGTAGGGGGGTACTTTAAGCATTATGCATCATCTGTCAGTTACTTTCACAACTGATTCTCCCGACTCCCACAATTCTCAGCCGTGGCCATATTGAGAATTCTGGGAATTGAAGTCCACACAGTCCTCACCAAAGTTGAGAAGTCCTTGAGTAAGCTTTCTTTTCACCTTGCCTGAAAGTCTCAATCTGTAAAAATCATGCTGTAAGCGATTCTCGTGAGAGGCATCTTAGCCAAGGATCTTGAAAGGTGAGGTCCTTGACTCGTTAAGTTTTGTGTGGGTGGTCCAGAACTGGTTAAGGAGTGATTAAAATACTCTCTCTCTGTGTCTCTGTGTGTCTGTGTGTGTCGTCTGTGTTGTGGCAGCTGATGAGTAAGTAAAATTCAGTGCTGGAACCCGGTGGAGTTGTGTTGACAGTTTGGTAGCGGTACTTGTAGGTACTTGTTTGTTTGACTCTTGATGATATCTTTATTAAATAGTGAAATTTAAAGCCAGCCATTAAAATACAAACAAACATAAAAGGGAAATGGGAAGGGGAATAAAAAAACAAATGAAAAGTGTGTGTGTGTACATATATAAATACACACACGTATCTATATATGTATATATGTGTGTGTGTATACATATATCAAATAAATTTCTAACAGTAATGACCTCTGACTTTAAAAAATATAATAACAATATAACCACCTCTCCCTAAGTTTAAACAAGTGCTACCAATTTTTAAAATATTTTACTGATAGAAGAGAATATTTGTAGCTCAGGGTGGAGCAGCTGAGTTCGTGGTGCTCTCTGAGCCTGCTCTCTGAGCCTTTCTAGCAGATGTTTCATTATCAAACTGGCTAACATCATCAGTGCATTTAAAATTATCTATCTATCTATCTATCTATCTATCTATCTATCTATCTATCTATCTATCTAGGATAGTTTATTGGCCAAGTGTGATTGGACACCCAAGGAATTTGTCTTGGTGCAAATACTCTCAGTGTACATAAAAGGAAAGATTCATTCGTCGAGAGTCGAGCATCATCAGGTACAACACTTAATGATAGTCATAGGGTACAATAAGCAATCAAGTCATACTAGGAAACAGTCAGTGTAAATTGTAAGGATACAAGCGACAAAGTTACAGTCATACAGTCATAAGTGGGAGGGGATGGGTGATAAGGAGTGATTAAAATACTAATGATCAATATTATAAAAAATATTCATAATATATTCATCTCTTAATTTTTTAATGGTAGATACTTGTTGAACTCGGTTCCTTAGATAATTCTTAACTTACAACAGTTCATTTAGTGACCGTTTAAAACTACAACCGCACTGAAAAAAGTGACTTATGGCTGTTTTTTCACACTTAACGACCGTTGCAACATCCCCATGGTCACATGATCAAAATTCAGACGCTTGGCAACAGACTCGTATTTATGACGGTTGCAGTATCCCAGGGTCACGTGATCCCCTTTTGCAACCTTCTGAGAAGCCTAGTCAATGGGGAAGCCAGATTCACTTAATGACCGTGTGACTAGCTCAGCAACTTCGGGGATTCACTTAACCACTGCAACAAGAAAGGATGTAAAATGAGGCATGGAAATAACAGCAATGGAAATTTTGAGCTCAGCTGGGGTCATAAATTGAGGATTATCAGCAGCTCATGAGTGTTTGTTTGTTTTTAATCCAAAGGGACTGGACGGCTAACCCCTGGCCCTTCATTAAGCAACAGGGCATCAATTCTGAAGCTTATTTTTTCATCACCTTTTTCCTGTTTCAAAAACTTATTTGCATTACTGTCATGCCCCTGGTGGAGACTGACTCTGAGGAGGAGGAGGAACAGCCGACAGGGAGGGGAAGTGTGGCTCCGGAGGTTATGGAGGAGGCAGAGGCAGGCTGGGCAGTCAGAGGAGGACCCAGGCCCATCCCCTACCCATCCTAGGGCACGCAGGGAGAAGAGGATAAGGGAGAGACTTGGTCTACTCGGGAGGAGAGGGCCTTGATCCTCTTCATGGGTTGCAGCTGTGACAACTGGATAAGAGGACAGACATGCGTAAGGGCGAGTGCTGGAAACAAAGCGTGGAAATATCTCTAGTTTATTGTTCCTCTCTGAGTTGGGCATCCTTCCCAGTCTGTGTTCTGATATCTGTGGACGTCTTCAAGCCCTTATTTTGCCTGGTTTGTGTTGTTGTTTTTACCCTTTATAATTTAAAAGGCATTTCCTCCTTCTTGTAACTGCTTGTATGGGAGTTTTTGTCTCCAGTCAAGGATATTTGGAGCTTGGAAGCAAAGTGAAGGAATAAAAGGGGCTTCACCTGGTTTTTGTGACTGTTTATTTTGTATTCCACCCTGGGTCATCACAATTACGCTCTTGGTATTCCAAATTTTGATTTGATACTCCAAATTTTGATTTGTCTAACCTTCTTGCTTTTCTTCTCCCTTTCAGTTCATTTTGGCTGTGGATCACAACTCAGATAACAAGAATTATTGGAGGTCAGTCACTATTAAAACTTCTTTCTTTTAAAGTTTGCAGGCCTTTTGATTTGATCTTTTTCTGTGGCTTCAAGCACAGGTAGTCCTTAACTTACAACAGTTTGTTCAGTGACCATTCAAATGTGGCGAGAAAAGTCATAAAATGGGCAAGGCTCACTTAACAAATTTCTCAGTTCACCACATAAATTTTCGGCTCAATTGCGGTCATAACAAGTCGAGGACAACCTGTCTTTGAAAAGGTATTTAATGTTTGAAAAATGAAAAATGTTGATATTCTTAAAACTCAGGTGCTGTTTTTTTTTTCTTTATTAGCGGTACAAACCTTCTTTGCCGGCACGATGAGTAACAAACCACCTCCGGACGAGAAGCTTCTGGAACTGAATTTACATTCCCATTTCATCATCGGCTCCATTTCGGAGGATAACTCTGAAGATGAGACAAGCTCCTTGGTGAAAATTGATTTGCTGGAAGAAAAAGAGCAGTCCATCTCTCCGGTCTCCGTCAGTTCGGACTCTCTTTCCGACCTCAGTTCCTCCAGTGCTCAAGAGGCCCTTCACATGAGGTAGAACCAAATGAAACCCCATATTTCAAATAAGGGTCGTTCTCAATTCACAACAGTTCATTTAGTGACCGTTCAAACTTACAATGGTACTGAAAAAAGTGGCTTTCCTTTGCACAAAATTGGAAAAATGAGAAAATTTCCTCAGGGGAGGAAACAATTAAGAAAATAATGAAATGTGCAGAAATGAGTAGATTGACAATGGCAATTAGAGAACAGGAAGAAAAAGATAATTATAAGATTTGGAATTCTATGAATGGTTAGACAGAAGAGTAAGAAATAGAAACGTGTAATAATAGTAGTAATATATCATAATTGATTGATTTAGATTGAGTAAGAGAATGAATATAATATAGGTAAGGATGAAATATATTTTTGAAAGATAATAATTACAATGTTAATGATAATATAACAATTGACCAGTGTAATATAAAATACTGATTAGAATGGTTTTAAATATAAACAACTAAGAAATGTATGATAATACCGTGTTTCTCCAACAATACGGCCTCCACCAATAGGAAGCCCCAGCATGATTTATTGGCATAAAATCAAATTAAGCCCCTCCCCCCAAATTAAGGCCCATATTAAACATGCAAAATGGGGGGGGGAATGGCAGGGGGGGGATGGCGGGTGGTGGGGGCTTGCCGTTAGGAAGTACTTTGTTGCATGCCCGGATATGGTGCTGCCTGCGTTGGTGGAGCACTTCATATCGGGAGACCTTCCGCCACCGTTAATTTCCCTTCTCCCTTGCTGCCGTAGCGTTACAGCAACGCCGCAGCGCTTGGCGCAGCCACGTGCAGCCAGTCAGGGCTCCTCCCTGCAACCGGAGCCCTGAGGAGACACTTGGCTTCAGGCGCTCCTGTGGCTTCGAAGGTAAAGTGAATTATTTTAAAAACCTCCGCTCATCCTATCAGGGCCGTGCGAGCTGAGCAGAGCCGGGAAAGCAAGCCGCGGGTGTTTCCTGGTTCTGCCCAGCCCGTACGGCTCTGCCGCGGCCCTGGCGGGATGAGCGGAGGTTTTTAAAATAATTCACTTTACCTTCGAAGGCAAAGGGAAGGCGGCCACAGGAGCGCCTGAAGCCAAGTATACCAACAACAAAAGGCAAATCCTCAAGGTGGGCTGGAGGGAGGTGGCTACGTGCCCCCCGGGCTGCTTCAATGCAAGGTCCTGACTTGCAGCATCCTGCTTTTCGCCGCCGCCTCCCTCTCCGACTGCGAAACTCGTGTGCTTCGCCAAACGCTCCGAGCGAGGCGAGCTCTTTCATACATAGAGAGGGAAAGACGCCGACGTGCTCCGAGAGGCTGGCTCTTTTCTCTAGCCGAGGCTGACATCTGACTGAATCTCTATCCCGCTCCTTTATCCTCACGACGGGGTCGGCAGTGACGCTCTCTGGTGCGGCCACCTCAGCTTGCCAGCCTTGCCCTGCTATGAGACGATACTGTGACAGCCGCTGCTGCCGCACTCCCTTCTCTTTCCTCGCCTCTCCTCCCTTCGCCGGCAGGAGTGTGCGCGCCTGCTGCCACTGCCGCCGCTCCTGAGGCCATCTGGGGCGGGCAGGTGGGAAAGCAAGCAAGGTGGCTGTGCTGTCTTCTTTTTCCCTCAGCGAAGCGCCGCCGCTTGCCGCCGCCACCGCCACCTGCGATGGGCGAGGAGGCGGCGGAGGCACCCGAAATGTCACCAAGGCAACGAGTGCCTCCCGCCGGGCCCTCCGCTCATCTCGCCAGGGCCGTGGCAGAGCCGTGCGCGCTGGGCAGAACCAGGAAACACCCGCGGCTTGCCTGCCACGGCCCTGGAGGCACTTCCTGTCAGCCTCGGCTAGAGAAAAGAGCCAGCCTCTCGGAGCACGCCGGCGTCTTTCCCTCTCTCTCTATGTATGAAAGAGCTCGCCTCGCTCGGAGCGTTTGGCGAAGCACACGAGTTTTGCAGTCGGAGAGGGAGGCGGCGGCGAAAAGGACGCGGCGGCAACGGCAGGATGCTGCAAGTCAGGACCTTGCATTGAAGCAGCCCGGGGGGCATGTAGCCACCTCCCTCCAGCCCACCTTGAGGATTTGCCTTTGTTGTTGGTATACTTGGCTTCAGGCGCTCCTGTGGCGCTTCCCTTTGCCTTGAAGGTAAAGTGAATTATTTTAAAAACCTCCGCTCATCCCGCCAGGGCCGCGGCAGAGCCGTACGGGCTGGGCAGAACCAGGAAACACCCGCGGCTTGCTTTCCCGGCTCTGCTCAGCTCGCACGGCCCTGATAGGATGAGCGGAGGTTTTAAAATAATTCACTTTACCATCGAAGGCAAAGGGAAGGCGGCCACAGGAGCGCCTGAAGCCAAGTGTCTCCTCAGGGCTCCGGTTGCAGGGAGGAGCCCTGACTGGCTGCACGTGGCTGCGCCAAACGCCGCGGCGTTGCTGTAACGCCACGGCAGCAAGGGAGAAGGGAAATTAACGTGGCGGAAGGTCTCCCGAACATCCAAGCTGTCGCCGCCCGCCCACCCGAGGATGCAAGGGGGGAAGTCACCCGAAAAGACGGCCTAGCCGGTTTTTCGGGGTAAAAAAAAAAAAAAAAAAGGCCCGGCCTTATTATGTGAGAAACACGGTATTATTATGTGCACAAGAAAGATGGTTTTATTTATTTTTGTTAAAAAAAACTTTTTTTTAAAAAAAAGGACTCCTTTTCACACTTATGATTGTTGCAACATCCCCATGGTCATGTGATCAAAATTCAGACGCCTGGCAACAGACTCATACCGCGTTTCTCCGAAAATAAGACTGGGTCTTATATTAATTTTTGCTCCAAAAGATGCATTAGGGTTTAATTTTCCAGCTAGGTCTTATTTTCAGGAAAATAGGGTTACTAAATGCGTCTGTCTGGCTGACACTCTTAACGGGGTTATTTTTGGGGTAGAGCTTATATTACGAGCACCTAGCAAAATTATGCTAGGGCGTATTTTCTGGCTGGGTCTTATTTTCAGGGAAACAGGTATTTATGACAACTGTAGTCTCCTGGAGTCACGTGATCCCCTTTTGTGACCTTCTGACAAGCAAAGTCAATGGGGAAGCCAGATTCACTTAATGACCGTGTTACTAACTTAATACCTGCAATGATTCACTTAACAGCTCCGGCAAGAAAGGTCATAAAATGAGGAAAAATTCACATTTCACTTAACAATAGAAATCTTGGGCTCAATTGTGGTCATAAGTCGAGGATTACCTGTATGGAATTCTTAAAAATGGCAACCTTTTCTTGTTGCTCTAAAGCAGGGGTGTCCACCCTTGGCAACTTTAAGACATGTGGACTTCAACTCCCAGAATTTCCCAGCCAGCCATACTGGCTAGGGAATTCTGGGAGTTGTAGTCCACATATCTTGAAATTGGCACGATTAGGCCCCCTTATTCTAAAGGTTCTTGCAAGTTCAGTACTGAATCACAGAAGGGAAGGCAGAAGGAAAACATGGGATGCATCTCACTTTTGAAGGTGTAGGTGAGTCTATGGCTTGGCCACATGGAGGGAACCAACCAGATCATTAGCCTGGCACAATGCAGAATTTGGAGATGGGCTAGCCAAACAAAATATTCTTGATGGTTTTCTTTAAAAAAAAACTTAAACAAACTTTTGTTTTTCTCCTTCAGTTAGAAGTATCAAAAAGCAAATCACAGAGTGTTTTCCAAAGAGTTAATTTTGGATAGGTATGAATGGCTGGATATTACAGCCATTCGTTTAGTGACTGTTCAAAGTCGTAAAATGGGGCAAACTTCCCTTAACAACTGTCTTGCTTACAAATTGAAATTGCTTAGTACAGGTAGTCCTCAGCTTACGACCACAATTGAGCCCAAAATTTTTGTTGTTAAATGAAACATTCGTTAAGCAAGCTTTGCCCCATTTAACGAACTTCCTTGCCCTGGTTTTTAAGTAAATCACTGCAGTTGATCAGTTAGTAAGCTGGTTGTTAAGGAAATCTGGCTTCCCCGTTGACTTGGCTTGTCAGAAGGTCGCAAAAAGGAATCACGTGAAACTGGGAACACTGCAACCGTCATAAATATGAGTCCGTTGCCAAAAATGCGACTGCATTTTGATCACATGATCATGGGGCTGCTGCTAAGGTCGTAACTGTGAAAAACTGTCATGTCACATTTTTCAATGCCAATGTAACTTTGAACGGACACTCGGCTGTAAGTTGAGGATGACCTGTAATGGAAATAGTTGTAAGTCGAGGAATACCTGTACTATGCTGCCCAATTACTGTGGGAATGGATGTTTCAACACATTGGGAAGCATTAGAACTGGAAAGGGATGTTTGTTTGCTCTGACTCACTGAGAAGTTCTTGATCGATTGATTGAAGAGCCCTTGAAGTTCACCAAAACTATGTTTGCAACCCAGTTGCTGTAGAGCGGGAGTGTCAAACTTGATTTCATTGAAGGCCGCATCAGGGTTGTGTCTGACCTTGGAGGCTGGAGATGGGTGTGGCCGGAGTGGGTGTGGCCAGCTCGACGTCATTCGTGTTGGAGGCGCCTTTGGCAGCCTGATTGCTCAGCCAGCGGAAACAGGCTCCCGAGCTCCGTTTTCGGCTGCAACGGCTTCTTGCAACCCTCTGCCCGCGAAAACAGAGCTCCCGAACTCCATTTTCGCTTGCAGAGGCACCACGGGCCGCTCCTTCACTGTTTCCAGGGTGGCTCCATGGGCCAGATCTAAGCACCCCATGGGCTGGATCTGGCTCGCTGGCCTTGAGTTTGACACCTCTGTTGTAGAGCGAGGTTGGCTGAACCATCTTCTTGGAAGAGTGTTGCGGTTTTTGTGTTCGCATTCGTTAACAAACATACGAGAACCTGCAATTACACTGGTTAGCATTCTCCATTCCCTCTTCAAGTCTGATTCGAGCGTTGCTTTCTTCCAAACGATTCCATTTTATTCCTGCCATTGAACATTGAACATCAGTCCTTGTTAACATATTTTGAAGTATCTTTTATTGGGGGAACTTCAATCAGATTCCTTTTTAGATGTCAACAGTGTGTGGGATTCCTGAAAACCTGCAAGAATCATAATATCCACAGAGGTCAGTTTACTTGTAGGAACTCCTAATTGGCATCAATGCAAAATGAAGCAAAACCAAATTTGTTTATAGATTAAAATAACAGAATAACAAAGCTTGGAAGGGACCTTGGAGGTCTTCTAGTCCAACCCCCTGCTCAAGCAAGAGATCCTATACCATTCCAGGCAAGTGACTGTCAGTCTCTTCTTAGAAACTTTGATCACCCCTCACCATATTAGCAACAGCAATAGCACTTATATACCGCTTCACAGTGCTTTTCAGCCCTCTCTAAGCAGATTACAGAGTCAGTGTATTGCCCTCCACAATCTGGGTCCCCATTTTAACCGATCTCGGAAGGATGGAAGGCTGAGTCAAACTTGAGCGGTCAGGATTGAACTCCTGGCAGTGGGCAGAGTTAGCCCACAATAGCAATAGGACTTAGACTTATATACCGCTTCACTGTGCTTTACTGCCCTCTCTAAGCAGTTTACAGAGTCAGTGTATTGCCCTCAACAATCTGGGTTGTCATGTAATGGATCTCGGAAGGATGGAAGGCTGTGTCAACCCTCAGCTGGTCAGCATCGAACTGCTGGCAGTAAGCTGTGAGTTAGTCTGCAATACTGCATTCTAACCACTGCACCACCATGGCTCAGTATTAGTCTTTAAAAATGGAATAAGAAAGAACAAAGGTGGTCCTCGACTTGTGACACGTGACTGAAATTTGGATGCTTGGCAACTGGTTCATATTTGTGACCATTGCTATGCCCTAGGTTTTACGACCTTCTGACAAGTAAAGTCAGTGGGGAAAACCAGATGCAGGTGTCAACTGCATGACTTAACTGAACAACTGCAGTGAGTCACTTAACAACGGTGGCAAGAAAGGTTGCAAAATGGTTCAACATTCACTTAGCCACTGTCTCGCTTTACACCAGAAAGTTTGGGCTCAATTGTGGTTGTAAGTCGAGGACTACCCGTAATCTTCTTGGAATATGCTTGAAAAAAATTATTTAAAATAAACTTTCCTGGTATTCATGCTCTCTTAGCCATCTTGTCTTTAACTTCCTTTCATGAGAAGTAACCAAGCACGGTAAAGTCTGTAGAGATTCTCAGTCCTCCAGGTCATGGTTGTCCCAAAGGTGCTTTTTCAGGAGGCAACTGGACTTTCTTCATTTTTTCTTTTGAAGATATTTCGCCTCTCATCCAAGAAGCTTCTTCAGTTCTGACTGGATGGTGGGGAATGGAAGGATTTATAGTCCTTGCAGACAGCTGGTCATTTGCATCCTTTTAGAAAGTCGCTGAGGCCACTTGGAGGTTTATCTGTGTCTTCAGGGTCACCTGAGTAGTGCTGTTGGTTCAAAAAAAAAATTGCAAACTTCAGGAACCAGAAGCACTACCCAGGTGACCTTGTTGTGGTTCACCAGCAACCTGTACAGATGGCAGCGGAATTGGACAGTGGGGAAGAACGGAGACCAGTCCGGGAGTCTGGAGAGGACTCAGACGAGGGTCCTGCGTCCGATGCAGGGATGGGGCCAGGACCATCTGGGAGTGGGGTGCTGACTCTGGAGCCTTTGGAGTCTGGCAGCAGCGAGGCAGAGGACCCAGGGGTGCCTGTTCCCAGTGCGTGTATGCACAGAGCTGCTAGAAGGCGAGAGCAGCTGAAACAAAAGGGGCGACTCGGGAGTAATTGCCCCTCCCATAAGGTATAAAGGACAGGCAAAGATGATGAAACCTTTGCAGGAAGCAAAGTTGTTCGTTCGGTTCAGATTCATTCTTGAAGCTCTTTGTACTTTGGTTGGTTTTTTTTCTCCAGTTCATTGGACACTTCTGTTATTAGCAGCACTTCACAGGAAAGAAAGGTGGGTGCTTATCTCGAGGGACTGTTTGAGATTCATTACCGGCTGGGAATGAAAATAATTCCCAGCGTTGCAATAAAACAGGCCTTGTTTTTAAAATAAGTGTGTGCATAATTACAGTCTTGGAAGCCTTGGTCAGAACAGACCTTGAGGACACAGATAAACCTCCAAGTTCTTCAACGACCCTCTGAAACGGGTGTCAAAGTCACGGTGTCATCATGTGACATATAGGGACTATTTTCCCCTTCACTAAACCTGGCATGGGTGTGACCAGCGTCACACAGCGTGTGACGCATCCGGCCTGTAAGCTGGGAGTTGACAGCCCTGCTCTAAAAAGGATGCAAATGACCAGCTGTCTGCAAGGAATATAAATCCTTCTATTCCTCATTATCCTGTCAGAGCTGAAGAAGCTTCTTGGAGGAGAAGCGAAATGTCTTCAGAAGAAAAAAAAACAAGATGTCCAATTGCCTCCTGAAAAAGCACCTTTGGGAGAAGCACTGTAAAGTTATAAGAAAACTAAACAGCCAAATTGGAGTGAGGCCCAGGAGATGTGACATCAAAGCACGCAGCTGTTGTGTGTAGAAAATATGGCATGAAACAAACCTTTGTGTGCCAGGGATCCCAGCCTTGAACATCGTTCTCAATGTGTTTGCTTTTCTTGGGCCACCAAGATAATTTGATCTGCTGCCGCCAAATTACTGGGAAAAATTAAATACTGTTTTCTTCCTCACCTCCTTCACTTTTTTTTCATCATCCTCTTCCTCCTCTTCCAGTTTAAATTAGGTTTAGAAATTGGTTCCCTATGTCCCACTCCTTCCCTCCCCCAAAAGCTTGCAAAATAATCTGGTCTGGAGTTTTCCCTAAATCCCGGTCGTATAATTAAATATATTCTCCTCTTTGAATAAGGCGAACAATTTAACCATTTCTGCTTTATCTTCCTTGCTGTGGAAATAATATGTGTTTCTGTTTACACTTAATAATCTTTATAAACTATCACCATTGATATTAACAAAATTCACTGTAAGCTGAAACAGAAAAAAAAATATTTTGTTCCCATCCATTTTAAGATTTTAAAAATCTTTTCTATAAAAACATTTCTAAAATCAAAACATTTGTTTTTTTAACGACCTCTTTAACATATCGACTTTAATGTTCACCTTCAGAGCAATAAAATTCCACCCATCCTTTTTGATATTCTGAGAATCTCTCTGAAGGCTTAATGCGAAACCAATGCATTCTTGGAATTATCTGGAAATGAGCATTTCGGAGGATGTCCGTTTCCAATGATTCATTAACAGTTTTTTTTTTCCTTTTTCTTTTAAAAAAGGCAAGGTTGGAAAACACTCTTAACAAGCACCAAAGTTCCCGTTGATCAAAGTATACAGGGGATGCAGCGATTCACTTAACAAACTGGCAAGAAAAGTCGCGAAATGTCACAGAACTCACTTAACAGCGGTCTGGCTTAGGGACAGACATTTTGGACTCAATTGTGGTCATAACTCGAGGACTACCTGTACTGAACTTGAGGGGATTTGATTCTCATTCTCGTGTTTGGACATCACACTGTACCACGTGTGTTTTGCTTGGTCTGTTGATAATCCCATCACACAAACCTCTTCCTCTAGACCAGGGGTGTCAAACTCAAGGCCCACGGGTTGCTTAGATTTGGCCAGCAGGGTGGCCCTGGAAACAGAAGAACCGGCCGGTACTTCTGCCAGGGAAAACAGCCCGGGGGGTGTACCTCCCTGTTGAGATAATTCCCCGTTAGGAGAATGAGCACATACAGGGAGACGTATTTGAGAGGAGTGTTTGAATAATACACACACAGCACACAGATACACTGTACAGTAAATGTAGGTTTTTACTTCCAGAAAGGTTTAAGCAAAGTCCAAAATAAGCAATCCCAAAGTCATTCACAAGTTAAATCAGTCAGTTTTTCAATCCAGGGATAATCCAAATATCAAATTCCAGTGTCAAAAACAGTTCAGTATCAGACTTACATCAAACCCAGTAATATCAGTCAATTAGAAGAAATGGAGCAACAGCAATACTTTCCAACAGAAGGAAACAGAGATACTCACTCAGATACACTCTCTTCTGATACTAAGACTAAGACAATCCAAGTTTCTGGCTCCATCTTATGGCTGTTTGAGAAACCACACCCAATTGCAGTTTTTGCAATCTCTTAAAGACATAGTACTAAAATGTTTATCCTGGTTTATATATTTCTAACCCAAATACCTGTTAAGTGACTTATATTCCCAACACTCCCCAAGCTCCATTTTTGCTGGCAGAGCGCTACAGGAGGCCATCGTGGCTGAAAACGGAGCTCGGGAGCTCGTTTTCACTTGGCAGAATGCTTGGGCTAGACATGAGTGATGTCAAGCTGGCCACACCCACTCTGGCTACAGCTACCCTGGCGCCTCCCCAGGTCAAACACCTGATGTGGCCCTCAATGAAATCGAGTTTGGCACCCCTGCTCTAGGCTGATGGGAAGATACTGATACAATTCATCACTATAGATAGTCTTTGGCCACAATTGTGATTGGAACTTCTATTGCTAAACAAAGTGGTTGTTAAATTAGCCTTACCCAATTGTGTGTCCTTTTTTGCCTTGGTTATCAAAGGGGTATTAAGGAATGCAGTTAATTTGTTCCATTTATGGGGTCCTTGGTGCACTTTGAGTTGTTTTCTTGACGTTTCAACACCCAACTAGGTAATGTCATCAGTGCTAAAAGAAGGTGGGATTGCTTTCTGTTAATATGCAAGTGGCTTGCCTTGTCGGTGTTGGTGGGAGTGTTCTTGATGGTTCCTTGATTTGACTTGTTTATTGTTAACTTGTTTGTCTGAGTTGGTAATTCCTTGATTGGGGCGTTGTTTACCTCATGATTGTTGGTCTAGTAGTAAACTTGGTGTAACTTCGTGTAAGTATTATCTTTCCAAACGTCTGAAGTGAGGTGGGTGAACATGTAAAAAAGGTTCAGTTTTGGAAATCAATTAATCCAATACAGTACCTTTGCATCCAAGCCATACATGGGAAGTTTTCTATTTTAGAAAGTTCATGTGGTGTAAGAAAGCGTGGCTGATGACGGAATTATAGGAGTTGAAGTCCACCCGTCTTTAAAGTTGCCAATGTTGAGAATCACTTTGGGACAACGTATAAATCTAAGTATTATTACTATTGCTGTGACTGGACTAAATGATAAAATAATTATGCCACTGATGAAAAGTGGCATGGTGCAGAAAAAAACTAGAATTGTGACTAAAATTCAGCAGTCCTCGATTTGCAACAGTTTGTTTAGTGACCATTCGATGTTACAATGGCAGTGAGAAAAGTGACTTATGACCGTTTTTCACACTTGTGACCATTGGAGCATCCCCATGGTCACATGATCAAAATTTAGACGCTTGGCATTTGGTTCATACTTACAACCATTGCTGTGTCCCGGGATCATGTGATCTACTTTTGTGACCTACTGACCAGCAAAGTCAATGGGGAAGCCAGATTCACTTAATGATCGGGTTATTCACTTAACAACCACAGTGATTCATTTAACAACTGTGGCAAGAAATGTTGTAAAATGGGGCAAAACTCACTCAGCAAATGTCTCACTTAACAACAGAAATTTTGGGCTCAGTTGTGGTCGTAACTTGAGGACTATCTGTGTTGCTTTTGCTGTTACTGGACTAAATGATAAAATAATGATAAAATAATGATACTACTGATGAAAGGTGGCATGGTGCAAAAAAAAAAAAAGCATTGTCACTAAAATATGGGCGAATAGGCAGCAATATAAATTAAATAAATAAATAAATAAAATATAGGTAGTCCTCAACTTACAACAGTTCGTTTTGTGACTATTCGAAGGTGCAGTGGCGCTGAAAAAAGTGATTTATGACAGTTTTTCATGCTTAACGTCCGTTGCTGCTTCTTCGTGGTCATGTGATCAAAATTCTGACCCTTGGCAACTGACTCATATTTGTGACGGTCACAGTGTCCCAAAGTTATGTGATCCCCTTTTGCGACCCTCTGACAGGCAAAGTCAATGGGGCAGCGAGGTTCAATTAACAACCACGTTACTACCTTAACAATTGCAGCGATCCACCTAACAACCGCGGCAGGGAAAGTCGTAAAATGGGACAAAACTCATTTAACAACTGTCTTCGCTTAGCAACAGAAATTTTGGGCTCAATGGTGGTTGAGGCAATTAACTTACGGCCTCAATTAACAGCTTTTTGGGGGAATTTGCTGGGATGTATTGACTTTTGAAGAGATTGCTTTTTGCGCATAGAAATATAAACCACCTTTTGGAGAAGGAAAGAGGAGAAAGGTAGATTGGTAACGTCAACCATTGGGAAGAAATTCTTGGGGGAAAAAAACAAACCCCAAACTGTTGAAAAACCAGGTTTCACGTGACTTTCACGTATCCTTGTCTTTTCCCATGAATTGCAGAATGGAATTACACAACTTGTTTAATTTGCTTAATTTACTCTGTGACAAATTCAGCTGGCCTTTTCTTTGTGACAAATGAGAGTGAGTTATCATAGTGTCCATGGCTCCCCCCGCGCCTGCATCTTCCAATTGTGCAATGCTTTCGGATCTGATCGAAAAATAAATTTTGTTTTTCCATTGGTGCCTGCAGTTACTTATTCAATATGTACTCTTAAAAACAGCAGATTTGTTCATTCATTCTGGGGTGGGGCCGGGAGTTGTCTTAACAGCTGTTTCAGCAAGTCGAATCTTCCAGCACTATTCCAGCACTATTATATATATAATAGTGTCATATAAATGGCTATATATCATAGTGTCATATAAATGACTTTTATGCGCTATTCATTTCTCGCAGCCTGGAGCTAAACCCAGCCTTCAGATTTAACTGGAAAACCCACTTTTTAAAGCTCTTTTTTTACACTTCCATATACTGGTTTTAATTTTAATATTTTTACTTATCCACTGCCCAGAGCCCCTCCGTGGAGGTTTCTAAATTTGATACATAAAACAAAAAAAACGAATAAATTTACTCTATTTTGCCAGCTTGGAGGACCACAGTTAAAATCTTGCAATTCGTGGTTCAAAATCTTGCAATTTTGATTTATGACAGCAGCGTTCTGATTTTGCAGGATGAGCAAGCGTGCTTCCCCATTGCATAACCAGGGAGCTCTTTACTCTGGCTTCCCTCCTCCAAGGCTCGTACGTATTTTATTTAATTCCCCCCCCCACCCTCTCTTTCGGCTGCAGCCTGTAGCTTCGTCCCTGCCCACTGCTGAGTGTGCACACGGGGGAGAGATGGGCATAAAAAAAAGCCAAGGGACAAAGGTTAAAAATGCAAAACAATTGATGGGAACTTTTTTTAAAAAAAAAATCCAGCTTATTTGGAGAGAAGAAGGCAACATGAAAAACTAGTTTAAAGAAGCTGCGTTGAGTGTTATGGTTGTCTTGTCCCTCGGTCGAGTCTCTAAACTTTGAAGATACTTTTTCTCGGGCAGCATGGATGAACCAAAGGGAGAAGAAAGCTCAGGTGGCATGAGATATCACATGCTTGAAAGGTAATAAGATTGTCGGCTGGACACATTTTTCTGATCTGATTTTAGATGGATCGCTTGGGGGGAGCTTTGATGTAGAAATTTGGACGACTTGTGTTTTCATTGTTGACGGAATTAACATTAAGGGAACTCGAGAACTGATTCCTGGTAGTTTTTACTCTTCATTTTTCTGTGTGGGAACATCCTTGACCTCTGACCACAATGGAGCCCAAAATGTCTGTTGTTTAAGCGAGACATTTGTTAAGTGATTTTGCCTCGTTTTACGACCTCGCTTGCCACTGTTGTTTAAGTGAATCACTGCAGTTGATAAGGGAGCAACCCGGTCGCTAAGTGAACCTGGCTTTCCCCTTGGACTTTGCTCACCTGAAGGTCGCAAAAAGGAGATCACGTGACCTTGGGACCCAGCAGTGGTCGTAAGTATGAGTCAGTTGCCAAGCTTCTGACTTTAGATCACACGATCATGGGGATGCTGCAAAGGTTGTAGCTGTGAAAAGAGGTCATGGGTTACTTTTTTCAGCACCGTGGCAACTTTGAACGGTCACTAAATGAACGGTTGTAAGTCGAGGAATACCTGTATTCGGTTATCTTGCCACTAGAAGGCAAGGGTTTGGAAAGGAAGGTATGGAAAAGTTTTTCAGGCTTTAAAAGAATGTTTAACTTTGCAGTTAAACAGAATAACAGAGTTGGAAGGGACCCTAGAGGTCTTCTAGTCCAACCCCCTCCAAATGGCTGTCTAATCTCTTCTTAAAAACCCACAATGTCTGAAGGCAAGTTGTTCCACTGATTAACTATCCTGTCAGGAAATGTCTCCTTAGTTCTAGATTGGTTCTTCTCCAAAGATTCAGGCTGTCCCTGGTTTTGAAAAACAAGCCACTAAGGCAGAGGGCAAAATCTCTTCCTCCAAGTTTCCCCCTCTGTTTCTAGTTTACTTTTTGTTTCTGAATCGCTTTTCAAGGTGAAATGGCTTTTGTTGTGTGGATTTTTTTGGTTGCCTGGAGCTGCCCTAGAGTCACATATAGGAGATGGGCGGTTATAGAAATTGGAAAAAAAAAAAAAGATTTCCTCAAATTTAGGGACCGTTTGAAACTACAACAACACTGAAAAAATGACTTGGAACTAGTCCTCAAGTTTACAACCATTGCAGCCTCTGCAGGTTCCCATGATAAAAATTCAGGCGCTTGGCAGCTGATAGGCATTTCAGCCTCATGATGGTATGTGGCCGCCATTTGCAATCTCTTCCAACAACCGAAGTCAATGGGAGAAGCCGGATTTGCTTAACGAAGAAGTGTTTCGCTTAACAAATTTAGCAATTCACTTAATAACCTTGGGCAAAGGTTCTTCAAACTTGGCAGGTTTAAGACTTGTGGATTTCAACTCCTAGAATTCCTGAGCTAACATCACTGGAGGAGGAGAAATTCTGGGAGTTGAAGTCCGCAAGTCTTCAAGCTGTCAAGTTTGAAGACCCCTGACCTTGGCAAAGAGGTCTAAGATTGGGCACAGCTCATTTTTAACAACTGCCTGGCTTAGCCACAGGAAATTCTGATCCCAATTGTGGTCGTAGTTCAAGGACCACCTGCAAATACAGGTAGTCCTCAAGTTACAACAGTTCATCTAGTTACAGCGGCACTGAAAAAGCGACCGTTTTTCACACTTATAACCATTGCAGCATCTTTATGGCCACATGACCAAAATTTGAATGCTTGGCAAGTGGTTCTTATTTAAGACGGTCGCAGTGTCCCAGGGTCATGTGATCCCCTTTTGCGACCTTCTGACAAACAAAGCCAAAGGGGAAGCCAGATTCACTTAACAGCCATGTTATTAACCAAACAATTGCAGCGATTCACTTAACAACTGTCGAGAAAAATTGTAAAATGAAGCAAAACTCACTTAACACATGTCTCACCTAAAAACAAAAACAAAATTCGTCTCAACTGTGGTCATAAGTTGAGGATTACCTGGAAATAAACTCACTCTTCTGATGGTTTCTCTGGACTGGTGCTATTATGGGATACTAATGCTGGAATTCTAGCTGTGTTTATTTAAGCCAGAAGGACACAATTTGGAATTGGCATACTTAATTAATTTCTGAGTTTTAAAAAAGATGTTGCTCTACTTTTGCCATCGCTTGGCCATAGCATGGGAATCTGGCATTTGTTCCTGGCTTATAGAATGGTTTGCATTGATGTGAGGATCAAATATTTCCATTTTAGGAGTTTCAATCCCTAGAGTTATTGACATTATCAGCATCTCTGCCCTGGGCAGCTTTGTCTGTGCATCAAAATCATATTTGGACTCCTAACGACTG
The DNA here is from genome assembly GCF_049901735.1 of Notechis scutatus. Taxonomy (NCBI): domain Eukaryota; kingdom Metazoa; phylum Chordata; class Lepidosauria; order Squamata; family Elapidae; genus Notechis; species Notechis scutatus. Next base: position 10,239,956 of record NC_142009.1, on the reverse strand, counting down.
TTCGGACATGTCCAGGCAGTTTCTTGGCTAGTTTTTCAGAAGTGGTTTGTTATTGCCTCCTTTCTAGGGCTGAGGCAGAGTGGCTGGCCCAAGGCCAACCAGGTAACTTTGTTCCTAAGGCAGGACTAGAACGCATGATCTCCTGTTTTTTGCAGGCAACTGAACTTTGTTTTTCCTTTTGAAGGCATTACCTTGAAGACGTTTCACTTCTCATCCAATGAACGTCTTCAATTCTGACTGAATGGTGGAGAAAGGAACCGAAGAAGCTTCTTGGATGAGAAGCAAAACGTCTTCAACGAAAAACAAAGTCCAGTTGCCTTTTGAAAAAAGCACCTTTGGGACAACCATGACCTGGATGACTAAGAATCTCCATAGACACATGTCTAGGGTTGAAGACAACATCCTCAGAACTTGATTTGTTTCTGGTTCTTCTTCAAAATGCTAATGCATCTCTTAAAATTCTTTCTTTGGGGGGGGGGTGGGATATCTTTGAAAGATCATAGTAGGAAACAGTCAATATAAATCATATATTGTGGATTGGATATAGATTTCTTTCACCATCATTTCCTACCAGATTATTTAACATTAGATGCCAAGACCTCAATAAGACCTTGGCTAATAAGCTACAGACCATCATTCTAGAATCCTGTATGGATCTATGCAGAGGTGTATGATTTGATTGCTTATTTGTACCCTATGACTATCGTTAAGTGTTGTACCTTATGATTCTTAACGAATGTATCTTTTCTTTTCATGTACACTGAGAGCATATGCACCAAGACAAATTCCTTGTGTGTCCAATCACACTTAGCCAATAAAGAATTCATTCATTCATTCATTCATTCATTCATCCATCCATTTAGATCAGATATCTCCAAACTTGGCAACTTGAAGACTTGTGGACTTGAATTCCTCAGCCAGCCATACTATGCTGGCTGAGGACTTCTGGGAGTTGAAGTCCACAAGTCTTCAAGTTGCCAAGTTTGAGGACCCCTGATCTAGATTTCTAGTCAAATCTCTGCAACATCTTCTGACAACTCTAAGGGTGTTGTGTTCTTTGTCTTCCCAGGCCAAGCATGTCCGGCCTTCATCTCATGAAACAAGGCCGGGATAGGAAGAAGGTCGATCTACAGAGGGATTTCACAGTTGCATCTCCAGCAGAGTTTGTCACCCGTTTTGGAGGGAACAAAGTTATTGAGAAGGTAAAGAATGGAACTTCCTTTCTTAATGCATAATTGTGTGATTCTTGTTATTTTGAATACACTGGAAACGAAGAAGTCCCATCTCCATGGAATAATTATTTACATTTTTTAAAGTCCCTGTTTAACTTAGAAAGGAATAGAATAGAATTTTTATTTAGAATAGGAATACAACATAAATAGAATAGGAATAGAATAGAATCTTTATTTAGAATAGAATAAAATAGAATAGAATATAAATCTTTATTGAGAATAGAATAGAAATAACTCGATACCCGTGCTTTGCTACAACACTATGTGGTCGAGCTTAGTGTTTTTGGGAGGAAAATAAAGGGGGCGAATTCTGCCTCTGCCTGCCAGCATTCATCAGTATTCATCTGGCTAGTGTCCTGTCAGTGTGTGAGAGAGTTGAAGGCTGTTTGGCAACTGAAACAATATTTGCTGTGTGAGCAAGAAGGAAACAGCGTGGCTTAGCTCAACTGTTCTATACTAAAGCTGCTTGCCGCTGTGAAACTAAAACTGAAACTGAAACTCCTCTCCTCTGCTTGTGTTTTGCATTTGGAACAAATTTCTTTTCAGGTGGGGAGGGGGAGTAGAACTCCTTAGTATCAGAGTGTGTTAATAATAATAATATACGAAATACTAATGCTCTGATGGTCATTTCGAAAAATCCTTTCTTAGTGAGCATCTAGAAGCCAAGAGGGACATATGTGCCAAATTTCAAGTTTGTAGGCTTTACAGTTCTGGAGATTTTGTGATGATGCGTGAGTGGGATTTCGCTTTCATATATATATATAGAGAGAGAGAGAGAGAAGAAGAAGATAGAATAGAATGGAATATTCATTGAGAATAGAATAGAAATCTTTACTGAGAATAGAACAGAACAGAACAGAATAGAATAGATCAAGTGTGATTAGACCCACAAGGAATTTTTTCTCCGGAACATAAGCTCTCAGTGTATATACAAAACAACAAAGTAATAACAAGCATAATAAGGATACTGTAGTATCAGTATTCATAGTATCATTATTCAAATACAAGTAGTCCTTGACTTACAACAGTTCATTTAGTGACCATTCATGGTTGCCCTGGTGCTATAAAAAAGTGATTTACAACCGCTTTTTATCCTTACAACTGTTGCAGCATCCCCAGGGTCACTTGATCAATATTCAGACGCTTGGCAACTGTCTCATATTTATGACGGTTGCAGTGTCCCGGGGTCACGTGATCGCCATGTACCAACTTCCGACAAGCAGAGTCAACGGGGAGAGCCAGGTCTCCCTTAAGAACCCTGTTACTAACTTAACGGCTGCAGTGATTCATTTAACTATTACAGCACGAAAGTTCCTAAAATAGAGCAAATTCACTTAACAGCTTAGCAACAAAAATTTGGGGCTAACTTGTGGCCATAACCTCTTTCTGTCCATTATTCCGGGCAAGGTGGACATATGTTTCTGTCAGTTGTGGCTGTCCAGATAGTTATTTCCTAGTTTGATGGATGATTGTAAATCTGAACCATTTTATCCTTTCCCCCTCACGTTTCTTCTCTGTCTAGGTTCTCATTGCCAATAATGGGATAGCGGCCGTCAAATGCATGAGGTCCATCAGGCGTTGGTCTTACGAGATGTTCCGGAATGAGCGAGCCATTCGTTTCGTGGTTATGGTGACGCCAGAAGACTTAAAAGCCAATGCAGGTGAGCTTAAAGATTATGCTTTTCATGGTTCCCTCTGGAAAAATGGTAAAATAGGAATAGGAATCGGAATGGAACAGAACAGAATATATGGAATGGAATGGAATGGAATGGAATGGAATGGAATAGAATAGAGTAGAGTGGAGTGGAGTGGAGAGTGGAGGGAGGGAGTAGAGTAGAGTAGAGTAGAGTAGAGTAGAGTAGAGTAGAGTAGAATAGAATAGAATAGAATAGAATAGAATAGAGATATGGAATGGAATGGAATAGAATGGAATAGAATAGAATAGAATAGAATAGAACAGAATAGAATAGAATAGAATAGGTAATTGGGAATGGAGTAGAATAGAATAGAAACAGAAACTTTATTGTCACTTTTTTATTGTCACTATTGTCAAATGCTAATCAGCATGCATTAAAATGAAATTTCATTGCCTTCAGCTCTCAAAAGATAACCATTATGCATATAGGCACATACACACACACATATGTGACACAGAGAAACATCGTCATCTAGTTTGGATGTACATATATACATGGTGAAAAAAAGAATCTTGCGAGTTTACCAAACCGATAAGAAGTGGCATTCAGCAGGTTCTGACCAATTCTGGAGAACTGGTAGAAGAAATTTTGAGTAGTTCAGAGAACCAGCAAATCCCACCTCTGACTGGAGATTTTACATTATCCTCCCCTGCCACGCCCACCAAGCCACGCCCACAGAAACTGTAGTAAAAAAATTTGAATCCCACCACTGAAACGGGTGGCCTAGGGAACAAAACTGTTACAGAATCTGATAATCCTGCTAGAAATACTTCAAAACCTCCCCCCTCCGCAGAGGGGAGCAACAGAAACAGACCGTAAAGTGGGTGTGTGGGGTTTCTAACAATGCTTTGAGCTTTAAGCACATAGCACTTACAAGCAGCATCCTGAATAAGGGAAAGCGAGCTTCCTATAATCTTCTCGGCTGTCCTCACCACTCTCTGTAGGGACTTTTCTATCGGAGGCACTGCGGCCACCCAAACCAAACAGGGATGCAGTTTATTAAATGCTCTCAATTGGGGCTCTGTAAAAAGTGGCCGGGACAGAAGGAGAAAGATGTGGCCTCCTCATCCGACGCAGGGAAATGCAGATGCTGGAATCCTGGAATATTGGTTTTTAAAAAAAATCTGATTTGGAAAGTTGCCAATTGAATGAGTAGCTCAAACACTGTCTTTTTCATATTTTCAGAGTATATTAAAATGGCTGATCATTATGTTCCGGTCCCTGGAGGTCCAAATAACAATAACTATGCTAACGTGGAACTGATATTGGAGATTGCAAAACGAATACCTGTGCAGGTGAGAAGGTGGAAATACAGAAGTTTAAAAAACAAAGAATGCTTATTAAGGATGTAGGTGGCCTTATTCTAGCATAGTTGTTTGCGTAGATTTCGCTAAGCATGCTATTCACTTTGGTTTGTAAACTAGGCTTGATTAAAGCTTAGCATGTTGTGTGGACCAAGCCAATTGTGGTTTATTTAATTCACATAGTTCAAGAGATCATGGTTTAGCTTGTTGCGCATTGGACTTGTGATTGTCTGAGCTTCCTTGATATGTTACAGAAGACAGAAAAGAGGTTGCTTATTGAGTGACCTGATCAGATTTTATAAATGCACCTTTCCCAATCAGTGACCACGCTGGTTGGGAATCCTGGGAGTTGTAGTCCAATGCATCTGGGGAAGTTCAGGATGGAGAAGAATGTCCTCACATCTGGCAAGGCATGGAGAAGAAACCAAGAAGAGGTGGAGAAGCCAGCTGTTAACCAGTGGAATGGATTGCCTCCAGAAGTTGTGAATGCTCCAACACTGGGAGTATTTAAGAGGAGATTGGACAACCATTTGTCTGAAGTGGTTTAGCGTTTCCTGCCTAGGCAGGGGGTTGGACTAGAAGACCTCCAAGGTCCCTTTCCAGCTCTGTTTTCCGTTGTTCTGAGTGGAATATTCTGGGTGAGGATACAGTTGATGTCTTGGAAGCAAGCCAGAATATTCCTAGGTATTTTAGAAGTGTGTGAAATAATTTAGGTGTGTTAATTTAGTCTTATTTATAAGGCATGCATGCTCAAACCTGTTTGGTTTGGAATGGAATGCCAATCCCCAGTGCGTGAAATGTTGTTGGCTTCTGTGCAGTATTGTGAATTATTGTCCAATAATGTGAATTAAACTGGGGGAGAGTTGCAGTCACAAATCTTTCTCTGCAGGTAGTCCTTGATTTATGACTGGTCACTTAAGAACCGTTCGAAGTTATGACAAACTTGAAAAAATGTTACATATGACCCATCCTCAAAGTTACAACGGCTGTACCATCTCCACGGTCATATTTTGGACCCTTGGCAGCTGATTCACATTTACGACCAGTTGTAGCATCCTGCGGTCACTTGTTTCTATGTTCTCTGGTCATGTTTTTCTGGCAAAAAATGCCTGTTAAACTGGATTCCGACTTGCATCCATGTGATTCACTTAATGACCATTTGTGACTTGCTTAATGACCACTGTTAAAATGGTTGTAAAATTGAACCTGGTCATGTGGTAACTCGATTTATGACTGCAATGATATACAACCAAAAAATGATGAAAATAGGAAGTAAACAGTGCTTTTTGGCAAAACTGCCGTAAAATACAGTCACGTGACCACTGGATCCTGCAAATGGCTGTAAATGCGACCGGACATAAATTGAGGACTAGCTGTACAGGCAGTCCTTGACTTACAACCACAAGTGAGCCCAGAATTTATGTTGCTAAGTGAGAAATTTAAATTTACCCCAATTTTATGCTTTTCTTGCCACAGTTGTTAAGTGAATCACTGCAGTTGTTAAGTTATCAACATGGTTGTTAAGTGAATCTGGCTTCCCCATTGTCTCTGCTTGTCAGAAAGTCGCAAAAGAGGATCATATGATACTGCAACCGTCATAAATACGAGATGGTTGTCAAGCATCCAAATGTAAATCACGTGACCAATAATCGTGAGGGTGAAAAATGACCATAAGTCACTTTTCAGTGCCGTTGTAACTTTGAACGGCCACTAAATGAACAGATGTAAATGAAGGCATACTCTTATTTGTTTTCGATCTCCTCACAAGGAAGTCTGACTTCTGTTTTTCTAATTCCAGGCCGTGTGGGCCGGCTGGGGCCATGCGTCAGAGAACCCCAAGCTTCCAGAACTGCTCCACAAAAACGGCATTGCTTTCATGGGTAAAGTGTTCAAAGTTTGTCTGAAATAGATCCAGTTCAGTGGTGCTATTCTACCAGTTCGGCCTGGGGCGGGTGAACCTGTAGTAAAAAAGTGTTACCATTCGGCTGAAACGGTAGTAAAAAAACAGCTACCGGTTCGGCCAAACCGGTATTTTTTTTTCCTCCCGACGATCAGCTGTTCCGACATCAGCTGTGCAGGGATTCCCGTCGCTGAATTGTTGCTTTGCCCAGGAGGCTTTCTTGAGGCCCAGGAGGCAAAAAAAAATGGAGCGAAGGGGGGTGCTGCAAAAGAAGAAGGAGGAGGAGGAGGAGGAGGAGGAGGAGGAGGAGGAGGAGGAGGAGGAGGAGGAGGAGGAGGAGGAAGAAGAAGAAGAAGAAGAAGAAGAAGAAGAAGAAGAAGAAGAAGAAGAAGAAGAAGAAGAAGAAGAAGAAGAAGAAACAACGCCCACCCAGGCACATGGCCACGCCCACCTAGCCACACCCCACAGAACTGGTAGTAAAAATATTTGCATCCCACCCCTGATCCAATTAGTTTATTATTGTGAGCGATCTCATGGGGTCCTGCCAGAAGACAAAGCTAGTGTTAGGAATAGAATGGCTCTTCTGATAATTGCATTCTTCTGATGTTCTCTGAAAAGCACAAGAATATTGAACAAGAAAAAAGAAAAGGAGGCAGCTTGAGAAGAACATCCTGAAGAAATAGAACAAAATGAGGAATAAACCACTGTCCCAAAAACGGTGGCTGTAGGCGGAATATCCAGGAAAGCAATTAACACAGTTGAAGTGGACATGATAAGCGGTGTGGCGTTCAGTAAAATCAACGCTAGTCAATGAAAAGAACAATTTTGATCTTGCTGCTGAACCTTTATTTTATTTTTTTATTTTTTCTAGGTCCTCCAAGCCAAGCGATGTGGGCATTAGGAGATAAAATCGCTTCTTCTATAGTGGCACAAACTGCGGGTATCCCTACCCTTCCGTGGAGTGGCAATGGTAAGACATGTTCAAGGTCATGGGGCTATGGACCAAATTCCTTCATATGTTTAAAATAAACCCTGAGAAATGATACGGGATAATAAGCAGATTTGACCCTGGGAAATTTTTTGGTCCTTTCTCAGCTTGGTGGTTTTCTAGCAAATGTTTCATTACCGAACTAGGTAACATCATCAGTGCTAGAGGGAAGGGGACGAGGAAAATTTAGAAAGTGATAAAAAAAAACCAAACTCAAACCCAAAACTAAAAAAGGATTAACTCCAGCTCCCTTCCATAGATACAGGTAGTCCTCAACTTACAACCACAATTGAGCCCAAAATTTCTGTTGTTAAGTGAGTTTTGCCCCATTTTACGACCTTTCTTGCTACAGTCGTTAATAGTGGCAGTTGATAAGTTAGTAAACCAGTCGTTAAGCGAATCTGGCTTCCCCATCGATTTTGCTTCCGAGAAGGTCGCAAAAGGTGATCACCTGAACTCAGGACACAGCAACGGTCATAAATATGAACCAGATGTCAACCATCTGAATTTTAATCACATGATCATGGGAATGCTGCAAAAGTTGTATCTGTGAAAAACAGTCATAAGTCACACTTTTTCAATGCCATTGTAGCTTTGAGTGGTCATTAAACTGTTGTAAGTTGAGGACTACCTGTAAAATTATATAACAAAACACATGCTTGTTTTAGTTTAACAAAAGAAAGACAATAGAAAACTGCAATTATACAGATACAAATATTAAACAATCAAATAATAATTGCAACAGTGCTATATATGATATCGTAATCGCTTAATTTGAAAGGTTTTTAAGGCGAGATTAGAGAACCATTTGTCTGAAATGGTATAGGGCAGTGGTGGCTAACTTTTGGGGGGTCCTGTGCCCAAAACTGTGCGTGCGCTTGCGCGCGCACGCTCACATGCCAGCACCCAGAAGGCAATGCATGCCCCCCACACTCCCTGCGCATACGCGTGCAATTCCTCCCGCCGCCCCCCCTGCCGCTGCTCCCCCCCTTACCCACACTGCGCCTCACAGCTGATTTTTGGCCTCCCAGAGGCTTGAAAAAAAGCCTCTGCAGGCTTGGCAGGATGAATAATAGTCCCGTTTCGTCTCTTCCTGTAAAACCGGAAGTGACCACACGGGCCTATTATTCGTCCTGCCAAGCCTGCAGAGGCTTTTTTCAAGCCCCTGGGAGGCCGAAAAAGGCCTCACACCGGCTGCAAATCAGCTGTGAGGCGCGCGCATGCGCAGTGAGGTAAGTTTGCCTGCGGCTCGCTTGCCGGCCATAGGTTTGCCATCACGGGCATAGGGCTTCCTGTTTGAGCAGGGGTTGGACTAGAAAACTTCCAAGGTCCCTTCCAATTCTGTTATCCCATGGACAATCTTTAGTTGGGTATGGTATATTCTCATCAGGAAGGTGAGAGTCATTTCTGGAAATCTAGCCCTAGAAAAAAAAGCTTTGCAATGTCAGGAGATCTGACATTGTACTGCTGAGAGATCTGGCGTAATGTCAGGAGACCTGAGGCGTACTGCTGAGAGCAAACCTCACTCCCTTGTAGCACTGATGATGTTACCTAGTTTGGTAATGAAACGTCTGCAAGGAAACCACCAAGCTCAGAGAGCACCAAGGACCCCATAGTTCAATCCTGAGCTACAAATATTCTCTTCTGTCAAGATTTGATCCTGCTTAACGTTTCAAGATCGGCTCAATTTGGCTGGATGGTAGCCCTTAGAAATCACTTCCATTCAAGGCAACAGGATTCGGCGGTATGGATTTTGGTTCATTCTAGACTTCTGGGATACGAAGAGTTGGCTCTTTTTCTGCCTGGAGAGAAAATTCTCCCAACTGTGGATGTAACCCATTTTCCCCTGCTCTTTCTTTTCTCTTAAAAAATAAAAAATAAATTAGTTTTGACTCACAGCCAGACAAATGACTCCATAAAGTTCAAATGCTGGTGATGAAATTTATATTCAGATATGAACTCATGTCAGGCGGTGGCTTTTGAAATCTGGAGACCTGATTTTGCAACTAATTAGGAAAGAATTGAACAGGGTAAGGAGGTTCATTGCAATCCCTTTCTGGCATGCAATAGCATTTAGGAATGGTTTGGAGGAGGCTGGGGAGATAAGTTCTTTCTGGGAGATGAAGGGCAGGATCGCTTCTGATTTCGTCGCTATGTGGAGTGAATTGCGTTGACTGGCTAAGGAGAGAATTTTCCTGCAACTTGAAATGGAGTATTTAGCTTCGGGCTCCTCGGTCCCTTTTAAAATGCAGGTAGTCCTCGACTTACGGCCACAATTGAGCCCAAAATATCTGTTATTAAGTGAAACATTTTGTTAAGTGAGTTTTGCCCCATTGCACGACCTTTCTTGTCATAGTGATTAAGTGAAAGATTTCAGTTGTTAAGTTAGTAACACACTGGATAAATGAATCTGGCTTTCCCATTGACTTTACTCAGTAGAAGGTCACAAAAGGGGATCGCATGACCTCGGGATATTGCAACTGTCATAAATGTTAGTTGGTTGCCAAGCGTCTGGATTTTGATTACATGACCATGGGGAATCCCTGCAATGGTCGTAAGTGTGAAAAATGGTCATAGGTCACTTTGTTCAGTGACATAGCAATAGCCATAGCAGTTAAACTTACATACCTCTTTACAGTGCTTTACAGCCAGTTCTAAGCGGTTTATACAGTCAGCATCTTTCCCCCAACAATTTTGGATCCTCATTTTACCGACCTAGGAAGAATGGAAGGCTGAGTCAACCTTGAGCCAGTCAGGATAAAACTCCTAGCAGTTAGACTGCAATAGTTAGAATGCACTTATTATATACCACTTTATAGTGCTTTACAGCCCTCTCTAAGCTGTTTATAGAGTCAACCATATTGCCCCCAACAATTTTGGATTCTCATTTTAGCCACCTCGGAAGGATGGAAGGCTGAGTTAACCTTGAGCCTGGTGAGATTTGAATTGCAAAAATTGCAGTCAGCCAGCAGTCAGCAGAAGTAGCCTGCAGTACTGCACTCTAACCACTGGGCCACCGCAGCTCCTTTATAACTTTGAACGGTCACTAAACAAACAGTTGTAAATTGAAGACTACCTGTATTGCCAATTCAGTCAGGATGGTCCTTCCCAACCCTTTTCCTTCCTTACCCAAATAGCTGATCAGAAAGTCCTTTTTACCCAATGTAGATAAAACATGTTATCAATTTAAATGTCCTAGCTGTGATTGGGTAATGGGTTTGTGTGTCATTACTCAAAAGAAAAACCACTTAGGAAATGTTCTTTTAAAGAAGAATATTTGTAGCTCAGGGTTGAAATGAGGGGGTCCTTGGTGCTCTCTGAGCTTGGTTGTTTTCTTGCAGACATTTTATTGCCAGACTAGGTAATATTATGTAATGTGGGATTTACTCTCAGTTTAGGATAGAATAACAGACTTGGAAGGGACCTTGGAGGTCTTCTAGTCCAACCCCCTGCCTAGGCAGGAAATCCTAAACCACTACAGACAAATGGCTATCCCACATCTTTTTTAAAACTTCCAGTGTTGGAGAACTCACAACTTCTGGTGGCAAGTTGTTCCACTGGTTAATTGTTCTCACTCTCAGGAATTTTCTCCTCATTTCCAGGTTGCTTCTCTCCTTGATGAGTTTCCTCCCCTTGCTTCTTGTCCTGCCTTCAGGGGCTTTGGAGAATAGCTTGACTCCCTGTCAGGCTACAGAACTTTTCTCATTCACTCAATTAGAATGAACTTCTGAAAACGTATCAAAACGTATCCAAAGGAATCCTTTATTGAGACGAGACAATTCATGTAGGAGTTCAAAGCAGCGTCTGAGGGAAAAATAAGGGAGTTTAGAACCCCTCCCCTTATCTCGATGTGTATTTAGTGAAACAAAAGCCAGTATGTTAATTCCTCCCCAACCCTTTTGTAAGGAACGATCTTTTTCACAGTTTCCCAGGGCATACCTAATTTCCCCCCCCCCAACCCCTTTTTAGAACGGACTTTTCCAGAGATTCCCAGGACACATCTCACTGTGGAATTTTTTATGATCTCCTCATCTCCTGGTTGTGCCTCTCAGAGGGTGATAGGTTCTGGCCATCTGGCTTTTCTCCCTCCATTGTACCATGTGTGGGTTATACAAATTCGATATAAGATTAAATATATTCAGGTTACATCAAGAAAGGATTTATTTATCAGCCTCCCTGCCCCCCCCTTTTCTTCTTCCACTGAAGAAATGACAGACACACGGATCTGACACTCCCTCTTCTTTGTGGCAGCCCCTGAGATACTGGAATACTGCTATCATGTCTCCCTTAGTCCTTCTTTTCATTAGACTAGACCAGGGGTGTCCAACCTTGGCAACTTTAAGACTTGTGGACTTCAACTCCCAGAGCAAAGCTGGCTGAGGAATTCTGGGAGTTGAAGTCCACAAGTCTTAAAGTTGCCAAGGTTGGACACCCCTGGACTAGACATACCCAGTTTATCTTCTAGAAGCTTGTTTGGGTCTTTATTGTTTCTTCCCCATCTCCCTACCAAGCAAGCAGCACCCAGATGATCATAGATTAACTTGCAAAGTTAACATCAGACCAACAATCAAGTAAACAATAACCCAATCAAGGAACTGCCAAACTAACCAACAGTAAACAGCTCAACCAAATAGCCTCTAAGACCAACTCCACCAACACTTACAGGGCACTCAATTGAATAGAAACAGGAAGCAAACCCCACTCCTCACTAGCATTGATCTTACTAGTTAGGATAATGAAACTTCTGCAAGAAAACAACCAAACGCAGACAGCACCAAGGGCCCCCTCAAATGTTCCTTTGAATTCAGTGGAAAATGAATTAAATTTGGAATACACGTTTGTGTGTGTGTGTGGATCATCACAAATCTTCTGGTTTTCAGGTCTCAAAGTAGATTGGCAAGAAAACGACTTTCAAAAGCGGATCTTGAACGTTCCCCAGGAACTATATGAGAAGGGCTGTGTGACGGATGTGGATCATGGGTTGCAGGTAAACACAGCTACCAAACTTACCTTATCCATAGAGCTTGAACTTTCAGCCATGGGTACAGCCTCCTACCTCTGTGTCTCAAGTTTCGGAGCTTAGTGCTAGACACAGATGCATTTGTGTGTTTATTAGGCCACTGTTTCTCAGCCTTGGGAGTTTGAAGATGTGTGGATTATCTGAATAGGTAATAGCCAACACCTTGAATTGTAGCAGAGGTATGCAGGTAGTCCTCAACTTACGACCACAACTGAGCCCACAATTTTTGTTGCTAAATGAGAAATTTGTTAAGTGAGTTTTGCCCCATTTTAGGACTTCCCTTGCCCCATGAATCACTGCTGTTGTTAAATTAGTAACCCAGTTGTTAAGTGAATCTGCCTCCCCCATTGATTTTTACCTGTCAAAAGGTCACAAAAGGCCATCATGTGACCCCCGGGACACTGCAACTGCCATAAAGGTGAGTCAGTTGTCAAGCATCCGAATGTAAAATTACGTGACCGTGAGGATGCTGCAACGGTCATTAAGTGTGAAAATTGGCCGTAAGTCACTTTTGTCAGTGCTGTTGTATCTTCAGACAGTTGCTAAGTGAACTGTTGTAAGTTGAGGAATACCTGTGCTGGTAACCAGTGCAGCTTGTGAAGTAAGAAATATCACATTGAGGCCAGCCTACCGCTAACCAGGCTACTATATTCTGGATCAGTTGAAGCTTCCGAGTAGCACTTAGCAATAGCACTTAGACTTATATACTGCTTCACAGTGCTTTACAGCCCTCTCTAAGCGGTTTACAGAGTCAGCCTCTTGCCCCCAACAATCTGGGTCCTCATTTTACCCACCTCGGAAGGATGGAAGGCTGAGTCAACCTTGAACCTGGTGAGATTCGAACTGCTAGTAATGGGCAGAATTAGCCTTCAATAGCACTTAGACTTATATAGTGCTTTACAGTGCTTTACAGCCCTCTCTAAGCGATTTACAGAGTCATCCTGCTGCCCCCAACAATCTGGGTCCTCATTTTGTCCACCTTGGAGGGATGGGAGGCTGAGTCAACCTTGACCCTGGTGGGATTCGAACTGCCAAAGTGCAGGCAGCCGACAGTCAGCAGAAGTAACCCTGCAGTACTGCACTCTAACCACTGTGCCACTGAGGTTCATGAAGAGTGGTCTTGAGTAGTTTTCAAGGGCAGTCCCATGTAGCTTGCAAGGCAGTAGTCAAGTCATGAGACGACAAAGGCATTGAGTGATTGCCTTGGAGGATTCAGGAAGGGGCAGCTGCACAAAGGTGTGCTTGGCCACAGGTGTCCCCTGCCCTTCAAAAAGGAGCCACGAATCCAAGAGCCACCTCCCTGCCCCCCCTGAATGTACCTGTCAACTCGTAAATCATTCCTTTGCCTGTTTCCGAGTTGACATTAGAAGGAGGGAGGGAAAGGCCTGACGGAGCAGTGCGGCAGATGAAGGCCAGAAGCATATTCCCAGCCTTCTCTTGTGGAGATTGTAGCCTAGGCTACTGGATCTTCCGCCCCCGAAAATCTTCCATTGGAGAGCATGATTGAGGACACCCAGCCCGGAAAATTGGAGAATCTGATATATGACACACCCAGGGTGTGTGTGTGGGGAAACAGAATCATGGGTGATCACTACATTATAAAAGAGATGTTGAGACTCTAGAAAAAGTACAGAGAAGAGCAACCAGGATGATTAGGGGACTGGAGACTAAAACATACGATAAACGGTTACAGGAACTGGGCATGGCTAGTCTAGGGAAGAGAAGGACCAGGGGAGACATGATAGCAATGTTCCAATATTTGAGGGGCTGCAACACAGAGGAGGAGGTCAAGCTATTTTCTAAAGCACCCAAAGGCCAGACAAGGAATAATGGATGGAAACTGAACAAGGAGAGATTCAATCTAGAACTATGGATAAATTTTCTGACATTGAGAACAATCAACCGATGGAACAACTTGCCCTCAGAAGTTGTGGTAGTGCCATCACTTGAGACTTTCAAGAAGAGATTGGACTGCCATTTGTCAGAAATGCTGTAGGGTCTCCCGCTTGGGCAGGGGGTTGGACTAGATGACCTATAGGGTCCCTTCCAACTCTGATTATCTGTTATCTGATAGTAAATTACGTGTCTCAGAGTTGGCTTCATACGGGTTAGTTCCGGACATGTTGTTCCTAATAAATCTTTTGAATTCTTTTGAAGCTTGGCTGGAGGCTCATGATTTAATGAGGGCAATCTTTGGAACCCTGACAGCACATCACTCTTGAATGGAGAAGTCGATTAAAGATTAAAGATAGAAGACCCCTAAATTTTAAGTGCCGCTTAGTTGGCCCTGCTAAATTTTGGAAGTGTGATGGGGGTGGGGCTCTTTTTTTTCTTCTTCTACCTGCCCAGAAACTTAAGGACAATTGCTATCTACCTGTAATAAATCTCATTCATTGGTGGCTTTCCTTGCATTCAGGCTGCCGAAGCTATTGGTTATCCGGTCATGATCAAAGCCTCTGAGGGAGGAGGAGGCAAAGGAATCCGGAAAGTAAACAATGCTGATGATTTTCCCAACCTTTTTAGACAGGTATGTTTCTTCCAGGGCATGTTTCCGGGGTCTGGCGAAATGTCTTGAAATTCCAGAACTTAGAACCCACCCCACCCCCATGATTGCTTGCTTGAAAAAGTCAACATGGTTGCTTGAAAAAGTCAATTCAGTGGTTCTATTGCAGAGGTGGGGAATGGTGTCCCCTTTATGACTTTTGGACTTCAACTCCCAGAATTCCTGAGCCAGCCAGCCATGCTGACTCAGGAATTCTGGGAGTTGAAGTCCACAAGTCATAAAATGATCTATTGAGTATTGTCAGCTCCTAGCCCAGTGCTACTTGATCTTGGCTATTTTAAGATTTGATTTGATTTATTTGATTTGTCAATCGCTTACAACATAATAGGTATAAGTATATACGTAGTTATGAACACATGAAATGGGTACATATAAGAAAAATAAAAGAAACAATAGGACAGGGACGGTAGGCACGTTGGTGCGCTTCTGCAGGCCCCCTACAGACCTCTTAGGAAAGGGGTGAGGTGAATAGTAGACAGTCTAAGGTTAAAGTTTTTGGGGTTTGGGGAAGAAACCACAGAGTCAGGTAGAGTATTCCAGACATTGACCACTCTGTTGCTGAAGTCGTATTTCCTGCAATCAAGGTTGGTGCAGTTAACCTTGAGTTTGTATCTGTTTGTATCTATTGTGTATCTATTGTAAGATGTGTGGAAGACCCAGATTTCTCCAGCTATCATGCTGACAGGGGAATTCTGGGAATTGAAGTCTATAAGTCATAAAAGGGCCATAGGTCCCCACTCCTCATCTACTAGGTATTGTCAGCTCCTAATCTAATGCACCTCAGTCTTGTCTGTTTTAAGATGTGTGGAAGTCCCAGAATTCCCCAGCCATCATGCTGACTGGGGAATTCTGGGAATTGAAGTCTACACACATTAAAGCATGCTGGCCGGGGAATTCTGGAAACTGGGGTTTGCACAACTCAAAGCCTGCTGGCTGGGGAATTCTGTGAGATGAAGTCCACGCTCCTTAAAGTATGCTAGCTATGGAGTTCTAGGAGTTGACACCTGCACTTCTTAAAGTATCCTGGCTGGGGAATTCTGGGAATTGAAGTCCACACAGCTTAAAGCATACTAGCAGGGAATTCTGGGAGTTGAGGGCCATACATCTGTATGTGAACTAGCTGGGTAATTGTGAAAGTGTGGGGAATTCTGGGAACCTTCCCTGGTTCTCATGAAAACAAAGAGAAGGAGGGTTTAGAAAGCACAATGAAGATTTGCAGGGTTCTATTACTATACTTTTATAATAAAAGTAATATTGGTCTTTGGTTTCTACTTTGCTTTACCATGAATGAACAAGACTTTAATCTTGCAACTCAGAATGTGCTTCCTTTTCTCCACTTAATCTTTGTGACAGCTAGGAAAGCTCTTGCCTGAGATATTTTCTTGGGTTACATTCTGTTCCAGACTCAAGTTTCTTTTATCTGATCATTTTCTGGATAATCTTTTCTTCTTGTTCCTCAAGGCCATTCCTTCCTCCCACTACGCTTGGTGAACTAACGATCTGGGGGGGAAAAATGCTTTTTCTTAATGTCTGTGGAGATTCTCAGTCATCCAGGTCATGGTTGCCCCAAAGGTGTTTTTTTTTTTCTTTTCAAAAAGGAAACTGGACTTTCTTGGTTTTTCCTTGAAGACCTTTCTCCTCTCATCCAAGAAGCTTCCTCAATTCTGAATGATAGGTGGAGAATGGAAGGAAGAACATTGTTGAGGTCATTTGGAGGTTTATCTGGGTCTTTCGAAGGATGCAACACCCAGACACAAACTGAGCAATGCGATGTATGCAGTACAATGCAGTGAAGAGATGCAGTTCTGTAGATTGGAGAAACAAAACATCCACTTCACAAGTGCGTGGCACAACATAGGAGAAGAAACCCATCAGGACAAGATTCAGAAGTCCATCTGCATTTGAAAGACAAGTAGCATTCTTTTGAAGACAGGAAAGTTCACATTCTGGACAGAGAGGACCGCTGGTTTGAAAGAATGGTCAAAGAGGCTATCTATGTTAAAATTGAACAGCCCTCCCTCAACAGAGAGGGAGGGGGGTGCGATACCACCTATCTTCTGTTTACAACATAGTCCTTTCGGCAGTTCCAAGAAGGCTCCACGCCCGTTTGCACTAATCAGATGACTCTGAGGGCACAAGTGGTCTCAAAACAACTCTCAGAAAGAGTGGTAACGACCAGATGACTGCAAGTAATACAAATCCTTCCATCCTCCACCCTTCAGTCAGAACTGAAGAAGCTTCTTGGATATGAAGTGAAACGTCTTCAAGGAAAAACAAAGGAAGTCCAGTTGCCGTTTGAAAAAGCACCTTTGGGGCTTTTTTCTTAATGGCTTTTGAACCTCGGCTCAAAATCCAATTGCTTGATCGCTGCCTGCTTGTGTGTGACTCTTAGGTACAAGCTGAGGTGCCCGGCTCACCAATCTTTGTGATGCGACTGGCTAAGCAATCCCGCCACCTTGAGGTCCAGATCCTTGCAGACCAATATGGCAACGCCATCTCCCTCTTTGGCCGAGACTGTTCCGTGCAGCGCCGGCATCAAAAAATTATTGAGGAAGCTCCAGCATCTATTGCAACGTTGGCTGTCTTTGAACATATGGAACAGGTAGGTGGGAATGCTGCCTTTGAGGGGGGAGAACTGTAGCTCACTCCTCACATTTGTGGTGGAAGAGTTGTTGCTCCAGGTAGTCCTCAACCTACAACAGTTTGTTTATGATGATTATGATGTATTTTGATGATGACGATGATCATGATTTATCATTTATAGCTTTTATTTACACTGAGAGCTTATGCACCGAAGACAATTCCTTGTGTGTCCTATCACACTTGGCCAATAAAGAATTCTATTCTATTCTATTCTATTCTATTCTATTCTATTCTATTCTATTCTATTCTATTCTATTCTATTCTATTCTTATTCTTATTCTTATTCTTATTCTTATTCTTATTCTATTCCATTCCCAATAAATATTATATTCCATTCCATTCGATGTTTTCTATTCTATTCTATTCTATTCTATTCTATTCTATTCTATTCTTATTCTTATTCTTATTCTTATTCTTATTCTTATTCTTATTCTTATTCTTATTCCATTCCATTCCATTCCCAATAAATATTATATTCCATTCCATTCAATATTTTCTATTCTGTGCTCTGCTCTGCTCTGCTCTGCTCTGTTCTGCTATTCTATTCTATTCTATTCTATTCTATTCTATTCTATTCTTATTCTTATTCTTATTCTTATTCTTATTCTTATTCCATTCCATTCCATTCCCAATAAATATTATATTCCATTCCATTCAATATTTTCTATTCTGTGCTCTGCTCTGCTCTGCTCTGTTCTGCTATTCTATTCTATTCTATTCTATTCTATTCTATTCTATTCTATTCTATTCTATTCTATTCTATTCTATTCTATTCTATTCTTATTCTTATTCTAATTCTAATTCTAATTCTAATTCTAATTCTAATTCTTATTCCATTCCATTCCCAATAAATATTATATTCCATTCCATTCGATATTTTCTATTCTGTGCTTTGCTCTGCTCTGCTCTGCTCTGATATTTATTCTATTCTATTCTGTTCTGTTCTATTCTATTCTATGCTATGCTATGCTATGCTATGCTATGCTATGCTATGCTATGCTATGCTATGCCATTCCATTCCATTCCATTCCATTCAATATTTTCTCTTCTCTTCTCTTCTGTTCTGTTCTCTTCTCTTCTCTTCTCTTGTTATTCTATTCTATTCTATTCTATTCTATTCTATTCTATTCTATTCTATTCTATTCTATTCTATTCTACTCTATTCTACTCTATTCTACTCTACTCTATTCCTATTCCTATTCCTATTCCTATTCCTATTCCTATTCCTATTCCTATTTCTATACTATATTCCACTACATTCCATTCCATTACCGTTCAAAATTACAGTGGCACTGGAAAAAGTAACTTATGACCGTTTTTAATACTTACGACCACTGCAGCATTCCCCCGTGGCCACATGATCAAAATTCAGACACTTGGCAACTGACCCATACTTATGACAGTTGCAGTGTCCCAAGGTCATGTGATCCCCTTTCACGACCTTCTGAGAAGCCAACTCAATGGAGAAGCAGATTCACTTAACAACCATATTATTAACTTAACAACTGCAGTGGTTCACTTAATGACAGTGGTGAAAAAGGTCGTAAAATGGGACACAACTCACTTATCAACTGTCTCACTTAGCAACAGAAATTTTGGGTTCCATTGTGGCCATAAATTGAGGACTACCTGTATTGTATAAATGAAACTTAGAGGGGTATGTATGTGAATGGTGTGCCTACGTACACCACACGTTGCCTATTTTATGCTCAGTTGAGCATCTTTGAAATACGATGGAACAAAACGAAGAGGATTTTGAGAAACTCAGAATACTACAATCACCCAGCACATTTAACTAGGTCAGGGAAATATTTGGCAGAGGCCAAATATACAACATGCTGAGCTGGTTCTGCATATGTCTTACTTTGTTTTTGTGAGTGGGAGTAACTTAGTCTGTTATATAGGTTAAGCCTCTAGGTTCATTTAAGGTTCAGAATATTGCACCAAAAATGGATTAACTCAGTAACCTGATTAAATGTGTGCAAAGAACACAACTAATCTTCAGTCCGGAATGAATCTGAGTAGCTCCCTAATTTTATAAAGACTGTGTTTTAGGTACTTAGAGAAGTTTGTGCATGAATAAACAATAGAATAGAACAGAACAGAATTCTTTATTGGCCAAATGTAATTGGACACACAAGGAATTTGTCTTGGTGCAAATGCTCTCAGTGTCCATAAAAGAAAAGATACATTCGTCAAGAATCATCAGGTATAACCCTTAATAATAGTCATAGGGTACAATAAGCAATCAAATCAAATGGCCTCGTATTCAATATAGAACAGAATTTCTCAACCTTGGTGGCTTTAAGATGTGAGGACTTCAAGTCCCAGAATTCCCCAGACAGCATGCTGGTTGGGGAAATCCAGAAGTTGAAGTCCTCACAGGTTAAATGTGTGCCCACATTTGTGATGGTTGTTGTGTCCTATGGTCACGCGATTGCCATTTGTGACCTTCATAACTGGCTTCTGACATACAGGTAGTCCTCGACTTACGACCACAATGGAGCCCAAAATTTATGTTGTTAAGTGAGACATTTGTTAAGTGTCTTTTGCCCCATTTGACGACATTTCTTGCCACAGTTGTTGAATTAATCACTACGGTTGATAAGTTAGTCACATGGTCGTTAAGTGAATCTGGCTTCCCCCTTGACTTTGCTTGTCAGAAGGTTGCAGAAAGTGATCACATGACCCCGGGATGCTGCGATGGTCATAAGTATGAACCAGTTGCCAAGCATCTGAAGAACAGTTAAAGGAACTGGGCATGGCCAATCTAGTGAAGAGAAGGACCAGGGGAGACATGATAGCAGCCTTCCAATATTTGAGGGGTTGCCACAGAGAGGAGGAAAGGATCAAGCTATTTTCTAAAGTACCTGAAGGAATGACAAGGAATAATGGATGGAAACTGAACAATGAGAGATTTCACCTGGAAATAAGGAGAAACTTTCTGACAGTGAGAACTATCAACCAATGGAACAGAAGTTGCCTTCGGAAGTTGTGGGAGTGTCATCACTTGAGACTTTCAAGAAGAGATTGGACTGCCATTTGTCAGAAATGGTGTAGGGTCTCCTGTTTACGTGGGGGGTTGGTCTAGATGACCTATAAGGTCCCTTCCAACTCTGATCATCTGTTATCTGTTATCTGAATTTTGATTCAGATGAACATGGGGATGCTGCAAAGGTTGTAACTGTGAAAAATAGTCATGAGTCACTTTTCAGCGCCATTGTAACTTTGAACAGTCACTAAATGAACTGCTGTAAGTCAAGGGCTACCTGTATTCATTGGGGAAGCCATCAGGAAGTTGCAGGTTATGATCACATGACATCTCAGTTAATGACTTTGGATGAATTGCTTCATGACCGCGGCCAGCCATCACTGATATTGTTAAATCAGTTGCCATCGTGACCACTGAGGGAAGAGGGAAGATAAAAGAAGGGAAGGTAGGAAAGGGAAGGAAGGAAGGAAGGAAGGAAGGAAGGAAGGAAGGAAGGAAGGAAGGAAGGAAGGAAGGAAGGAAGGAAGGAAGATTATAATGAGAGTGAGTGAGGGAGGTCCTTCCCTCAGGACTTCTGAGGGCAGTCCTGCCTTAGCACTTGGCCACCACAGGTGCCCCTGGCATGAATGACGTTAAGGTGGCCACACTCACCCCAGCCACACCCACCCTGGCCATGCCCACCCCAGCCACTCACCCAGCCATGCCTACCCTGGCCCTCCGAGGTCAAACACAACCCTCATGCGGCTCTCAATGAAATTGAGTTTGACATCCCTGGTCTAATTTATCGCTTAGAGATTTCTGGGTGGTCTCCCATCCATCCACTAGCCAGGCCTGATGCTGCTTGGCTTCTGAGCTTAGATAGGTTTGCAATGTGGGTTTGCAATAGCAGCTGCTACTGCTATCTACTGAGAGAGGCCCCATGCTTTAAAAGCTGATAGGAACAAGACAGCTTTTATGAACAATCTTTGAAAAAAGCAGGGAAGCAGAATGGTAATTCTGGGTTGCATTGAGTTCCATTGTCCCAGCAACCCCATCACCAGATTTGAGTTCCTTGGGCCCATTCTCTTGAACTCAGAAACTACCCAAGCAAATGACCTCATGAAGTTTTTTGTCAGGATTCTGGCAGTTACCCCATTTAAATCATGAGTCTCAAGCCAAACTTCCAAAACTTCAAAAGGATTTATTGGGAGTTGACATGCCGGCATGACCTGGGTGTAGCCGACTCTGAGACACATAATTCATTGTCACCCTTGACCCTGGTTTTCTCCCACCCCTCTGAGTGTATGATAATTCATATTCTCCAATGGGACACATCCATAGCCAAGAGTCCATCATGTTCTACAGTTAGATATTTGTGAGGCAGAAACTTCAGTCACCTACCCTGTTTCTCCAACAATATGGCCTCCCCCAATAGGAAGTCCCAGCATGTTTTATAGGCATGAAATGAAATTAAGCCCCTCCCCCCAAATTAAGGCCTATATTAAAACATGCAAAATGGGGGGAATGGTTAGAGGGGGGGGCTTGCCGTTAGGAAGTACTTTTGTTGCACACCCAGATATGGTGCTGCCTGCGTTGACCCCAATACGAAGTGCCCACCAATGCCAAGGTCAACATCCAAGCCATCGCCGCCCGCCTGCCCGCCCGCCCGCCCGAAGATGCAAGGGGAGGGGGGAATTAAGTCACCCCCCAAAAAGACGGCCTAGCCATTTTTGGGGGGCTCAAAAAAAAAAGAAGACCCGGCCTTATTATATGAGAAACATGGTAGTTACTATCTTTGAAAAACTATGTATGGAATGCATTTTTGATTTCCAAGCTGCCGCACTGCTCTTTCAAACCCCTTTCGCCTCTCCGTTTCTGTTGGTAACTCTAAAAACACCATAGAAATATTTTATGAGTTGACAGTTGTTTTGGTTCAATATAGGTCTTTTGAAAGTAGCCCTTTCTCTCTTTTTCAGTGTGCGGTCAAACTCGCCAAGATGGTGGGCTACGTCAGCGCCGGGACGGTGGAATATCTTTACAGCCAGGATGGGAGTTTTTACTTTTTGGAGCTAAACCCTCGGCTGCAGGTCGAGCATCCTTGTACAGAAATGGTAGCGGACGTCAACCTGCCTTCCGCTCAACTCCAAGTAAGTCGAGAAGACCTGGTGGGAAAGATGAAGCTACCGTAGTTGCTAAGCCTGGGCCAATCTGCAGACTTCAGCTGGAATAACCAGTTCTACCAAAATCTGGAACAGGCAGGAAGAGGTGTTTTTTGGGGGGGTGGGGTGGGGGAAGGGATTTGTTTCAAATGTCGCAAGAAGTGAGTCGTTCTGGACTTGGAACAAGATCAGAGTGCTGATAAGGCAAGGGAAAAGTTGTGGCTTTGGAAAGTGGAGTGTTATGTTAGGGAAAACCTCTTCCTGGTTGTTTTGAAACAGGAGGGTGTGTTTTCAGATGAGGGGAACATTTTGGTACTCGGTATTTCAATCTGTGTGTAACGGAGGTGAACTTGACTTTGTAGAGAGGTTATGAGTTTCTGAGGTCTTTCTTCGGAAAATGCTGCTGTTGTACTTTTTAAAAAAAATAAAAGTCTGGAAACCATTTATGGACTTTTTGCTGAAAATGGAAAACAAAAATGAAGATTTATGGTTTGACGCTTGAAAAAGGATTAATTAAGGGACCGAAGGGGTTTTTGTAATACCAAGAGGAAGAAAGGATAATTAAGTTTCTTTATAACTGTAAATCAGAAGTTGCTTATTTTTCTTGTTTCTTTAACTATTTTTCTTTTACTCTCACTTTGTTTTGCTTTTTCCTTTCCTTTCCTTTCCTTTCCTTTCCTTTCCTTTCCTTTCCTTTCCTTTCCTTTCCTTTCCTTTCCTTTCCTTTCCTTTCCTTCCCTTCCCTTCCCTTCCCTTCCCTTCCCTTCCCCTCCCCTCCCCTTCCTTTCCTTAAGTCTTCTTTGTTACAAACTATTGAAGTAGCAGCATCAGCATATTTGAAGTTAATGATGTGCCAGTGACAATTCCAATTTAATTTAGCATTTCCCATCATATAATCTGAATAATGTATTCTGCAATGGAAGTTAAATAAATAAGGAGATCATTATACAATCCTGGCACATTTCTCAACTTTGTACCATTTCAATTGTTCCGTACTGGTAGTCCTCGAATTTATGACCACAGTTGAGCCCAATATTTCTGCTGCTAAGTGAGACATATGTTTTGCCCCATTTTACGACCTTTCATGGCACAGTTGTTAGGCGAATCACTGCAGTTGTTACATTAGTAACACAGTGGTTAAGTGAATCTGGCTTCCCCTTTGACTTGGCTTGTCAGAAAGTCACAAAATGTGATCACATGACCTTGGGACACTGCAATCATAAATATGAGTCACTCGCCAAGGATCTGAATTTTGATCACCATGGAGATGCTGCAGTGGTCGTAAGCATGAAAAATGGTCGTAAGTCACTTCTTTCAGTGCTGCTGTAATTTCAGATGGTCACCAAGTGAACTTCGTAGGTGGAGGATTATATCTGTATTCTATTCTGACTCTTATTTCTTGGCCTTCATACACATTTATCAATAGGTAGGTGAGGTGGCCCGGGATCTCCAGATTTTCAATGGCTGTCCACAAATGGTTGCAACCTAGAACAGGGGTGTCAAACTGGATTTCTTGTAGGGCCAGATCAGCAATATAATTGTCCACTGTGGGCCAGCCAGGGGGAGGAGGAGGAAGAGACAAAATGGACGCCTTCCTGCAGCACCCTGCCAGCCAAAATGGGTCACAGCGGGGGCATGGGTGGCCCTTGTGTGCCCCATTTTTGGCATGGGCAGCTTCCTGCAGCTCCCTGCCGGCCAAAACGCCATGTTTGACCAGCAGGGTGCTGCAGGAGGCTGTCCAGGCTGAAAATGGGCTGCGCAGGGGCTGCCCATGGCTCCCTCATGGCCCATTTTTTCTAGCAGAAGCGCCAACCGCGGGCCAGTCCTTTGTTATTTCTAGGCTCCCTCAGGCTGGATCTAACCACCCCATGGACCAGATCCAGCCCACGGGCCTTGAGATTGACACCCCTGGGCCTAGAAGATCAAAAGCCTTCGTGTAATGAAACATCTCTCTTTCCTTCAGCACTAAACTTTATTTCTGACTGAAAATAAGGGGTGGAAATCTGTCTCAGTCTGGCTTCAGAAGCATTCTGGGCTCTACCAATAAAAGGCCAAAAATATATATCCTTCAAAAAAGCTAGAACTTTTAAATGTAGCGATAAAAGGTCTCCGCAAAATAGATCAGGAAATCATCACTATTGGTGATGGTCTGATTGGTTTAAAATTCCCTTGCTGCCTGGGGAATTGTGGGAGTTGAAGTCCACACACTTTAAAGTCGCCAAAGTTTGAGAAACACGGATTTAAAGAGTTTATGCAGGGAGATATTTTTCCTTCATTCACTTCCGTTTAGTGCTTGTTCAAAGTTACAACAGCATTGAAAAAAGTTAGTTGTGACCGGTTTTCATATTTAATGACCATTGCGGCATTCACATGGTCATGTGATCAGAATTTGGACACTTGGCAACTGACTCATATTTATGACAGTGGTCAGATACACTTATAACAACCGTATTACTAACTTAGCAACTGCAGTTATTCATTTAAGAACTGGGTCAAGTAGAGTCATAAAATGAGAGAGAGGGAGGGAGAGAGAGAGAGAGAGAGAGAGAGAGAGAGAGAGAGAGAGAAAACACAACACAGATGTTGGGACACTTATGCTCAGTGGTGACAGTAGAAGATCTTTCTCTTGTGCACCTAAATATGACAAAGGCTGTATTTTCCTTTCCCCCCCTCAGATTGCGATGGGAATTCCTCTTCACAGGATCAAAGATATCCGGGTCATGTATGGGACTTCCCCGTGGGGGGACACCCCTATTGACTTTGACAGCTCGGCCCATTTGCCTTGTCCACGGGGTCACGTGATCGCAGCCCGTATCACCAGTGAGAACCCTGATGAGGTGAGCCTTCCTATATTTCTGCCATTTTGTCCTACTGATTAAGGCGCTGGGCTGGAAAACAGAAGGCTGTGAGTTCAAGTCCTGCCTTAGCCATGAAAGCCAGCTGAGTGACTTTGAGACCGTCCTTTTCTCTCAGCCCAACCCGCCCCGCAGGGTTGTTGTTATGAGGAAAATAGGAGGAAGAAAGTGTGTTGGCTACGTTCGCCACGTTGACTTATTTGCAAAGATAATGTTCTGACCTATGCTTCCTAAGATCATGAAGCAGACTCCTCATCCCAATAAAACCTCTTTTATTTAGGTTAAAGGGAATTCCTCTCTAGCAAAGTCCCAACAAACAGTTTTTCATGAGATTTCACAACTATAAACAGGCTTGGAGAGTTGCCAGGCTGATATCTTCCGAACGCCACGCTGTAGCAGCAATTACTTGGCAAGAAACCTGGAACAGATCTTCACCCTATTGATTTGAACTAATTGTCCCCTGCAAACACTACTCCCCTTTCGCTCCTATTTATTCCCTATGGAAGGGGCCATTCACCGTCCACCTGAGCCTTTACTCCTGAGTTGACCCTTGTTCATTAAATGTTCCCTTCTCCTGGCAGCTGTGTGCATGTGCACACTGGGAACAGGCTCCAGCTGCTCTTCTGCCCCACTGATCTCCGACTCCGAAGGCAGATGATCACTGTCGGATGGCCCTGGCCCCATCTCTGCCTCCGATGCAGAGCCTTCCCCAGACTCCAGGACTGGCCCATGTTCCTCCCCAACCTCCTCACTGTCCGAGTCTGCTGCCAGCTCCGCTAGCTTCTGGCGGGCCACAACAGATAATAAAGATGGGATCATCTTCTCTCAGCCCAACCTTGCAGGGTCGTTATGAGGAAAACAAAAAGACAAAGGTGTATTGCCTATAAATTAACCGCCTTGAATTATTTGTAAAAATAATGAAAGTGGGCTATAAAAAAAATACAAATCTATAGGAAGTGGAGTCTTTCCTTGAGTTGAAGTCCACACATCTTAAACTTGCTGGTTGGGGGATTCTGAGAGTTGAAGGCCACGCATCCTAAAGTTGCTGCTGAGGTGGAAAAAAGATGTTTCCCTGTGGATGTTCCTCTTGCCCTGTTAAAAATGATGACTTTTAAAATGAATAATTCCAATGCAGTCAGATGTGGGTCTGTGTATATGTGTGTGTGTGTTTAAAAAAAAACGTTCCGTTGTATATTCCAGGGATTTAAACCCAGTTCTGGAACAGTCCAAGAATTGAACTTTCGCAGTAATAAGAACGTCTGGGGTTATTTCAGCGTGGCTGCCGCAGGAGGCCTTCATGAATTTGCAGACTCTCAGTTCGGCCACTGTTTCTCGTGGGGAGAAAACCGTGAAGAAGCCATCTCGTAAGTAAGAAGGAGCAGGGAGAAATGCTCTTCTCTTGATTTCTCTGCTGATCGTAGAAGAAGAATCGGGTGGTTTGATCTCCTTTGGCTTAGTTGCCCGTGTGGAATTATATTTTTACAGATTAGTCCTTGATTTACATAAAACCAGGGGTGGGCTTCAAAAAATTTAGCAATGGGTTCTCTGCTTGGTTGCTGGGTGGGAGTGTCCATGGTGGGCATGGCCTAGTGTTTTTTGCCCTCCCCAGACTCCTGAGGCTTTCTGTGAGCCTCCGGGAGGGCGAAAACAGCTTCCCCGGGCTCCGGAGGCTCTCTGGAGGCTGGAAATGGGCCCATTTCCGGCTTTCTTGAACTCCTGGAAGGCCCGTTTTTCACCCTCCCCAAGCTTCCACACACGCCCTGCCCTTACCTGCATCCAAAATGGGCCATGTGGGGACTCCTGGGACGGACGGAGTGGGAATGGCGGGGCAAGCCAGAAGTGGGGTTTGGGGGTTCTCTGAATGATACAGAATCTTAGCTAGGGGGTCTTCCGAATCCCTGTGAACCCCCAGCAGCCCATCCCCGCTTACAACCATTTGTTTAGTGGCTGTTCAGAGTTACAGTGGCATTGAAAAGATGACTTACGACTGGTCATTGCACTTATGACTGTTACGGCATGTATCTATGACGGTTGCAGCATCCCAGGGTCATCTGAGCGCCATTTGTGACCTTCCCAGATGACTTCTAATCGGCAAAGTCAGTGAAGGCAGCCAGATTCGCTTAACGTCCACATGATTCCTGTGACAAATGCAGTGATTCACTTAGCAACCATGGCAAAAGAAGGTCATAAAATCAGCACAATTCACCTCACAATCACCTTGTTTATGAATGGACATTCCAGTTCCGGTTGTGGTTGTAAGTGAAGCACTTACCTGCACTCATCTGAATGCAGTTATTACCAGGGTAGACATAGGTAGTCCTTGACTTACAGCCATTCATTTAGTGATCAAAGTTACAAGAGCACTGACAAAAATGACTTATGACCCTTTTTCATACTTATGACAGTTGCAGCATCCCCATTCAGACACTTGCTACCGGATGCATACACGTAGTCCTCGACTTATGACTGCAATTGAGCCCAAAATTTATGTTGCTAAGTGAGAAATTTGTTAAGTGAATTTTACCCCATTTTACGACTTTTCTTGTCACAATTGTTAAGCGAATCATTGCAGTTGTTAAATTAGTAAGACAGTTGTTAAGTGAATCTGGCTTCCCCATTGACTTTGCTTTCCAGAAGGTTGCGAAAGGGGATCACGTGACCCCGTGATGCAGCAACCTGTCATAAATGTGAGTCATCCAAATATAAACCATGTGACCATGGGGTGCCGCAATGGTCATTCAGTCACTTTTTTCAGTGCCATTGTAACTTTGAATGGTCATTAAGCGAACTGTTGTAAGTCGGGGACTACCTGTACTTATGACAGCTGAAGTGTCCCCAGAATCATGTGATCAATTTTTGAGACCTTCTGACAAACAAAGTCAATAGGGAAGCCAGATTCACTTAACAACTGTGTTACTAACTGAACAACTGCAGGGATTCGCTTAATAACTGTGGCAGGGAAGGTCCGTCAAATGGGACAAAGTTCGCTTTACACCTGTCTCACTTAACAACATAAGTTTTGGGCTCAATTGTGATCGTAAGTTGAGGACTATCTGTACTACAGTAGTTTTTAAATAAAACATCTTGTTATAATAGACCAGGGGTCTCCAAACTTGGCAACTCTTAAGACTTGTGGACTTCAACTCCCAGAATTGCCCAGCAAGCATGATTAGCTGAGGAATTCTGGGAGCTGAAGTCCACAAGTCTTTAAATTTATTTATTTTATTTTTAAAAAAACAAAATTACAAATCTTTATTTACATTAATGTCATTCGTGTTGTTATTAATACATATATCTCCTTTTATACCTAAACATCGATTATTATTTCTATCTTCCACCCATTTGTACCACCTATCCCAAACTGCATAATAGTCCGAATCATCTCTGCCTTTTAGTTCCGCTTTGAATTTATCCATTTCCGCACAGTCCATTATTTTTTATATCAGGTCTTCTTCAGATGGGTATCTTTTCTTTTTTCCATCCCTGTGCGAAGGCTATTCTCGCCACTATTATAATATGTATAATGATGTATCGGATGACCTTGCTAAATTTTCCCTTAATTATTCCTAGTAAAAATATTTCTGGTTTGAGTTCTAATTTATGATCTGTAATTTCTAATAGCCATCTTTGTATCCTCATCCAATATTTTTTAACTTCTGGGCATTGCCACCACATATGGAAAAAAGTCCCTTCTTTAGGTTTACACTTCCAACATTCTACTTTTGTATTTGGATACATTTTGGTCAGTCTTGCTGGAGCTAGGTGCCATCTACAAAACATTTTGTACTGATTTTCTTTAAATGCTGTCGACAATGTCAATTTATAGTTACCAATCCACGTTTTTCCCCAATCCTCTAAATTTATATTGTGACCCATGTTTTTTTGCCCAGGCAATCATTGACCCCTTAAATTTGAAAGGTTTAAGTATTTAAAATAAGGAAAACCTGAGAGGTTTGGGGTAAGTTATAAAACAGAAGTCCACACATCTTAAAGTTGCCAAATTTGGAGACTCCTGTTATAGATCTTTCAGGACCAGGAACTGGATAGAGCCTCCAGGATGGAAGAGGACTGAAAGGTAGTCTGGTGATATTCTCCAGTTTATTCTCAGACTTGATTGCCTTTTTTAAAAAATCTTCAGAAATATGGTTGTTGCTCTGAAAGAACTGTCCATTCGAGGCGACTTCAGAACCACTGTGGAGTACTTGATTAAGCTGCTTGAAACGGAAAGCTTTCAGCACAACCGCATTGACACTGGTTGGCTGGACCGGCTGATTGCAGAGAAAGTGCAGGTAATCTTCTTCTGGCACGGAAAGGGACGGAATAGATCCAAAAAGAAAAACTGCAGCCTTTTAATGTGGGTTATCTGTCTGTAGGAATGTGCTAAATAGATCCCATTCTACCGATAGAAGATAATATTTGTAGCTCAGGGTTCAGCTGTGGACACCTTGGTGCACTCTGAGCTTGGAGGTTTTCTTGCAGACGTTTCACGATCCAACTAGGGAACATCATCAGTGCTGGAAGGGAGTGGGGTTTGTGGAGAGATGGAGGAGGAGGAAGAAGGAGGAGGAAGGAAGAAGCAGAGGAAGAGGAGGAGGAGGAGGAGGAGGAGAAGAAGAAGAAGAGAGAGGGGAGGAGGAGAGGAAGGAAGAAGCAGAAGCAGAGGAGGAGGAGGAGGAGAGGGGAAGGAGGAGGAGAAGAAGAAGAAGAAGAAGAGGAGGAGGAGGAAGAGAAGGAGAGGAGGAGGAAGAGGAAGAAGAGGAGGAGGAGGAGAGGACACCTAGTTTAGTGGTTTTATTGCAGACGTTTCATGACCCAACTAGGTAACAATACAACATCAGTGCTAGGTTGATGTTCCTGCAAATTTCTCTCATCTGCCTGCTTTGATGTCCATATGTGGTGCCAACCGAAGAGAATATTTGTAGTTCAGGGTTGGACCCTGGGGTCCTTGGTGCTCTCTGAGCTTGGTTGCATTCTTGCAGATGTTTCACTACCCAACTAGGTAACATCATGGGCATTGATGATGTTACCTATTTTGGTAATAAAACTTCTGTAAGAAAACCACCAAGTGCAGAGAGCCCTGAGGACCCCTCAGATCGAATGGTGGTGAACTCTCCAAATGTGTCCACTTGGGCAGTTCTGTTTGGCCATTGGAAAAGGAGAAAGTTCTCCAGATGATTGAATAGGCCTCCCAGTAAAACAGGAGGCACACGAGAAGGAAGGAGGAGGGGGGAAAACTTAGTTAGAACAGATTAAGAAAAAGATATTGGCACTCGTTTTAGTCCCGAGTTTTCTAAACCAAACTCTGAAAAGTTGACAATTGGTGATACTAAAGGTTGAGCCATGGGCTGCTTCATCCTTAATTTACTAATATAAAGAAGTATTTTTTTTTTAAATAGCCTCTTCCTCTCTTTTTCATCTAGGCGGAGAGACCAGACACCATGCTGGGAGTGGTGTGTGGGGCCCTACATGTGGCTGATGTCAGCCTGCGGAATAGCATCTCCAACTTTCTCCACTCCCTGGAGAGGTAAAAACCAGATTTTCAGCACTGACATTCCTTAAAACTTCCTGTTTGTCACTTTGTCTCCAGAGTTCTTTCCTTGAGTATGTTCTAAGCGATCTTGCAGAATTGGTAGTGGAGAACATATAAGCTTGTCCAACTCACAAAGTCATACAGGGTTGATTTCCTAGAGAATAGTGGCCTATTGAGAGCCAGTTTGATATAATGGTTAAGGCATCAGACTAGAAACTGGGAGATTGTGAGTTCTAGTCCCATATTTGGCATGAAAGCTGGTTGGGTGACTTTGTGCCAATCCCCAGGAGACTGTAAATTCTAGTCCCACTTTAAGCATGAAAGCTGGTTGGGTGACTTTGGGCCAATCACCAGGAGCCTGTGAGTTCTAGTCCCATATTTGGCATGAAAGCTGATTGGGTGACTTTGAGCCAATCCCCAGGAGACTGTGAATTCTAGTCCCACTTTAAGCATGAAAGTTGGTTGGGTGACTTTGGGCCAATCACCAGGAGCCTGTGAGTTCTAGTCCCATATTTGGCATGAAAGCTGACTGGGTGACTTTGGGCCAATCCCCAGGAGACTGTGAATTCTAGTCCCACTTTAAGCATGAAAGTTGGTTGGGTGACTTTGGGCCAATCACCAGGAGACTATGAATTCTAGTCCTGCCTTAGACATGAAAGCTGGCTGGGTGATTTTAGGCCAGTCACCAGGAGACTGAACTCTAGTCCCACTTTAGGCATGAAAGCTGGTTGGGTGACTTTGGGCCAATCACCAGGAGACTGTGAATTCTAGTCCTGCCTTAGACATGAAAGCTGGCTGGGTGATTTTAGGCCAGTCACCAGGAGACTGAACTCTAGTCCCACTTTAGGCATGAAAGCTGGTTGGGTGACTTTGGGCCAATCACCAGGAGACTGTGAATTCTAGTCCTGCCTTAGACATGAAAGCTGGCTGGGTGATTTTAGGCCAGTCACCAGGAGACTGAACTCTAGTCCCACTTTAGGCATGAAAGTTGGTTGGGTGACTTAGGGCCAATCACCAGGAGACTGTGAATTCTAGTCCTGCCTTAGGTGTGAAGAAAGCTGGGTGATCTTGGACCAGTCACTTTTACCCAACGAATGGCCGTTGAAATCATACCAATTAAAATATATTTCAAAATACTGAGGAAATAGGAAGGTCTCCACCTGGCTAATTTGGCTGCTAGTCAAGTCTCTCTGGGAAGGGGATCCCCTAAAGGGGGAGCCCCACACCACCAAGGGCTCTCCCCTTGTAGAGACCCCCTCCCCCTCCTTCCGTAAGGAGAGCCTGGAGGAGAAAAACCTCTTTGGTGAGCTATAATTAACTAAGGGTCCTGTAGAGGCCTGCAATCTTTTAGCCTTACCTTTTAGTTAGAAGCCTAACTATTTCTTGCAAAACTATTGGCAGGAAATGGAGTGCTGTTATTAATTCTTCTCTTCCAGGGGTCAAGTTTTGCCTGCCCATACATTGTTGAACATAGTGGACGTGGAACTCATTTACGAAGGGAAGAAATATGTACTAAAGGTAATGTCGCACCAGATACACAGCTGAGCTGCAGAAGAGATTGGACAACCATTTGTCTGGAAATGGTCTAGGACAGGGGTCTTCAAACTTGACACCTTTCAGACTTGTGGACTTCCACTCCCAGAATTCCTCCTCCTCCAGTCATGTTAGCTCAGGAATTCTCGGAGTAGAAGTCCACAAGTCTTCAAACTTGCCAAGTTTGAAGACCCCTGCATTAGGGGTTGCTCAAATGTTGTGGCATGCCTTGGGGATTGTAAATATATTATGCTGAGTCAAGGTTGACTCAGCCTTCTGACCTTGCAAGATCAGTAAAACGAGGGCCCAAGATTATTGGGGGCAATAGGCTGACTCTGTAAACTGCTTGGAGAGGGCTGTAAAGTGGCATATAAGTCTATAAGTCAGGGGTCTTCAAACTTGACAGTTTTAAGACCTGTGGATGTCCACTCCCAGAGTTCCTCCTCCTCCAGTCATGTTAGTTCAGGAATTCCAGGAGTTGGAAGTCCACAAGTCTTAAACTTGCCAAGTTTGAAGACCCTTGGCATAGGCTTTCTTGTCTGAGAAGGGGGTTGGACTAGAAGACCTCTAAAGTCCCTTCCAACTTTGTTATTCTGTTTAGGAGTGATGGTGGCCGGGGAAACAGAACTTTATAGCCGTGTTCATAGTCAATTCTAAAAAATAATTGGTAAAGGAAAGCAAGGTTGCAAATCCATAGTGAGAGTGAGTGGGGGCGGTCCTTGACTTACAACAGTTCATTTAATGATGGTTTGAATTTACTATGGCGCTGAAAAAAAGTGACATGACCGTTTTTCACACTTACGACCATTGCAGCATCCCTCAGGTCACATGATCAAAATTCAGATTCATATTTATGACGGTTGCAGTGTCCAGGCGTCATGTGAATTTCCCCCATTGTGATCTTGTGACCGGCAAAAAGTCGATGGGGAAGCCAGATTCACTTAACAACCAGGTTACTAACTTAACGGCTGCAGGGATCAGCTTAACAACGGTGGCAAAAAAGATCGTAAAATGGAGCAAAACTCACACAATTAGCTGTGTTGCTTAGCAACATAAATCCTGGGCTCAGTTGTGGTCGTAATTCGAGGACTGCCTGTATATAATCCTGTTTTTTACCGAGTAAACAAGGTGGTGAGAAAGAGCTCTTCCCAAAGAAGATCAAGCTTTTTTGGGAGAAGCTTGTGAGGAGGTTAGAGATTTTTACCCAAGGAAGTCCACCAAACCAGTGGCTAGGAGCAGGAACTGTATAGCCACAATACCATTTCTGCATGAGGATCTCTTGGGGAAGTTGCTTTGGGCTGGGAAGAAAGCTCCCTCCTCAGGTGTGAGCTGAGGGGCCACCCAAAATCATCCTAAGAAGGTTGAGGTGTTCTCTTATTATAAAGTGTTAATATTTGGTAAGGCCTCACTTGGAATACTGCATCCAGTTTTGGTCACCATGATGTAAAAAAGTTGTTGAAACTCTAGAAAGAGGGCAGAGAAGAGCAACAGAGGATTAGTGGACTGGAGGCTAAAACATTTGAAGAATTGGTTGCAGGAATTGGGTAAGTCTAGTTTAATGAAAAGAAGGACTAGGAGTGATATGATAGCAGTCTTCCAATATCTGAGGGGCTGCCCCAAAGAAGAGGGAGTCAAGCTATTCTCCAAAGCACCTGAGGGCAGGACAAAAAGCAATGGGTGGAAACTAATCAAGGAGAGAAGCAACTTAGAACTAAGGAGAAATTTGCTGACACAGAATAATTAATCACTTGCCTCCAGAAGTTATGAATGCTCCAACATTGGAAGTTTTTTTTAAAAAGATGTTGGATAACCATTTGTCTGAAGTGATGTAGGGTTTCCTGCCTAAGCAGGGGGTTGTACTACAACAAGGGTCTTCAAACTTGGTAAGTTTATGACTTGTGGACTTCAACTCCCAGAATTCCTGAGCTAACATGACTGGAGGAGGAATTCTGGGAGTTGAAGTCCACAAGTCTTAAAACTGTCAAGTTTGAAGACCCCCTGGACCAGAAGACCTCCAAGGTCCCTTCCAACACTGTTATTCTATTCTATTCTATTCTATTCTATTCTATTCTATTCTATTCTATTCTACTTCTTGCTCTTCCCTTTCTCACAGGTAGCTCGGCAGTCTCCAAACTCCTACGTTGTCATCATGTCCGGTTCCTGCGTGGAGCTTGACGTTCACCGGCTAAGTGATGGAGGCCTCCTTTTGTCCTATGATGGGAGCAGCTACACAACCTACATGAAAGAAGAAGTGGACAGGTAACCTTGGATGATTCCAGGGATGCTTGCAAGCAGAGGAACAGACCCTGGCATGCCATCCTCTAAAGGTTTTGAGGATGGTCCCCAAAAGGTCCTTCAACTTCATAACATTCCGTGTGACCAAAAGAAGATATTATCCAATCCATAAATGGGCAGTCGTCATACTTCCCCTTAAAATCAAATGAAAGAGGATCAAATTCGATTGCCCATTGCTGCTTTAGAGGCATTCATAATCATGTTGTGGTTTGCCGGCAGCTTGTGCAGACGGCAGCGGAGTCGGACAGTGGGAAAGAAAGAGGATCAATCTGGGACTCGGACAAGGATCCTGCATCCGATGCAGAGATGGGGCCTGGACCATCTGGGATGGGGTGCTGCCTCCGGAGCCTTTGGAGTCTGGCAGTAGCAAGGCAGAGGACGCAGGGGAGCCTGTTCCCAGTGCGTGGGTGCGCAGAGCTGCCAGAAGGCGAGAGCAGCTGAAACAAAAGGGGTGACTCGGGAGTAAGGCTGGGAGGTGATTGCCCCTCCCATAAGGTATAAAGGACAGGCAAAGATGACGAAACCTTTGCAGGAAGCAAAGTCGTTCGTTCGGTTCAGATTCATTCTTGAAGCTCTTTGTACACTGGTTGGTTTTTTTTCTATTTCATTGGACACTTCTGTTGTTGGCAGCATTTTACAGGGAAGAAAGGTGGGTGCTTATCTCGAGGGACTGTTTGAGATTCATTACCGGCTGGGAATGAAAATTATTCCCAGCGTTGCAATAAAACAGGACTTGTTTCTAAAATAAGCATGTGCGTAATTACAGTCTCGGAAGCCTTGGTCAGAACAAATCAAACCTACACGCACACACTTCCCATACACACCCATAAATATGCAATTCGTTTTTAAAATATGATGCACCAAGGAAATCCGATATCCTCAACCTGTACAAACAAATGTGCATTGAGTAACTTTTCTTTCCTACAGATTTACTTCCAGGAACTTAGTTAAGGGAATGACAAAACTATCAGTAGGCTGAAGGGATGGTTCTGGGTGCTAAACATTTCCACTTCCAGAATACTGCAGCCTGGCATGATTGCAAACACAAGTATTCCTCAACTTACGACCATAATTGAGCCTAAAATTTCTGCTGCTAAGCAAGACCACTGTTAAGTGAGTTTTGCCTCCATTTTATCACCTTTCTTGCCATGGTTGTAAAGTGAATCTGGCTTCCTCGCTGACTTTGCTTATCAGATTGGCACAAAAGGGGATCATGTGACCCCGGGACACTGCAACTGTCATAAATACATGCCAGTTGCCAAGCATCTGAATTTTGATCATGTGACCGTGGGGATGGTGCAACGGTTGTAAGTGTGAAAAACGGTCATACCTCATTTTTTTCAGTGCCGTTGTAAATTCAGTCATTCACTAAACGAACAGTTGTAAGTTGAGGATTACCTGTAAGAGGTTTTGGTGTCTACTCCCACCTGCCACTCCTCCCCCCTTGAGCTGAACATGCAATTGATGTGGAAATAAGGAGCATAGTACCGAGCCTAAAGTAGAACCAGGGTCCAGTAGTAGGTGCCAGCCATATACTTTCTGTCCCAAGGCCAAATCCTGGATTGTTTTGGAGGAAGCTAGCCAAGAACCAAGGTTTTGACCTAGGCTTCCCCAAAATGCATTAAGCAGACTCTTTGTCCCGGCAAAACCCCTTTTATTAAACAAAGGTGAATTTCTTGCATTCACATTCAGCCAAAGGCCTGGCAAACAGCCTTTCAAGGGTATCATTAGGAGCACAGACCTTATCTAGCTTGGAGAGCTGCCAAGTAAATATTTTCAAACGCGGTGCTGACAAGGAAGGACTCAGCACAGAATCTCTCAGATGCACAGACAGATCTTCATACTGCTGCAACGAACGGATTGTTTCCTGCAAAAAGCCCCTTCCCCTTTTGCTCCTCTTTTAATCGCTATGGGAGGGGCCATTCACTGTCCACCTGTGGCTTTACTCCTACGTCAACCCTTAGTTCATAATTGTTCTTTTCTTTTGGCAGTTCTGCGCATGTGCAGGCTGGGAACCGGCTCCAGCTGCTCCCCCGCCTCACTCCTGTCCAACTCCGAAGGCAGCTGATACCTGCCAGACTGCCCTGGCCCCATCTCTGCCTCTGACGCAGAGCCCTCCTCCGAGCCTTCCTCAGCCTCCAGGAGTGGCCCATGTTCCTCCCCAACCACCTCACTGTCCAACTCTGCTGCCAGCTCCGCTAGCCACCAGCGGACCACAACAATAAGGAAGGCACACAGCCTCTAAGGGTGGGGCTGTTTCTCTGCTGTCTTATCAGTATCTTAACTTTAGGGTTTGTGAATCTTCCACTCTGTATGCCTTTAATCTTGCTAAGGAAAATTCCACAGCACCCTGGCCCCCACCCCAATAAACCTTTTTTTTTTTCCAAGAAGCAAATGGACTTTCTGGTTTTTCTTTGAAGACGTTTCGCTTCTCATCCAAGAAGCTTCTTCAGCTCCGACTGGAGGGTGGGGAATGGAAGGACTGACCAGCAATCAAATGACCAGTTGTCTGCAAGGAGTATAAATCCTTCCATTCAGAGGTGCTATTCAGCAGGTTCTGACCAGTTCTGGAGAGCCGGTAGCAGAAAATTTGAGTAGTTTGGAGAACCGGCAAATCCCACCTCTGACTGGCCTCACTCCCATCTATTTTCTGCCTCCCAAGTCCCAGCTGATTGGCTGGGTCTTCTTTGGTTGCCCTGCACAGGAGAACAGAGCTGGAAAGCAGGTTAGTGGGATGGGGAGGGAATGGAGAATTTACAGTATCCTTCCCCTGCCACACCCACCAAGACATACTACGTGCACCAAGCCACGCCCACAGAACCAGTAGTAAAAAAATTTGAATCCCACCACTGCTTCCATTCCCCACCTTCCAGTCAGAGCTGAAGAAGCTTCTTGGATGAGAAGCGAAACGTCTTCAAAGGAAAACCAGAAAGTCCAGTTGCTTCTTGGAAAAATAAAAAGCACATTCTTGAGGATGCAATCTCGAAAAATAGATGTCCCAAAATGGATTCCATCCCTCTTTTCCTTCTAAGCTTGATTTCCACTTCCTGAATTGAATCTATATGGGACAAGGACTCCGAGGACCTGTTGTCTGATCTTTAATCGGGATATTTGAAAATGGGACAAAATTCACTTAACAATTGGTTTGCCTAACGCTCGAAATTTTAGGTTCAGTTGTGGTCGTAAGTCAAGGACTACCTGCACTGGACTTTCCATTGCGGTCTTATCCTTGTTAGATCACCCAGAGTCAGAGTGAGTTGGGTATCCATATGAATTTTCTTAGTAAAGAAATAACATTTTCTGTGTAGACATTTTCAATATTCCTCTCCTGCTTAGGTATCGCATCACCATTGGCAATAAAACTTGTGTGTTTGAGAAGGAAAATGACCCGTCGATTCTTCGGTCCCCCTCAGCCGGGAAACTCATCCAGTACGTGGTGGAAGATGGCGGACATGTCTTTGCTGGGCAATGCTTTGGTGAAATTGAGGTAAAAAAAACCAAACACCTTGTGAGCCTGTTAGACTGGTCTTCTTGGGAAAACCTTGTGATAAGGAACAAGCACACACTCACAAGCAGAAACAGTTTCTATCCATATGCTTGTTCAATCTCTCTCTTAATCTCTTAATCTCTCTTAATCAAAGTGAGATTGATTTTGGTTTGAATGTCCCAAAGGTGCTTTCTCAGGAGGCACCTGGATTTTCTTCCTTTCCTTTCCTTTCCTTTCCTTTCCTTTCCTTTCCTTTCCTTTCCTTTCCTTTCCTTTCCTTTCCTTTCCTTTCCTTTCCTTTCCTTTCCTTTCCTTTCCTTTCCTTTCCTTTCCTCTCCTCTCCTCTCCTCTCCTCTCCTCTCCTCTCCTCTCCTCTCCTTTCCTTTCCTTTCCTTTTCCTTCCCTTCCCTTCCCTTCCTTCCTCTCCTCTCTTCCCTTCTCCTCTCCTCTCTTCCCCTCTCCTCCCCCTTTCTCTCTCTCTCTCTGTGTCTTTCTTTCTTTATTTTTGTTTGAAAACATTTCATTTCTCATCCAAGAAGCCCCCTCAGCTCTGACTGGATGGTGCAGAATGGAAGGATTAATATTCTTTG
Source organism: Notechis scutatus (assembly GCF_049901735.1). Taxonomy (NCBI): domain Eukaryota; kingdom Metazoa; phylum Chordata; class Lepidosauria; order Squamata; family Elapidae; genus Notechis; species Notechis scutatus. The sequence goes on along the minus strand of NC_142009.1, from coordinate 10,201,189 downwards.
TAGACAATTGGTCATTTCCATTCTTTTAGAGAGTTGTTGAGGCCATTTGCACTACTCAAGTGACCCTGAGGATACAGATAAACCTCCAAGCAGCCTCAAGGACTCTCTAAAAAGAATGCAAATTACCAGCTGTCTGCAAGGAGTATAACTCCTTCCATTTCCCCACCATCCAGTCAGAGCCCAAGCAGCTTCTTGGATGAGAAGCAAAATGGGTTGAAAGAAAAACGAAGAAAGTCCAGTTGCCTCCTGAAAAAGCACCTTTGGGACAACCATGACCTGGATGACTGAGAATCTCCATAGATATTTTTGTTTGAATCAGTTTTCTTCAAAAATATTAAAAACAATACTGAGAAATTGATTAACTTTTTATTAACGCAAATGCTTACAAACACAACATGTGTGTGTTTTTTTCTTCTTCAGAACCCTTCTATTTGGATTTGGATTTAATCCATTAAGGAGACCCTCAGATTTCCTGTCTCTTTTTTTCCATTTAAAGTGTTTTGTAAATGCACAAATGCATGATAAAGACCCCTAATAAATAAAATATATTCATTCAAACTTATAAGCTATTTTATTCATCACAGACACCTTGACTTAACAGATTAAAAGTATCTGTAAAAAGGTTCAAAGAGAGATATTCATCATCCCATTACAAACTTAATACATTTCTGATGTATTCAATTTCTGATACCAAACTCTCCCCGGCTGGTATGCCATATTTTAGTATATTTTTCAAGATTTGTAATCTCAGATATTTTCCTTGCGTTCTGTGTGATGGAATTGCAGCCTGAAGAAGGAGAGGGGAGGTGGGAGAACAAGAGACTCTTCAGTCAGTCCTGAACTGGGTGGGGTAAGGAGGGAAAATTTCAGGGTACAGGTAGTCCTCGACTTATGACCACAATTAGGACCGGGAAATTTCCATTGCTAAATGAGGTGGTGATTAAGTGAGTCATGCCCAGTTTTATGACCTACTTGAATCACACCGTTGTTAAGTGAATCTAGCTTCCACTATTGATTGTGCTTGGTGGAAGCCAGCTTGGAAAGGTGACAAGTGGTGATCACATGTCCCCGGGATGCTACAATCATTGTAAATACATGCTGGTTGCAAGAAAACCACCCAGCTCAGAGAGCATCAAGGCCTCCATAGTCCCTTTCCTCCTTCTCCTCCTCCTCCTCCTCCTCCTCCTCCTCCTCCTCCTCCTCCTCCTCCTCCCTCCTCCTCCTCCTCCTCCTCCTCCTCCTCCTCCTCCTCCTCCTCCTCCTTCCTCCTTCTATTTGACTGCTGAAGGGGCCAGTGGTCGACGGACCACAACCCAACCAGCTCCAAGCATGGCTGTCCCTTTAATGAGCTTTCTATATTTATCCGTATTCTTCTTGCTTAAATGAACCATAATGCTCGGTCGGTGCAATTTGTTAACAGGAAACACAAGAGAATTACAAAAGCGGCTGGACAAGGGGAGTATAAGGAAGCAAACACTCCGAGAAGTCACTTGTTTACATTGATCTTCTGCTATTTTCAGGTGATGAAGATGGTGATGACACTCACAGCGGCGGAATCGGGCTGCATCCATTATGTGAAACGTCCTGGAGCAGCCCTTGAGCCAGGCTGCATAATTGCTAAAATGCAACTGGATGACCCAAGCCGAGTTCAACAGGTAAATTTGGAGGCTTAGCAGCAAGGGCTATCTCTTCACAGAGATTTAAGCTAAAAATAATAATAATTGGGTTGGCTTCTGGGGACATCTGTTCGTTTTCTTTGGTCTTCTGCTGGGTGGGTGGGGTTGGGAGGTCCCACTCTGACCTAGAGCTTTGTGATCTCCTGGTGGTCTCCCATCCAAGCACCAGCCAGCTCTTAAACTTGGTTAGCGTTTAGAGATTGGGGAAAGTCAGCTAGGGGCTACTTGTTGGCTCCAAATTTTTTTGGTCATGATGGAGGAGATGAATCCAAGAAATGGATCCACAGTCTTATGAGCCACCTCATACAGTAGTATGTACACGAGTAGCCCCATGGTAAGATGGGTGGCTAACAACAACAACAATAATAATAACAATAACAATGTGGCCCACCGGAATACTTTTCAGGCCTCCTAGTTTTGCCTCATAATTAATAAGGAGACTTTTTCAGTTTTTCTTAGATTGGGCTACAGGTAGTCCTCGACTTATAACCATAATTGAGCCCACGTTTATAGTGTAGGTGGTCCTCAACTTACAACCATTTGTTTAGTGATGGTTAGAAGTTACAATGGCACTGGAAAAAAAAAACATTTGACCATTTTTCACACTTACATTCATTCATTCGTACATTTATTGCGGCATTCCCCATGGTCACATGATCAAAATTCACACACTTGGCAACTGACTCATATTTATGACGGTTGCGGTGTCCCCGGGGTCATGTGATCCCCTTTTCCCACCTACTGACAAGGTCGTAAAATGAGGCCAAATTCACTTAACAACTCCCTTGCGGTTGTCTTACCTGTAGTAAGTCACCATGTTTGCTAAATGGGTCATCTTGTGACTGTTCGATTTTAACAAATACAGGTCTTCTTCGAGTTACGAATGTAATGGAGCCTGCCCATTCCATTCGTAACCCAAGGATTTGTGGGAGTGAATCTCGTACCTTGGATGAGATCACTCCCTCCTTTCCCCAACGCATTGCTAATTGAACGCGTAGCTTGTTAAGTGCACACGAGGTATTTCAGGGTGGGGAAGGCCATGGGGGTCCTAGTGATGGAACAGACCACCTGCGTAAGACCACCCAAGGCCTCCCTGACCCAATGAAATACCTCATGCTCTCCACAATTGCTTCCCCCTCCAACCTACCAAGATCCAGCAAGCTGTTTCCTCTCCACCCTCTCAGCCGTGTGCGCCCCTCTAGCTCCATTTAGGCCTGCACAGAGGGGTGGGCTGGCAAAGTGCAGGATGAATGTTGCAGAGCCTCTGCGGTTGTTTGTAAGAGCGAACAACTGCCGTGATCTTGCAAGTTTCCTCGTTTCAGGACTTGTTCATAAACACCAGAGGGCGCTTATTGGGTAACTTCAAACGTTCGCTAAGGGAATGCTCGTAACCCGGGGATTACCTAAATATTGGTAGTGGTCATTAAGTGAACACTGTGTTCGTTAAGTGAACACATTAGTTGTTAAATGAACCCACTGTTCACTCTGAGGTGACTTTTGGCTGAAAACTGGAATCTTAACGCCAGTTTCCGGCAAAAACATCGTCGATCACAGTCACGTGACCGCAAGACTTTGCAAACGGCCTTAAATGTGGACTGGTTGTTGAATGACCAAAATGGGAGTAATGTGACTGCCAGGGGTTGGCGGGCAGTTATCAGAACTTTGAATCTGGATCATATGTACCTTTTTTGAGGTAACTTTGAAAGACATTTGAATCTGAGAAAGAAGCTTCAGCCCGGAAGATCTGAGAAAGTAATCCTTTCTCCTTTGGAGATAAAGAAGATGATTGCATAGGTACAACTCTCACAGTGCTGACTGGCTTGTGTTTTTCTTGTCCTCTTAAGGCCGACCTCCATACGGGAACCCTGCCCCAGATCCAGAGCACAGCCCTGAGGGGTGAGAAGCTTCACCGGATCTTCCATTATGTCTTTGACAACCTACTCAATGTGATGAACGGATTCTGCCTTCCAGATCCCTTTTTCACCAACAAAGTAATATCCGTTGCTTTCCTTTCCCCGCTTTTGGTGGCATAAACCATAGTTTAAGAGCCGTGGTGGCACAGTGTTTAGAATGTAGTATTGCAGGTAACTCTGCCCACTGCTAGCAGTTCGATCCTGACCGGCTCAAGGTCGGCTCAGCCTTCCATCCTTCCAAGGTCGTTAAAATGAGAACCTGGATTGTTGGGGGCCATAGGCTGACTCTGTAAAAACCGCTTAGAGAGGGCTGTAAAGCACTGTGAAGTGGTATATAAGTCTTAAGTGCTAGTGCTATCTTAATGCCTGTTTCCTAGTATGATTTGATTGCTTATTGTACCCTATGACTATGTTAAGTGTTGTACCTGATGATTCTTGACTCTTGACTCTTTTCTTTTATGTGTACAGAGAGTATTTGCACCAAGGCAAATTCCTTGTGTGTCCAATCACAATTGGCCAATAAAGAATTCTATTCTATTCTATTCTATTCTATTCTATTCTATTCTATTCTATTCTATTCCCCCCCGTGTGCTTCCAGATGTGTTAGAACTTCAACTCCAAAGAATTCCCAGCCAATTAACCTTCCATGTTTAGTTCTAACACATCTGGAGAGCATTACCCAAGGTCAGGAATTCTCAATCTTGGCAGCTTTCAAATGTGTGGACTCCAGCTCCCAGAATACAGCATGCTGACTGAGGCATTCTGGGAGTTGAAGTCCGTACATCTGAAAGCTACTTGAGGTTGAGAAACACTGCCCTAGGTTAATGCTGCCCTTCAGGGGTGGGGTACAATTATTTTTTACTACCGGTTCTATGGGTGTGGCTTGCTGTGCGTGGCTTGGTGGGCATGGCAGGGGAAGGATACTGCAATATGCCCACTCCCTCCCCACCCCACTAACCTGCTTTCCAGCTCCGTTCTCCTGTGCAGGGCAACAAAAGAAGACCCAGCCAATCAGCTGGGACTCAGTGGGAGGCAGAGAATAGATGAGGGGTGGAGCCAGTCAGAGGTGGTATTTGCCAGTTCTCCAAACTACTTAAAATTTCCGCTACCGGTTCTCCAGAAGTGGTCAGAACCTACTGAATACCACCTCTGCTGCCCTTCCTTCCTTCCTTCCTTCCTTCCTTCCTTCCTTCCTTCCTTCCTTCCTTCCTTCCTTCCTTCCTTCCTCCCTCCTTCCCTCCCTCCCTCCCTCCCTCCCTCCCTTCCTCCCTCCCTCCTGTAGAACTGGTCATAAGACAAAAACTACCTGCAGCAGCATTAGATGCCTATAGAAAACAAACTTATTTACCTGTTATCTTGACTTACTTTCAACTCCACCTCTAACTCAGGTGAAGAACTGGGTTGAACGCTTAATGAAGACTCTCCGGGATCCATCCTTGCCTCTACTGGAGCTCCAAGATATCATGACCAGTGTCTCTGGGCGGATCCCGCCCAACGTGGAAAAATCCATCAAAAAAGAAATGGCACAGTATGCAAGTAACATCACCTCTGTCCTCTGCCAGTTTCCCAGCCAGCAGGTAAGGAAAGTTTTGTGATCTGGGCTGAAACTGAGATGAAACTGACTAGGAAGAGGTTAGATGGAAGACTAATATCCTTGACTGTGAGAGATGGTGAGGAGGGCGAGGAAGGAGGGTCTAGAGGTAGGACAACGCACTGCGGCCAACTCACCATGGCCAATTCAGTGCGGGACAACTCGCCGCTGGACTGTCAAACACTAATATCAAAGAAACATTGGAAGAGAATTATTACAGAAAGGATGCAAAAAGAGGGACAGAATGAAATGTGAATGGCAAAAATTAAAATACATTTTTAATTATTTTAAATAATTGCCGTATTTTTCAGACTATGACATGCACCTAGCTTTTGGGGAGGAAAAAAAATATATCTGCCTCTGCATCCCCCCAATTTGCCGCTTTGCAACAAACAGCAAACAGCCTGTTTCAGCTTCAGCACAGCCTGATTTAGCGCAAGCAGCTGATTGTCGGTTGGGTTTGCCTCCCAACGATCAGCTGTTTCAGGCTGCAGGGATTGCCATTGTCTATTGCTACCTGCGCGCACCCCGTTTTCCGCCTCCGCGCACCACATGGACTAAGTTTTGATATGAGGTGTCAGATTCTGTCTGTTGTGTGTCCATCCCACCCTCCCATTTTTTCAGTCAAGCCCAAAAACATTGAGGGGGTCAATCCCAGTTTGCTTTTCTTCTTCCTGTAGATTGCCAACATCCTTGACAGTCATGCCGCCACCTTAAACCGCAAATCGGAGCGCGAGGTTTTCTTCATGAACACTCAGAGTATTGTGCAGCTGGTTCAAAGGTGAGCGTGATCTCAGAAGTGATCTTTGGCAAAAGCTGAAAAGGGGAAGCCAAATGATAGGCTGCTTTGTGATCGAATCCAGTCTCTACCCCCCCTCCCTTAATAAGTACAGTTAAGGCCCTACAGATGGGTCTACCACAGGGGTGTCAAACTCAAGGCCCGGATCCAGGGGTGCTTAGATCTGGCTCACAGGGCCGCCCTGGGAACAGTGAAGGATCGGCCTGCAGTACTTCCGCCGGTGAAAATGGAGCTCGGGAGGGCTGCACATGGTTCTCTCAGGCCCTGTTTTCGGCCTGGATGCCCTCCTGCAACCCTCTGCCAGCGAAAACAGAGCTGGGAGGGGCAACCCCCCCTGGGCTCATTGTATGGCCCTCCCTGGGCTCCATTTTCACTGGCAAAGGGCTGCAGGAGGCTGTCCAGGCCAAAAACGGGGCCCAGGGGGCCGCATGTGGGCCCCCCAAAGCTCCATTTTCACTGGCAGAGGGCTGCCAGAGGCCATCCAGGTCAAAAATAGAGCCCAAAGTGGGTCACATATGCCCCCTCCCCCCAGAGCTCCGTTTTCACTGGCAGAGGGCTAGCAAAAAAGAAAAGGAAGGAAGGAAAGAAAGTAGGGAGGAAAGAAAGGAAGTCCTGCCTTAGCACTTGGCCACCAGCGGAGGACAAGGGTTTGGGGCTCTCCCTGGTCTAGCCTTCCTCCGGTGGAGACAATGGATCCCCCCACCAGCCTCAACCGGGGGCACCACGGGTGCCCCTGACACGAGTGATGTCAAGCTGGCCGCTCCCAACCCGGCCACGCCCACCCCAGCCACGCCCACCCTGAGCATGCCCACCTGGTCCCCCGAGGTCAAAGTCAACCCCGATGCGGCCCTCAATGAAATCGAGTTCGACAGTCCTGCACTGGACGAATCCTGCAAGGGTGTTTACAATTCAGCCATGTTGTCAAAAGACTTGTCAAAGCTTCCGTATTTTCATCCGAGGGCTCTGTTACAGATACCGAAGTGGCATCCGAGGTCACATGAAGGCAGTCGTGATGGATTTGCTTCGGCAGTACCTAAGGGTGGAAACTCAGTTCCAACACGGTGGGTCATCTCCCTTCAGGATTTGGATTTTCGAACAAGGGTGGTTGGGAGGAGGGGATATGACCACAGGGAAGAAGAAGAAAAAGCTGTAATGATTCCGGCCGCCAGATGGCAGCCTTGTACTGAGATATCAACCCAAAAAGGCTTTGCCAACCAAAACCAGGCAGGCTGGTTAACCGTAGTCTAGTGGGACAGCTTTTAGAGCTGATTTCCCATTACCCTTGACCCAGGGTAACAGCGGTTAGAATGGTCAGTCCTTCCCTCTCCCTATTAGCACTTAAAGAGCACTGCAAATGCTTTGCTTGAATCCACCTCTGCCTCCCCATCTACCCTGTTTCGGTTAATTCTTTGATACTGTCCACACGAACCATGAATACTAATTCCTCCCTTCCTCCCTTCCTCTGTTTCCATCATTCATCATTTTTCCTTCCCTCCTTCCTCCCTCCCTCCATCTCCATCATTGTTTCCTTCCTCACTCCCTCCCATTCCTTTTCCTTCTTTCCTCCCTTCCTCCCTCCTTTCCATCATTCAGCTTTTCCTTTCCTTTCCTTTCCTTTCCTTTCCTTTCCTTTCCTTTCCTTTCCTTTCCTTTCCTTTCCTTTCCTTTCCTTTCCTTTCCTTTCCTTTCCTTCCTTCCTTCCTTCCTTCCTTCCTTCCTTCCTTCCTTCCTTCCTTCCTTCCTTCCTTCCTTCCTTCCTTCCTTCCTTCCTTCCTTCCTTCCTCCGTTCCTCCCTTCCTTCCTTCCTTCTGCCCTCTGCTTACAGAAAATAAAAACCCAATATACAAAGAGTAAAAAAACGAAAGAAAGAAGACTATAAATCGTCTTTGCAGTTACGATGGGGGTGAAAAATTAATTTTGTAGCCAATCCTTGCATCGATGGCCTTTGCAGGTCTGTAAAACCAAGGGAATCTGATTACAGGTAGCCCTTTGAGTTATGTCCATAATGGCACCTTTCGATTATGGATGTAAGTTGTAAGAGTCATATAATGGGTGGGTCATGTAACTGGCCCAATTTTATGACCTTTTTGCATTGGTTGTTAAATGAATGTGGTTGTAAGTATGAGTGCCATGGTTAAGTGAGCACTATAGTTGTTAAGTAAATCTGTTCATTGTGGCAAGGGTTTGCCAATAACTAGAAATAAATGCTGGTTTTCAGCAAAACCACCCCAAAGTATTTTAATTTGTACTAGCTTAGACTTTCCCCATCTAGGAGTACTTTTTTAGGGGGTATATTCCTCAACTCCCAGGCCTCCCCATCCATTGTGGGCATTGCTGAGAATTCTGGCAGCTGCAAGTCCCAAATCAGGAATGCCCCCAATTAGAGGACGTTCAAAGTAGGTTGCACCTTCTTGTAATCAAGGGGAGGAAAGAAAAAAAATCCCTGTGGATTTTACTCCGCCAGTCATCCCAAAGGTGCTTTTTTTAAAGAGGCAACTGGACTTTCTTGGTTTTTCCTTGAAGACATTTCGCTTCTCATCCAAGAAGCTTCTTCAGATCTGACTGGATGGTGGGGAACGGAAGGATTTATACTCCTTACAGGAGTATAAAGGAGTTTTCAAAGAAAAACCAGAAAATCCAATGGCCTTTCAACGACTCCGGTAGTCGTTGCTAACTCTAAGCAATGGCACTCCTCTCTGTTTCAAGGCCATGAGCTAGTGCTGCCCAAAGATGCGCAGTCATGTGGCCAGCGGAATGCCGTTTCCTCCCCACCGAAGTGGCACCTATTTATCTACGCGCATTTGACAGGCTTTCGAACTGCCAGGTAGGCAGGAGATGAGGTGTAGATGGGTGCTCACCTGCCATGCGATGCTCGGGTCTCAAAACTCCTCCAGGTTATTCCAGCCAGGGAAGCCCAGCATCTTAACCATCCTGCCACCCTTCTTGTCATCAAACCTCTCTTATTTAATAAATGTTATGTTTGGCCTTCTGCTTTCAGGTCACTATGAAAAATGCGTCTTTGCTCTTCGAGAGGAGAACAAAAGCGATATGAACACTGTGCTCAACTACATCTTTTCCCATGCCCAGGTGACCAAGAAGAACCTCCTTGTGACAATGCTCATTGTAAGTGAAGCTCTTGGGCACAGTTTCTTTACCGCTCTTCAGCAAACCATTTGAAATATAACTGAGAGTCGTACCTAGGAGTTACAAAAAGGGTATGATCGATCTGTAGTAATGACTGATTTCAGATTTAAAGCCATGGGGTGGAATTGCTGGTGCCAGAGCAGACCTACCACTTGGCACTCAATCTTAACAGCTTTAATATGGGTGGATTTCAACTCCCAGAATTCCCTGGCCAGAATTCTGGAAGTTGGAGTATATATATGTTTATGTAACAGAATAACAGAAGTATAGAGTTGGAAGGGACCTTGAAGGCCTTCTAGTCCAACCCATGGCTCAGGCAGGAGATCTTACATCATTTCAGACAAATAGCTATCCAACTGCTTAAAAACCTCCAGTGATGGAGTGATATATACTTATTTGTCAAATTGTATGCCACCCAATTCACCTAAAGGCGTTCTTGTCACTATTATTGTTTTAAAATGCCACAGTGAGGATCAAATATGATCAGTGGTCACTGGAAAGGGGAATGGAATAGATTTATTTGAAGAATACTCTTATACGTAAACAATTTAGTACAGTTTCTAGCTTTTGGGGCCTAGGAGAATGTTTATACGCATTATTATGCACCTGCTAAATAGGAATAGCAAGGTTGTAGGCACAGGTGGGATTCAAAATTTTTAACAACTGGTTCTGTGGGCATGGCTTAGGTGGTGGGCGTGGTTTGGTGGTCATGTGACTGGGTGGACATGGCTTGGTGGTCATGTTATTGGCTGGGTGTGGCCAACTCAATATCACTCACATCAAGGCACGCATCTCCTCGCCTGGCCTCTCGTGACTGTGGGGATGCTGCAACAGTCGTAAGTGTGAAAAATGGTCATACATCACTTTTTTCAGTGCCATTGTAACTTTGAATGGTCACTCCACACAAGCAAAGTACCAGCAAAGGAGGGGGGAAAAACTCCAGAGAAGTTCCAGAGACAGGAAGTCTAGTCCTGCCAAGAATGTAATAAGGGTTAACGGAGAGGCAGTTTCTGTAAGCAACCCCAGAATGTTTCCTTCCTGCCTTCCTTACAGGATTAGGCCAGTAAATTCTTCTAACAACCGGTTCTCTGAACTGCTTAGAATGTTAACAACCGGTTCTAGCGAATAGGTGCCAACTGATAGAATCCCACCCCTGGTTGTAGAACAGTGTTTCTCAACTTCAGGACCTTTAAGACGTATGGACTTCAACTCCCAGAATTCCCCAGGCAAAATTCTGGGAGTTGAAGTCCACGCATCTTGAAGTTGCTGCCTGGGGAATTTTGGGAGTTGAAGTCCCCCCATCTTGAAGTTGGTGGCTGAGGAATTCTGGTAGTTAGAGTTCACCCATCTTAAAGTTGCCGAGATTGAAAAACACTGCTGTGGAGGACATGGATCAACATAATCTGCAAAGTAATATCAAAGTAATTGTCTTTTAAGGTGTGAAAGACAAAATTCTCCATTTTGAAAATGCAAAAAGGGAGAAATCTGGCTTCACATGAAATTGGATTGGATTGTTTTCCTTATGGAGCAACAGTTGTTTAGAGCAGGGGTCTCCAACCTTAGCAACTGGTGGACTTCAACTCCCAGAATTCCTCAGCCAGCTTTGCTTTAAGACTCCTGAACAGCTTTGCTGGCTGAGGAATTCTAGGAGTTGAAGTCCACAAAGACTTGGTTGCTAAGGTTGGAGACCCCTGGTTTAGAAAATCACCTGCATATTATAACTGCATCATGTTAAGCAGCTGTTTTAATAGCATTAACCTTTTCAAACTGGATAGCCAGACTTGGTCCTCGTTTTGCATCCTTATGCCTTCCCCGTAAAATTCACCAACCACAGCCGTCCGCCATTCTTGAGGTCTGATAATAATCTCTTATTTTGCCTCAGGATGTCTCATTTAAATATTGGGCTGGAGGTGCTGGGACAACTCTTTTGAGTTGGCCACTGAGGTCCTTCAAATCTCCAATCCCATCTTTTTTCAATTAAAAAGACAAAAGCAGATTACGCCTCTCCCCTTTCCCTATGACCGGGAGGAGTAAAAATATTTGTCTACGCCGGTATTTTAAAATATAGCTGAGCTGAAGAAAAATGCCCCTTTTTATGCGGCCTGTGGGAGAGTCAATCCCAGGATGGATGGCATCCATCACATCCCAGTCTGCGTCACGCTTTCAAATTCTATGCTAATTCGTGGAGTTGAGGTTCCCAAGCCTCTTCTTGTTTCTGCATCTTTTACTTCTTTTTGCTAAAGATGTGGCACATTCACAAGAAATCGATTTGTCCAGCTAAAAGTTTAAACACGACACTGTTTTTCTTCTTGCAGGCAAGCACAGTCTCTTAGAACAGCTGATACATGATGGATATACATGCCACCATTGTCTTACTTAAATAGTAATCTGTGCAATATGAAGATCTCTCTTTCTTATACACAAACACACACACAGGCATGCAAATACACATGTGCACACCCACACTCCCTTCACCTTCTTTCCTTCTCTTCCCTTTCCTTGTTCCAGTCTTCTTCCCCTTGCCTCTCTTTCCCCCTTTCCTCATTCGCTTTCCCTCTCCTCTTTCCCCCTTTCCTCTTGTGTCTTTTCCTTCTTCTCTTTTTCCTTTCCCTTCTTTTTTATTCTGATCTATTCCCATGCTTTCCCCTCCCCTCCCCTCCCCTCTTCTCTTCCTTCTTCTCTTTTCATTTCCATTCTTTTTTGTTCTTCTCTATTCCTCTCTTCTCATCTCCTCTCCTCTTTTTCTTTCCCTTCTTTTTATTCTTCTCTATTTCCTTTCCTTTCCTTTCCTTTCCTTTCCTTTCCTTTCCTTTCCTTTCCTTTCCTTTCCTTTCCTTTCCTTTCCTTTCCTTTCCTTTCCTTTCCTTTCCTTTCCTTTCCTTTCCTTTCCTTTCCTTTCTTTTCCTTTCCTTTCCTTTCCTTTCCTTTCCTCTTTTTTTCTTGCCATGCGATTGTAAGTAACGCTTGCCTTAAGAATCTCATTATTTGAACACGGAGCCATATTTCCTCTGAGAATTCTGGAGTAGCTCTGAGCTGGGGCTGTTCATTTCTCAAGTAATCATGCTGGCATGATGGAGAGAAAAAATGGCAGCTGTTCGCAGCTCAGGCCTTCAATTTTCTTCAGAGTCCAGTCACTCAAGTGTGTAATTACATGGGGTGCTGGAGAGGCGTTAGGCCTTGTCAAAGAACACGTCAGAGGCCTTCGCACACCGCCTTTGCCGATCGGGGCAGGCTGAAAGCTGGGGAATGCTGCTGCACGCCTTGTGTTTTTTGGGGTTTGTGAGTGTGTTGGTGAATCCTTCTTGCCAGGATGGGGTTTTAAACTGCTTTTCCATTTTGGGGTGGTCCATCTCTACAGTCCTTCTGAGGGCTTTCAAGGAAGAACCATTTTCTGTAAGGCTGATGGAAGAGTTGCTACAGATTGAATCCAGAGTAAACTTCTATTGGAGTGACTTACAGGTAGTCCTCGACTTATGGCCATGCTTGAGTCCCAAATTTCCATTGCTAAACAAGACCATTGTTAAGTGAGTTTTGCCCCACTTTATGACCTTCCTTGCCACCGTTGTTAAGTAAATCACAGCAGTTGTTAAATTAGTAACACGGTTGTTAAGTGAATCTGGCTTCCCCTTTGACTTTACTAGTCAGAAGGTCGCAAAATGGGATCACATGACCCCGGGACGCTGCAACCGTCATAAATATGAGTCAGTTGCCAATTTTGATCACATGACCACAGGGATGTTGCGCCAATTATAAATGTGAAAAATGGTCATAGGTCCCCTTTTTCAGTGTCGTCGTAACTTTGAATGGTCACTAAATGAATAGTTGCAAGTCGAGGCCTACCTGTAATACATATGTAGAAACTCGGGTCGGTGTTTAAATTAGTATATTTTTCCACAAATTTGACTTTTCTGTTCTGGTTTTTGTATCAATAGCAGTGGTGGGATTCATTTTTTTTTTACTACCAGTTCTATGGGTGTGGCTTGGTGGGTGTGGCTTGGTGGGTGTGGCTTGATGGGTGTGGCTTGATGGACGTGGCTAATGAAGGAGACTGCAAAATTCCATTCCCTCCCCACTCCTGGGGGAAGGTTACTACAAAATCCCCACCCCACTAACCTGCTTTCCAACTCCATTCTCCTGTGCAGGGCAACCAAAGGAGACCCAGCCAATCAGCTGGGACTCAATGGGAGGCAGAGAATAGATGGGGGGTGGGGTCAGTCAGAGGTGGTATTTCCCGGTTCTCCGAACTACTCAAAATTTCCGCTTCCGGTTCTCCAGAACTGGTCAGAACCTGCTGAATACCACCCTCTGATCAATAGGTTATAGATTATAATACTTAATTCGTGGCGGAGACTATATTTTGAAAAGTAGGCCTCGCTTGGATGCTGAGCCTGTAAATCAAGGATTTCTTTGCTTTCTTGACAGGATCAGCTGTGTGGCCGAGATCCAACCCTGACCGATGAGCTGATCAACATTCTGACGGAGCTGACCCAGTTGAGTAAGACCACCAATGCCAGAGTGGCCTTACGAGCCCGCCAGGTAACGGATAGATAAGAGTGAATGTCTGTGGAGATTCTCAGTCATCCAGGTCATGGTTGTCCCAAGGGTGCTTTTCTCATGAGGCAACTGGAATTTCTTTGTTTTTTTCATTTTGAAGATGTTTCACTTCCCATCCAAGAAGCTTCTCCAGCGCTGACTGGATGGTGAGGAATGTGGAAGGGTTTATATTCCTTGCAGGCAGCTGGTCATTTAGCTATGAACTTTGGGGTGAACGTCCTTCGAATGGGGCGGGGATATGAATGGATTTCCAGAAAAATTGCGGACTACAGGAACCATTTTGTGCTTCGGTTTGAGATGCAGACAACACAGGCTCATCCCCAACAGCCGGCGCCTGCCTTCAACAGGGAAGGGACACAAGGCAGAGAAAAACATCCTGCAGAAAGCACAGCTCCACAACACGGTCCTTTCAGCAGTTCCGAGAAGGCTCCACACCCATTTGCACTACTCAGTTGCCCCCGAGGACACAGATAAACCTCCAAGTGGCCTCAGTAACTCTCCAAAAGGATGCAAATGACCAGCTCTCTGCAAGGAATATAAATCCTTCCATTCCCCACTATCCAGTCAGAGCCCAAGCAGCTTCTTGGATGAGAAGCAAAATGTCTTCAAGGAAAAACAAAGAATATTCAGTTGCCTCCTGAAAAAGTATCTTTGGGTTAGATAAGGGCGACTTCTAGCAATATCAAGGCAACCTTAGGTCAGCTTATCCTGCTTATCTTATCTCTTTGGTTGGCTCTCTTATCTCAACTGCCCTCATCATTCTTCGGCGCACTGTTCCCTTCAGTCAGGGATAGGCAGCCTGATGCTTTTGAAAGTTTAAGAATACAACTTTCATCTGGCATATCAGAATCAAAGAATTAACCAGGAGTCAGCACGGAGAGTTAAGCCAGGAATCAGAGTCAAAAAAGTGTTTGACTCAGCTGTTCATAGAAGAGAATATGTGTAGCTCAAGGTTGAACTATGGAGTCCAATATGATATTACCATCATCAGAAATACTAAAAATTAGGGCAGCACGTCTCTCCAGATTCAAAGACAAAAACAGTACTCAAATGTGGAATCCTTGGTGCTTGGTTATTTTCTTGCAGACCCTTTATTACCCAGCTAGGTAACTTCAACAGTGTTAGTGGGAGTGAGATTTGCTCTCAGCAGTATATCACAGATCTCCTGAAATTAGCAATAGCAATAGCACTTATATACTGCTTTATAGTGCTTTACAGCCCTCTCTAAGCGATTACAGAGTCAGCGTATTGCCCCCAATAATCTGGATCCTCATTTTACCCACCTTGGAAAGGTGGAAGGCTGAGTCGACCTTGAGCCTGGTGGGATTTGAACTGCCAAATGGCATGCAGTCAGCAGAAGTAGCCTGCAGTACTGCACTCTAAACACTACGCCATCTTCTTCACTAGACTTGGCACAAATTGACATGACTCCCACCTACCAGATGAGAATACAGGTAGTCCTCAACTTATGGCCACCATGGTATCCCAAATTTCTGTTGCAAAGCGAGACAGCAGTTAAGTGTGTTTCTCTTTTTTTTTTAACTTTGAATGAATGGTTGTAAGTCAACTCTTGTCACATCCCTTCTCCTGATTTTCCCATTGGTTGCTTGTGGCTCCATAGCCTGGTGGCCTGATGACCTTAAGCTAGGACAGTATGAAAAAAAACGTCTCATTCCTCGTGTGTCCAATCAATAAAGAATTCTATTCTATTCATGGTCAGGAGCATCTCATGGAGAGATTTAATTACTCAACTTCCCCCTTGTTTCTCCGGGGCAGTGTCCTATTTCGCCCAGTGTCATTTGCTCGTGCCCATCTGGCAACCTGTGTGCCCCAAGTTTGGACTGAAAGACATACCCATGTTTCCCCAAAAATACAACCTACCCTAAAGTAAGTCCTAGCTTGATTTTTACATGTGCTTCCAATTTAAGCCCTACCCCCCAAAATAAGCCCCAATCAAGACCCTGCTCACTCCAGGGTCTACTGGTAAAAATTAAGCTACGGTAGGGACGGGGAGGGGTGGAGCTGCCCTACTACTTACTTTTGGACAGTTATAGCCAGGCCTCGCATACTCGGACATCTGCCTTGCCGGCCCATTTCTTCTGCAGGCCGGCAAGGCTTTCCGGATCGATCCAGAGCCTTGCCAGCCTTAGAAGAAGAAGTCCCTGAAGGCCTCTGACAGTGAAAAGGAGGCCGGGAGCGACGCGCGCAAGTGAGGTGTGTCAGTGAGGGACGACATCCCCTGAAAATAAGACCTGGTGCCTTTTTTGTGTGGCAAAAATAATATAAGATAGGGTCTTATTTTTGGGGGAAACACAGGTAGTACAAATCACAGGAGCAAAAGACAAAATATACTGCTTCGACTTCGGCAAGAAAAGCCCAACGCACTGTGTAAAAAGAAACGGCGGCCTCTGTTAATGGCTCTCCCCGGGGCGGTTGAATTTTTCCTTCCTTTTCTGGATTCAAATAAAACCTCAATTTGTGGGTTTTTTTTTTCCCCTGCTCCTTTCTTTAAGTTCCCCATTTCGCATTCCAATTTAAATGCCAGCTCTATACCTGGAGAGCTCTCTGCTGCTAGGGACTTTTCTGTATAATTAAAATAGCGTGGATGTGGGGAAAGAGATGCATCTAATTGTCTCTCAATAATTCTATGCCGATGGAAGCTCCTTTTTCTAAAAAAAATATATATATATCCCATTGTTCTAGAAATCAGAGAGCCGGGGAAGAAAAGAAGGAAAGAAAAAGAAAAGGAGGGAAACATGCATTTTGGTGTTTGTTTTTTGTAGTCCCAATGTAGTCAGTCCTTGACTTATGACAGTTCATTTAGTGACCGTTTGAAGGTACAACGGCACTGAAAAAAGTGATTTATGACCATGCCAACATGGTCCCAAGATCAAAATTCAGATGCCTGGCAACTGACTGATATTTACGACGGTTGCAACAGAAATTTACAACAGAACTTTTGGGATTCGATTAGGGTCATAAGTCTAGGACTACCTTTAATTAGAGACTGAAGAAATGAGGCAGATACCTGGATCTTTGTATAATGTCTCTGAGGTAGGATAATTTGAGCCTGGTTATTTGCATTCATGGGATGATTTGTTTGAAAACCCATTTGTTTTCTTTCTTGCCTACCCAAGGAGTCTTCTCCAATGCTAAAGTTCAAAAGCATCAATACTTTTTCGATATTGCTTCTTCAAAAGTCCAACTTTTGGATTGGGAAGCTGGGCTTGTTCTGACCTAGCCTTCCCCAAAATGCGTTAAGCAGACTCTTTGTCCCAGCAAAACCCCTTTTATTAAACGAAGGTGAATTGCTTGCATTCACATTCAGCCAAAGGCCTGGCAAACAGCCTTTCAAGGGTATCATTAGGAGCACAGACCTTATCTAGCTTGTAGAGCTGCCAAGTAAATATTTTCAAACGCGGTGCTGACAAGGAAGGACTCAGCACAGAATCTCTCAGATGCACAGACAGATCTTCATACTGCTGCAACGAACTAATTGTTTCCTGCAAAAAGCCCCTTCCCTTTTGCTCCTCTTTTAATCGCTATGGGAGGGGCCATTCACCATCCACCTGTGGCTTTACTCCTACGTCAACCCTTAGTTCATAATTGTTCTTTTTTGGGGGGGCAGTTCTGCACATGTGCAGGCTGGGAACTGGCTCCAGCTGCTCCCCTGCCTCGCTGCTGTACAACTCTGAAGGCAGTTGATAACTGCCAGATTGCCCTGGGCCCACCCCTGCCTCTGACACAGAGCCCTCGTCCAAGCCTTCCTCAGCCTGCAGGAGTGGCCCATGTTCCTCCCCAACCTCCTCACTCTCCGACTCTGCTGCCAGTTCCCTTAGCCGCCGGCGAGCCATTACAGGGCTGCCACCTGTACAATTCTAATTTTTGCAGCAATAGCCACCTCGTGACATCTGAATATGTTCCCTTGGGCCTTCTGTGACACCTTGTAGCTTTAAAACCAGGCCTGATCCTGAATCCCAGCTTTGAAATGATGCACTTCCCTACTGTCTTCTTGCTCCTACAACCTGTGGCTTTTTCGTTTCCTGCTTAGGTGCTGATCGCTTCCCACCTGCCCTCCTACGAACTCCGTCACAATCAGGTGGAATCCATCTTCCTCTCGGCCATTGACATGTACGGGCACCAGTTCTGCATCGAGAATCTGCAGGTAGGAAGATGATAGAGCTTTGGGTCGAATTGTAAAAATCAAGAACTTTTGTGATGATTTTTTCAGAAATCCTGCAGTGGGACCTCGGGTCATAACTGTAATCTGTTCCTAAGACTTTGGTCGCAACCTGATTTGGTCGCGAACAGAAGCGAGACTGACTGCGCGTGTGCCTACAGTTCTGTCCATGCGCGGAAGGGGAAATCGCCACGGCTGTATTTGATCGACACCCGAAGATCTGTTTGCGGAACATCAAATAGAATTTAAGCCCGAACTATTCGTACTGGGAATAATTAAAGGGAAATTTAGGAAACAAATCCAAGACATCATATTGCATATAATAACAGCAGCAAGGATAGTCTTCACGCAGGGTTGGAAATTAGAAAACATACTGTCCGAAGAGGTGTTAATACAAAAAAATATTAGAATGTACCGAGATGGACAAACTTAACAATAGAACTAAAAGGCAAGGAGGAATCAGAATACTACGCGGTATGGGATAGATGGTACAAGTGGATAGGACATAGGAATAAGGAGTAATGTATACAAATAAATGTAAATATATGTAATATTGATGACACAATACTGTTAACAATGTAAATAGAGACGTGTAATTTTGAAAATAAATAAATAAAAGATCTGTTTGCGACCAGAAGCAACAATTTCCCCAAATTTTGGGTTGTCACTCAATTTGGCCGCAAACAGAAGCGTTTATGACCCGAGGTTCCACTGTACAGGTAGTCCTCGATTTACCACAGTTCACTTAGTCACCGTTCGAAGTTACGACATTGAAAAAAGGGACTAGTGACCATTTCTCACACTTACGACCATTTCAGCATCCCCGTGGTCATGTGATTTCCATTCGGATTTTTGACAACCGACTCTCGTTTATGACAGTCGCAGTGTCCCTGGTGTCAGCGATCCAGCAAACCTCCACCCCAACCAATAACTCCGGGACAGACATCTTCTCAAATGTTCTTTTTATTTTGGATAGTAAACTGGCATAACTGGGGAATCCCGAATCTGACAGTTCCGGGCTTTCTTGCAATAAGTAAAAACTACAAATCCATCCCCTGCACCCATCATCGCATCACATGCCCCAATCACCATCCGTTCCAAGTTAAGATTTCCTCTCTCACTTATGTGCAGAATAACATGACCTTGACTTAGAAAAAGAATGCTGTTATGTCTAACAAGATATACTCCAATAAATTCCCCCCTCCTACTTTCCCAGGCTCAAAAAGTGGCGGCGTGGGAGCATCTGGTCTCAATATGGCTTCCAAAGCTGACACCTGGGTCATGTGATCTCCTTTTGAGAGCTGACAAATAAAAGTCCAATAGGGAAGCCCAATTCACTTAACAACTGGGCGACTAACTTGTCAACTGCAGTGATTCACTTAACGACTGTGGCAGGAAAAGTCATAAAATGAGGCAGAACTCGCTTAACAAATTTCTCACTTAGCAAACAGAAATTTTGGGCTCAGTTGTGGTCGTAAGTCTAATTATACTGTGTAGAGTTAACTCTTAATTTTAGCTACAATTTTCAATGGGCAGCCATGTCTTTCCTTCACTGATCCCCATCCTTATTTTTATTTATTTATATCCCAGAAACAGTCATGTCAGAAAACCGCTCATAAGTCACTTTTTTTCAGTCCTGTTGTAACTTTGAATGGTCACTCAGTGAAAGGTTGTAACTCGAGGACTACCTGTAGTTGCAAGAGTAAGTGAGGTGGCATTCTTCAGTGAATCAGGCCATCATTAAAGCCAATCTGGCTTCCTCATTGACTTTTCGCTTGTCAGGAGCCAGCTGGGAAGGTCACAAAAGGGAATCACACAACCCCAGGGATGTTGCAACTGTTGTACAATACATGTCGGTTTGCCAAGCCCCCAAATTTTGTTCAGGTGATCCTGGGGATGCTGTAACAGTGGTAAGTGTGAGGACAGGTCGTAAGTCAGGGCCCTTGCAACTTCAAACGGTTGTGAGTTGAGAACTATCAGTGTGAATAAACATTTACAAGATCGTGAGAAAAACCTTTATATCTGACTGTGCTCATTCTTATATTATCAGTGTAAGCCAGTGGCCCCCAACCTTTTTTGTACCACAGCCCGGTACCGGCATCACAAAATGATCCACGGACCGGTACCGGCATCAGCACGCATGACCAAGGCAAGGCGAGCCGAGCGACCGGCCAGCCAGCCGTCCCCTGCTTCTCCCCGCCACCTTCAACTCCTCCTTTGTACCTTTTTTGTGCTTTTCGGGCTCTTTCTTAATCTCCTCCTGAGTAACGCGAGACTCCACCGCCATCGGGACGGCTCTTCGTTCGAAGCCCCCCCCCTTCGACGAAACTAAGGCGCGAGGATTCCTTCAGCACCCAAACGCCCCTTTCCAACCGACGATCGACAAGCTCACCCGGAAGCACTTTCTCAAGCGCCGTCGAAACAAGATGGCGGCGCCCAAGCAAAATAAGCGGCCTGGTACAAAATGATCCACAGACCGCTACCGGTCCGGGGCCCGATGGTTGGGGACCACTGGTGTAAGCCACTGGTTTTGAGGCAGAAAACAATATATTGAAATTCTATGGTTAAAATGGAAAAAAAAAGTATCTTCTCTTTTTTTCCGCCCAGAAACTTATCCTTTCCGAGACTTCCATCTTTGATGTGCTCCCCAACTTCTTCTACCACAGCAACCAGGTGGTGCGAATGGCAGCTCTGGAGGTGAGTAGCGATAGCACTGAGACTTATATACCACTTTATAGTGATTGATAGCGCTCTCTAAGTGGTTTACAGAGTCAGAATATTGCCCCCAACCATCTGGGTCCTCATTTTACCCACCTCGGTAGCACGGAAGGCTGAGTCAACCTTGAGCTTGGTGAGATTCGAACTGCCAAATTGCTGGCAGTCAGCAGAAGTAGCCTGCAGTACTGCACTCTAACCACTGCGCCACCGCGGCTCATAAGTAATTTTTTTACTCATGAGTAAAAACCATAGGGGTGTGGAGGCTCAGTGGCTAAGACGCTGAGCTTGTCAATAAGAAAGGTCAGCAGTTCGGTGGTTGGAATCCCTAGCGCCGCGTAACAGAGTGAGCTCCTGTTACTTGTCCCAGCTTCTGCCAACCTAGCAGTTTGAAAACACGTCAAAAATGCAAGTAGAAAAATAGGGACCCCTGTGGTGGGAAGGGAACAGCGTTCTGTGCACCTTCGGCAATTTAGTCATGCCAGCCACTTGACCATGGAGACGTCTTCGGACAGCGCTGGCTCTTCGGCTTTGTAATGGAGATGAGCACCTCCCCCTAGGGCCGGAAACAACTACATGGATGTGCAAGGGGAACCTTTACCTTTACCTAAAAACCAAACTTGTCGACTCATAAAATATTTCTATGGTCTTTTTAGAGTTGCCAACAGAAAGGGAGGAGGGAAAGGGGTTTTGAAAGCAGTGCGGCAGCTTGGAAATCAAAAGTGCATTTCATAAATAGTTTTTTAAAGATAGTAACTAGGTGACGGAAGTTTCTGCCATGCAAAAATCTAACTGGAGAGCATGATTGATGACTCTTGGCTACGGATGGGTCCCATTGGAGAATACGAATTATGATACACCCAGGGGGTGGGGGGAAAACCAGGGTCAAGGGTGACAATGAATGATGTGTCTCAGAGTCGGCTACACCCAGGCAGTGCTGGCATGTTAACTCCCAATAAATCCTTTTGAAGTTTTGGAAATTTGGCTCGAGATTCATGATTTAATTGGGGCAATTGCCGGAATCCTGACACAGACATTTTCTTTGATTGGTGAGCCTGTTCTTCTTCTCGATTCCACCATGCGCCTGAGTCACCTTTTCAGGCTTTTTTAATCGGAAGGAAAGCTTGTGTTTGCTTCAAAGGCTTCCATCCGGGGATCCAGGCCAAAACCACGTCATTAAACCAAACTTGCCCAGAGATTCTGTATCACCAGTTTTGCCCTACAACTGTCACCGATAGTATAGCAGGAAAAGATCGATTCCCCCACCCTCAAAGCTTTTTTGAGAATACAGGTTGTCCTCGACTTACAACCACAATTGAGCCCAAAATTTATGTTGTTAAGTGAGACATTTGTTAAATGAGTTTTGTCCCCTTTTACAACTTTTCTTGCCGCAGTTGTTAAGTGAATCCCCTGCAGTTGATAAGTTAGTAACCTGGTTGTTAAGTGAATCCGTCTTCCCCATTGACTTTGCTTGTCAGAAGGTCGCAAAAGGGGATCACGTGACCCCCCTGGGACACTGCAGCCGTCATAAATGTGAGTCAGTTGCCAAGTCTCTGAATTTGGATCACATGAGCATGGGGATGCTGCAAAGGTCGTAACTGTGAAAAACCGGTTATAAGTCACTTTTTTCAGTGCCATTGTAACTTTGAACGGTCCCTAAATGAATGTTGTAAGTCGAGGACTACTTGTATATGTTCGTTTAGTTTTCGAGACAGCCCCTCAACTGATATTTTCAAGTCATTTGCGCATAGCTACTAGCTTTTAAAAAGAATGATTTATTTAGTGATTGGTCCAAAGTCACACAGCTGGTTTTCATGTCTAAGGCTGGACTAGAACTCTCAGCCTCCTGGTGATTGGTCCAAAGTCACACAGCTGGCTTTTATGCCTAAGGCGGGTCTAGAACTCTCAGCCTCCTGGTGATTGGTCCAAAGTCACACAGCTGGCTTTTATGCCTAAGGCAGGTCTAGAACTTTCAGCCTCCTGGTGATTGGTCCAAAGTCACACAGCTGGCTTTCATGCCTAAGGCGGGTCTAGAACTCTCAGCCTCCTGGTGATTGGTCCAAAGTCACACAGCTGACTTTTATGCCTAAGGCGGGTCTAGAACTCTCAGCCTCCTGGTGATTGGTCCAAAGTCACACAGCTGGCTTTCATGTCTAAGGCTGGACTAGAACTCTCAGCCTCCTGGTGATTGGTCCAAAGTCACACAGCTGGCTTTCATGCCTAAGGCGGGTCTAGAACTCTCAGCCTCCTGGTGATTGGTCCAAAGTCACACAGCTGGCTTTTATGCCTAAGGCGGGTCTAGAACTCTCAGCCTCCTGGTGATTGGTCCAAAGTCACACAGCTGACTTTTATGCCTAAGGCGGGTCTAGAACTCTCAGCCGCCTGGTGATTGGTCCAAAGTCACACAGCTGGCCTTGATGCCTAAGGCGGGACTAGAACTCTCAGTCTTCTGGTGATTGGTCCAAAGTTATACAACTGGCTTTCGTGCCTGAGGCGGAACTAGAACTCACAGCCTTCTAGTTTCTAGCCAGATGCCTTAATCCCTAGAAAAACAGCATATTATGGCCTGTAGATGTCTGGTTGAAAAAAACAGAAGCTTATAAAATGTAAGGAAAGTACTTTCATCCCTTGAAAGGAGTTATCAGGGCATCACTGCCCTTGAAGGAACATAAGATCTTTTCCAAGGTGACCTCTTGGTGCGACACAATGAAATTAAGAGGGAAGAAGGAAGCGTGTGACGGGTGGGGGGGGGGGAGAGAGGGTTCAAGGCAACTCAGCATTAAATTAGTGACTAGAATTTCCCTGTTCAGGCTCTTTCTCAAATCACCTTTCCTTCTTTTGTCACACTCCACCTCTTGGCTGTCATCACCACATCTTTTAGCAGCAGGTTCTCCAGTCTCAGTAGCTGAGGTGTGAAGAAGTCTTCCCCTTTGTCTGCTTTTCTTTGTACGGCACACAACCACACGGCCAGCTGAGTGTAAGGTGTACGGCTGACTTGAAAAGCCCTCAAAAGGGAGCCAAAAAACTCTCTTGAGGGCAAAGATATTGGCCGTTGAAATAGCTGACTGTTGCCTTCGGTTGTGAAGACACCATGCTTAATGAGAACTGCCATACAGGTAGTCCTTGTCGTACAGCCACAATTGGGAGCGTCGTCACTTGAGACTTTCAAGAAGAGATTGGACGGCTATTTGTCAGAAATGGTGGAGGGTCTCCTGCTTGGGCGGGGGTTGGACTAGATGACCTACAAGGTCCCTTCGAACACTGATTATCTGTTATCTGAGCCCAAAATTTCTGTTGCTAACTGAGATATTGGCTAAGTGAATTTTGCTCCATTTGGCGGATTTTCTTTCCACAGTTGTTAAGTGAATCCATGCAGTTAATGTCAGCTTTGGAAGCCATATTGAGATTCTATGCTCCCACGCTACCACAGCTGGATCTGAGGAAGTAGGAGGGAGGAATTCATTTGAGTATTATCTAATTAGACAAAATAAAATTCTTTTATTTGGTTCAAGGTCACTGAGTGTGGCGTATAATGAAATGGGAATCTTCCTTTAGGACAGGTGGTGATTGGACCATGTGCTGTGGTGACGGCTAAGCGGGGATGGATTTGTAGTTTTGACTTTTGCAAGGGAGCCTGGAATGTTCGGTTTCATGTTTCCACGGATGTGCTAGTTACTATCCGAATAAAGGTACCTTTGTGTGATGACCCAGGGTGGGATACAAAACAAACAGTCACAAAAAACAGGTGAAGCCCCTTTTATTCCTTCAATTTGCTTCCAAGCTCTGAATATTCTTGACGGAAAACAAAAAACTCCCACACAAACAGTTATAAGAAGAAGGCAAGATAAGGGCTGGAGGACGTCCACAGATAACACACACTGGGAAGGACGCCAAACTCAGAGAGGAACAATAAACTAGAGACATTTCCACGCTTTGTTTCCAGCGTTCATCCATATGCATGTCCGACCTCTTATTCAGTTGTCACAGCTGCAGCCCATGAAGAGGATCAAGGCCCTCTCCTCCCAAGTAGACCACATCTCTCCCTTATCCTCTCTTCCTTGCCCTAGGATGGATAGGGGATGGGCCTGGGTCATCCTCTGACTGCCCAGCCGGCCTCTGCCCTTCCCCAGCCTCCTCCACAACTTCCGAAGCCACACCTCCACTCCCTGTCGGCTGTTCCTCCTCTCCCTCAGAGTCAGTCTCCATCGGGGGCATGACACTTTGAGATAATGTCTGTCTTGGAGTTATTGATTGGAATGGAGGTTTGCGGAATGCTGACTGTTAAGTTAGTAACATGGTTGTTAAGTGAATCTGGCTTCCTTATTGACTTTGCTTGTCAGAAGGTCATAGCAACCGTCATAAATCGGTTGGCAAGAGTCTGAATTTTGATCACTTGACCAAGGAGATGCTGCAGTGGTCGTAAGTGTGAAAATTGGCTACAAGTAACTTTTTTCAGTGCTGTTGTAACTTGGAACGATCACTAAACGAGCAGCTGTAAGTCGAAGACTACCTGTATTACCAATTCAGTCAGAATGGTCCTTCCCAACCTTTTTCCTTCCTCATCCAAATAGCTTATCAAAAAGTCCTTTTTACAGAATCATTTTTTCTGTGCCGTTGTAACTAAATGAACTGTGGCAAGTCGAGGACTGCCTGTGGTAAGGGGTTCAAGGGCTGGATTAGGAGCGGGCAGATCCAGTTTAACAGAAAAATAACAGAATAACAGAATTGGGATGGGCCCTTGGAGGTCTTCTAGTCCAACAGAGGCAATCACATGACCCTGCAACAGTCAATAAATATGAGATACTAGCCAAGTGTCCAAAGTTTGATCATATGACCATGGGGGTGCAGCAGTGGTCTCATGTGTGAAAAATGGTCATTAGTCACTTTTTTTTGGTGCCATTGTAACTTTGAATGGCCACTAAATGAATTGTATGTTGAGTGTCAGGATTCCAGCAATTGCTCTAATTAAATCATGATTCTTGAGCCAAACTTCAAAAAACTTCAAAGGATTTATTATGAGACAACATACCGGCACTGCCCTGTATGAAGCCAACTCTGGCACACATAATTTACAGTCACCTGTTTCCCCCCTCCCCCCTGGGTGTCACATAAACCAGATTCTCCAATTGAGCACGTCCACAGGCTGGGTGTCATCATTCATGTTCTCCAATTAAATGTATTCATGGGCAAAAGCCCTGGTAGTTTAGTTACAATTTTTTAAAGATAAGAGTTGGAATGTACTTTCGGTTTCAAACTGCTGCTGCACTGCTCTTCCAGATTTTATTCCCCCTCCCCTTTTATGGCAACTATTAAAATAGGCATAGGAGTGTTTTATGAGTTGACATTGAGAACTATCTGTATTGTAAGGCTATGTTAAGAGAAGCTTGCAATGGTGGGAGATTTGTATTTTTATACAAATCTCCCACCGTCCGCTATATAGCCTGAGAAACTAGGGAGGGTCTCTAATGTGCCTCTCGCCCTATCCACTGTCTAGCTGTGGGCTACTCTGTCTCTTATCTGACTGTTCCTTAGGCAGCAATTCTTGCCCCTTTGTCCTTCAAGGTCATTCCTATATACAAAGGATTTCCAAACTTCCAAATTGGCTGGGGAATTCTGGGAGTTGAAGTCCACAAGTCTTAAAATGGCCAAGTTTGGAAACCTCTGCTAGATAGATATCATTACAACTGATGTGCTTTAAGCTGGGTCTAACTCTCCCATCAAGCAAGAAGGACAAGGTGGTGTTGTGGCCCAACAGCAGCCAGAGGAGCTGGCAGCAGATTCGGTCAGTGAGAAGGTTGGAGAGGAACATGGGCCAGTCCTGGAGTCTGGGGAAGGCTTTGATGAGTGCTCTGCATCGGGGAGACAGAGATGGAGCCAGGGCGGTCGGACAGTAATCAGCTGCCTTCAGAGTTGGACATCAGTGAGGCAGAAGAGCAGCTGGAGCCTGTTCCCAGTGTGCACATGCACAGAGTTGCTAGAAGAAGGGAACACAGCTGAGGAACACAGGCCGACTTGGGAGTAAAGCCACAAGTGAATGGTGAATGGCCCCTCCCATAGGGAATAAAAGAGGAGCGAAAGGGGAGTGGGGCTTTGCAGGAGACAGTTAGTTCATTCCGGCGTGCTTGCCAAGTCTGAAAGATATTGGCCTGGGCGCTTTCCAAGCCTGATAAAGGTCTGTAATTGGGAACTATCTTGAAAGACTGTTGGCCGGGACTTGGATGGAGAGGAAATTAAATAAAAGGGGTTTATCGGGACGAGGACTCAGCTTCGTGCTGTTTGGGGAAGCCTGGTCAGAACAGATGTTTGAACACCCATGTTCAATGTGTCAACTCATCCCAATGCCGGGGGATCCCTTGGATGCTCAGGCATTGGGATGAGTTGACACAAGTTGGCTCTGGCATCCACCCCCATTCAAATCATGTGAAGGGGTAGCCCTTCCACTTGATTAAATATTGAGTTGTCTCCTGTGCCACCTTGAATCGAGGATTTGCTGCACCTCATAATGGGTTTGGCCCCCTATGACCACAGGGTCTGGGGCTCACAAGGTAGGGGCCTCAGGGTTGATCCCACCACAGGTTTTAAGAGGTTACTATGGAATACCGGGTGTATTTTCCCTAACAGTCGGGGCAACTTCAGTTGCACCGTGCCTGGGTTGATGAGCTTTACTATGGGGAAAGATCCCATGAATTTTGGCCCCAACTTCTTACTAGGGAGCCTTAACCTCAAGTATTTGGTGAAGAGGTAGACCTTCTCCCCCACCTGGAATGGCCTTTGTGGGGCCCAGTGTTTGTCTGCCTGTCTCTTGTAGCTCTGGGCCGCTTTTGCCAGAGCCTTTTTTGACATCCTCCCAAGTTGCTTTCAGTGTTGACATCCAATCGGTCAAGCTGACTGAGGAGGGTGGATCCCTTAGATACTCAGGCATTGGGATGAGTTGACACAACACGCCCTTCAGACATGCTTCCTTTTCCACCCCAGGTGTATGTTCGGAGGGCATACATCGCCTACGAGCTGAACAGCGTCCAACATCGCCAGCTGAAAGACAACACATGTGTGGTGGAATTCCAGTTTATGCTCCCGACTTCACATCCAAACAGGTTAGACTTTAAAATGCAGGTATTTCTAAGGGATTTGGAAGAAGGGGCAAAGGGGAGGAGGGTTTGAAAAGGGTGGGTTTCACCTGGTTTGGGGGTGGGGGGTGGGGGGATAGGAAGTAAGAGTTTCAATCCCCTCTGTTACGTTGTGTTGTTGACTCCATGCTGAAAACCGTGAGTTAGATGTGGCATTATTCCTGCTTGATAAAGGCCACCCCTCTGTCAGTGGTTTTTGAATGGTTTTATTTATTTATCTGAATTTATGAGTTGTCTTCTGCAGTGGACTCTCTTGTGTATGAAAGGCTCTTTATGTGCAGCTGCATGGCATAGAACAGAGAATTTCCCCCCGCATCATGATCAACATGTCCATCTGCTATGTCTTGGCTACTAGGCCTGTGCTGGTTAGACAGTATATATAGTTAGCTTGGGAATGAGAGCTGCCCCCTTAAGGGAATGATTCATGGGAAATATAGTTAATGCCTTTTGGGAGGTGTAGTTCATGTCACGTGGTCACATCTGTAATCCTGATTGGTCATTGAATTGACCTCTGGTTGGGCTGAGGGAGTTTTGGGCATTCTTACCTGGATCCCAGCATCGTGTTGGAGTCTTCCCTTTTACTATATTATTATGGGATGAAGATAACCAACTTTTCACACTGTGAAGACGACAATGCAAAGATTGGACATTAGATGAATCTCAGCATAACTGTGAGTTATACCTTGAGGATGCCTGATATAATCCAATAAAGTAACTTTGTATGGAAGCCTTTGTAGTGTTGAACTGCTTATCCCAGGAGTTTTGGGAAGATAAAGTATTGCCTGGGACAAGAAAGTGAAAAGATGAGGTTTCTGGAAGAGCTGACATCTGAATGTAGTTCCTTTAGCTGCAGAAACCCTGTGACGATCATTAGATTTTACTAATGATGGTTTGCAATTTCTTTCTACAGCAATCCACCCAGGTTGCTAAGGGTCTGCCTTAAAGTTTATACAAGTAGTCCTACGACTTACGAACACAGTTGAGCCCAAAATTTCTGTGGCTAAGCGAGACAGTTAAGTGAGTTTGGCCCCATTTTATGCCCTTTTTCCTGCCACGGTTATTAAGTGAATCACTGCAGTTAGGTGAATGACACGGTTGTTAAGTAAATCTGGCTTCCCCGTTTATTTTGCTCGTCAGAAGGTCACAAAAGAGGGGACCCATGATCCTGTCATAAATATGAGTCAGTGGCCAAGGGTCCGAATTTGAACTGAAGCACAGTTTGCAGGTAGTCCTCAATGTTACGACCGTAATTGAAGTCAACATTTATGTGGCCAAGTGAAACATTTATTGAGTTTTGCCCAATTTTATGACTTTTCTTGCCACAGTTGTTAAGGGAATCACTGCGGTTGTTAAAGTTGGCTGTTAAGTGAATCTGGCTTCCCCATTGACTTTGCTTGTCAGAAAATCACCAGAGAGGATCACAAAAAGGGACCCTGGGACACTGTAACCGTCATAAATATGAACTAGTTGCCAAGTGTCCAAATTTTGATCATGTGACTATGAGGCTGCTGCAATGGTTGTAAGCAGAGGTGGGTCTTCAGCAGGTTCTGACCAGTTCTGGAGAACCGGTAGTGAAAATTTTGAGTAGTTCGGAGAACCAGCAAATCCCACCTCTGACTGGCCCCGCCCCCATCTCTTCTCTGCCTCCCATTGAGTCCCAGCTGATCGGCTGGGTCTCCTTTGGTTGCCCTGCACAGGAGAACGGAGCTGGAAAGCAGGTTAGTGGGGTCGGGAGAGAATGGGGATTTTACAATATCCTTTCCCTGCCACGCCCACCAAGTCATGCCCACAGAATCGGTAGTAAAACATTTTGAATCCCACCACTGGTTGTAAGTGTGAAAACAGTCATAAGTCACTTTTTTCAGTGCTGTTGTAACTTTGAACCAGAGGTAGTGAATTCAGCAGGTTCTGACCAGTTCTGGAGAACCGGTAGCGGAAATTTTGAGAAGTTCAGAGAACCGGCAAATATCATATCTCTCTGGAGATTTTACAGTATCCTTCCTTTGCCGTGCCCACCAAGCTACGCCCACAGAACCGGTAGTGAAAAAATTTGAATCTCACTGCTGCTTTGAATGTTCATTAAATGAATGCTCGTAAACCGAGGACTACCTGTATTCTAATCTAATGCATCAGTGTATTGTGATCGAGGTGGCATGAATTAGATCTAATGGCAGTGGTGGGGAAAGCATTTTTCTGATGCTTCTTCTGCCCCTCTACATCCTTTAAATCGGCCTATCCCTGAGAAGCTAGTTTTCTATTTCCAGGGAGATATTTTGTTAAGCCCAAATAAACATTATGACCTGATTCTACTGGCCTGCAATGAATAGTATAGTTTTCTTTTCCATAGTCTTCTCACTTGTGCCACTCATTCAGCTTTGTTGGCACGTATAGAACCGAGACTCGGACTTTACAAACAGGCACACTTTTTCCTTAAGTCTTTGCAGATGGTGGTTGAGCGACACAGTAGCCTAGTGGTGAAGACGCTCGCCTCCCACTTGGAAGGTTGAGTGTTCAATCCTAGGTGGCAGCCTCTATTTCTCTCCTAGGGCGCAAAGAAAAAATATATCTGCTGTGAACTCCATGCAGGTGTCAGGAAGGGCATCCAGCTAGTAAATGCTCAGTTCCATCCAGTCGCCTCAACTCTACCCTGAATTAAAGGATTACAGGGTCATAAAATAAATAGGTTTTTTTGCAGATGGTGATTGAACATTTCCTTGATTCTTATAGAGCCAGACAGCATTTTTTTGTGTGTTTTAATCAAGAGAGGAGTAGACATTTCTTTGCATTTCTGTACGTGCTTTTCCTTCTTCTCTTTTCCCCTTGGAGGTATACTTGGTTAAATCTGAAGGGTGAGCTCCTTCTAAAAATGTCAACCCTTCAAGGTTGACCAGACTAGGAAACCAGGCAGGCAAACCAATACAGGTAGTCTTCAAATTGCAACTGTTAATTTAGTGACCATTCAAAGTTACAACGGCACTGAAAAAAGTTAGTTACAACCATTTTTCACACTTATGACCATTGCAGCATTCCCAGGGTCGTGTGATCGGACTTCAGAGGCTTGGCAACTGGCTCATATTTATGACGGTTGCAATGTCCCGGGGTTATGGGATCACCTTTTTTTTTTGAGCAAAATCATTGGGGAAGCCAGGTTCATTTAACAACCATGTTCCTAACTTAACCACTGCAGTGATTCACTTAACAACTGTGTCAAGAAAGCTCATCAAATGGGGGCAAAACTCATTTAACAAATGTCTTGCTTAGCAGTGGAAATTCAGCCTCAATTGTGCTCGTAAGTTGAGGACCCCCTATATAAGGGGAAGGAGAGGAACTTCTATTTGGCTTTCAAGATTCGGTCATTTGATTCTTGAACAATAGAATTCTGGCAAGGTCTTTTTGAAGACCTTGGAAGGGCTGAAAAAAAGTTTGAATTTCTGCTACAGAGTGGTGTAGAGCAGTGATCCCCAACCTTTTTTATGCCGCGGCCCGGTACCGGCATCAGCTGGGCACCGCGGCCCGGTACCGGCATCAGCTGGGCGCCACCATCTTTTTTTGATGAAAAGTGCTTCCGGTGACCTCACCGGAAGCACTTTTTCATCAAAAAGATGGCGGCGCTTGCGCTTCGATGAGCTTTCCGGGTAGAAATGGCTTTCTACCCGAAAAACTCACCAGCGCTGGCGCCGCCATCTTTGATGAAAAGTGCTTCCGGTGAGCTTTCTACCCGGAAAAGCTCACCGGAAGCACTTTTTCATCAAAAAAGATGGCGGCGCCCAGCAAACCAGCGGCCCGGTAGGACTTGTTCCACGGACCGGTACCGGTCCGCGGACCGGTGGTTGGGGACCCCTGGTGTAGAGAGCAGGGATCCACCAACCCCTGGTCCGTGGATCGGCAACCGGGCTGTGACATGCCAGAAACAGGGCCAAGCAAACAAGTGAAGCCTCATCTGTGGCATGCAGGCAGCATGCGAAGCCATGGCCCTCCGGTCCACGGAAAAAACTTTCTCCGTGGAACCGGTCCATAGTGCCCCAAAGGTTGAGGGCCGCTGGTGTAGAGTACATCACTGTCTTGCTTGCCTCTGGCCACTAGATGTCGCTGTCGATCCACCGCTAGGAAGCCTACTCATACAGGAACCCAAACCAGCCCTCTTGAAAGGCATCGCATTCTCCTCTTTCCTTTGTTTCCCCAAATATCCTTTGCCTTTTATTCCATCCTCCTCATTTAATGTTTGGGAGAATTGGTTGAGGAGGCCTGGACTCGCTTCATTGAGAATCCATCAGTACATCTCACGGAATGGGTTCGGTCCCCCCTCCCCCCTCTTCTTCCCTTTTCCTCCTCCTCTCTTCAAAAATCTGCTTTCACTTGAAATGAATGAGTCCTCAAAGCTCAGCTGCACAAAAAAAATCTCTCTGCAGTGATATAAATGGGCCATTGAATTTGGTCTCATCTGTTCTCTTCATCTCAACAATATTTGCAAATAATTGCATGCTATTTTGGAGGTCCGTCGTCGGCAACCCAACTACACGCTCTTGCCCCCCCCCTCCCCTCCTCCTCCCCTCTTCCCATCCATTGATATCATTCCTCTCTCTCCTTTGGCCTCCCACTCCCCCATCCTCTTCTTCTCCCGGCTCTCCCCATTATTTACCGTAGAGAGGTTTCTCGATGCTCCCCAGCATCTAGATTATTGTGCAAAGCTAAGTTGGAAAATTCAAGTTCTGTTAAAGGATTGGCATCCAGCCTTTGTTAACCTCACTGGAGAGATGGGTTTTTCTTAATTCTTTTGTTAAAAATGATCTGTTGCGGGCTTTCAAACATTGGCTAGGCCGGGTAATCCAAAGAGGGTGGGATCAACTCCGTATATTTCCCTCTGACATTGAATCTCTACGAAACCCTGAACTTGGCGATGTCTTACGGAGGGGCTTTTGAAATCAGACTGAAATCTGATTTTTCAGAAGGTGGAGCAGATAATAAAAAGCCTGCAGGGCCAAAGACCAGGAAGTTACGCTTAAAATCTTTGCCCTGTGGCTCTTCTAGAAAATAGTCTTTCAAACTCAGGAGCCTGAGCTGCTGTGCGTACCCCATCGTTAAGAAATTAAGAATGCATCTAGAAGGGCTAAATGATGCAAACGAGGCTTCTTTGCAAAAATAATAATAATAATAATAATAATAATAATAATTCTTACTGGGATCATTCTGCTTTGCTAGCTGCAAGAGGAGACCAGGGGAGTCTGTAGCTCACCCCGATTGCTGGAAACGGTCCTGAGGTTTTTCACACAGATGCCAAGAATTCGTACCTTCTTGCCATTTTTTGTTGTTGTTCTGTAGAGCTCTGGATCATTTAAAAAATATTTTTTTATAGCTGCGGATTATATTTTTTTAAAGGGGAAAAATGTGCTGGGATTCTCAAAACACAAAATCTTAAAACAACCTATTTGGGGATTGTTGCCTATTCATTGCTTCTAGTGTGTGTTATTATTGGGTGTTTTTTTTAAATGGAAGTTTGAATATGGTCCATACAGGCAGTCCTCGACTTACGACCACAATTGTAATTTCTCTTGCTAAGCGGGCAGTGGTTAAATGAGTTTTGCCCCATTTTACAACCTTATTCGCCACTCTTAAGCAAATCACTGCAGTTGTTAAGAGAATCACGCGGTCATTAAGCCAATCTGACTTCCCCCGTTGACTTTGCTTGTTGGAAGCCAGCGGGGAAAGTTACAAATGATGATCATGTGATCTTGAGACGGTGCAACCGTCATAAGTACATGCCAGTTGCCAAGCGCCTGAATTCTGATCACATGACCATGGGGATGTTACAACAGTTGTAACTCTGAAAACTGGTCATAAGTGACTTTTTCAGTGTCATTGTAACTTCCAAGCAGTCACTAAAATCAAGGATATCCTAGACCGGTAATCCTTGATTTACGACAGTTTGTTTAGTGACTGTTCAAAGTTACAACGGCACTGAAAAATGTGACTTACGACCATTTTTCACAGTTACAACCTTTGCAGCAGCCCCATCTTCACGTGATCTGAATTCAGATGCTTGGTGACTGGTTCCTATTTCTGACCATTGCTGTGTCTGGGGTTATATGATCCCCTTTTGCTACCTTCTGACAAGGAAAGTCAGTGGGGAAGCCAGGTTCACTTAGCAATTGGGTCACTCACTTAACAACTGCAGTGATTCACTTAACAACTGTTGTGGTTCACCGGCAGCTATCAGGAGGACGTTCCAGAGAAGCTGTGCTGGGTGTGAGTGAGAGCAGGATGATTCATGGAAGAGCAGCACAGGTGACTCGGTAGTAAGAATGCTAATTAATGGCCCCTCCCTCTAGGGAATATAAGCCTGGTTTCAAACTGGCTTTTGCCTTTGCAAAAGGCAAACATTAGAAGGAGTTAGTGTGATGATTACAGACTCTGATTTATTGGACTAATTGGCTGCAAGTCATCTGTTATCTACAAAGAGGGTTACTTGTGGAATAAAGCCATGAAGGTTTCAGTTTTGGAGTTTATCTGTGTTTGCTTTTGGAAACTTCGACTGGGTCAGAATAACAACTGGGTCAAGGTCGTAAAATGGGGCCAAACTCACTTAACAAATCTCTCACTTAACATAAATTTTGTACTCAATTTGTGGGCGCAAGTTGAGGACTACCCATAATAAACTCCTCTATTATAGAGGCTAGGCTTTCTACTACCTTCGATCATCTCCCCACACCCTTATCAGCCCCTGCAATGGCCGCCTATGGAGATCCTCTTTGTTTCATCCCAAAGTATGGTGAAATAGAGATATCTTTGCACAGTTTCTCAACCTTTAGGATGGGTGTTAACGAAAAAAATACTCCTTTGTCTTTTTAGTTGCCAGCAGAAAGGGAGTGGGGGAAAGCAGTGCATTCCTTAAATGCCTCAGATAATTGCTAGGCAGCTGAAGCTGTTGGCGCCCAAGATTATTACTGGAGGGCATGATTGATGACTCTTGGCTATGGATGTGTCCCATTGGAGAATATACATCCAGGGGGTGGGGATCAGGATCAAGCGTGAAATGAATGATGTGTCTTAAAGAGTCGGCTGCACCCAGGTAATGCCGACATGGTCACTCCTAATAAATCAACTTTTTTTTTACTCTGAGAGATGTGGCTAGAGACTTATGATTTGAATGGGGGGTGGATTTGCTGGAGCCCTGACAATGGGTGGACTTCAACCCCCATAATTCTCCAGCCAGATACCAATTACGGGTAGCCATTGACTTACAACAGTCCGTTTCGTGACCGTTCAAAGTCACCACGGCACTGAAAAAAGTGACTTATGACCATTTCTCACACTTCTGACCGTTGCAGCATCCCCATGGTCACGTGATTAAAATTCAGACGCTTGGCAACTGACTCATATTTACAATGGTTGCAGTTCCCAGGGTCACATGATAACCTTTTGCAACCTTCTGACGAAGCAAAGTCAATCGGGAAGCCAGGTTCACTTAGCAACCATGCTACTAACTTAAAAACTACAGTGATCCACTTAACAATTTTGTTTAGCAACAGAAATTTTGGGCTCAGTTGGGGGGGTCATAAGTCAAGGACTGGCTGTGATAGTTTGGTAAAACCTTAAGAGGAGCCATTCCAGTCTTGAAACAGGTGCCAAACTCTGTTTTGAACAGCCCCTCAGTTGTACAGTTTTAACAATTTCTTTTTTACATGGTCTCTTCCTACTATTTTTCCGCTGTGTTAGAAAGTTTCTCAAAAGATGCTTTGAAGCTTGCATTTCTGACCTGGCCAATTTTGGAAAAGGATCTCCCAAAAAAATAAAAATATTGCTTTTTTAAAATGGGCTGTATTATAAAACTCAAAATTAGACGGTGTGATTTAATTAGACGGTGTGATCCTATTGTCCGTTTGGCACAAATAACTTTTAATTAGCTTATTTGTGGGGAAAATTTTGAGCCAAAAAAAATCTGTAGATGACACTCTGTGTTCCAGACTGTCTTCAAGGGAGTTTTTTTTTGGGGGGGGGAAGGCAGTCCCTAATTGGGAGACATTGAGTTCTAGTCCTGCTTAAGCCATGAAAGACAACTGGGTGACTTTAGGCCAATCACCAGGAGATGGTGAATTCTAGTCCCACCTTAGGCATGAAAGATGGATGGCTAACTTTGGGCCAAATTACCAACAAACTCTAAGTTCTAGTTCTACCTAAGCCATGAAAACTGGCTGGATGACTTTGGGCCAACCCATTAGGAGACAGTGAGTTCTAGTCCCGATTAAGCTATGAAAGCAGTCTGGGTGACCAATCACCAGGAGATTGTGAGTTGTAGTCCTACTTTAGGCGCGAAAGATGAATGGGTAACTTTGGGCTAATTGCCAGGAGACTGTGAGTTCTAGTCCCACTTTAGGCATGAAAGCCAGCTGGGTGACTTTGAGCCAGTAACGTTCAGCCCAGCTTATCTCATAAGGTTTGTTGTTTTGAGGAAAATAGCACAAGGAAGAAAATATTATGCCGGTTTGCTACCTTGAGTATTTCTAAAAATAAAAAAAGCAGGAGGGGGAGGGAGGGAGGAATAGATGGATGGATGGATGGATGGATGGATGGATGGATAGAAAGATAAATAGACAGACAGACAGACAGACAAACAGGCAGGATGAGACTTTTATTATATGGAGAAGTACTTTTCCTGTCACTTGGCTTCAGATTCTGGAAGGATTAATGTCCTGTGTCCATGGAGATTCTTAGTCATCCAGGCCATGGTTCTCCCAAAGGTGCTTTTTCAAGAGGCAACTGGACTTCCTGGTTTTTATCTTTGAAAACATTTCGCTTTTCATCCAAGAAGCTTCTTCAACTCTGACTGGATGATGGATGGATCCTTCCGTTCCCCACCCTCCAGTCGGAGCTGAAGAAGCTTCTTGGATGAGAAGCGAAACCATCTTCAAAGGAAAACCAGAAAGTCCAGTTGCCTTTGGGGAAAAAAAAGCACCTTTGGGACTACCATGCCGTGTCTCTTCCTTCCCTCCGTTGGCATATTCTCTGCTTCCCCACTCGAGACTAGGAGCAGATCTTAGCTGCACCTGGTGTTTGAACCGCGTAAATTACAACCGGGTGTGCTCTGGAGACACCCTGGACCCTGCGCTCCAACTGTGCAGCCTCCCAATCACCAATTCTTTCCACGCTGCTGATTGTTCTGAAAAGATTGTCCATTTGCTATCCTACCCCGTGTTGCAAATGATACTCAGATGATGTCCCCTTGCTGTGGGGAGGAGGATGGGATGAGTTCATTATTTTCAAACTGACACATCAGAGCAGAAAGAGCAACGGAGAGAGGCCTGTGTTCATTTCACACGGAGGCCTGTGAATTATTCTCCTATTTGTTAGCAAATAGGAGAGAGAAGGAAGGTGTCAGCGTTCCAACTAGCAAACTCCAAACCAACAAACTCCGAGACAAGCATTTCCTCAAAGTTCATTTTTATTAGAGTTGTCATATTGGCACATCTGGGAAAACGCGAATCTGAGAGTTCTGGGTTTTCCCTTCCCCAAAGAAATTCAAAGATCCATCCCCTGCGTCCATCAGTCCATCACATGGTCCAATCAAATCTTTGTCCCAACTGGAGACATCCTTCCAGTCCAACCCCTCCAGGTGCAGGGCAACATGTCCTTGACTTTCTGTGAAAGAATGTTATTGAGTCTAACCTTCTACCTCTCTATGAAATTCCCCCTCCCGAATTCCCAGATACTAAATGGGACAGCCTCGAAGCGTCCAAGTAAAATATGGCTTCCAAGGCTGACAGTAGGAGTACTAAAGCATATTTGTGTCAACTCATAAAATATTTCTATGTTTTTTTTTTTGGAGTTGCCAACAGAAAGGGAGGGGGGAGCAGTGCAGCAGCTTGCAAAACCGAAACTGCATTCCACAAATGTTTTCAAAGATAGTAACTAGGTGACTGAAGTTTCTGCCTGTGCAAAATTCTAACTGGAGAGCATGATTGATGACTCTTGGCTATGGATGGGTCCCATTGGAGAATATGAATTACGATACACCCAGGGGTGGAGGGAGAACCAGGGGCAAGGGTGACAATGAATGATGTGTCTCAGAGTCGGCTACACCCAGGCAGTGCCGGCATTGTTAACTCCCAGTAAATCCTTTTGAAGTTTTGGACGTTGGGCTCGAGACTCATTATTTAATTGGGGAAACTGCCGGAATCCTGACAGTTTGCTTTCTTGAGTTACTTACAGGTGGTCCTCGACTTATGACCACAGTTGAGCCCAAAATCTCTGTGGCTAAGCGAGATGCAAAAGGGGATCACATGACCCCCCCCAAGACATCTCAATTGTCATAAACATGAGTCAGTGGCTAAATGACCAAATTCTGATCATATAATCGTGAGGATGCTGCAACGGTCATAAGTGTGAAAAACAGTCATAAGTCACTTTTTTTAGGGCCATTGTCACTTCTAACGGTCACTAAACAAATGGTTGTAAGTCAAGGACTACCTATATAAAGTAATAAAGGCAGGATAAAAATCTAACGAATTAATGAATAAACTGGGATCTTTGTGCAGGCCGTATTGTGTTTCCATTTTGTTCTGCCTCCATTTGTCTGTTGTTGTTGTCCAGGTTTCTGGTTTCGTTTTGCCTTCTGAAAAAGCGAGTCGTGTTCTCTATCAGCGACAGAGATGTAAATGCAAAATAAACCATTGGCTTATCTTGGGATCACAAGTCCCATGCTTCCCAACAGCCATGCAGGCCGAGAATTCTTGGAGTTGTAGCCCCCGTAACTTGGGGAATATTAGATTGGTGGAAACTAGTCTTAAAGTTTCATGGTCTACAGCAGGGGTGTCCAGCCTTGGCAAATTTAAGACCTGGGGACTTCAACTCCCAGAATTCCCCAGCCAGCCATGCTGGGAATTCTGGGAGTCGAAGTCCACAAGTCTACAGCTTGTTATAATCAGTCACAGAAGTGTTCTCTGGAACAGGGAGATATTTCTGGGTTTCTGTTTTATTACATGTAGTGGTACAAATGTACAAAAGGCATCGCCCTTTCCTGAAAATAGATTCTCATATCCAAAACAAGAATCACAAAATGAATTTGCAAAGAAAGAAAGAAAAATCACAAGCAGTTCCTCT
Organism: Notechis scutatus; assembly: GCF_049901735.1. Classification (NCBI taxonomy): domain Eukaryota; kingdom Metazoa; phylum Chordata; class Lepidosauria; order Squamata; family Elapidae; genus Notechis; species Notechis scutatus. The sequence goes on along the minus strand of NC_142009.1, from coordinate 10,162,396 downwards.
CCCCTGATTTTAATGTACCTTCTAAACCCAGAGACCCCATTCGTGCACTCTAATGGGAATATCATTATCCTGCTTCGCATCTCTCTTTGACTGCTGATCATACTTTTGAGTAGCTGGAGTAACCAGAAAGCAAATCTGGTTAGAAGAAAAAAGCAGACAGAACTAACACCGAATTTAATTTAAATTTAAATTTAACCAGTTAAAGGCAAGCTGTTTAATTCTACAATATATGTATTAAGCCACGTTTTACTTTCTGTCACATTACAAATTGCAGCAAAGTCTTGGGGCGCCTTAAAGGCTAACATTTATATAGAGAGCCTCGGTGGTTCAGTGGTTAGAGTGCAGTACTGCAGGCTACTTCTGCTGACTGCCGGTTGCCTGCAATTTGGCCGTTTGAATCTCACCAGGCTCAAAGTTGACTCAGACTTCCATCCTTCCGAGGTGGGTAAAATGAGGACCCAGATTTTTGGGGGCAATATGCTGACTCTGTAAACCGCTTAGAGAGGGCTGTAAAAGCACTATAAACCAGTGTATAAGTCTAAGTGCTATTGCTATTTACTATTGCATACAGATAGTCCTCGGCTGATGGCCGTAATTGAGTCTGGCAATGACAATCATAAGTCGTAACGATCATAAAGTGAGTCACCAAGTGGAAGTAAACATTGGTTTCTATAAAAAAATAAATTCGCAACTTGTGATCGCATGACTAGGGGTGCTACAAACAACCATAATGCCAGCCGGTTGCCAAGCGCCCAAAATGCACTCATGGATTGTGGTTGGGGATGATGTCAGAACTTCAGAACCAGGTTATACGTATCTTTTGGCCGGGTGGTGGTGGTGGTGGTCCATCCTAACTTTGAATGGTTGCTAAGCAGCTGGTTGTAAGTCAAGGACTACCTGTATTACAGTTGGATGACAGCTTTTCTGAATTATGTGGAGCTGCTCCGTTTTTCACCACAGGATCAGGCATTAATAACAGAGGTAATAACAAGGACCACACTGTCCGGTGAATCCAAAGAGACTTATTGTGTCTAAATTAAAAGGAATTTTTATTACATTAAGTAGTTATTTTGGATGTCTTCTGTATGTTCGTAAATAAAATGTTATTCCAGAGGGAGAAGGATCGTGAACAGTTCCTTCACCCCCAGAATTAAAAAAGGATATTATGATACAACCTGTCAGCGTTCCAGCAGCCCTCCATTCCGCCCAATAACTGGGGAGACAGACATCTTCTCAAAGGTTTCTTTTTATTTTGGATAGTAAACTGGCACAACTGGGGAATCCCGAATCTGAAAGTTCCGGGCTTCCTTGCAATAAGTCAAAACTACAAAATCCATCCCCTGCACCCATCATCGCATCACATGCCCCAATCACCATCCGTTCCAAGTTAAGATTTCTTCTCACTTACGTGCAAAACAACATGACCTTGAATCAGAAAAAGTATGTTATTATGTCTAACAAGTTAATACTCCAATGAATTTCCCCCCTTCTGAGGCTCAAAGGTGGCAGCGTGGGAGCATCTGATCTCAATATGGCTTCCAAATCTGATATACCCTTTGGGCAGGGGGTGCAATTCAACCGGTGTAACCACCAGTTTGGTGCTCTAAAACTTACTTTCTGCTGCAGTCCCGGTGAACAAGTCAGCTGAGGCGCGGCAATTCGCTGTGCCACGCCAAACAGCTGAGCTGAAAACCACGGAAATAAAGGACAGCATTGTCGCTGTAACTACAGGTTCGCCTGAACTGGGCCGAACTGGTAGAATCCCACCCCTGCCTTTGGGGCTGTTCTTTGTGCGAAATGTTGTAGGCTCCCCTACAGTGGGTTGGACTAGAAGACCTTCAAGGTCCCTTCCAACTCCATTATTCTGTTATTCTTATGACCACCTTTTACAGGCAAATGTAGAAGACATGTAGGCCTAGGGAAGATTTTACTTTTATTTATTAGATTAGATTTTATCTTGAGCAATGCTCCCATTCAATTTTGAGCAATGCCCCCTTGAAAATGCGGTTCAGTATTTTATATGTCACAGTCCATATAACTAGATGGACCCATCCTTTTCATTCAAGGGCCATAAAAATGAATCCGCTGAAATATCATCTCAAAAGTTTCCTTCAGGGGAGTTTAGGCTTCTCCACACGCTCCTGTTGAATAGTCATTGACGTCATCGGATGGATAAAAAACAGTGGCTGGTATCGAGCACCACAAGAAAGGTACAGGTAGTCCCTGACTTACGACCACAAATGAGATCAAAATTTCCATTGCTAAGCGAGGCAGAGGTTAAGTGATTTGCCCCATTTTACGACCTTTCTTGCCACAGTTGCTAAGTGAGTCACTGCAGTGGTTAAGTTAGTAACCCTGTTGTTAGGTGAATCTGGTTTCCCCGTTGATTTTGCTTGTCGGAAGGTCGTAAAAGTTGGTCGCATGACCCCAGGATGCTGCAACCGTCATAAATGTGAATCTGTTAGATTTTGCAGCAGAAATTCAAATCCAGAAAGCCCCACCCAGATGACTGAGTCAGCAGGATTCATTAACTTCTTTATATACATCATAATATATAAGTAAATGTACAGTACCGAAGTAGGTTCTTCCAACGTGGTAGAGAGATACAAGCAAAAGCACAAGCAGCAGCTTCAGACCTCAGAGCAGAGAGTTTAGTTTCACTCTAAAGAGCTCAGATAAGTTGTGTTTCTTCAGAGCTGAGCACAGAGCTAAGCCACGCCCAGGCTCCTTCCAGTCTCCGCCCCCAATTCAGCTCCCATTGGCTGACCTTGTTACCCATGTCTCTGCCAGTTCATGAATATTCTGACAGAATCAGTTACCAAGCATCCAAATGTAAATCACGTGACCATGCAGATGCTGCAATGGTCATAAGTGTGAAAAACAATCCTAAGTAAGTGCCCGTTGTAACTTCAAACGGTCACTAAGTGAACTGTTGTAAGTCAAGAACTACTTCTATATAAATCTTTTTCAACGAATAATAGAAAATCAACAATTTATGGTCCCTTGTATACAGTACCGGTAGTTCTCAACTTACAACCATTTGTTTAGTGACTGTTCAAAGTAACCATGGGACAAAAAGTGACGGATCAGTTTTCAAACTTATGACCATTACAGCCTCCCCATTGTCACATGACCAAAATTCAGATGCTTAGCAACTGGAGTGCATAAAGGTCGCAAAAGTTGGACACTGCAACCATCATAAATATGAGTCAGTTGTCAAGTGGCCAGATTTGGTCATGTGACCATGGGGAGGCTGCAATGGTCGTAAGTGTGAAAAACGGCCACGAGTCTCTTTTTTCACTGCCGTTGTGACTTCGAACTGTCACTAAATGAACTATCGTTAAGTCGAGGACTACTTATACATGTGTGAGAGCACTTCAAGGAATGTTTCAGGAATATTCTGCCTCGTGGAATCTTAAAAAAGAAAAGAAAAGCAAAAACGGTTGTTTTTCACTGTCCCTGCTCACAATCCAAATCTAAATAAATGAATGAATAAACACAGATGCAAGGGCAGTAGAACTTAATTCCAGGTAAAATGTTATCTCAATGTGCAACCTGGGAATCTTACTTGACACACAGACACACAGACAGAGAGACAGAAAAAGAGAGACGGGAAGAGAAGGCTAAAAAGGAAAAGAGAGAAAGGAGAAAAGAGAGAGAAAGGAAGAAAGGGGGAGAGGAAAAGAAAGGGGAAGAGAGGGGGAGGAAGTGGGAGAGAGGAAGAGAGAGAGAGGAAGAAAGGGGAAGAGAGAGAGAGGAAGAAAGGGAAAAAGAGGGGGAAGCAAGGAAAAGAAAGGCAAAGGGGGAGGAGGAGAGGAAGAGAGGTAGAGGAAGGAAGAGAGGGAGGAAGGAAAGGGAAGAGGAAAAGAAAGGGGAAGAGGGGAGGGAGAGAAAGGAAGAGGGAGAGAGATAGAGGAAGAAAGGGGGAAAAGGGGGAAGTGAGGAAAAGAAAGGAGAAGAGGAAAAAGTGGGGAAGAGGAAGAGAAAGGGGAAAAGGAAAAGAAAGGGAAAGAGAGATGGAGAGGTAATAATGCAGCTTCTCCCTTTCCTAATCATGAACTGGAGGTGAAAAATACAATGTCGGTCTGGTCCGTGGGCTCAGTGAATTATTTATTTCTCCTGCCCCCATTTCTGAAAGAACCTGTGAAATAACCGGTTCAATTTGGAAGAATTTAAGCTGAGCTTCGGTTGAACTTTCACCCCTGAACGAATGTTCCCATCGTCTTCCATTTTATTCTTGTTTGTGTTATAGCGATTGATAATACAATATATGCAATCACAGTTTAGGCAAACGTAAGGCCAATTTTTGACACCTGTAAATTACAGCAATGGAGAAATAGTTTCACCGTTTAATATAAATGTACATCAGACGAAAGACAACATCTCTATCTGATATGTGTAGGACTGCATTGATAAGCTGAAGTACAGGGTGGTTTTCTTTTTCCTAATTAGGGATGAAGATGTTCAACTTTGGATCAACCAGTTCATTTCAGTCTATCAATCTATTTATATCTCCCTTGCTTTGCTTAAATGCTACCAACCAGCCACCACTTGCTGATTCCTATCTACTGGCAGTTTTATCAGTATAACACATTTTGAGACCGAGGGAAATTCCAGAATTGTTCCCAGGTTTAAATTTGCTGAGTATCAACTCCCTTCAGCAAATGTCTGTGGATTCTCTGCCATCCAGGTCACAGTTGTCTCAAAGGAGCTTTTCAAAAAGAAACTAGACTTACTTGATTTTTTTTTCCCCTTGAAAACATTTCGCTTCTTGAATTTTTTTTTCCCCTTGAAAATGTTTTCGCTTCTCATCCAGAACTGAAGAAGCTTCTTGGACGAGAAGCGAAACATTTTCAAGGAAAACAACAACAAAACTGGCTGCCTTTTGAAAATCATTTTTGGGAACTCCCTTCAGCAGCAAATTCCCTGTCATATTTATGCTACTGATTGATTGGGACTGGTAAATAGGAAAATTTGACCTCCTGACTAGTTCTTCCTGGCTGAAAAATGAATATAATTAAATAATGTATCTGGCAGTGGGATTAAAGTAGTGGGCTAGGGGAAGTGATGTCAGTCCTCATGCCATAGATTCACTTCTTTTTCTTTTATAATGATGCTTTAATGATGCCATAATGATGTGATATATGAAATTCACTACCGTACATTCTGATATTCACTTCCAAGTGATGTTCATTGAAACTTCAGCAGTGAAAGACAAAGGCTACAGGTTAAGTTCCAATCAAACTGATTCATTGCTCATGCGACGCACAGGAAAGTAGTCAACTAATGGTTACCACTATTTTGGCCCTAGATGATGGTTAACAGAATTCAAGAGGGGTTGGACTTAGTCCGTTTGTGACTATGTAGAGACTCTAAGCTGGTTCCTCTTTTGACTCCACCCCCATATTCTGTCACTCCTCCTACAGGAATACCTACTATATCTTGATCAGAGGTGTCAAACTCAATTTCATTGAGGGCCACATCAGGGTAGTGTTTGACCTCGGTGGGGAGGCGGGGGGGGGCAGGGTCATGGCCAGCTTGACATCCGTTTCAGCTGCGACGGCTTCCTGCAGCCCTCTGCCAGTGAAAATGGAGCTCAGGGGGGCTGCGTGTGCCCCCACACCGAGCTCCGTTTTTGCTGGCAGAGGGTTGCAGGAGGCCGTCGCAGCCAAAAATGGAGATCGGGGGGGCCCCATGCAGCTCTCCTGAGCTCTGTTTTCACTGGCAGAGGCACCGCGGGCCAGTCCATTGCTATTTCCGGGGCAGACCCGTGGGCCAGATCTAAGCACCCTGAGGGCCAGATCTGGCCCACGAGACTTGAATTTGACATCCCTGATCTAGATAGTTTCTCTTTTTGGATGAAACATAACTTACACTGAGGTAAAGAAGAGGAATTAGATCCAACAATGGCGTAGAAAGTTACATTTGCTTTCCTCACAATCCTGAAATATTCTCCCCTACCCTCCCCCCCAAATGCACAGGGGATTCAGTAGAGGCAATGGTCCTGGTTAACAGATAACAGATAATCAGAGTTTGAAGGGACTTTGTAAGTCATCTAGTCCAACCCCCCACCCAAGCGGGAGACCCTGCACCATTTCTGACAAATGGCAGTCCAGTCTCTTCTTGAAAGTCTCAAGTGATGGCGCTCCCACAACCTCTGAAGGCAACTTCTGTTCCATTGGTTGATTGTTCTCACTGTCAGAAAGTTTCTCCTTGTTTCCAGGTTAAATCTCTCCTTGTTCAGTTCCCATCCATTATTCCTTGTCCAGCCTACAGGCGCTTTAGAAAATAGCTTGACCCCTCCCTCCCTGCGGCAGCCCCTCAAATATTGAAAGACCGCTATCATGGTTGTGTCCATAATATACAGTATTTTGTGCTACAGCAACAATATTACAAAGAGTTACAATGCTTTAATGCAGGGGTGTCCAACCTTGGCAACGTTAAGACTTGTGGACTTCAAGAATTCTGGGAGTTGAAGTCCACAAGTCTTAAAGTTGCCAAGGTTGGACACCCCTGCTTTGCCGCCCATCTTCAAAAGGTGATTTTCAGTTCATTCTGTTTTACTTAACATTAAAGTTGGGTCGTGTCCCCCCTCAATTTCAATATAATTTATTTCCGAGTAAGTGGCTATACAATTGCGAGGGTAGTAAATGTATAAAGAATAGTTTGCTAACACCTTTCCCCCCCAAAATAATTAAATGCAGCTAATTTTGTATAATTTTATATGGAATTGTCTTGAGGAAGAACTTCAGGTGGTTTTTCCAAAGAACCTTTGGACTTGGTTTTTTTTTCACATTTCAGGATATTGATGGATAAGCCCTTCTTCCTTATGTCCCATGGATGCTGCCAGAAAATAAATATGTTTATTTTTTTCCCCCACTTCGACAAATGTAATGCTCACAGCTTCTGCTTTGCACACTGGCTTGAATGACAGCTCATTATTTTTTTAAAAATTATTGATTTATTCATTTTAATGATGGCTTCCACTAACTAACCAATCTTTAACTAACTGTGGTTGTTTAATTGCAGAGGGAACATTCCCACGCTCAACAGGTACAGTAATTCTCCTTTTTAGCCCTTTTTAAAAAGTAGCTAGTTGTCAGAAGAATGTGTAGTTTTAACACATATTTTTTTTTAAGAATTGGGTTTTTAACAACCTAACTTTATTCATTTGTTTGGAATCTGGGTTCCTGCTCAAAACTATACCAATCTCTAATCCTTATTTTCAGGGTTTGTTTTTAATGTTTTCCTCTGTTCCCCTTTGAATGTTTCTATGTTTGTCCTTTATCCTTTCTTTTGGCATGCTATAAAAATTAACCTCACTAGCACTCAAGACTTACCTTACCTGCCTTAAAATCCTGTTCCGGATCTTGAAGCAAAAAATTAGTTAGTTTCCTTCCTCCCTTTCTTTTCCCTTGGGTAGCAAAGATGGACCCCAGCTGGCCAACTCACCAATTGGGATTTAAAGCAGAACGCGTAACTTAACTCCAAGTGGTTTTCAAAAAAATAAACAAATACACAGGTAGTCCTCGACTTATGACCACAATTGAGGCCAACGTTTCGGTTGCTAAGCGAGTCAGTTGTTCAGGGAGTTTTGCCCTATTTTATGACCTTTCTGGCCATTAAGTGAATCACTGCAGTTGTGAAGTTAATAACTCGGTTGTTAAGTGAGTGTTTCCTCCCCATCGACTTTGCTTGTCGGAAGATCGCAAAAGGGGATCATGTGATCCTGGGACACAGCAACCGTCATAAATGTGAGTCAGTTGCCAAAGCGTCTGAATTTTGATCACAGGGATGGCTGCAACAGTCACGTGAAGAAAAAAAACAACACTCATAAGTCAAGTTTTTTCAGTGCTGTCGTAACTTTGAATGGTTACTAGATGAACTGTTGTAAGTCGAGGATTACCTGCATATTGGAAAAAATAACAATTCTCCAGATTTTCTGGATATTGACCCATGTCACAAATTAGTAAATGTCAAATTTCCCAGCTGGGGAAGGCTCTGAATGCAGAAGCCTTAACTTTTTCATTTGCCTAACCCTGAATCCTGTTTTAGCGAAAGAGGTTAGCAAAATATCCCTGTCGGTGTTTGCTCCCCTGTGAGTAGAAGGGAAGTTGTGTCTTCACTTACCTGGCCTTCCCTGAGAAAGCAGCCATTTAGCTTTTCTCAGACAAAGGCCAAGTCCAGTTTTACCAAAATTCCTCCCGGGGAAGAAAAGTTTTCCAAAGTTTTTGAATTAAAATACTAGGGTGGGTGGATTGGAAACCCTTTGCTTGTGAAAAGCATTTGGGACTCGTGTCCCTGAAGAAACTGGTACTTCATTCCCCAGGTCCTAAAGAAATAAAATGTATTATTGGATAGTGACCAAGAATTGGATTTGAAGACTAGCACATGATCTTTTACAGCAGCGGGAAGCAAACAGAAGTGCCCCCCCCCTCTCCCACGGCAAGAAAGAGCAGGATTTTTAAAATCCCTTTGGGCTACAGATCCATTTGAAAGTCTGGAGAAACCTTTTTTTTTTTTTGTAAACATTATTTAAATGCATGAAATAAAGTGCATAGATGTACCCCATACTGCAAAGTTGCTCAGATTCGGCTGTCAAAAATATTGTAAAGCCTCCCAGAGTCACCTCGTGGGGGGAGATGGGCGGCATAAAAATTTCATAAATAAAAATAAATAAATCTCAAATTACTTCAAATAGAGAGATGTATTAAAGACAACGGGCATTTTGGGAGACGAGGCGACGAAATAAGGCCATACCTTATTCAGTTGCCTACCGTACATGAGCCACTGGCTGAAAAACTAAATTTAATGAAAAGAAAGTTGTAATGTTTTTCCCAACCAAGGTCAGGTGACTCCTAAATTATTTTTATCTATAGACATCAAAGTGATCTGTGGACTCTAATTAAGAACCCTGTTCTAAACCATCGCCTATGAAAATGATTTTGGGATGGGGAACGGGCCCAGTCAATGGTTCTAGCGGTACTTTGATTTTTCCCGCTTGTTAAATCTTCCACCGGTAACTCCAGTTGGCTGAGGGGTGCATTCTCTCCAGTTTGAATGCCTTGGCGGAGATAACTTTCCTCTGTCTTAAATTAACTTTTTTTTTTTTTAATGCCAACAATTCATTACTGCTTTCCAGGGAGGGAGGGAGGGTGGGTGGAAAGTGGTTGGCTGAGAACATAATTATTATATAGTCATTTGTCAGGAAAGATGTACAGCTTCTCCCTCAAAAGAGAATGTATTTGCTTAGCCGTCTTCCAGAACGTTGCTGTGTTGTTGTTTTTTCCCGTGTTGTTTCTTTCCTTTAAATGCAATTTTGCAAAATATGGCTAAAGGCAAATTGGAGAGGTGGGGGGCTATGGGGGGGAGGATGGGTAGAGATAAGTGGAAACTCATTGGCTCACTCTATATTCTGGCCTGTTTCTCTCTTAAAGTAGTAATCACTGCACCATTTGAGGCAAAAGATAGAAGGCCGACATGACAGAACTTCTTCTCATGTCAGAAAGAAATATGCCACACTTCACAAGCTAGCATGCTTTGGACAAGTCTTTTCTTTTCCCTTAACCACCCATTATGTTAGATTTTTATAGGTAGGGATTTTTTTTTTAATCTACACAACAAAGAATTCAATCATTTCCTCCATGGTAGAGAAGTAGGGGCTTTTTTTGCAGAGGTATTTTGAACCACAACCTTCTGCTTTGTGTTTGTGAGGGACTCATCCTGTAACCTCCATTGATGTCACTATTTTCTTGAAGGACTCAGTGGAAAGTTCTAGTTTCACACAAATGGATGCACACAGCCACCTGTGTGCCTGACGATTCCCTTGCCATTGACCAGGGGTCTCCAAAGTTGGCAACTTTAAGACTTGTGGACTTCAACTCCCAGAATTCCCCAACTTCATTGTGGAGTTGAAGTCCACAAGTTTTAAATCTGTACAAATTCTCTGTCATCCAGCTCATAGTTGTCCCAAAGGTGCTTTTTTAGGAGTCCAGTTGCCTCCTGAAAAAGCATCTTTGAGACAACCATGACCTGGATGATTGAGAATCTCTACAGCTTTTTAGCTATGCAATTTGGGATGAACACCCTTCGAATGGTGTGGGAGTGTAAACGGATTTCCAGGAAAAAAAATGGCAGACTAAAAAAAATGGAACCATGAGCACTACTCCGGTGACCCTGAGACAAACCTCCAAGGGGCCTCAGTGAATGCAAATGACCAGCTGTCTGCAGAATATAAATCCTTCCATTCTCCACCATCCAGTCAGAGCTGAAGGAGCTTCTTAGATGAGAAGCGAAACATCTTCAAAGTAAAACAAGAAAGCCCGGTTGCCTCCTGAAAAAGCACCTTTGGGACACAAGTCTTAAAGTTGCCAAGTTTGGAGACCCCTGCCACAAACAAGAGATAGGCTGATGTTGTGATAGGTCAAATTTATCACAAGAGGCTGGTGTGTGGACCACATGTTGAGAATGATCTCAAGTGGTACAGGGTATCAATCAGTATCTGGAATGCTACACTATTCAGCCATTTCAGCTGGCCATGTTGCAGGAAAGAGATGAGAGGAGTAGACGTAAGTCAAGGTTGGGTTCCAGATGTTGATTCATGAGTCCTTCCATGATGACCAACAGTAAAGCCAACTCGCAATTGTTCCTCGGTACTAGGAAGTTGCTCTCCATTGGAGAAGTGATGGGTTCATCCGACCCATTGCTTGAAGAAAAAATATGCTATGTAGGAGTGTCTGTGTGGATGATAAAAAAAAATAAAATCAAGATGGCGGCTGCTGTGGCACAATTGAAACCCCACCTCCTTTAATGTGCACTCCTTGTTAAAAAGGGGCGGGGCTTTGACTGGCCGCCATCTTGGCCCCTTTGACCAACTCTCCAAATATCCCTGGGATATAAGAACCTATTTTATTCCAGACCAGACTCCCATTTATAATATTTGTATACTTAGGAGCCCCAAAAAGTCACTCCCAGGTTGTGTTGCCCTGACAGAATGGCTACCAAACGAACACACAGGGCTATACATGTATACAACCAAACTAATTTAACACTAACCGAATTCAGCATGGTTGTGTGATTGCTATTCTTACGAACTGGTTAGGTGTGTTGCGTAAACACGTGGCTTTCAGAAAGATGCTCACAATAACATCTCACCCACCTGTTTGAATGCCAATCTCTTGCCAATTCACGACCTGGATAAGATTATTGCCTAGAGGTAGCTCCTCAACTTACAACCACGATTTTCTGTTGCTAAGCAAGGCAGTTGTTAACTGAGTTGCACCCCATTTGATGAGCTTTTTTGATACAATGTTAAGCCAGTCACTGCAGTTGTTAAGTGAAACATGCAGTTGTTAAGCAAATCTGGATTCCCCTGTTGACTTTGCTCATCGGAAGTGGGCTGAGAAGTTTGCAAATGGTGATCACATGACCCCAGGACAGTGAAACTGTCATAAATACATGCCAGTTGCCAAGCATCTGACTTTTGATCACATGACCCTGGGAATGCTGCAGTGGTTGTAAGTGTGAAAACCGATCAGAAGTCATTTTCTTCAGTGCTGTTGTAAGTTCAAACGCCCACTAAATGAATGGTTGTAAGTCAAGGACTACCTGTATTTCAGAACATTTCTGAACCTATTCCATTGATGCTGATATATGGGTACTGAAATATCCATCATAAAGGTGGATCCAGCTGGCACAGTGGACAGTGCCCATTATTAGAGATTTCTAAACATATTTCAACATGTCGTCATGTATTTGTGTTGATGTATATCCATGGCCTTTGTTCAAAGAAAATTTACTAAACCTTCAGAAACTAAACTTAGCTCTCTGTGTATAGGGGTGTTTGTGTATATGTGTGTTCTTAATTTGCAAATGCTAATATCTGTCTATCATCTGCTTCTGTCTCCCAGAGCAATGTGTAGCCCAACTGTTGAAAACATAGTTTGGGAATAGTCAAGATATAAATTGTTCTGCAATGTATGTGGGGTTTTGTTTTTTTTAAACAGTGGAACAGGAGAGAGAATGCCTTCCTGGGTTCCTTTTAGACTATGCTATTTTTATTTTAATTATTTGTCAAAGAAAAATTACAAATTTTGACCACGCAAAATGAAAAAAAAACTAAAATGTGAGAGGGACGATAGACATGATAGTGCACTTACGCATGCCCCCTTAGAGACCCTTTCAATATGGAATGAGATGCACAGAACTTAAGTTGGGATTAAAAATTGTGAAAGTTATTTTTAAGTGCCACAAATATATGTGAGGCGTCACATAAAAAAGGAAAATAAAAGCAACAGCCACTCTCCCCATCCCAAAATTTGGGTAGTCTAAAATATTTGCTCATGGTTTGAAAATCTTGGTGAAAATTTCAAATCCTAGAATGCAAGTTATAACAGAGACCCTAAAAGACTCTTTTATCCAGGACTCAATTTGTATGGCTGTCCATCTCACATTCCTGAATCACGACAATTAAAAAAATGCCAGAAACAAAATTACAGATTCATAATACCATGCAAACATATTAACCATGATTAAAACCACAATGTAACAACCGTAACAGGAAATTCTTCCTTCTTTAGAGTTGGGATCTCCTATGCAAAGCTCCTGCCGTGCTATAGATAATATATTCAAACCTTCCCTACAACAGCCTTGCAAAGTATTGAAAGGATCTTCCCATAAAATAATATGAGTCTTTGCATACAACACTAAAGTTCCTAATTTCCATTGTGGCTGCTCAACTGTTTAGCTGGCCAAACTCAATTCCTGTAATTTTTGTTTTTAACCTGTACATATATTTTTAAAGAAAAGGTGAAAAAAAAACCAGAGGTAGAAGCTTCATTGATAGTAATCTTACTACCTTGGTAGTTTTGATGGAGATGTGCTTTCCTCCTTGAGGTGGAAACTACACCAAAGAGGAAACTACACCCCAACCAAAACTGGCAAGGCAAACTATTGCATAACATTAAAAACAGACAGCAAACCCCACACTCCCTCATCCTGATGATGTTATCTAGTTGGGTAATGAGATGCCTGCAAGTTCCCACCAAGGAGCTTGCAAGCTATTGAGTCGCCAAGATCAGAGACCATCAAGAGTTCTGCATTTCTACCATGAGCCACACACATTCTCTTTATTGGAGTTTTTTTTCCTTATTATGAAAGAATAGTTCTTCATACAGTATGTCCATGGGCTTTTGATAATGTTCATGGTTCACATGTCACGCCAACCAGAGGTATTCAGCAGGTTCTGACCAGTTCTGGAGAACCAGTAGCGGAAATTTTGAGTAGTTCGGAGAACCGGCAAATACCACCTCTGACTGGAGATTTTACAGTATCCTTCCCCTGCAAAGCCCACCAAGCCACGCCCACAGAACCGGTAGTAAAAAAAAAAAATTAATCCCACCACTGATGCCAACCCATAAAATAATCTGAAAATGTGCAAACCCAGGCTCAACACACTGTAGGCTGGATTCATTCAACCCAATGGTCATATGACTCAGAGGTGGAGGTTAGTATTAAATGAAGCAGAGGTGGCCCTCAACTTACAAGCACAATTGCTACCCAGAATTTCAGTTGCTAAGCAAGCTGATTGTTGAAAGAGCTACATTCAATTTCACAACTTTTTCCACTTATCACTGCAGTTATTAAATGAATCACGAATCTGACTTCCCTCATGGACTGCACTTGTCAGGTGGGAAGGTCACAAATGGGAATCAGATGACCCTGGGATGCTGCAACCCTCATCCCAGGGTTGAGGGTTGTTGTGGTTTGTTGTGGTCGGCAAACTCTGTGAAGCAACCTTGTTCTATCAGCGCAGCCACTTGTACCACCAGCTGTAGGGAGGGACTTAAATTCTCTATCCATCTTGCAAGCCATTGCAACGGCTTGTAGGCATGGCCAAAATAACACATCCAAGAGCCTTGTGTTGATGACACCTTTTCCTGGTCTTTTTTGGGGTGTTTGCTCAGGATCTTAAGTGGCAAACCAGCAATGCCTTGTTCTAGTTCACAGGAATCCTTCTAGTTTTAAAAAATGGAAAATTTAACTATAAGATAAAATTTTTCACTCCTGTTTGGCTTATTTTTGTGTTACGGTGACCACTGAAGCTCTTTTGACACTCACTTTCAGTTCCACTGAAGCTGTTTAAAACCTGGTTACCAAGTTCCTCAACTGACTCTTCCAAAAATGTTGGAGGTCGCAGCATAGCACATTAGTGCATTGAAGGCACATTTGTCTTCTAATTCTGGTGGGGCTATAATTTTAATTTTGGCCTCTTGGTTTTGTAGTGCAGCTCAGTGGCTAAGACGCTGAGCTTGTCGATCAGAAAGGTCGGCCGTTCGGCAGTTTGAATCCCTAGCACCACGTAATGGAGTGAGCTCCCGTTACTTGTCCCAGCTTCTGCCAACCTAGCAGTTCGAAAGCATGTAAAAAAAATGCAAGTAGAAAAATAGGGACCCCTTTGGTGGGAAGGGAACAGCCTTCCATGCGTCTTCGGCGTTAGTCATGCCGGTCACATGATCACAGAGATGTCTTCAGACAGCGCTAGTTCTTCAGCTTTGTAACGGAGATGAGCACACTGCCCCCTAGAGCCGGAAACGACTAGCACGGATGGGCGAAGGGAACCTTTACCTTTTTAACGGTTCCCTAAGTGGTGGGAACAATTAGTCCCCTCTTGTTTCAAATTCAGCCTCGTTCAGAGTTGAGGAAGCGGGTGGGATGAGGACAGGGCCCCAACCAACAAAACAGCAAATCTTCAAAACCTGCAATCTGCAGATTTAATTTGGAACAGTCATGCAGATGGCCTTGGGAAAACAAGAGCCAACATCAGGGTAAGCTTAAATCCACCCAATTTTTTGTGCGTGCTTCTTTCTTTTGAATTTCTACATGCCAAACCAAGTGATGTTTTCTCTTTTATTTTACTGACAAACCCCCCACCCACCCACAACACACCCAGTTTCGTGAGCTCTTTTGTTTCTCCTGACCTTCTTTTTGTGCCTTGTCTGTCTTCGGCTGGTCTCCTAATACGTCCTGTGATTTGAACCTGCTGTTTAGAATGTCCTTCTCGTCTAACCTTAACCATTACGGGATGGTCCACGTGGCCAGCGTGAGCGACGTTCTCCTGGACAATTCTTTCACCCCACCGTGCCAGCGCATGGGAGGCATGGTTTCCTTCCGAACCTTTGAAGACTTTGTCCGGTAAGCAATGGGGCAGAACCAAAGCTAGGACAGGGTTGCTTGTTTTCCTCCTCCTCCTCCTCTTCTCTTTTTTCTCCTTCTTCTCGTCCTTTTTCTTCCTCCTCCTCCTCTTCTTCTTTTTTTTCCTTCTCCTCCTCCTCTTTCTTTTTTTCTCCTTCTTCTCGTCCTTTTTCTTCCTTCTCCTCCTCCTCTTCTTCCTCCTCTTTCTCCTCCTCCTCCTCTTCTCTTTTTTCTCCTTCTCTTCCTTCTCCTATTCCTCCTCCTTCCTCCTCTTCCTCTTCTTCTCTTTTTTCTCCTCCTCCTCTTCCTCCTGCTTCTTCCTCCTCCTCCTCTTCTTCTCTTTTTCTCCTCCTCCTCCTCCTCTTCTCTTTACTCCTTCTCCTCTTCCTCCTGCTTCTTCCTCCTCCTCCTCTTCTTCTCTTTTTCTCCTTCTCCTCTTCCTCCTTCCTCCTCCTCCTCCTCTTATCTTTTTCTCCTCTCCTTCCTCTTCCTCCTCCTCTTCTTTTTTCTCCTTCTCCTCCTTCCTCCTCCTCCTCCTCTTCTTCTTTTTTCTCCTCCTCTCTTCCTCCCCCTCCTCCTCTTCTTCTTTCTGAATTCTTCTCCTTCTATGATGCACAAACCCCCAAGTTAAGCTATGTATCAAAAAGGGTAATTTGAAGGCAGGATGGAAAGGGTATGAGGAAAAAAATTGCATAAGGGTGAAGGGATCTAGGGGCAAAGCTCAGTTGAACATCTTATGAAAGAGATGTTTAACTTCGAATGTCTGTGGCATGGGTGTCAAACTCGTGGCGTCCCATTGCCATCGCATGAGGTTTCGCGATGTTTTTTCCTCTTCACGGAGCTGGAGTGGACGCGTGACACATCTTGCGGGCCACCAGTTTGACACTTCTGGTCTATGAAGATTCTCAGTCATCCAGGTCATGGTTGTCCCAAAGGTGCTTTTTCAAAAGGCAACTGGACTTTCTTAGCTTTTTTTCTGAAGATGTTTCGCTTCTCATCCAGTTCATGAAAAAGTGAAGAAGCTTCTTGGATCAGAAGTGAAATGTCTTCAAGCAAAAACCAAGAAAGTCCAATTTACCTTTTGAAAAAGCACCTTGGGATTTCACTTTGGAGTTGTCTGCTTCATCTGTGTAAGGGAAGGGACCAGCTTATGCAGTTTGTTGTCACATAGTTCAGTGTTTTTCTCAACCTTGGAGATTTTAGGATGTGTGGACTTCAACTTCCAGAATTCTCCAGTCAGCAATGCTGGCTGAGGAATTCTGGGAGTTGAAGTCCTTCTTAAAGCCACCAAGATGGAGAAACGCTTGTAAGAGTAAGCAACTTTGTCCTGTACCAACGATACTCTTTTCCCTTCCTACTTTTTACACCTTTCGATATTTTGTGCCTTGACTTCAGAAATCTTGCAGGATATTGTGGACCAGAGAAACCAGAAGACATGGGTGGGATAAAGTTTGAGACAATGAAATAGAATGCTGGGAATATTTTAAAGTGTTGGATTGTTGTTTGATGTTGAGATGATGGCTCAAATTTTGCTTATGCCCTGCTTCAGACTTTTTGACGAGATTATGGGATGCTTTTGCGACTCTCCACCTCCGAGCCCCACCTTTCCAGAATCAGGACACCCATCCCTCTATGATGAAGACAAGGTACAGTAGTCTGTTCTGATTGGGTTTGACTGTAGAGGCAGCTTCTTGAGTTGAATAGACAGAGGTGAATTAAGGGAGTCATGGAGAAAAAGGTGTGTGCAAGCATATGGATGCAGTTCATTAGAGCAGCTGTATCTTTTTCGGGTTTGTGCAACACATTTGAGTACCAATAGAAAAGAATACTTGTAGCTCATGCAAATGCAGGGTCTTTCTTGCAGAAGTTTTATTACCCTTGTACTGATGATGTTATCTAGTTGGGTAATAAAATTCTGCAAGAAAACAGTCAAGCTCAGAGAGCACCAAGGACCCTGCATTTCAACCCTGAGCTACAGATATTCTGTGGGTAGCATACATGGGCATCAAATGTTTCAGAAAGCAGGCAAATGAGAGAATTTTTCTTGCAGGCAAACTTCAACCTAGCATTGATGAAGTTACCTGGTTGGGTAACAAAATGTCTGCAAGAAAACAGCCAAACTCAGAGAGCTCCAAACACTCCAGATTTACATACTTTTAATGCCATTGAATCTGGAGGGATGCGCTACCCTAACTTATAGTATTCCTTGTTTCTGATGATGGTAGAATCTTATTGGTTCCAGATCCAAGAGAAATTAAATCCGAGTCACCAAGATGTCATGTAAGATTACACAAGGCCAATTCTTAGCTTAAGGGTTGGAAAAACCTTTCAGGCATTGGATGCTATTGTGTGAAAGGTGTATGATGACATAGTCCCAGTTTTTTTTTAATGACCTCATATCTTGCAAGACTATATTATTTCTTGAGACGTGGAAGTTTCATTCAACTATGTCAACATTTGGTGACTTCTCTAAGAAACAAATTTCAAATTGCACAGTTTTAAGATTTAATTATTTAGCTATTTGCCTTTTTATAATCTATAAGCCACCCAGAGTTGCCTTATGGGGGGGATGAGTGGCATAAACATTTCATAAATAAAAAATAGACAATGCCAGCAATTTTATAAGAGTTTGGCCACACATTTATTGCATTTTTGATAGCTGTGAATGGATGCTTTGAAAGAGCTCTGGAGTGGTTAAAATGCAGCATTGCAGGCAAACTCTGCCCACAGCCTTAAGTTCAATCCTGACAAGGCTCAAGATTGGCTCAGCTTCCCATCCTTCCGAGGTTGGTATAATGAGGACCCAGATTGTTGGGGGCAATGTGCTGACTGTAAACCACTTAGACAGGGCCGTACAACACTGTGAAGTGGCATATAAGTGGCATGTAAGTTTAAGTGCTATTGTTATCTTAATCATTAATTGTTATCTTAATTAATGCCTTAAGCATTAAATGCAAATTATTTTTCCACATTGTGAACTGCCCAGAGAGTGCTGTGAAGTGGTATGTAAGCCTAATTGCTATTGCTATGCCTATCTGGATCACTAATGCTCAAATGTGACGCACCAATGGATTGGTGATTCTGGCTTTGGCAATTTTTAAAAGCACTTAAGTTACAGAATTTAGAAGGACGCACTGTTCCCATCTGAAGCACGAACAGCCATTTTTCCAAAATCCTGAAGGGTACAATAGGGTCCCCATTCCACCTGCAAACATTATGCAGCCATTGATTTATTGCTGCATTTTCTCTCTCTCTCTCTCTTTCTCTCCCCCCACCCCCAATTCACTTTCTGATTTTTCTTTGAACCACAGAGTGCTCGAGATGAACCTATCCATATCCTAAATGTTGCCATTAAGACGGATTGTGATATCGACGATGAAGGTCTCGCTGCCATGTTCAGGGAATTCACGCAGGGCAAGGTGAGCTGGTGCCATTCTCTAGTTATTTGTTTTTTCTTCATTTGTTTAGCAAAATGGAATGCAGATTCTATCCATCATTGCTTCCTCTTTTTTTGTTTTTTCTTTGGAGCTGTTTGCTTATCTTTAAGGACAAGTGTCAACTCCTTGGGACAATGGCCTCTTATTTTTATTATTATTATGGAATGGTCCCTGATAGCGCTATAGAAAATAATAACATGGCTGAGCAGCTCTCTTGTCTGAGCTATTTGTAAATAATTGTAGAAGTCACCCAGCAGTATCACTTCACAACTGAAGAAGGGTGCCATCTGATTAGATCTTAAAAGGTAGAGCCTCTTTTCTCATTTTTTAAAAAAACTCTGCCCAGGAGAAAAACCACCTTCATGCCAAGACTGACCTTGTTTTTCATGCCACGAGGACAGGACAAATTAAGACTTCTTTGGAGACCGCACTCTCGGTCTGTTTAGACCAGGGGTGTCAAACTCGATTTCATTGAGGGCCACATCAAGGGTGGTGTTTGACTTCAGTGTGTGTGTGTATGTGTGTGTGTGTGTGGCCAGCTCGATGTCACTTGTGTCGGGGTGCCTGTGGCGGCTCGAGCGTTCCTGCCAGCAAAAACAGGCTCCCAAGCTCCACTTACGGCTGCAAGGGCCTCCTGCAGCTTTCTGCCAGCAAAAAGGCTGGAGGGCTGCAGGAGGCTGTTGCAGCCCAAAATGGAACTCGGGAGGACCCCGTGCAGCTCTGTTTTGGCTGGTAGAGGCACTGCGGGCACCACGGGCCGGTTTTCTTGCTGTTCCCAAGGTGGCCCTGCAGGCCAGATTCTAAGCACTCCGCAGGCTGGATCCGCGCCCCCAGGCCTTGAGTTTAACCCCCCTGGTTTAGACAAAATACAGGTAATCCTCAACTTATGATAACAGTTTGAGCCCCAAACTTCTATTGCTAAGTGAGACAGTTGCTAAATGAATTTTGCCCTATTTTACAATCTTTCTTGCTGCCGTTATTAAGGGAATCACTGCAGCTGTTAAATTAGTAACACGGTCGTTAAGTGAATTGGGCTTCCCCGTTGACTTTGCTGATCACAAGGTCGCATAACACAACCCCCAGGACACTGCAACTGTCATAAATACGAGTCAGTTGCCAAGTGTCTGAATTTTGATCATGTGACCATGGAGAGGCTGCAATGGTCGTAAGTGTGAACAGTGCTCATAAGTCACTGTTTTCACTGCCATCGTAACTTCAAATGGTCACTAAATGAACTGTTGTAAGTCGAGGACTGCCTGTCAACAACTGATACTTAAAAACAAATGAAGACCTTCCTTCTTACCATTGGACTGGAACAAAAGGAAGCAGATTGAATGTCCTACTGCATTTCTGAAAGGCGATATAAAAAGCCCTGGTGGCGCAGGGGTTGGAATGCAGTATTGCAAGCTAATTCTGCCGACTGCCAGCAGTTCGATCCTGACCTGAGGTTGACTCAGCCTTCCATCCTTCTGAGGTCGATAAAATGAGGACTCAAATTATTGGGGACAATATGCTGACATTTATAAACCGGGCTGTAAACCACTATGAAGCAGTATATAAATCTGCTACCGGTATTACTATTGCCGTTTGTTGCAGTTGTTTTATTAAAAACATTAAAACGATGAAGTTAACATCCCTTTCCCACTCTTTTTGTTTCATTTTCGTGTTGTTTTCATACATTAATTTTTTTTTAAAAAAAAATATTAACTTCATTTAAGGGGGAAACCTTAAATTCCCTAGCCTGGAACCAAAGCGATTTAATCAAAGCGAGCGTTCTCTCAGGGATGCGTAGATAAGGAATGGCTGCCTTGGATCTCCCTCGCGCCGCACCATCAAGAATCTCTCGTTTACATTTCTTCCCCGTAAATGAACTGCTAAGCTCGGTTTTCTTTCATTTGCATGAAGAGGCTTGTGGGGTGCGTGTGTGTGTGTGTGTTTTAAGTGTGTCTGGAGGAAAGAAGGTGTTGTGCATTAAACTATCAAATAGCTTGATCCAAATTGCCCAAATAAATTTCCAGTCTCAGCATGTCCCAACAGGATTCCCACCCACCCTCCTCGTGTGCCTACATGTCTCTGTGTGTGTACGTGTCTGTGTGTGTGTGTGTGTGTGTGCATTTGATAGAAATTAGGATCGTATACTTGCAAATGACTGGTGGAGGTGATTGAAACAGACAGTGGAAATAGACTTTCTCCAGGTGTTGGTACCTAATAGCACAGTAATAGCTGTTGAGTCGCTGGGAGGCCTGTATTATTACAATGTAATCAGAATCCCGTTGCTACATACTTATTGTCTGACACTTGTGGAATTT
Organism: Notechis scutatus; assembly: GCF_049901735.1. Classification (NCBI taxonomy): domain Eukaryota; kingdom Metazoa; phylum Chordata; class Lepidosauria; order Squamata; family Elapidae; genus Notechis; species Notechis scutatus. Next base: position 10,141,458 of record NC_142009.1, on the reverse strand, counting down.
TAAAAGCAATAACCTTCTTTTTTAAAAGGAAAATCTCAACCTCATTATTAAAGTTATTTTCCCCCCCTTTCCCCCCCCCCTCCACGGCAAATGCTTATTTTCAAAGGGCGTTTACCGTAGTAAAACCTTCTCTTCTGGAAAGAAGGAATCAGATCCTGAAGCCGAGGACATGAAGCTTTTGTCTGTTTTTTTCTTTCCTATCAAAGCCTGGTTGTTGTTGTTATTGTTTTTTAATCACTTCTGATTTTGGGTGAGGTGGAGGGGGTGGCCAACTCACCGTGGCCAACTCTAAAACCGTGGCCAACTACTAATGTCGAAGAAATGGTGGAATAGAAAGGATGCCAAAAGAGGGACAAAATGAAATGTGAATGACAAAAATTAAAATTAATTTTAAATTGTTTTAAATAATGACATTGAATTTCCCAATTGTCCTGTGGCGAGTTGGCCACAGTGAGTTGTCTCTCGGCGAGTTGGCAGGGGCAAATAATAATAATCATAATAAATGATACCAATAAGAGAAGATAATAGAAAACATGAGAAGGATAATAATAATAATACAGACACACCACATGGGTAAGACAGTACTGTGGGAATTAGGTCTTCAGCAGAGTGATGAAAAACTGGGTCTAGGCAATGCCCTGTAGTGGCGTCCTGAGGGGAAGAATTGAAACAGTTTACGTCCAGGATGTGAGGGGTCTGTAGCAATAGTAACAGCACTTAGACTTACATACTGCTTCATAGTGCTTTTATAGTCCTCTATAAGTGGTTTACAGAGATAGCATGTTGCCCCCAGCAATCTGGGTCCTCATTTTACCCACCTCAGAAGGATGGAAGGCTGAGTCAACTTTGAGCTGGTAGGATTCGAACTGCCAAATTGAGGTCAGCTGGCAGTCAGCAGAGGTGGCTTGCAGTACATCACTCTAACCACTGCGCCACCGAGGCTCATATTGATATCTGTAGATATTTTCTCAGCCCTCATTCTGACCCATGCAATATGCAAGTCCTCTGTGGAAGGCAGGCTGGTTGCGATTGTTTTTTATGCAGTCCTAACTATCTGTTGGAGTATGCACCTATCCTGTTTGCTTGCTGTATCAAACCAGAAGTACAAATGACAGGCTCATTTACAATCCAAGAAACTGATCATGGTCGCTTCTGAGATATTTGCCACATCCTATATTTTTTTATGGGCTCAGCTGCCTCTTATCTGACCGTTGCCTTCGGTCTCAAGGTCATTCTCACATACCCCTACAAGCGCATTCAGATTTGCAAGATTCTGCTACTACCTTATAGCAGTAGCTGCTCCTAACTATGGTTTCCTAGTCTGGTTTACCTCAAAAGACTGACACCTGAACAAGGAAAGGAGGACACGAAGAGTTTGGAAAGGAAGACAAACGGAGAAAAGGAGGACACACTAACTGTTTAACTTTCTTGGCGTCGATGACCAAAATTACAATGAAAACCTGGAGGAAAAAAAAAAATACTTTGGCCTGCATATATATAAAAGCCCGTTTTGTCTAATGATTAAGGCTAGAAAGCAATTCCTATTTATAGTTCCATGACTATAAATAGAATTTCTTACAATAGCAGGTATAGTTGTAAAAAAAAAAAGCTTTACAGTACAGAGATTTTTTTTTCCATTTTGCTGATCAGTTTTCCCGACATACTTTCCTCATGTTTCTTTCCATTTTTCCAGAAAGCTGTCCTGATTGACCACGGAATTCGACGACTAACTTTTCTAGTGGCCCAAAAGGTATTTATTTAGATCTCTTGATCTCCCTCAGTCACCGTTTTTCTGTTTCGGTAGCTTGCATGGCAAATCAGACAGATTTTAATGGAAGAAAGAAAAAAAATATCAAATCATGTTTACAGCTGATTTTGTTTTGTTTGTCTCCAGCTAGGCAATGGAGAAATAATGCAATTGTTCATTATGATCTCTAAAAAAATAATAATTGAAAATTGAAAATGATGACCCTATTGTATCGCTTGTGATTCTTTTTTTCCTTAATTCACTTCTAATTTATGGACTAATTGCTAGTTTTGTTTTGCCTCTCTCTCCCTCTCCCTCCCCCACCCCCCTCTCCTTTTATACTTTATGCCTCTGCGTCTTACATTTTGGCTTGCAAGGATTTCAGAAAACAAATCAACTGTGAGGTGGACCAAAGATTTCACGTAAGTATAAAGATTGTTTGTGCTCAAAACAGGAACCAAAAAAAAAAAAAGGAATCTTTGATTTTGGTTTTGATTAGCTTAATCTTGTTGTAGAAATGGCTAGTACTCACTAAATAGATATAGCAAAAAGTTTGAGATTGTAATGTACTTTGTATTCTATTGCACCCAAAAATTGGGGGAAATCGCTACTTTTATTCTTCTTTCTTTTATTTTATCTTGCACCAATTTTGTTTACCTTTCGCTATTCCCACATGATCTTTATTTCTTTTCTTTTTTTTTAAATAAGTTTTATTGATTTTTTAGAGACAAACAAAACATAAGACATCAAAGTATAAAACCTCCTTTCTAAAAATTACTTATAAGTTTTAACAAGGCAAATAAAACATTATTTTTTAAGGCATAATTCCACATTATCACATTTCCATTTAAACACATATATATCTTTTCCAAATTTCTCATTGTTTCTCCCTTCACTTTTATTTAATTATATTTCTTTCTATCAAGGTTTTATTAATTCTCAATCAAGCATAAACACACAAAATACAAAACATAAAACAAGACATAAAAAGATAAAGCCTCCTTAATTATCATTTATACATGTCTTTTCCAAATTTCTCTCCCTTTAGTTTTATTCCTCCAAGGTTTTATTAATTCACAATCAAAACATAGCTAACCAAAACACAAAACATAAAACATAAAACTTCTTTTGAAAAGTGGCTTAGCCCCGGGTTACATCTTTTTTACAGACCTAAATCAAATTCATGCTCACTTTATATACCATTCATATCTTATTAACCATTCTATATGATCTTTATTTCTATTTCTATTTTATATTATAATCGTTTTACTTGGGAGTTGGGGGGAAATCTGGCTTCCCCATTGACTGTGGTAATGCAGCAAATATTTATAAATGTGGTAAAAGGTTGTAAAACTCTTTTTTCAGTATTGTTCTAATTTCAGTCACTAAACGAATGGTTGTAAGTCGAGAATTACCTGTTAATTTTTTTTTCATTTTACAGTCATGCTGTCCCAGTGCCACCTCTTTTCTCACCTCCTTCCTATTTTTCTTCCTCTTTCTTCAAATAGAAGCAACCAAAATGTTCCTTACATTTGGCTCCATTTATTCTGGATTGCTTTGCCTGCGTTGATTGGCATGGCCCAGTTTTTAGAGGCGACTCTGAAAGCACATAACAGATAGCAATCAATCATTGGCTTTAAGACAGGAAGCTGGAAAAGTATGGACAGCTTACATGGAAAGCAGGGGGCTTTAGAAAGTAGAAAGCCAAACAGTTTAAGAGAATAAAAATGGATAACTGGAGGAAAAAAACAGAGGTTTTTTTTTAAAAAAAAAAAACCGCTTGTGGATAAATCCACACAGCTTGGAAGAGCTTTGTGGAATTCCTAAGCTAACAGCCGGACAGTAATAACAAAAGAAAGTGTCTATGTCAGAGATAGACCTTTTCTTAGCAAGGACATTAGAGAGACAAGATCAGACTGTTAATCTGTTTTATACAGCATTGATGCTGGCAATCTTCACCAACCTAGCATCATCCAGATACAGGTATGTAGAGTTGTAATTGCAGGAATATTCCAATCTCGGATGGCAAACCTCAGCTAAAGAATGTTTCCAAGCAAATACAACTCAGGTAAACAAAGTCACTAATCTAAAGGAGGATTAGAGAGAGGAAGTAAACATATGTTAGACTTTAACTAGAGATAATTAATTGTATGGATTACTGTGCTAAACAGTAACGAAAGTTAAGCAGTAACCAAAGTTAACCAGTGATGGAGGATAACTAAAAATGTGTATAAATGCAAGAATAGACTCCAATAAAGATCATCATGATTCAGTTGTTCATGATCAAACAACTCGACTGCCTCGTCATTACAACACAGGTAGTCCTAGGCTTAATGATCACAATTGGGAAGAGAATTCCCGTTGCTAAACAAAGAGGTGGTTAGGCAAGTTGCGACCGATTTTACACTTTTTTTTTTTGCCACGGTAGTTAAGTGAATTGTCAGGGTTGCAAGTAATAGACCCATAGCAAGCAAAACTCCGAGGCAGGTAGATTCCTCCACGCATAGCTTTATTGGATATATCATAGTGGCACAGATCTGGTGAAAACCAACGCTGGAGGTTCCCGTGGTTTTCACCTAATTGAATTTTTGTCACTTTCTCAAAACAATCAGTCACATGATCCAATCACTGTACTGTCTGGTTGTTGTGGCCCACTGGCGGCTGGCGGAGCTGGCAGCAGAGTCGGACAGCAAGGAGGTTGGGGAGGAACCTGGCTCAGTCCTGGAGGCTGAGGAAGACTCAGACGAGGGATCTGCATCCGAGGAAGAGATGGGACCAGGGCAGGCTGGTAGTCATCAGCTGCCTTCGGGCTCGGACAGCAGTGAGGCAGGGGAGCAGCTGGAACAGAGCTGCCAAAAGGAAAGAACAATTACAAACTCAGGCTCGACGTGGGAGTAAGGCCACAGGTGGAGGGTGAATGGCCCCTCCCATAAGGATTAAAAGAGGAGCAAAAGGGGAGGGGGCTTTTGCAGGAAACAACTTGTTCGTTTGTTTCATAATTGTGAAGATCTCTCTGTGCATCCTAGAGACTCTATGCTAAGCCCTTCCTTGTCAGCACTGTGTTTGGAAATATTTACCGGGCAGCTTTCCAAGATAGATAAGGTTTGCGCTCCTAATTACACCCTTGAAATACTGTTTGCCAGGCCATTGGCTGAATGTGAATGCAAACAAAGTCACATTTGTTTAATAAAAGGTGTTTGGTCAGGACAAAGAGTCTATTTAGTGTTTTTTGGGGGAAGCCTAGGTCAGAACATTGATTGCCTGATGGCATCGCTCACCCTTCCTCTGACTAGGTGGGAGAGTGTCCTTGGTTCCCAAGAGAAAGTATTTTTTTTTGACTACACAATCCCAGCTATCTCAAAATCCCCCCTCCCTATCCCTCAGCTCCAGTGTGGCAACAATGAAGCTTCCAAGATGACTTCAGTCAGGTCAGCTTCAGGATTGACATGAATCACTGCAGTTGTTAAGTGAATCGGGTGATCGTTAAGCGAATCCAGCTCCACCCCCTCCCCGGGGTTGACTTTGCTTATTGGAAGCTGGCTTGGAAGGTCACAATGGGGAATCGCATGAGCCCTGAGACAGTGCAAATCGTCATAAGTACATGCCAGTTGCCAAGCACCTGAATTTTGATCATGTGACTAGACTAATGCTGGGACAGTTGTATGTACAGGGACCAATCATATGTTACTTTTTCCAGTGCCGATGTAACTTAAAACAGGAGGCTGAGTTGGTTGTAAGTCAAGGATTATCTATGTTAAATGGCAGTTTAGGGAGTATTTGCTGAAAATTCTGGGACTCGTTTCTAAAATATCGAGAATGTTCCGGAATTGAGGGCAGAAGGGGAGGCAGTTTCTCCGTCCCTGCCTAGAAGTGCTCAGGATTAAATGTGTGACTTTCTGCATGCAGAAGATCTGTTTCTCTGGTGGATTATATTATAATGTGTCTTCTAAAAGTAAAATGGGTTTCTAGTCCTCATGCTTCCACATGAAAGGATGTTTAAAACTGGCTTCTACAAAATCAGTCGATGTTCACGACAAATTTAGGAAATAAATCATCCCACATGTATCTTTCAAGTTCTCCACGTGTTTCTTCCTTTTCCCCTGGTTATTGTGATAGCTTCTCGGATCTTTTCATCTTTGAAATTTGGATGTTTTCCCCTTCTGTTTCCTCTGCCTCTTATCTCTTCCTGCCTCTTTCTCTTTCTCTCTTTCTCTCTCTCTTTCTCTCTCTCTCTCTCTCTCTCTCTCTCTCTCTCTCTCTCTCTCTCTCTCTCTCTCTCTCTCTCTCTCATAAATTAGATTTGCTAAATCTCTTCTTTACATCACTCTTGTATTCTGCCTATATGTCCTCCAGGCCAAAGGTTGCTGGCAAAATTCTTTAATTTTCTAAGTTTTGACACCAGTAATTCAAGGTCTGCGTGTGAGCATGTCCCAGAGACCAGATTCCATTTTTTTCCAATTTCATTTTTCTATTAGGTAGCCTGCTTGCTTCTGATACTGTTCGCTGAATTAAAAACACACATTTTTCTAGAATTCCAGGTTCTCTGTTTCTTCCATTTTGGCAATCCAGTCACCTGTTAATAGCACAAGGTGACATGTTAGCAGTGTTCCAATAGCTCAGGGGCTGCCACAAAGAAGAGGAAGTCAAGCAGTGGTGGGATTCAAAGTTTTTTACTACCAGTTCTGTGGGTGTGGCTTGGTGGGCATGGCTTGGTGGGCATGGCAGGGGAAGGATACTGCAAAATCCCCATTCCCTCCCCACCCCACTAACCTGCTTTCCAGCTCCGTTCTCCTGTGCAGGGCAACAGAAGACCCAGCCAATCAGCTGGGACTCTGGAGGCAGAGAATAGATGGGGGAAGGGCTAGTCAGAAGTAGTATTGGCCAGCTCTCTGAACTACTCAAAATTTCCGCTACCGGTTCTGCAGAACTAGTCAGAACCCGCTGAATACCACCTCTGGAGTCAAGCTATTCCCCAAAGCAACAGAAGGGCAGGACAAGAAGCAATGGATGGAAACCAATCAAGGAGAAAAGCTACTTAGAACTAAGGAGAAATTTCCTGACTGTTAGAACAATTAATCAGTGCAACAACTTGCCTCCAGAAGTTGTAAATTCTCCAACACTGGAAGTTTTAAAGAAGAGATTGGAGAACCATTTGTCTGAAATGCTATAGGGTTTCCTGTCTGAGCAGGGGGTTGGACTAGAAGATCTCCAAAGTCCCTTCCAACTCTGTTATTCTATTTTGTTCTATTCTATTCTATTCTATTCTATTCTATTCTATTCTATTCTATTCTATTCTATTCTATTCTATTTCAACATCCTTTCTTTCTTGCTCTTATCAAGCATCAGCTTCAGTTTGCTATTGAATGTCTCAGTGTCTTCTACCATTGCGTTTCTGGTAGTGGGGTAGACTTTAATGTTTATTGGTTGATTATGTACCATTGAGTCATTTTTAGCCACATAGATAGATTTTTTTCCATGATGATCAGTTCCTAGTGTGATCCTTCCAATGGTACATCCATTGCCACTGCAACTGAGTCCCTCCACCTTGCAGCTGGTCCGCCTCTTCTTCCTTTCCGTCCACCTTTCCCAGCATTAGAGTTTTCTCCAGAGAGCTGCATCTTCAGACAGTGTGTCCAAAGTAGGATAATTTGAGTCTGCTTATCTATTCTCATGGGTCGATTTGTTTGATTGGTTTGTCTTCTTGGCTATCTATCTACAGTATTTTCAGGAGTCTTCTCCAATGTCCAATGTTGGACTTTCTCCAACACCAAATGTTGGAGTCTTCTCCTGTCAGCTTGGAAGCCATTTTTCTTTGAGGCTTCTGAGGCTGCCACATTCACTGCCTGGGAATTTGGGAGGAGGACTTCAAGGAGCGGTGGAACATTAGCCACAAAAACATTCCTTTCTCAGAGAGTCAAGGACGTGTTATTTGGCACCTGGAGGGGAGGGCCTGGGGATAGTCTCCAGTTGGAACGAAGTAATGATTGGACCCATGTGATGAACTATTGGGTGCAGGGGTTGGATTTTGGATTCTCTTTGGGCTAAGGAAAACCCGGAAATCTCAGATTCGGGTTTTTCCTGATATCTGCCAATATGATATCTCTAATAAAATGGATCTTTGAGAAGATGACAGTCTCAGAGTCTTTTAATTTGGAGGTTGTTACTTGGAATGCTGACATCTCCAACACTACATATTCACTGGGTATCTGTTGTTTTCAAACTTGTATTGGGTTTTAGACAAGCCTATATATTAATGCTACACCACAGAAGGTGAAGGTGACCGCAGGACATTCTTCTCTTGGGTTTACCCATCACAAGGTCTAACCTGTGAAGGGAACTGTCCCTTTTTTGCAGTGAAGAATGCTCTCTGCAGATAGTGCAGCAAACACATTTGTGTATTTTATTTCGAAGAATGTGTTCCTGGCTACTGTTGCTTCAACAGTATATGTAGTATGCCTTTGTTCTTGGTCTGTTTCTCTGGAAAATGAGGGTTGGACTTTTTAGCAAAGCTATTGTGCCAGCCGTTATGCTAGTAAGCAAGTCTCTACACTTTATACTTCAGAGAAGAGAATTAGAATTAGAACAGAAGTAGAGCAGAGTAGAATTAAAATTAGAAGTAGAATACAGCAGAGTAGTATTAGAATAGTGGAATTAGAGTAGAACACAGTAGAATTAGAATTAGAACAGAACAGAGTAGAGTAGAATAGAATAGAATAGAATAGAATAGAATAGAATAGAATAGAATAGAATAGAAGCAGAACAGTGCAGGAATAGAATGGAATGGAGTGGAGTGGAATGAAGAGGAGAGGAAAGAAGAGGAGAGGAGAGGAGAGGAAGAAGGGGAAAGCATGGGAAGGAAAGGGAGAAGAATAAAGGGAAGGGAAAGAAAGAAGAGAATAAGGAGAGGAGAAGAGAGAAGAGAAGCGTTTATTTGGCCAAGTGTGATTAGACACACAACAAATTTGTTTCCGGTACAGAAGCACTCAGAAATAAATAAATAAATAAATAAATAAATAAATAAATAAATAAATAAATAAATAATAATAATAATAAATAATAATACAAAAAGTGCAGCTAGTAGAAGGAGGGAATAAGAGTTCATAAAAGGATAAATTATACTACACGCACAGTCTATGGGTTAATATACATACACATCAGACAAAACTTAGTAGTCGTGCTTTGTCAGCTGCGAGAATTAGGTATGCAGCAGAGTGATGACCCAAGGGAAGAAACTGTACCCAGGGTCTAGTTTGTCTTGACACACAATGTCCTATAGCGCCATCCCAAGGAGAAGAGTTGAAACAGTTTATATCCAGGATGTGAGGAATCTCCAGGTATCTCCTCAGCCCTTCTAACTCTAAGCAGAAATTGCTTAGCCCTTCCAGAAACTGGGTTCACCCCTTGGGTTTTCCATCCCTGTTCGTTCTAGTACCGGACTATCACTGTAACTTAGCGGCCATGGCGTGGGCTGGTTTTGTGTTTTAATTACAGTCTATATAATTACTTCCCAGCATGTTGAAGTAATAGAGAGTTGCTTCAGCAGGCTTCCAATTTCCTCATCTCATTAGGCTTTTAACACGATTATTAGTATAATAACCAGCTATGATGATTTTCTCATGTAGCTTTTTGCATTCTCCAATTTGCAGGGTGTCTTGATTGGTTAATTTAGGCGAATTATTCTGATTGTCTTGATGATGGTTGGTTGATTAGAACACAGCAGGGGCATAATTCCTTCATCTAGGAAATCGGGTTTTTCTTTTTCTTTTTTTTTTCCTTTTCCTTTTTTGGATTTTGGTATGAAAACTCTGAGGATGTGTTTACCTCTGCGTCTTTCCCTTTGCATTTGCCCACGCACGTTTAATTGGATATTTGCCTGAAAGTGCTAGACTGAAGAGCTGAAAAGAAAAGATGGGGGGTGGGGGGAGAGCAATCGGTTTAGTGACAGTATCCTGACAAATGCAGCAAGGAAGAAAAAAAAAGAATAGCTTTGAGCAGCATTCGAAGAGCCAAAAGACAAGGAAAAGTTTAGGAATGTGATGAAGAACTAGAAAATATTTCTGGCGTTCATCTTTGGATTCAGTCATGGTGGCTGGTCCAACATTGAGAAGGTCCTTGATTAGGATACAATAAACAGAATAATAGAGTTGGAAGGGACCTTGGAGGTCTTCTAGTCCAACCCCCCCTGCTCAGGTAGGAGACCTTATACCATTCCAGACAAGTGGGTGTCCAATCTCTTGAAGAACCTACAACTTCTGGAGGCAAGCTATTCCATTGGTTAATTATTCTCACTGTTAGGAAGTTTATTGGGTTGGTTTTCTCCTTGATTAATTTCCATCCATTGCTACTCATTCTGCTTTCAGGTGCTTTGGAGAATAGGTTAAACTCACCCCTTAGATATTGGAACACCGCTATCTTATAGCAGTAGCTCTTTGACTTATATACTGCTTTATAGTGCTTTGCAGCCCTCTCTAAGCGGCTTACAGAGTCAGCATATTGTCCCCAAAAATCTGGGTCCTCATTTTACCCACCTCGGAAGGATGGACGGCGGAGTCAACCTTGAGCCTGGTGAGATCTGAACTGCCAAATTGCAGTCAGCCGGCAGTCAGCAGAAGTAGCCTGCAATACTGCACTCTAACCACTGTGCCACCAGGGTTCTTATGTCCCCTAGTCCTTCTTTTCACTCGACTAGACGTACCCAATTCCTGCAACCATTCTTTATAAGTTTTAGCCTCCAGCCCCTCTTTTCTGCACTCTTTCCAGAGTCTCAACATCTTTTTTATTATATGGTGACTAAAACTGTGTCCAGTATTCTGTGTGGTCTTAACTAAATGTTTATGTTAAATTAAATGTTTAGTAAATGCTATCCCCTCAAAAGGAAGCAGGGCTGCTAAAGAGCATCCGGATGAGCCAGGAACTATGACAGGGGAAACAATCTAATTATTTACAGAGCAAGCAGAGTCACACAGGAACCAGTATTGAACATTCTGCCAACCTTTGAAAGATGCCCATCAGTTTACATTTATCCAGTTTTGCAAGAGCAAATAAAATGAACACCTAGAGGCAAACCAAGTCATACCCAAAAGCTAACATGGATTTGTCAAAAACAGATCAGACAAATCTTATTGCATTCTTCAACAAAGTGACAAAATTAGTGGACCAGAAGAATGCTGTGGATATAATTTACTTGGACTTCAGTAAGGCATTTGATAAAGTAGACCACAACCTACTACTTGATAAGATAGAAAAATGTGGGTTAGACAGCCTAATCACCAGATGGATTCATAACTGGCTGACCAACTGCACTCAGCGTTAGTCCTCAATGGAACTGCTTTGTTAATGCTAAATTCAGTCCCTATTTGGGCATCTGAAATGCAATTTACCTCCTTTGGACTTAAAATTTCCCCCCTGAATATTGTGATTAGATTTCTTTTGGCTATATTCTTTTGGTATTATATCTTGCTCCTGCTCAAAAAAAAAACTTTCAGGGCATCTTAAAATTAAAAAAGAAAAATCCACTTTAAAAAGAATGAGAGGGATTATTCAGTGTTTTCAGTAAATAGCGTAACTTTGGAATGGGGAGTAAGTTAAATGGAGTAGTGTAAATTGCTTTAAAATATCAACATGAGATTAATGAGCAATAATAATTTCCCATATTAATTTTACTTTCTTTTCCAGAGGGAATTCCCCAAATTCTTCACATTCCGTGCCAGGGATAAGGTAAGGGTTAATGTTTTTTATTAATGTTTATTAATGTATTTATTAAGACAGTGAAAGCAATATTTTTGAACAGTTGCTAATTGAATGGTCGTAAGTTGAGGACCACCTGCATAACAGAATAACAGAGTTGTAGAAGGTGCCTAATTCAACTCCCTGTCCAGTCTCTTCTTTAAAACCTCCAGTGATGAAAAAAAACCAAAATTTCTGGTGGCAAGCTTTTCCACTGGTTAATTGTTCTCCCTGTCAGGAAGTTCCTCCTTAATTCCTTGTAGCTTCTCTCCTTGATTAGTTTCCATCCATTCTTTCTTGTCATTTCCCTCTGGTTGCTTTTCAGGACAGGTTGATCCCTTCTTCTTTGTGGCAGCCCCTTGGGTAAATAAATAGATAAGTAAACTAGATAAATGACCCTGCATTTATTTATTTAGGTTATTTTAATGCCACTCTTTCCTGAAGGCTTAATATTGGATGAGAAACCTCAGCGAACGCCATGTTGTCTCTCCTCAGTTGGGTAAAATGCGTTTGCTTCCTTCCCAGTTCGAAGAAGACAGAATCTACCGCCACTTGGAACCGGCTCTGGCATTCCAGCTGGAGCTCAACCGAATGCGCAACTTTGACCTCACCGCCATCCCATGTGCCAATCACAAGATGCACCTCTATCTGGGGGCAGCGAAGGTTGAGGCAGGAGCGGAGGTCACCGATTACCGATTCTTTGTCCGAGCGATCATCCGCCATTCGGACTTGGTGACTAAGGTGGGGCTTCATTTATTTGTGGTCCTGTGGTGGGATTATGAATGGGTCCTGGAATTGGGAGGGGGAAAGATAACATCACGGTAGGGTTTCTTGAGTTAAAAAAGAGCCAATGAAGAGATCTTAAGACCTTCTGGCTGCGGAATGGGACAACTTGACGCAACCATCTTGGGTAGGCAACTCGCCACAGCCGCCTTGCTGGCGGCCAACTCACCATGGTCAACTCGCGTGGCCAACTTGCCATGTGACAGCTGGCCGCAAGACAGTTTAATAATTTAATTTAATTAAAATATTATTATTTTTTAATTTTTGTCAATCACATTTCATTCTGTCCTTCCTTTTGCATCAATGGAGATTCTCAGTCATCCAGATCATAGTTGTTTCCAAGGTGCTTTTTTTCAGGAGGCAAGTGGGCTTTCTTGGTTTTTTTTCCTTTTGAAGACATTTCACTTCTCATCCAAGAAGCTTCTTCAGCTCTGACTGGATGGTGGGGAATGGAAGGATTTATATTCCTTGAAGACAGATGGTCATTTACATCCTTTCAGAGAGCCATTGAGGCCACTTGGAGGTCTGTCTGCGTCCTCAGGTTCACCTGAGTAGTGAAAAAGGGTGTGGAGTCTTCTTAGAACTTGCTGAAAGGACCGTGTTGTGGAATTGTGCTTTCTGCCTTATGTCCCTTCCTTGTTGAAGACAGGCGCAGGCTGTTGGGGATGAGCCTGTGTTGTCTGCATCTCAAACTGAAGCACAAATGGCTCCTGACTCTAAAAGAATGCAAATGACCAGCTGCGCCCTCATCTTAACGACCTCAGAAGGATGGAAGGCTGAGTCAACCTTGAGCCGGCCAGGATCGAACTGCCGAACTGTAGACAGCCGGCAGTCAGCGGATGTAGCCTGCAGTACTGCATTCTAACCACTGCGCCACCACGACTCTTAACTTTTGGTAACTCTACTCCGAGTGACACATAACCCCAAAGAAGATCAGGAGCTGAATAGAACTGAACACAGATAGTCCTCGACTTGCAACAGTTCATTTAGTGGCTGTTTGAAATGACAATGGCACTGAAAGATAGTAATCAATGACCATTTTTCAGGATCTTGGGGGCAATAGGCTGACTCTGTAAACTGCTTAGAGAGGCCTGTAAAAGCACCGTGAAGCAGTATATAAGTCTGAGGCAGTGGTGGCTAACCTTTTTAGGCTCCTGTGCTGAAAATTGTGTGCGTGCTCGCATGCCAGCACCCAGAAGGCAGTGCGCGAAGGGCCCCCACGCCTCCTGTACATGCACGCGTGATCTCCCCGTGTGCTGCGTATCTCTGCGCATGAACATGCGTGTCCCGCCCCCCCGCGCATGCGCACGAGATACCTGACAATCAGCTGTTGGGTGGGCAGCGCCCACGCATGCGCAGTGGGGCTCTTCTGGGCAACCTCTCGCGTATCAGCAGAAGTGGCTCTGCATGCCACTTCCATCATGCGTGCCATAGGTTCATGGGTCTAAGGGCTGTTGCTATTGCTAACTTATCAGTTTATTTTTCCAGGAAGCGTCGTTTGAATACCTACAGAATGAGGGGGAGCGCTTGCTTTTAGAAGCCATGGACGAGCTGGAAGTAGCTTTCAACAACACAAATGTGCGCACCGACTGCAACCACATTTTCCTCAACTTCGTCCCTACCGTTATTATGGATCCTTCAAAGGTAGGTTGCCCTCCTGTCCCTGACCCTCGCCCTCTCTGCTTAGGCAATGTCGAAAAATGTAGTGCAGTTGTTATGCCAAAAGAGCTGCAAAACAAGGCAGGAATCTTTTTTTTAAAAAAATATACTATTTATATCCTGCCTTTATTATTTTTATAAACAAGTCACCCAGTCAAACTTTCATGCCTAAGGTGGGACTAGAACTCACCATCTCCTGATGATTGGCTCAAAGTCACCCAGTTGGCCTTCATGACTAAAGTGGAACTAGAACTCACAGTCTCCTGGTGATTGGCCTAAAATCACCCAGCTGGCTTTCATGCCTAACAAGGGACTAGAACTCACAGTCTCCTGGTGATTGGCCCAAAGTCACCCAGCTGGCCTTCATGCCTAAGGTGGGATTAGAACTCACAATCTTCTGATGATTGGCTCAAAGTCACCCAGCCAACTTTCATGCCTAAGGCGGGACTAGAACCCACATCTTCTTGTGATTGGGCCAAAGTCACCAACCGACTTGCATGCCTAAGGCGGGACTAGAACTCATTTTTTCCGGCGATTGGCCCAGAACCACCAGGCAGGATTAGAATTCACAGTTTCCCAATTTCTAGCCTGGTGTTTTAACCATTAGACCAAACTTGCTTTCTTCATCTTCCTAATGAAAACGAGAAGAGAGGAGACATTCTCGTTTCTTGCCCTGTTACTGTAATTCATTTCATTTAAGAAGGGGGGCTTGAGGCTGCTTCATTCCTATTCCACCATTTATATTTGCTTTGGTGCCGTACCTCTTCGAGGGTGAGAAACTGGTTTATTTTAACAAAATTCATTATCTGGGTTGTAGGGAGCCTTTTCATGTGAAGAGTGGGACTCACCCTCCCCAATAAATCTATATATATATAAAAGCAAAATACCACTCACACATCATCACAAAATCTCTACAACTGTAAAGCCTACAAACTTGACATTTGGCACGTATGTTCCTCTTGGCTTCTAGGTGCTCATAAGAGAGGATTTTTTGAAATCACCATCAGAGCATTAGTACTTCGTATATTATTATTAACACGCTCTGATACTAAGGAGTTCTACTCCCCCTCCCTACCTGAGTTTCCGTTTTAGTTTCACAGCACCAACCAGCTTTGGTACAGAACAGTTGAACTAAGCCATGCCCAGGCTCCTTGCTGTCTCCTCCTTCCTCACATAGCAAATACTGTTTCAGTTTCCAAACAGGCCTCAACTCTCTCACACACTGACAAGCGCTAGCCAGATGAATACTGATGGATGCTGGTAGGCAGAGGCAGAATTCCCCCACCCCCTTATTTTCCTCCCCAAAAACTAAGCCCAACCACATAGTTTTGTAGCGAAGCACGGGTATCCAGCTAGTAAAATAAATAAATAAACAAACAAACAAACAAAACAAACAAATAAATAATCTAACAATTGCACTTCCAATTGGATTTGCCACTTTCTCGATGCTGCGGAAAGAGTTTCTTTAGAAGGTCCTTGGGAACAGAGGCCACCTCTGACTTTCTGAGAGAACACAAGCTCTGCCTTCCAACTGCCTTGTTTTTTTAATATGCACTATTTACCAAACAGCAGTATATTTTGAAAGTTTAATAAAATGGCAGAATAACCTGCCTCCGAGCGGTAATCCTCGTGTTGATTTAAGGTGCTCCAGCAGCAGCGAAACACAGGGCACGAGGGCTGTTTTTTGCAGATGCAATTTTGCCATTAATGTTTCTCTCCCCATTAACGTATCAAAGGATTGGGTGAACGGGGAAATGGATTGGTACGAAATCCTCCCAAGGCAACACATTCTCCCATTCCCTCTTCTGCCTCTACACGTAACACACAACACACACAATTACCCACACTCTTACACTGAAAATCAAGACGCCTAGTTACAATTGTGGAACCAAATGCAGGAACACCCCCCCTCCCCAAAAAGAATAATCAAGTCTCATTGAAGTATTTATTTATTTAACAGTGTGCAATGGAAAAGTTTCCTCCAGCAAATGATAGGAGGGACTCCTGAAACCAGCTTGGTTGAGTGCTTAGAGCACCAGTCTAGAAACCAGGAGGCACTGAATTCTAGTTCTGCCTTTGCCACGAAAGCTGGTTGGATGACTTTGGGCCAATCGCCAGGAGACTGAGCGTTCTAGTCCCGCCTTAGGCATGCAAGGCGCTGGGTGACTTTGGGCTACTCTCTCAGCCCAACTGACTTCAGAGTATTGTTGCTTTGGGGAAAATAGGAGGGGGAAGGAATAGCAGATATGTTTGTCGCCTTAAGTTGTTTATAAAAAAAACAAAATAATAAAGGCAATGTGTGTGTGTGTGTGTGTGTGTATCGTGTTTCCCCGAAAAAAAGACCCTGTCTTATATTTTTTCCCCCACCAAAAAAGGCACCAGGTCTCATTTTCAGTCATCCACTGACTAACCTCATTTGCGTGCGTCGCCCCCGCCCTCCTTTTCGTTGTCAGAGGCCTTCAGGAACTTCTTCTGCGACTGGCAAGGTTTTCCTGAAGGCCTCTGCAGCTGATAGTAGAGCTCTGGATCGATCCAGAGGCCTTTCAGGAAAGCTTTGCCAGCCTTGCCGGCTGCAGAAGAAATGAGCCAGCAAGGCAGGTGTTGGGGTCTGTCCAAAGGTAAATAGGCTTCACCCCCATCCCTACCCTAGCTTCATTTTTACCCATGCACTCTGGGGTGGGCGGGATCTTAATTAGAGCTTATATTGGGCGCACATGCAAAAATTAAGCTAGGGTTTAATTTTAGGGTAGGTCGTATTTTCGGGAAAACTATATATTTTAGATATATATAATAAATTCAAAAGGAGGCACTGATATTTATACATTTCAAGAAATGAGAAAAAAACAAAACACACATAGGCGTAGCTAACAGATTTTCTGAGCATAAATATTCATAATTAGCAAACCTTACTTCCCTGTCCTTCTACCTTTACTGTCTTTAAGAAAGGATTATTGTGAGGGGTCCTTGGTGCGCTCTGAGCTTGATGGTTTTCTTGCAGACATTTCATTACCAAGCTAAGTAACATCATCCGTGCTAGGTGGATAGTGAAACATGTGCAAGAAAATAACTAAGCTCAGAGAGTGCTAAGGTCCGTCCCCTCATTTCAATCTTAAACTACAAATATTCTCTCCTGAAAGAATTATTGTCTTAATAAAAAAGAAACTGGTACTGTTGCCATAGAAGTTTTGATAAACTTACTGAGAACCAAGCGCTTCAAAGTTGCCTCAATGACCACACATACTTTCTCTGCTTCTGTTTATTTGTTTTCCTCACACAACCTCACCTTAGTGCAAGATTCTAGATTAAAGCCTCTGCAACAGCCTCTGGCTGCACACTCGTAAGTGAAAAGGACCACACCATCTCTCTCTGGGTCACTGGTTCCATTGTCAAAAACTGCTTTTATTCTTGGAGAGCTGCTTCTCACGTTCAATGGGAATTTGCCTCTCTGTCATTTAAATCAGGGGTCTCTCCAACTTTAGCAACTTTAAGACACATGGACTTCAACTCCCAGAATTCCTCAGCCAGCCATTCTGTCTCAGGAATTCTGGGAGCTGAAGTCCAGAAGTCTTAAAAGTTGGCTGAAGTTGGAGAGACTCTTGATTTAAATTCAGTGATCCATATCCCATTAGGGGACTGGAGGCTAAAACATATGAAGAACGGTTGCTGGAACTGGGTATGTCTAGTTTGATGAAAAGAAGGACTAGGGGAGACAGGATAGCAGTGTTCCAATATCTCAGGGGCTGCCCCAAAGAAGAGGGAGTCAAGCTATTCTCCAAAGCACCTGAAGGCAGGACAAGAAGCAATGGATGGAAACTAATCAAGAAGAGAAGCAACCTAGAACTAAGGAGACATTTCCTGACAGATTAGAACAATTAATCAGTGGAACGACTTGCCTCCAGAAGTTGCAAATGCTCCAACACTGGAAGTTTTTAAAAAGAGATTGGATAACTATTTGTCTGAAATGGTATAGGGTTTCCTGCCTGAGCAGGGGGTTGGACTAGAAGACCTCCAAGGTCCCTTCCAACTCTGTGATTCTATTCTATTCTATTCTATTCTATTCTATTCTATTCTATTCTATTCTATTCTATTCTATTCTATTCTATTCTATTCTATTCTATTCTATTCTGTGCTGTTCTATTCTATTCTGTGCTGTTCTATTCTATTCTATTCTATTCTATTCTATTCTATTCTATTCTATTCTATTCATTCCATTCCATTCCATTCCATTCCATTCCATTCCATTCCATTCTATTCTATAACCTCAGCTCCAGGAGAGGTTTTGATTTTCCGGTTGAATGGCCTTGCAAGCTTTGCGTGGTGTATCCTCAAATTCTCATGTCTCACTCACTCTGTTTTTGTCCCCTAGATCGAGGAATCTGTTCGGAGCATGGTTATGCGCTA
Source organism: Notechis scutatus (assembly GCF_049901735.1). Classification (NCBI taxonomy): domain Eukaryota; kingdom Metazoa; phylum Chordata; class Lepidosauria; order Squamata; family Elapidae; genus Notechis; species Notechis scutatus. Next base: position 10,123,142 of record NC_142009.1, on the reverse strand, counting down.
CGGGAGCCGTCTGTGGAAACTGCGAGTCTTGCAAGCTGAGCTGAAGATTAACATTCAGCTCGCACCCAGCGGCAAGGCTATTCCAATCCGGCTCTTCTTGACCAACGAGTCTGGCTATTACCTTGACATAAGCCTGTATAAAGAAGTGACGGACTCCAGAACTTCCCAAGTATGTCTCCATCACATGAACTTAGTTTACTTAATTTACTTCATTGTCATTGCACCTCGTGCAACGAAATTAAATACCATCTTCAGTGCACATCATGACCATGAAAATAAACACAAACACACATCCTTCACACTCCACACATTGAATTGAAACCCCCCCCCCCCGACACCACACCAACACTGCACTATACAGTAGAATTCAACAGAGCTACTGCCCTGGGATAGAAGCTGTTTTTCAGCCTATTTGTCCTTGTTTTTATTGTCCTGTACTGTCTGCCAGATGGTAATAGTTCAAAAAAAGGATGCCCAGGATGAGATGGATCTTTGACAATGTTCTGAACTTCCTTAAGGCAGCGGGAGCTATAAAGCTCTTCCAAAGAGGGGAGAGGGCAACCAATGATCTTCTGTGCAATGACATTAACCCTCTGGAGTGCTTTCCTATCTGCCACTGTGCAATTGGCAAACCATACAGAGGTGCAGTATGTTAAAATGCTCTCTATGGTGCAGCGGTAGAAGGTCACCAGCAGTTTTTCATTCAGTTGTTGTATTCTGAGAAGTCTCAGGTAGTATAATCTCTGCTGGGCCCTTTTGACCAGGGCTGCAATATGAGCACCCCAGGTCAGTTCCTCTTTTAGGGTAACACCCAGAAACTTAAAACTGGCCACTTGCTCCTCTCGGTCTCCATTGATAAGCAAGGGCTGGATGTGTGATCCGTTCCTTCTATAGTCCACTATAAGCTCCTTGTTCTTATAGATTTCACTTAATGCAGGATTTTCATTGGAAAACTGTTTCTCTTTGGCTTATGGCCTCCTCATCTCTGATCCTTAGCTCCTGTTTCAATATAATAGTGCTAGACTTACAACCATTTGTTCATGACTGTTTGAAGGTGCTGAAAAACATAATTTAGGACCATTTTTTTCATACAACCGTTGTAGCATCCCCATGGTCACATGATCAAAATTCAGACGCTTGGCAACTGACTCATATTTATGATGGTTGCGGTGTCCTGGGATCAAGCAATTCTCTTTTACGACCTTCTGATAAGCTGAGTCAATGGGGGAAGCCAGATTCACTTAATAACCGTATTACTAACTTAGCAACAGCAGGGATTCACTTAACAACGGTGGCAAGAAAGGTCGTAAAATGGGGCAAGACTCACTTAACCACTGTCTTGCTTAGCAGATGGAAATTTGGGGCTCAATTGTTCAAGGGTAGTCCTCGACTTACAACAGTTTGCTTAGCGACTGTTCGAAGTTGCAAACAGCATTGAAAAACATAACTTATGACCATTTTTCTCACTTGTGACCGTACATGATTGACATTTAGATGCTTGGCATCTGACTCAATTTATGACGGTTGCAGTGTGCCGGGGTCAAGCGATCCCCTTTTGTAACCGTCTGATGAACAAAGTCCATGGGAAAACCAGATTCCCTTAACGACCGTCTTACTTATTTAACAACTGCAATGATTCACTTGACAAAATGTGGCGAGAAAAGTCGTAAAATGGGGCAAAACCCACTTAATAAATTTCTCACCTGTCAACATAAATGATGGGCTCAGTTGTGGTTAAGTCGAGGACTTAAAAGCTGCAGTCATTCGTTTAGTGATTATTTGGAAGGACTGGAAAAAAAGTGCCTTATTTATATATTAAATTCATATGCCACCCGTTCCCCTTTGAAGCAATGCCTGGTGGCTTAAAAGATGATAAAAATGATGAAATGACAGCCGATCCTTTGCAGCATCCCCATGGATATGACTGTCACAGCAGCCCCAGGGCAACTGACTTGTATTTACTGTGTTGTAGCATCCCAGGATCATATGATTGCTATTTATGACCTTCCCAGCTGGCTTCTGACAAACACAAAGTCAATGTGGGAAGCTAGGTTTGCTTAACAACCACATGATTCACTTGGCAACTGCAGGAAATTGCTTAACAACTCTGCCCAAAAAAAAGGTCATAACATTGGGTGCGACTCACTTAGCTTTTCAGTGGAAATTCTGGGCCAAGTTGTAAATTGAGGACTACCTATATTGTCTCTTAGCTGCTTTCCTGATCTGTTGGAATACAGTTTCCAGGATTCTCGGCTAACCGAAGGCTTAAAGCTTGTCAAAAGCCTTTCTGGACGTAGACCATATCTGAATCGAGATTGAAGGATTTAATAAAATCATCACGACGATTTGATTTAATCCTGGATGTACATTCTCTTCTTTTTAGATTATGTTCCAGGCTTATGGCGATAAGCAAGGGCCCCTACACGGGATGCTGATCAATACTCCGTATGTAACAAAGGACTTACTCCAGTCGAAGAGATTCCAGGCCCAATCCCTGGGAACAACCTACGTGTATGATATTCCTGAAATGTTTCGGCAGGTAAGGACTGTGGAAGGTGTCCCAAAGGTGCTTTTTTCAAGAGGCAACTGGACTTTCTGTTTTTTTTTTTCTTTGAAGACGTTTCGCTTCTCATCCAAGAAGCTTCTTCAATTACGAAACACAGCAGCAGGTTTCGGAGGAGAGGCTACCCGTGGCCCCCCCAAAGACTTTTTTTAGTTCGTGCTTTCTACTTTAATCTAGGTTGATAGAAAACAAACCACGATATGCAACACATGTTTGATTTTATCCCAAGTTCAGCACACAGGATCTTAGTTTCTTGTTACATGTCCACCAAGCCCCAAAGATCAGCATGTTTCGAAAAAGAACGAAAAGGCTAAAAAATAATCACCCCCCCTTTCTGATTCTTATAGTCTTTGATCAAATTATGGGACTTTATGAAGGAATTTGCGATTCTTCCTGCTCCTCCTTTGCCTTCTGATTTGCTGACATATACGGAGCTTGTCCTGGATGACCAAGGCCAGTTGGTACAGATGAACAGGCTTCCTGGAGGGAATGAGGCAAGTCTGTCTATTTGGTTTATTACCTGCTATTTTTATAGAAATCTCAATCTCTCCCACGCTCCCTTCTCTTCTCCTCTCTCCCTCTTTTCTCCTTCTTACTCTCCCTCTCTTTTCTTCTCTCTCCCCCTCTTCTCTCCTTCCCTCTTCCTCTTTCTCTCTCTCTCTCTCCCTCCCATTTTCTCTCCCCATCTTCCCACCCACTACCTATCTTTCTCTTCCTCTCCATCCCTCTCTCTTTTCCTCCTTCTTTTTCCTACTCTCTTTTTCTTTCCCTCTCTCCCTTGCTCCCTCTTGCTCTCTTTCTCTCCCTCTCCCTCCCCCCCTCTCTCTCTTCCTCTCTTTCCCTCCTTCTCTTTCTCGTTCCATCTTACTACCTCCTTCCCTCTCTCTTTCTCCCTCCCTCCTCCTTTCTCTCTCTCCCTTCCTCTTCCTCCCTCCCTGTCTCAGCAACCGTTTCCTTTCGCTGACATATTCAAAGTACGGTTGAGGTTTTGTTTTGTTTTTTAAGCAATAAAAATACTTGGCATCTCAAGGGGTGTTTTTTCAAAAATAAATAAATAAATCCAAATTTTGAATCTTCTGTCCATCCTCCTAATATCAAAGACATGAAGCTCTGAGGAATCCTTGGTGCTCTCTGAGCTTGGCTGTTTGCTTGCAGACATTTCACTACCCACCTAAGGAAGACCATCAGTGCTAGTGAGTGTCGGATTTAGTGCCTGTTCATATACAGGAGCCTGTCCTGCCAGTGTTGGTGGGGGTCTAGTTTTCCGCTTGATTGTTTGTTTGCTTTTTTACTCATGTACACTGATGATGTTACATAGTTCGGGTAATGAAACGTCTGCAAGAAAACAACCAAGCTCAGAGAGCACCAAGGACCGCCCCCATTTCAACCCTGAGCTACAAATATCCTCTTCTACTGGAATAATAAGCCATGTTCTGATACAGACTATCAGATGTCTTCTTATCTGTGTGAACCTGGAATGGTTGTTTGGAAAACAGAAAAGACCCAACTTCATTCTTTATTTTCACTCTGGGCTGGGCTTACAGATAAAAAAAAAATATGAGAATAGGGCTTAGCTTAGATCGGTGTTTTTCAAACGTAGCAATTGTGGGACATATGGACTCAACTGTCAGAATCCGCCAACCAGCATATTATTGTAGTTGGTCACATAATCAGATATTTAGACCGGATTTGGGCATTTTTGTCCACCTATCAAGTTATCCCCAAGGATACGCAGATATGGTTGTTTGATGGTGTTCAATAAAATTAACAGTGTTTCTTCTGTGTGGTGGCGCAGTGGTTAGAATGCAGTATTGCAGGCTGACTGCCCGCTGTCAAGAGTTCGATCCTGATTGGCTCAAGGTTGACTCAGGCCTTCTGTCCTTTCGAGGTTGGTAAAATGAGGAGCCAGATTGCTGGGGGCAATATGCTGACTCTGTAGACCACTTAGAGAGAACTCTAAAGCACTACGAAGGGGTTTATAAGTCTAGGTGCTGTTGATATTTATTTAAAGGGTGTTATTATGGCCTTCCACTCCAAAAGTCTCGGGGTGTGTGTGTGTGCTTAACAACATCAAATTGCACAATTACAGGTTTGGTACACTTTGGCTATGGATTGTCCGGCATTAAAAGATGATATCCACAGGTGATATCCAATTAAATTGATTTATTGCTAAACAGCCTATGTACAGGAATCTTCTCAACTAATAGCACCTGCTAGGAATTAAATAAGGGTCCCCATAGAATTCAAGGGAGGTTGGACTGAGCTCACTCGTGTCTACAGAGGGATTCTAGGCGGATTCCTCTTTTAACTCTTTTCCCAGGGTCTGCTACTCTTTCCCCTACAGCAGTGATCCCCAACCTTTTTTACGCCGCGGCCCGGTACCGGCATCAGCTGGGCACCGCGGCCGGTACCGGCATCAGCTGGGCGCCGCCATCTTTTTGATGAAAAGTGCTTCGGTGACCTCACCGGAGCACTTTTCATCAAAATGCGGCATCTGCTCGATGAGCTTTTCCGGGTAGAAATGGCTTTCTGCCCAGAAAAGCTCACCGGGCTAAGCGCCGCCATCTTTTTGATGAAAACGTGCTTCGGTGAGCTTTCTACCCGGAAAAACTCACCGGAAGCGCTGGCGCCGCCATCTTTTTGATGAAACGTGCTTCCGGTGAGCTTTCTACCGGAAAAGCTCACCGGAAGTGCTGGCGCCGCCATCTTTTTGATGAAAGCGTGCTTCCGGTGAGCTTTCTACCGGAAAAGCTCACCGGAGCACTTTTTCATCAAAAAATGATGGCCTTAAGCAAGCTCAGCGACCCGGTAGGACTTGTTCCGCGGACCGGGACAGTCCGCAGAACCGGTGGTTGGGGACCCCTGCCCTACAGGACTGTGTTATATGGTAATTTATATTGTTTTTATACCTAGTTTTTTTTGTATTGCATTTATTTTTTATATTGTTTTCCCGGAATTGTACTAAAAAAAGACCCCATCGTTACGTTTCAAGTTGTGCTTGGTGTGATCGAACACCACTGTATGGATTACTGGACTTGGTGTATGTGAAATGAATTGGATGACTTGAAATAACTGTATAAATATTTACTACAATTACATTTTGTTGGTTGATTGGATGAATCATGCAAAGAATCGCTTTACTGGAACACTTTGTAAAGGAAAATTGGTGAGAGGTTACACAGATAGTCCTTGACTTATGGCTGTTAATGAGCCTGCAACTCCAGTTGTATATTGTACTGGTCATTAGTTGTGCTGGTTGTTAATTGAATCACTATGGGGAATCATGTGACCACGCCTTATTTTATCATCTTTTTGGCAGTGGTCATTGAGTGAATGCAGTGATCGTTAAACAGATCAGTTGTTCACAATAGGCATTTATATGCCAGAAACCGGAAGTGAATGCCAGTTTCAGGCAAAAAAATGTCATAAATCACAGCCGTGGGACAGCGGGATGCTGAAAATGACCATAAATGCAGCCTTGGTTGCCAAGTGTCCAAAATGCAACCAGATGTTCACAAGGAGGCCTGGCAATCGGAACTTCAAACCCGGGTCATGAATAGCCTGGAGGAAATCCACAAAGCTTTGAGAAGAGCTTCCTAAGTGACCGGTTGTAAGTCGAGGATTACCTATAATTCAGTGCAAAAAAATAAAATAAAGCCACTAATCAAGGAGAAAAGCAAGCTAGAACTAAGGAGAAATTTCCTGACGGTGAAAACAATTAATCAGTGGAATGACTTCCCTCCAGAAGTTGTGAAAGCTCCAACACTGGGAGTTTTTAAGAAGAGATTGGATATAACCATTTGTCTGAAGTGGTGTAGGGTTTCCTGCCTAAGCAAGGGGGGTTGGACTAGAAGACCTCTAAACTCTGTGATTCTATTCTATTCTATTCTATTCTATTCTATTCTATTCTATTCTATTCTATTCTATTCTATTCTATTCTATTCTATTCTATTCTATTCTATTCTATTCTATTCTATTCCTATTCTATTCTATTTCTATTCCATCCCATCCCATCCCATTTCTATTTCTGCTATTTCTATTTCTATTTCTATTCTAATTTTCTTATGGAAGGGAAGCTGAATTTGTTCCCTGCCATCTCCAGGGAAGACTGGAAAAGATTCCTATCAAAAGCCTAGGAAATTCCTACCAACCAACACACAGGTAGTCCTTGACGTATAATAACCATTCGTTTAGTGGCCATCAAAGTTTAAACGACAGTGAAAAAAATGACTTAGGGCTGTTTTTCACCCTTAGGACCGTTGCAGCATCCCCCTCCATAGTCACATGATCAAAATTCAGATGCTTGGCAACTGGCGTGTGGTTGTGACAGTTGCACACTCACAGGGTCCTGTGTGGCTCAAGGTTAAACTGGGGTCCTTGGTGTTGTCTGAGCTTTGGTGGTTTTCTTGTAGATGTTTCATTACCAAACTAAGTAACATCATCAGTGCCCACTGATTATCATGTTACCTAGTTTGGTTCGTGAAACCATCTGCAAGAAAACCGCCAAAATTCAGTGAGCACCAAGGAACCTTCCATTTTAAATTCCAATACGTGCTTTTAGTAGCCTATTATTCCGGGCAGGATGTAGAATTAATATAAAGCTAGAGGTAGATATTTTTTTAAAGTAGGAGAAATTGGAAGATTTTAAAAGAGGTGTCCTCTAACGCAGCTGGATGGCGAAACCCTTGATAATGTTAACGGTTTCTCCTTGCAAAGCGAGAGAGAGAGCGGCATGCAGGTTTCTCTTTTGCTGGTCTTTGTCTGCCTCTATTTCTCCACCCCACCCCACCCCCGAAATCCACTTCTTAGCTCTCATTTCACATTTGGAGTGGTTGGAGACCAGGGGAGTAGAGAAATTCCCAAGGGACCGAGCTGTGTTTGGGCTGAAATTACTAGCGCGAAGCTCGCTTGGCATGAAAACTGAGTGTTTATTCTGCCAGTATGAATACAAATAGTCTTATTATATGGGACCCTGTACCCGAAGACCAGCCATTCACGCTGGCTGGCTGGCTGGCTCACTGTTTTCCCCAGCACGCACATTTATTTTAACCCCTTCCATCCGACTTGGAGGGAAACCGGCGGCCTCTTGCTTCCCCTGCGTTAATGGCCTTGAATACATCTTTTTTTAAAAAAAAAATCTGCCTGCGTGCAACTACCTTGACTTGCAAGAGTTCCTTTAGTGACCAGTTACAACAGGATTCGGGAAAAGGGGCTTACGGCCGTTTTTCACACTTAACGACCGTCGCAGCATCCTCATGATGGTGTGAGATCAAAATTCAGAGCCTTGACGACGGACTCGTATGGATGATGGTTGCGGCGTCCCGGCGTGACGTGACCGCCTTCTGTGACCTTTGGAACAAGCTGAGTTAATGGGGAAGCCAGATTCACTTAACAACCATTGTTACTTACTTAATCACTTTGGTGGTTCACTTAACAACTGTGGCAAGAAAAAGTCGTAAAATGGGGGCAAAACTCGCTGAACAAATGTTTCACTTGACAGCAGAAATGTTGGCCTCAATCGTGGTCATAAGTCGAGGACTATCTGTAAATAGCAACCTCCTTTCCTTGATGGGGAACCTTAAGTCACCGGGGTGGGCTTCAAAATTTTTAGCAATGGGTTCTCTGCCTGGTTGCTGGGTGGGTGTGGCCTAGTTGGCCTCCTGCACCACAGGGGGAGCGTTTTTACCCTCCCCGGGCTCTGGAGGCTTTGCTTGAGCCTCCGGGAGGGAGAAAATGGCCTCCCCAGGCTCCGGGGGCTCTCTGGAAGCCTGAAACAGGCCCATTTCCGGCCTTCCTGAACTTCCGGGAGGCCGTTTTTCACCCTCCCTGAGCCTCCATGCGCGCCCTGCCCTTACCTGCATCCAAAACAGGCCACGTGGGGACTCCTGGGAGGGGAGGGGTAGGTGGGAGGCTGCCAAGAATGGGATTTGGGCAGGGGTGGGATTCTGCCAGTTCGCAACTATTCACTAGAACCGGTTGTTAACATTCTAAGCAGTTCGGAGAACCGGTTGTTAGAAGAAATTACTGGGCTAATCCTGTAAGGAAGGCAGGAAGGAAACATTCTGGTGTTGCTTACAGAAACTGCCTCTCCATTAACCCTTATTACATTCTTGGCAGGACTAGACTTCCTGTCTCAGGAACGTTTTTTCCCCTTCTTTTGCTGGTACTTTGCTTGTGTGGAGTGACCATTCAAAGTTACAATGGCACTGAAAAAAGTGATATATGACCATTTTTCACACTTACAACTGTTGCAGCATCCCCACAGCCATGAGAGGCCAGGCGAGATGCATGTCTCAATGTGAGTGATGTTGAGTTGGCCACACTCAGCCAATAACAGGACCACCAAGCCATGTCCACCCAGTCACATGACCACCAAACCACACCCACCAACTAAGCCACACCCACAGAACCAGTTGTTAAAAATTTTGAATCCCACCCCTGGATTTGGGGGTTCTCTGAACTGCACAGAATCTTAGCTAGGGACTCTCTTGAACCCCTGGGAACCCCCAGCAGCCCCACCCCTGTAAGTAGCCCACATGGCACCATCCTCCGTGCACACCTGACAGGCATCAACGTATCCTGGAAAGCGGCGGGTTCTGTGGAAAAACAAAACATACAGGTAGTGCTTGACTTATGACCACAATTGAGACATTGCTTGAGAAAAGCAGTTGTTAAGCGAGTCGCGCCTGATTTTATGACATTTTTTTTGCCATGGTTGTTAAGTGAATTGTTGCCATTAAGCAAGCCACGTGGTTGTTAAGCGAATCCAGCTTTTCTCCCCTCCCCCCCCCCAATTGACTTTGCTTGTCAGAAGCTGGCTGAGAAAGTCGTGCATGATATTCGCACGACTCTGGTTGCCAATTATAATTATAGAATTATAAATAGATGCTTATAAATTGTTGCCAAGTGCCCAATTTTTGATTACGAGACTGTGGAGATGCTGCAATGGTTGTAAGTGTGAGGACCCATTGTAATTCCCTTTTTTTCAGTGCCGTTGTAAATGAATAGTCGTAAGGGATAAAACAGAAGCATGGTTACCTTCCTAAAACTTCAGTTGGGACTGGAGCTAAATGATGAATGTGTGGAGAAGGCTGTTGTATGGTTTTTAAAAAACAGGCTAATGGTGGTAGCGATGCAATTGAAGCTCTGTCTGGGTTTTATTTAAATCTGGTGCAAATATGTTGCAGAAATCCCCGGCAGGAAATTGCAGGGAATGGGGTATTCTGAAATGAGTCATGTTGTGTTGGGTGGGTAGCCTCCCCAAGTCAGAAACATTCCACAATACAGAATAGGATAACAGTATAACAGAGTTGGAAGAGACTTTAGAGGTCTTCTAGACCAACCCCCTGCTCAAGCAGGAGACCCTATATACCATTTCAGACAAATGGATCTCCAATTTATTTTTGAAAACATCCAGTGTTGGAGCACCTACAGTTTCAAGTTGTTCCACTGATTAATTGTTCTCACCATTAGGAAAAATTTTTCCTTATTTCTGGGCTTGTTCTCTCCTTGATTAGTTTCCACCCATTGCTTCTTGTCCTGCCTTCAGGTACTTTGGAGAATAGCTTGACTGCCTTTTCTTTGTGGCAGCCCCTCAGATATAACCGGAACAATCTGGAACTGAACACACTCAAAACTGTAGAAATGGTGGTAGACTTTAGAAGAAACCCTCCCATACTACCACCTCTTACAATACTAGACAACACAGTATCAACAGTAGAGACCTTCAAATTTCTAGGTTCTACTATATCACATGACCTAAAATGGACACCTAACATCAAAAACATCATCAAAAAAGCACAACAAAGAATGTTCTTTCTGCGCCAACTCAGAAAGCTCAAACTGCCCAAGGAGCTGCTGATCCAGTTCTACAGAGGAATTATTGAGTCTGTCATCTGCACCTCAGTAACTGTCTGGTTTGGTTCTGCAACCCAACAAGACAGACACAGATGCCAGAGAGTAATTAGGGCTGCAGAAAAAACAATTACTACCTGTTAGGGTTTGAGAATTAACCCCTAGAAGAGTATTGCAGCAGTAGTCAAGCCAGGCAGCCAAAGGAGAGCGGAAGGGCCCCAGAGTATACACACACTGAACACAAACACTGTTTGTAGTTTAAATAGTTTTTAATCCAGTTAGAGTTTAAGCATTGTCATTCAGTCCATTAAGTCATTCACAGTATTTCCATCCAGTAAGACTCACTAGTATAGTCCAAGTTAAGAGTCCTTGCAATATCTTTATCAGCCGATAAAGATATCTTCTCCTCCTCCGGTTTCACTCTCCAGAGAAACAAACGCTGGATATTCAGCAAACAGTAGCAAACAATAACAGTTCAGTCACAGGCACTCACAGTCAGTAATCTCAGTTAGTCGCAGCAGCACACAGTTACAGACAGCAGCACACAGTTACAGACAGCAAGCTTTCCAGCTTCTAATGCTTCCTTATATTGTAACTTCTAACCGCACCCTTAATCGGTAATTGCCTGCGCATTGTGCTTAAAGTGATAAGCACTTAAACCATGATATCTAAGTTTTATATATTTATTCACCCAAACCATATTTGGTATCAATGTTATACCTAACATACTCCCCTTTTGGGTGAAATAAATATATAATACCTTACAATCTAATCCCATATTTTTCACAACTCTCCTGGTGCTTAATGGCACCTTGGGCTTTAGTAAAATTATCAGCTAAATTGTCCTCCGACATACAGTACTCTAGCTGAATCATCTTACTTCTTACAGATTGTCTCACGTTTAGGTATCTTAGATCTGTATGCTTGCTCCTTGTTTTTACTCCAATATTTGTGGCCATTTGAATTGCTGCCTGATTATCTTCATGTATAATTATAGGATAATCTACAGTTATACCTATATCAATTAACATTTGTTTATACATTATTAATTCTGTACATAACAGTGATAAACAGGAGAATTCTGCCTCCATAGTAGACAAACTTATATGCTGTTGTCTTATTGACTTCCAGCCTATTAATGTCTTACCCAGCATTATGGCTGTTCCTGAAGTCGACTTTCTAGTTTCTCTTTCTGATGCAAAGCTAGCATCTGCATAAGCACTCAAAATTAAATCACCCTTTGGTTCTAAATACAATGAATAATTCATTGTCTTTTTAAGATATCTTAATATCCTCTTAGCTGCAATCCAGTGTCTTTCACATGGTGCAGAATTGAATCTAGCCAACTGATTCACGCAGTACGATATATCTGGTCTAGACCAATTACTAATATAACTCAAACTACCAATTAAAGATTGATAAATCACCTTATCAAACTCAGGGCTTTGTACATCAGTGTTGCTAAACTCCTGACTCATTGGAGTCTTAGCTGGCTTACAAAGTTCCATCTTGTAATCTTTTAGCAATTTGCTTATCTTATCTTCCTGAGATATCTTAAAACCTTTCCTTGTTTTCTTTATATTCAAACCGAGATACTTCTTTATCTCCCCTAATTGCTTGATCTTTATTCTCTTTCCTAATGATGTTATTATTTTATTTGCTTCATCATTAGTTTCAGTTATCAATGCAATATCATCTGTGAATAGTAATAATAATGATACTTTCCCATTTGTCTCCCTCTTAAACAGACATGGATCGGATAAACCAGCTTTAAATCCTATATTGTCTAGTTCCTTTACAATATACTGGTTCCATTCATAGCCTGATTGTTTAAGACCATAGAGACTTTTCTTTAACAACCAACAATCATTATTATCCTTATTTTCACTTTTAATACCAACAGGTTTTTTCATATAAATAATATGTTTTAATGGGGCGTGCAAGTAAGCAGTTTCCACATCTAAATGGTTAACTATATAGTTTTTACTAGCTGCCCACACTAAAGCTGCCCTCAAGGTTGCTGCCTTAAGACTAGGTGCAAACACCTCATCGTAGTCATTAGCATTCTGCCTAAAACCTTGGGCTACTAACCTTGCCTTATGGATTAAATTACCATCTTTATCTGTTTTTACCTTAAAAATCCATTTGCAGCCAATGGATTTCTTTCCTACAGGTAATTTGGCATTTTCATACACCTTCATATCACTTAATGAATTCAGTTCCTTATTCATTGCTGCATACCATTTTCTTTTTCCTTATTAGGATACTTTTTAATTTCTTCTACAGAATTAGGAACTTGATTAATCTGGCACACTGTGTTAGCCTGGTACCTATCAGGCGGTCTAGATACACGTGTAGTTCTTCTGGGAATTACAGGGCTTACAGGAGGACTTTGTTGAACTACTACCTGTTCATCTTCCTCATCCTGTTCAGCTATTGAATCTGTTTCTTCCTTTATGGGCACTATTTCATCCTGTATTTGTCTCTTTACTTTATTTTTAAAATTACAGGGATAACTAATGGGATTTCTATAGGATTCAATAATTACATCTTTATTGGCATCCTGTTCTAATTTCTCCCATCCTTCATGTTCTAGAAATTGGGCACTAGCACTACATAACACTTTAGATGTGCCTTTCTCCCAAAATCTATATGCCCTATGGTTTGCCTGATAACCAACGAAGAAAATCTTTAGCTCTATGTTGCCCTTTTTTTCTGAGTTGTGCAGGAATATGCACCCATGCTGGTGCACCAAATGTGTGCAGGTAACTTAGGTCAGGTTTCCTGCCATGCCATCTGGTAAATGGTATTTCACCTGTTGTTGTATTAACAACGTTGTTCAATATGTTATTAGCACACATTGTAGCCTCCCCCACAAAGAATCAGGTAACCCAGAATCATTTAACATTGTTCTAACCATTGCCTGTAGTGTTTGGCCTCTTCTTTCAATAAAAGCATTATGTTCTGGCCTGTATGGAGCAGACTTCTTATGCTCTATTCCAGCTATCTTAAGTCTGTTCTGGAATTTGTTATTAATAAATTCCGTACCATTATCTGTCACCAGGGTTATCAGTTGCCGTTTAGACTTTCTTTCAGCAAACCTAAGCCAATTGAAAAAATGTTGATATGTTTCAGTTTTGCTTTTCATTAAATAGCAAAACCCATATCTAGAATAATGATCCATAATGCTCAGTATATATCTAGCACCCCCATACTGGGTTTCTTTGGACCTATTATGTCTGCAAATACTACTTCTAAAGGTTCTTTTGTTTTGAAACCATTTAACCTATTTGCAGGCAATACTTTGCTCTTATCTTCACAGCAAACATTACAACGCAAATATTTATCACAAGATTTTAACCTTATTCCTTCAGATAACTCAACTGTACGTTTTAGCATTTTAAAATTTACATGCCCCAAACGCCTATGCAATAAATGGATACATTCTTCATGAGGCTTTATATTATTAAATACAGTTTGAGCCTCCCCTTTCTTACTATTATCTAAGACATATAATGTTCCATTTAAAGCTGCAGTTACCCTTTTGTTATCTTTTTCAATTATGCAATTATTATCCTTAAAAGTAATTACATAACCTAATTTATCTAATACTCTTACTGAAAGCAAATTAAACTTTAGTTGCGGTACATACAACATTTTTATATCCTGGTTTATGTACGGACAACGTGCAAAACCTTGACCTTTCGCTTTCAGGTTCCAGCCGTTAGCAAGTGATATATGTTGAGAACTTGTAGACATTTTTATAAATTTTGTCTTATCTCTTGTGATACAGTGGGATGCGCCACTGTCAACCACCCATAAATTATTCTTCACATCAGAGTTGCTAAACGTGGCTAGTTCAAATGCTTTCTTTGGCTTTTTTACATTCTGGCTTTTTCTCTTTTGCAGAATCTTGCCAAATGTCTCTGCCTCCACAATTAAAACACTTTTTAATTGTGTATGCTGTTGAAGATAAATTCTCTTCTTCCAGGTGCTTTTCTTTGCTTTGCTGGTTTCTTTCAAGCTTTGAAGATAATTTCTCTTCTTTCTTATCTTCTCTCAGCTCGTCACGCTCACACCTTCTTCTGGCTTCTTCTAGTAGCCTGCCTGTAATCTCGGTTAATGAGAGTCTTTCTTTTGGCAATACTTCCAACGAAGTCACATAGTCATCATAGCTTTGATCTAATGAAGATAATATTATGTAGACTTGTTGCAGTTCATTAAATATAAGCTCTTTTTCTTGCAATTCTTGAAAAATGCTCTTCATACAATTTAAATGAACTAACATATCTCCATTCCTCTGAAGATGCGTTCGAAAAAGCTTCCGTGTAAGATTTATATGTGCTCCTACACTGCCCCGAACATAAATCTTCCTGAGGTTCTCCCAGCAGTTTGCAGCATTTTCTTCTCCACGAATATGGACAAGCTGCTGATCACAGAGAGTCAGTCCTATGATGCATAAAGCCTGCTCATTCTTCAGTTTAAAGTCTTGTAACTTTTCTTTATCATCATCATTAGCAGGATCCCATCTACTCACATCTGGTGGGTTTGCTATAATGTCCCACAAACCTTCTCTGCGTGAAAGTAAACTACATTTCATTGACCATGAAACATAGTTTGTTCCATCCAGCCTGGATATCATGGACAGTTGTGACAAATTTACTTGTGCCATTGCTCTTCAGATATTTTGACTATTTTAAACTAATTAAAACAGTTTGTTTTTACAGTAATGTGCAACTCACACCAACTCTCTCTGCTATATCCTGGTTAGTAAGACTATGCTGCTGGGCCCATAACCAATGTTAGGGTTTGAGAATTAACCCCAGAAGAGTATTGCAGCAGTAGTCAAGCCAGGCAGCCAAAGGAGAGCGGAAGGGCCCCAGAGTATACACACACTGAACACAAACACTGTTTGTAGTTTAAATAGTTTTTAATCCAGTTAGAGTTTAAGCATTGTCATTCAGTCCATTAAGTCATTCACAGTATTTCCATCCAGTAAGACTCACTAGTATAGTCCAAGTTAAGAGTCTTGCAATATCTTTATCAGCCGATAAAGATATCTTCTCCTCCTCCGGTTTCACTCTCCAGAGAAACAAACGCTGGATATTCAGCAAACAGTAGCAAACAATAACAGTTCAGTCACAGGCACTCACAGTCAGTAATCTCAGTTAGTCGCAGCAGCACACAGTTACAGACAGCAGCACACAGTTACAGACAGCAAGCTTTCCAGCTTCTAATGCTTCCTTATATTGTAACTTCTAACCGCACCCTTAATCGGCTAATTGCCTGCTGCATTGTGCTTAAAGTGATAAGCACTTAAACCATGATATCTAAGTTTTATATATTTATTCACCCAAACCATATTTGGTATCAATGTTATACCTAACACTACCCACCTGCCTTCAATCGAGGACCTGTATACTGCACAGAGTCAAAAAGAGGGCTGTGAAAATATTTACAGACCTCTCACATCCTGGACATAAACTGTTTCAACTCCTTCCCTCAAAAACGACGCTATAGAGCACTGCACACCAGAACAACTAGACACAAGAATAGTTTTCCCCCGAAAGCCATCACTCTGCTAAACAAATAATTCCCTCAACACTGTTCAACCATTTACAAAATGTACACTACTGTTGCTGTTAATCTTCTCACCACTCCTTATCACCCACCCCCTCCCACTTGACTGTTTCCTAGTATGATTTGATTGTTGATTGTATCCTATGACTATCATTAAGTGTTGTACGTTATGATTCTTGATTCTTAACGAATGTACCTTTTCTTTATGTATACTGAGAGTATTTACACCAAGACAATTTCCTTGTGTGTCCAATCACACTTGGCCAATCAAGAATTCTATTCTATTCTATTCTATTCTATTCTATTCTATTCTATTCAATTCAATTCAATTCAATTCTATTCTATTCTATTCTATTGGAAAGACTGCTATCGTGTCTCCCCTGGTCCTTCTTTTCATCAAACCAGACATACCCAATTCCAGCAACCGTTCTTTATATGTTTTAGCCTCCAGTCCCCTACATCGTGTTTGTGGCTCTTCTCTGCACTCTTTTCTAGAGTCTCAACATCTTATTTTACCGTGGCGACCAAAACTGGATGCATTATTCCAGATGTGACTTTACCAAGGCATTATAAAGCAGTAGTAATACTTTCCATGATCTTGATTCTCTCTGCTAATGCAGCCTGGGAAACTTTCATATTTATGCTTGTTTTTCTGGGATGTGTTCGTGTGCATCTTCTATCTCTGTGCACTTGAACAGAATAATTACTTTTAGATGATTCACTTTCCCATTAGCTTGTTTTGCTGGGCTGTTTCCGACACTAAACGGTTAAAATTAGGCGGTCTGAATGCCCATTCAGAAGGAGAAAGGGTTGAAAAATTAAGGCTGGAGTGGGTGATTTGCAGCCTGCCATCCATCTGTAGTTTCCCCAGTACTCCACAGGGTTTATCTCCAGAGTGAGTGTAGCTAATGTTTCTGGACTTACATTTTTTTAGTTAATTGAGGTTTTTAAAGATGCATGGAACCAGGCAGGATTTTTTAAAAAAATATGTTGCAGTACGTAAGTGCTGACGGTAACTTTGAACTATCATTAAACCAACACTCGTAAGTCAAAGGATACCTGTAACAGCTACATTTCTCTAAAGTGCGGGATGGTGGTGTCAAAGAGATGCAGGAAAGAGTATTCTAGCTGATTGCGTCCTTTCTCAGAATGCTGTCTTTCTGTCCACCTACATCTAAGAAGATTTGCTTCAGATTATTTTAGTCTTTCTCGTTCTTACTTTCATCCGCAGGTTAAGAGTTTCCCCCGCTAAAGATCTTTCTTATTTTTGCCTCTCTTATCAACAACACAACAGCATCCTTTCGATCTGCCATCTGAAACCTCCCTCTTATTATACCTGGATGGGGTTTGATGACATGAAGAGCAGACAGTCTTTCATAAACTTACAAAATAATAGAGGTGACGCATCTCGACTTGCTCCCTGGAGGGTTCTGCTTCGGTTGCTTTAATGTGCGATGGGTGGATTTTGGAACCCGGTGATGGATTGTCAACAGACCAGCCCTACCAATAGACCTTTCAGCGTGACCATTTATGGTCCATGTAGGTGTAGATTGCTAAGGTGAAAAGCAAGTGCCTGTGAGGATGAAGAAGGGATAGTGAGTAAATTGCCCTTAAAAGTCTTCAATTATTCCCATCTTTGCAAAAACAACCCAAACCTGCTGTTCAAACGCAACCCAATTTTGGTGGGTTGTCTTTTTCTTTCTTTTCAGCACTAGATGTCACTCTTCTTCCTTTGCAGCAATTCAGGCTTAAAATGGGCAGTGGGGGCTGGTGGGAGAGAGAGAGAGAGAGAGAGAGAGAGCTCTGGTAATTGATCCTCTGCTAAACCATCTCCTTCATGGCACGTTCTGGCATTAAAGTGCCTTTCCTGGATGAGAATAAATGGTTTACTGGAAGCAACACGGCAGTGCTGACTTTCTAAGCTGGCTACAAGGAGAGAATGGCTGACACTCTGAGATGCGCACCATGGGCTGGTTTGGGAACAATGGAACAGGTTGGGCTGTGAGGTCCGCAGGTTCTGTGCAAAAAAGTCAACATGGCGGCCGCAACAGTGCAATGGAAGCTCTGCTTTTGTTTGTTTGCCCATTGAAACTTCGGCCATCTTGAGTTTTTTTTAACTCAACCTGTAAACGCCCTGGTCGACATTACTTATGTCAGCTGGCTATTCTTTCTCTGGGAGCAGTATCTTTTTTTAATGACAATTTTATTAAAAATTAAAAAGATGAAAACTAATACAAGGAAAAGAATCACTAGAAAAAAATAGAAAAGAAAGAAAAAAATACAAATATAGTAAAGATAGGAAAATTAATATAGAGAGAAATGACTTCTCTTTCGTCACAAATATAAACAATTTCAGTAACTCACTAGCTTTTCTTAAAATACAGCAAAATGGTTTATTCTTCTCATATTCTATCCCATATCTACAAACAAATATTTAAAGCCTCATTGTTCAGTCCCAGTTAGCAAAAGTCGATTAAAAGTTAATTAGAAATAACAATATATATGTCAGGATTCCGGCAGTTACCCCATTTAAATCATGAGTCTTGAGCCAAACTTCCAAAACTTCAAAAGGATTTATTGGGAGTTAATATGTCTGGCACTGCCTGGGTGTAGCCGACTCTGAGACACATCACTCGTTGTCATCCTTGACCCTGGTTTTCCCCCACCCCTTGGGTATATCATAATTCATATTCTCCAATGGGACACATCCATAGCCAAGGGTCATCAGTCATGTTCTCCAGTTAGAATTTTGTGCAGCAGAAACTTCAGTCGCTTAGTTACTATCTTTGAAAAACTATTTATGGAATGCACTTTCGATGTCCAAGCTGCCGCACTGCTCCCCACTCCCTTTCTGTTGGCAACTCTAAAAAGACCATAGAAATATTTTATGAGTTGACAATATATGTATTTTAATCTTGATCAAATAAACCAGTTTTATATTCCTCCTTTTTTATTTTTAACAATCTTAATCGTTAGTCCCTTCAAGTAATGTCCTAGAACAGGAGTGTTAAACTGGCGGCCCGCAGGCCAAATGCGTCACGCACAGGCCACGCCCACCCCCGCTCCGCGAATGGGGGAAACATTGTGAAATGTCATGTGACAGCAATGTGATGCCATGAATTCAAAACCCGTGTCCTAGAACTTGATTTCATTTTTGTTTCGTCCTCTCTCACAAAATTCTTCAAAGCTTTAACAAGCCTCTTTTGTAAATCCAGCATAGGAAAATTATCCACGTCACTACCTTAGTTTGTTATTTGAATATCCCTCCTACAGTAGTTATTAACATATCAATTGGCTTCTTTTATGTCCGGTGTAGCATCTTTTACCATATCATTCTCGTAACCTGTCATTTTAAAATCCACTTTCTCCAGTGTGCTGAGCAAAGAATGGAATGGAATGAGAATCCAAGGAATGGGTTAACTCTGCTCTTCAACTTATGAAATTTTTCATGGTATCTTTTAAACACTGTCTATAGAGATAGGCAATTTTAAAATTAATTTCTTAGTCCATTGTTCAGAAATAACCTTCAGTATTAAAAATATTTTGCTTCATTCTGCATTGGTAAGACAAATTTATCCGTTCTTCTCCTTTAAGTGTAACTTTTAGCTCTCTCTAGTTCCCTCTAGTGTCCAATCTTCAAAGTCTATCAACCGTGGCTTTTAAAAAGAGAATTCAAAACAAAACCTTTTCCCATGGGAAGGATTCTGAGGATTAATTCCAAAATCTTATTTCAAATCCATCTGGACCCTTAGTGCATTTTTAACTTTCAAAAATCAAAGTTCTAATCGCCCTTTTGTTGTATATTCCAAAGTACTTTTTTTCGTCCTTAATCTTGTATTTAAAACTTATTTCGCTAAGGATTGAGGGAAACTCATTTGGTGATTCCTAATAGCAGAAAAGCAGTTAACAAGCAATATCCAAAAGAGCATATAAATCCTTAAAGATGCCAACTGTCTATTGCAAGATGTCTGTTCCCTTATATCACAGTTCAAAGGTAAAGGTTTCCCTCGCACATACGTGCTACTTGTTCCCAGCTCTAGGGGGCGGTGCTCATCTTGGTTACAAAGCCAAAGAGCCAGCACTGTTCGAAAACATCTCTATGGTCATGAAGGCGCATGGAACGCTGTTAATTTCCCACCAAAGTGGTCCCTATTTTTCTACTTGCATTTTTACATGCTTTCGAACTGCAAGGTTGGCGGAAGCTGGGACAAGTAACGGGAGCTCACTCCGTTATGCGGTGTAGGGATTCGAACTGCCGACCTTTCTGATCAACAAGCTCAGCATCTCAGCCACTGAGCCACCGCGTCCCTGGTTCTAAACCCCCTGAAAACCATGTTTTGTGGTGTCCTTGTGAGGAGCAACAGTATGGAGCACTTGTGGGCAATCTCAACTCCTCTCCTAGTCTGGAGAGGAATTATGACGAGCCGATCCAACTCATTCTTCTGTGGTCACTTCTAGCCATTTCACTATGTCTTCTCTGGAAGTCCCTCTGAGAATATGATCCATAGCATTTAGGACAGAGGTGTCAAACTGGCGGTCTGGGGGCCAGATGCATCATGCGCAGGCCACACCCGCCCCAGCTGTAAGAAGGGAAAAAATGTCATGCGATGGCAACAAGTTTGACACCCATGATTTAGGAGTTTCTCTGAGCATGTGGATTATACCAAGCGGTCCCCAACCTTTTTGGCACCAAGGACCAGTTTCATGGAAGACAGTTTTTTCATAGACTGGGATTTGGGAGGGGATGGAGGGCGTACAACATAAATTCTGCGCATGCGCAGTTTTGCTCACAAGCCGCTCACCTCCAGCGGCATGGCCTGGTTTCTAAAAGGCCATGGACCAGTACTGGTCCGCAGCCTGGGGGTTGGGGGCCTCTGGAATATATTAGGACTTTTCCTTGTAAGAGAGGCAGCCCAACCCCTTAGCCATTTTGATTGCTCTACTTTCTCTTTTCCAACTTTGCAATATCTTTTTTAATTTCATTGACCAAAAAAGATTCCTAATACCCCGTTTTCCTGAAAACATGACCTACCCTGAAAGTTAGTCCTAGCTTGATTTTTACATGTGCACCCAATATAAGCCCTATCCCCAAAATAAGCCCTAATTAAGACCCCGCCCACTCCAGAGTGCACGGGTAAAAATTAAGCTAGGATGGGGATGCAGGGTGGAGCTACCCTACTGCTTACCTTTGGACAGTTGTAGCCAGGCCTCGCACAACCCCGACACCTGCCTTGCTGACCACTTCTTCTGCAGCCAACAAGGCAGGCAAGGCTTTCCTGAAGGCCTCTGTAGCTGATAACAAAGCTCTGGACCGATCCAGAGCTCTGTTATCGGCTGCAGAAGCTTTCAGGAAAGCCTTGCCGGCCGCAGAAGAAGAAGTTCCTGAAGGCCTCTGACAGCAAAATGGAGGCCGGGGGTGACATGTGCAAGTGAGGTTAGTCAATGGATGACATCCCCTGAAAATAAGACCTGGTGCCTTTTCTGGTGCCAAAAAAATGTAACATAGAGTCTTATTTTCGGGGAAACTCGGTATTCTAAATGCATTTGTGCCATAGATTTTTGTAAAGATGTTACAGATAGTAGCAGCTTGATTGGGACCTTGGGTAATGCAGCCCTGTGTGATCTATATGTGTTGAGGATTTTACTGGAGCCTCAATCTTGTATTTTTTTCCTTTTTTAAAAAAACTGATCTTGATAATTGTACTGTGTTTTTATCTTGCTTCACTGCCCAGAGTGCCTTTGGTGTAGATGATGATAATAATGATGATGATGATGTTTATATGCCATCAGGTCAGTGTTGATGCTGTTTGACCAGATAGATTTTTTCTCCAGGTGCAACAGTTCCCAATCAGGTCTTCCAATGGTTACCCTGGTTACTGTCTTCCAATGGTTACTTCTGTTACTGTCAGGTGCGAAAGATCAGATCCACACCAGAAGGTCCAGTTAAACTTATTTATTCCTTCTCCTGACTATGCAGAGGAATATTTTCAACTAACCGTTAACACCTGCTTGAAGTTAGATACGGGTCCACAAAATTCAAAGGGCGCTGGGTTTAGTCTGCTTGTTGGCTATGTAGGGATTCTAGGCTGAGCCCTCTTTTAACTCTGCCCCCAGGTTGTGCTGCTCTTTCTCCTGTAGTAAATGAGTCCCTCCACTTGCAAATAGAGGGGACTATCTGTAGCTCAGGTGTAGGATGAGGGTGGAGGTTCATTCTCCGAGCTTGGTAGGTTGGCTTCCGAACGTTTCACGAACAGGCTAGGTAATAGCTTCAGCAGAGTTTAGGGGATGTTGGTGATCTTCTGTTAATCCAGGCTTCAGGTGTGGATGTGTCAGGTGAGAGTCGTGTGATGGGTCTTCTGATAAAGAGATTACATCAGGCCAGGGTCATTGGGAGGTGAACTACTGATGAAGCTGGTTGTGGGTTGGTTGTGGGTCATTGCTGTCTTGGTTGGTTGTGTAGGCTGGTTGTAGGCAGAGGTGCTATTCAGCAGGTTCTGACCAGTTCCGGAGAACCAGTAGCAGAAATGTTGAGTGGTTTGGAGAACCAGCAAATATCACCTCTGACTGGCCCTTCTCCCATCTCTTCTCTGCCTCCCGAGTCCCAGCTGATCGGCTGGGTCTTTTTTGGTTGCCCTGCACAGGAGAACGGAGCTGGAAAGCAGGTTAGTGGGGTGGGGAGGGAATGGGGATTTTGCAGTAACCTTCCCTTGGAATAGGATGGGAATGGAGATCTTACGGTATCCTTCTCCTGCCACGCCCACCAAGCCACACCCACCAAGTCACGCCCACAGAACCAGTAGTAAAAAAATTTGAATCCCACCACTGGTTGCAGGTCAATGTGTCTGTTGATGGAATTGCTTGTTGAGTGCCAGGCTTTGATGAACTCACAAGTGTGTGGCGGGTGGTAGCGTAGCCAGTGATTTTCATGTTGCTTCAATTGAACTGATGCTGTTTGGTATCAGTGTGGGTAGAGATTAAGGATTTGGGATCGTGGCGCTTCACTGCCAGCTGGTGTTCGTGGATCCTGGTTCTTTAAGTGACAGGATATTTGTCCCACGTAGAATTGGCTGCAATGGTTATGGTGATTTTGTAGATCACATGGTTTCTTTCATCCTTCTGTATTTTTGTCTTCAGTTCTGGATAATTCCTGGTGGAGTGTGGCTGTGGGTTTGTGGGCAATTGTTATTCCTAGGGGTTGGAGGATTCTGTCTGTCATTTCCAGCACCCCTTTTGTGAACGGTAGGGTTAGTTTTTGCATGGTGGTTGGCTGTGTGTTGTGTTGTGCTTCGGGTGCTGTGTCTTCCTCCATCTTGGTTGTCTTCTTCTTCTGTTTCCTTCCATCTTTCCCAGTATCAGACCCTTCACCAGAGAGTTGGATCTTCACATAAAATGTGTCCCAAATAGGATAACTGGTAGTCTAGTCATTTGATGAATCAAAAGTTGGAATTAAGATTTCCGGGAGAAATATCAATAACCACAGATACGCAGATGATACCACTCTAATGTCAAGAAAGAGAAGAGGAACTAAAGTGCCTCTTGGTGTGTGTGAAGAAGGGGAGTGCAAAAATTGGCTTGAAACTCTACATTAAGAAAACTAAGATCATGGCATCTGGCCCTCTCAAATTCCTGACAAATAGATGGGGAAGAAATGGAGGTAGTGACAGATTTTATTTTCCTGGGCTCCAAGATCACCGCAGGTGGGGACTGCAACCAAGAAATTAAAAGATGCTTGTTCCGGGGGAAGAAAGCTATGGCCAATCTAGACAGCATACTAAAAAGCAGAGACATCACCCTGCCAAGAAAAGTGCGTATAGTCAAGGGTCTGGTTTTCCCAGTTGCAATGTATGGCTGTGAAAGTTGGACCCTAAGGAAGGCTGAGCGCCAAAGAACGGAGGCCTTTGAACTCTGGTGCTGGAGAAGACTCCCTTGGCGAGTCCCTTGGACTGCAAGGCCATCAAACCGGTCAGTCCTAGAGGAGATCAACCCTGACTGCTCTTTAGAAGGCCAGATCCTGAAGATGAAACTCAAAGACTTTGGCCACCTCATGAGAAGGAAGGACTCACTGGAGACGAGCCTAATGCTGGGAACGATTGAGCGCAAAAGAAGAAGATGGGGACGACAGAGAAGGAGGTGGCTGAATGGAGTCACTGAAGCAGTAGGTGTGACCTTAAATGGACTCCGGAGGATGGTAGAGGACAGGAAGGCCTGGAGGAACGTTGTCCATGGGGTTGCGATGGGTCGGACACGACTTCGCAACTAACAACAACATAAAAAGTCATTTGAAATGATTGAAATGCTGGATTGAACACTTCAGTGAGCCATTGTTTTGTTTTCTTGACTGCCCATAGTATTCTCAGGAATCTCCTACAATACCAACATTCAAAACCTTCAATACAAGTAGTCTTCGATTTACGACCACAATTCAGCCCAAAATTTCCGTTGCTCAGCGAGACAGTGGCTAAGCGAGTTTTGCCCAAAATTTACGACCTTTCTTGCCGCTGCTGTTAAATTGCAATTTATATTAGTCGCACGACTGTTAAGCGAAACTGGCTTCCCCCATGGGCTTTGCAGAAGGTCACAGAAGGGGATCGCATGACGCCAGGACGCTGCAACCGTCATAAATATGAGTCACTTGGCAAGCAGCTGAATTTGGATCACATGACTTGAGGGGATGCTGCAATGGTCATAAGTGTGAAAAACCCTAACTTCAGACCCTCACTAAATGAATGGTTTGTACGTCAAGGATTACTTGTACAGGTGGACATATATGTTTATTTAGTAAATACAGGTAGTCCTCAACTTATGACTGCTTGCTTAACAACCATTTAGAATTACAACAGATTCCCTCCGTTTTCATGGTCATGATGTGCACTGAAGATGGTGTTCGTTGTACAAGGAACAATAACAATAAACTAAACTAAACTAAAGCTATTCGTTACCTATTTTCAAACGATCGCATTTTGAATGCTTGACGACTGGTTGACCTTTACAGCTGTTACCTGTAACCACATGACTCCTTTTTTTGTGACTTTTTGCCAATTCCTGGCATTTGCTTTCAGTTTCTGGCAAAAAGCACCCATTGGGGAAAATCGATTCACTTAATGACCACTGTTTTCACTTAATGACCACAGTGTTGGCTTAATGACCACTGCAAAAAATATGAGAAAAATCAGCCTTGTCTTGTGACTGTAATTAAGAGCCCAAGTATAGGTAGGTCTCAACTTACAACCGTTCGTTTAGTGGCCGTTCAAAGTTACAATGGCACTGAATAAAGTGACTTTACGATCATTGTTCACTCTTACGACCATTCCAGCATCCCCTGGTCCTGTGACCCAAATTCAGCCGCTGGTCCACTGACTCCTATTTACGACCGTTGCAGTGTCCCCAGGGGTCATGTGATCCCCTTTTGCGACCTTCTGACAAGCAAAATCAAAAAGGAAGCCAGATTTTCTTAAGAACCGTGTTTCCTAAACTTAAACAGCTGCGGCGATTCACTTAGCAACTGCAGCAAGGAAAGTCATAAAACGGGACAAAAGACTCCCTGAACAAATGTCTCCCTTAGCAGCAGAGATTTGGGTCTCCGTTGTGGTCATAAGTCGAGGACTACCTGTATGGTCATAAGTCTACTTGTAAAATACTTTTTATTTACTTCTCTTTGCTCCAATATGATGTTGGCCTCCTGCACCCCGCCACTTTCCCCACCTCCTGTCATTGCTAACCCAGATCTCATCTACAAATAAGTAAAGGGATTTTTGATCCAAGCATCCATCATGTTGTGGTTGCTTACACTCCCTTCGGTTTGCCTTTTAAAGGTCTATGCTCCGCAGTCCAGAGCCTTTCACCGTCTGTATTTTTTAACTCCCATGAATAATAAGTTCTCGTCAGCAAACACGACCGTCTCAGGGCTGCTGCCAAATATGGAATAAACTTATTTGCAATTGTTATGTAGAGCAACGAGATTAAAGAACACAGTGTCCAAGGACGGGTCTCGTTCTTGGAGATAACTCCTAATCTTTTCTTATTGTTGTTATTGTAGTTGTTAGGGTTGTTGTTGTTATCTCTTTTATTTATTAAACACGAAACTCAGTCAACTGAGCATTTAAAAACAGTGGTGGGATTCAAAAGTTTTTACTACCGGTTCTGTGGGTGTGGCTTGGTGGGTGTGGCTTGGTGGGCGTGGCAGAGGAAGGATACTGCAAAATCCCCATTCTGTCCCTACCCCACTAGCCTGCTTTCCAGCTCTGTTCTCCTGTGTAGGGCAACCTAAGAAGACCGAGGTGGGACTCAGTGGGAGGCAGAGAAGAGATGGGGGCAGGGCCAGTCAGAGGTGGTATTTGCCGGTTCTCGGAACCACTCAAATTTTCCACTACCGGTTCTCCAGAACTGGTCAGAATCTGCTGAATATACCACCTCTGTTTAAAAATGTATCACAAATATAATTGATGGGCGCTTATGGTTGATATGGGTTGCTGCCAGCGTCCTAGGTATCGAGTTTCTTCTTAAAATGTACGATGTTCCAAGTAGCACAGTTTTTTGCCATTCTGCTCGTGTTATTGCAGAATAACTATAATTTTTGTTGTTGTTATTATTATTATTACTATTAATAACCAGTTATAAATCTCTAATAGATTCTCTTCCTTTATGGCAGTGATGGCTAACCTTTTTGGGCTCCTGTGCCAAAAATTGTGCATGCGCTTGCACGCTTGCAATCGCGTGCCAGCACCCAGAAGGCAATGCGCGCCCCTCCCATGCCCCCTAAGCATGCGCGCGTAATGCCCACCCAGCCCCACCACCCTCTTACCTGCACTGCGCTTCACAGGTGATTTTCTGCCAGGTTGAGACCTTTTTCGGCCTCCCAAAGGCTTGAGGAAGGCCTCTGCAGGCTTTGCAGGCCGAAAACTAGCCCCGTTTCGTCACTTCCGGTATTTTCAGAAAAACAGGAAGTGATGAAACGGGGCTAGTTTTCGGCCTGCAAAGCCTCCTCAAGCCTTTTGAGAGGCCAAAAAAGGCCTCAAACTGGCCGAAAATCAGCTGTAAGGCATGCGCATGCCCAGAGAGGTAAGTTTGCCTGCAGCTCGCGTGCCGGCACAAACGGCTCTGTGTGCCACCTGTGGCACGCATGCCATAGGTTCGCCATCACGGCTTTATGGTGTCTAGATTTGCTAAGCAGTCTTGATGAGGAATCTTGTCACCCACCTTTTAAGTAATCTAAATAAATATAGGTAGTCCTTGACTTACGATCACAATGGAGCCAAATGTTTATGTTGCTAAGCGAGACAGTTATTAAGGGAGTTCTGCCCCGGTTTACGACCATTCTTGGCACAGTTGTTAAGTGAATGACTGCAATGGTTACATTAGTAATACTGTTGTTAAGTGAATCTGGTTTCCCCGTTGACTTTGCTTGTCAGAAGGTCGCAAAAAGTGATCATATGACCCTGGGACACTGCAACCGCCATAAATATGAGTCAGTCGCTAAGTATCTGAATTTTGATCATGTGACCAAGGAGATGCTGTGGCAGTTGTAAGTGTGAAAAATGTTCATAAGTCACTTTTTTCAGTGCCGTTGAAGCTTCAAATGGTCACTAAATGAACTGCTGTAAGTCAAGGACTACCTATAATGTTTATTGGAGTTGCCTTATCCGCACACCTCTTGATCCAGCTAAAGTACTTTAAAAGGTTACTAAACTTACCTTTTTAGAAGCTACTTACTGTTTGACAGGTTTGACGCTTTTATCCTGAATGCCATTTCTCACCAATTTACCCAGAACAGACTTCAGTTTAAATAGCCTGTGGTTTTCTGGATTGTTCATGGATCTTTTAAAAAATAACCTTCGTGTTATATTGTCCATTTTTCAGTCCTTTGGTGCAGAGGCTTGTATTAAGGTCATGTTACCAAGCAACGTAACAGCTTGGCCTTAAAAAGTCTGGTTGTTTTTTTTTGTGCCACCAGATATATCTATTTATGCTCTAACAAATAGCTTCCCTTTAAAAATTGTGCTTCAGATGGCCAGGCCCTGAAAATGTCTCTCCTGGATGCAAATTCCTAAGACTGGTCTTCTGAAATTGTGACTAGTTAACTCTCAGTGGATGATTTTTAATTTGTTTGTTTGTATCCTGCCTTTATTATTTTTACAAATAACCCAAGGCTGCAAATATATCTGACATACCTTCCTCCTCCTATTTTCCCCACAACAACAACCCTGTGAGTTGGGTTGGGCTGAGAAAGAAGGACTGGCCCAAAATCACCCAGCTGGCTTTCATGGCAAAAGGCAGGACTTGAACTCACAGTTTCCTGCTTTCTAGTCTGGTGCTTAGTGCCAGACCAAAGTGGCTTTAGGGATGCAGTGGCTCAGTGGCTAAGACACTGAGCCTGCCAATCAGAAAGATTGGCAGTTCGAATCCCTAGCACCGCGTAACGGAGTGAGCTCCCGTTACTTGTCCCAGCTTCTGCCAACCTAGCAGTTGGAAAGCATGTAAAAAAAATGCAAGTAGAAAAATAGGGACCCCTTTGGTGGGAAGGTAGCAGCGTTCCGTGCGCCTTTGGCATTTAGTCATGCCGGCCACATGACCACAGAGACTTCTTCGGACAGCGTTGGTTCTTCGGCTTTGTAACGGAGATGAGCACACTGCCCCCTAGAGCCGGAAACGACTAGCGTGTATGTGTGAGGGGAACCTCTACTTTATATTGGTGTTATAATATATAAATGTATAGAATCCATTTTCTCTCCAGCTAGCTTTGTGACATGCTTCAAAAATCAGAAACTCCTGTGGAAAAGCTTTCCTCCCAACGTCTGTATCATCCTGACCCAGTTGTGCTTTTGTAAAGCTGTAATAACTGAGTTTGCAGCAAGATTGGAATAAAATAAAATGATAGTAACTTTTTGGTCTTTGATTATTTATTTAGGGTTCCATTTTTCCTCTCTGATATTCTGTATAGAGGCACTTCTCGTTGTATTATGTTTATACTGTTCTTTTAACCTGAAAATATAAGCCATTCTTGACTGAGGTTGCATGCAAATTACCATCCAATATATTACAACTTACTAACTCTTTGTGGTTGTGCAGAGAATGGAGAGCTACAGGAACAGGCTAATATGTAAACAAAAAGCAGCTTTAATCTGATCTACCATAGCACTATTCTTAAGAGGTTGAACAATTTGTAAGCAATATCATAGATAGATAGATAGATAGATAGATAGATAGATAGACAGACAGACAGACAGACAGACAGACAGACAGACAGACAGACAAAGGGGTGATAAACAGACAGACAGACAGAATACTTTAAAAAGTGTTTTGTGTACAGAACAATAATATTTCTCTGGCTCAGGGGGCATTTTCCTCCTGATGAAATGTACTATATTAGTTTCACATACGGTACTATCATAACTTTGAGCACAATCCAAAGATGATTTTCTTGGAATAATTCCAGTTCGTTTCAACTGCGCATAACATTACCGTGAGTGTTCTTATTATCTGAAGCTTTGGGTGCTGTGTCTCTTAAGCTGCGGTTTCCAATGGGTGGGTATTTGACTGGGAACGTATGTGAAAAATTATATACACCCCAGAATACAGGCTGAACGTGAAATATCTTCCTTCCTACCTCTCTCACCCATGCTATTCCGAACTGCCATGTTTTTTTTTTTAATCCAAGGAATCAATGTCTTCCCCACCACCGAGCCCTAATCACAGTTTGAAACATCAGAAATAATGATTGCTTCTGATCAGAAGCTTGTGAATAATTCATTGAGTTTTGATTCCACCCCCCGACCCCCAATGCTGGCCACTGATACCTTACAGGCCAAATGGGTTTCTACAGGAAAATAATAAATAATGACCCTCCTTCTTCTGAAAATACAATGGCCCACATCCTCATTTCACCAACCTACACAGAAAGAAGAAAAAAACAAACATTTCACTTCTTTAGAAGCAACATTTCCTCTTTTTTTTTCCCCCCCCAATCCCCCCATTTTGCGGTGTTAATGATAGGCATACCATCAAAGAATTATTTGGGGGAATAGGTTTTTTTTTCCCCAATAAAGGAGAATATTTTGCAGCTCAGGGTTGAAATAAGGGGTCCTTGGGGTGTCTGAGCTCAATGGTTTTCCTGCAGACGTTTCATTACCCAAACTAGGTAACATCATCAGCGCTAATGCATCCCGACTCTCTTCTAGAACTGATGATGTTACCTAGTTAGGTAATGAAACGTCTGCAAGAAAACAACCAAGCTTAGAGAGCCCCAAGGACCCTTTATAGTTTTTGTCTCTTTTTTTTCTGTCTGGATAAAGATATCACAGTAGTCAAAGGGCTGGTTAATTCCTAGGAAACCTGGCACAGCATGGCATTGGGATAACATCAATTAACCAGCCCTTTTGTCCTCAGTGATCCTATCCTGTCCTGTTAGGTCATCTAGAGAAGGTCTGTTGTGAGATCTACCACTGTGCAAATTGAAAGGGTATGGAGAAGATGATGTGGCCTCTGGAGATATCCTCTCAGTATCCCTAAGATGGCAATTTCCATTTCCATTTTAGGAATACTGTGATATGGAGAGCTCAGGAGTATTATCACGCATTCTTTTTATGTCTACGCTGCACTGTTGCACACCAGCTGGAGATGGGATGGAGTTGTATAAAAAGTTTGCAACTAGATCTGTCTTTGGAGATTCTCAATCACCCAAGTCATGGTTGTCCCAAAAGGTGCTTTGGATTTTCTTGGTTTTTTTTTTTTCCTTGAGAACGTTTCATTTCTCATCCACTGAAGAAGCTTCTTGGATGAGAAGTGAAATGTCTTCAAGGAAAAACAAAGAAAGTCCAGCTGCCTCTTGAAAAAGCATCTTTGAGACAACCGTGATCTGGATCAGCAGTCGCCAGTCGTGGCCCACTGGTGGACTGCGAGAAAATTTTAGTGGCCGCAGAGAAATCTCACCCCCAGAGCACCCTCCCCCAAAGCAATTAATCCAGGCTGCACAGAAACACAAGGCTGTGCCACCCACATGGCCGGCAGGAACCCTCCCCGCCCACTCACTACTTACCCGACAAACTTGCCAGCTAAATTGCTGTTTTTCCTTTTTTTTTTCTTTTTCTGACCATCAGCTGTTCTGCTGTGCCGGGAGATTTAGATTAGCTAGGAAGCAGGAAATGGTTGGATTTTTTTGCTTTCCAGCTAGTCTTTAGATCATCTTTTAGGACTGAAGGTTCTATTATTCAGTGCAGATTCACGGCAAGCAAATTTTATGTGACAAACTCAAGTAGACGATGGCAGATAGATAGATCACTGAATGATTCTGTGAGCAACTCAATCTGTCTGCCTGCTTTGCCTGATTTTGGGTAAAAGTTGCTCTTTTTTTAATAAAAAATTCCATATTTATATAAATATTTATAATATTTACATACAAGCCCTGCCCAGCCAGTCACATGACCACCAAGCCACACCCACAAATTAGGCCACACCCACAGAACTGATTAGTGGTCCCTGGGATTTAAAATTATGAGTTTGGTGGTCCCTGAGGTCCAAAAGGTTGGCGACCCCTGATCTGGATGACTGAGAATCTCCATAGACATAGAACACCATCGGCATTGACAGAATCTCCATCAGTCAATTGCAAAAGACAACTTTACATG
The DNA here is from genome assembly GCF_049901735.1 of Notechis scutatus. Lineage (NCBI taxonomy): Eukaryota > Metazoa > Chordata > Lepidosauria > Squamata > Elapidae > Notechis > Notechis scutatus. Next base: position 10,091,525 of record NC_142009.1, on the reverse strand, counting down.
GAACAGCTTACATCCTACAATGGCAGCTTTAACACCATCAAACATCAACACTTGCCTATCCCAGGTTCTTGGGAAAGGACTCAGCAGGTGGATAAAAAATGAAAAACCAGTCTAAAGATCTGGCTGTTTGTGCAACAAACCATTTAATATATTTATATTATATAATTTATACTTCGTATTTCTTATCCATCCATCTCCCTCCAAGCAATGTTAATATTGTATAATATTGCATGGAGCAGTCAGTCAGTAATGATCATTAAACATAGCCAAAGATGATCATGTATCCCTATTTCATATCATTGTAACCTAAGATTTCATTCTCAAAATTAGAGAATGATAGAAATAGATTTTGGGATATTGCTTTTGGCAACATGTTTGCATCTCAAAATAGAGCAATCATGGAAGCAAATCCCGTTGAGTCTATTGAAACTTAATTCCTAGAAGGAGGTGAAATAATTTTAACTTTGCTTTATGCTATAGTTCACAATTTTTAAATGCATACAATCAACCTTCATTCTTAGTTTTGTCTACTCAAATCTCTCTGTACTAACACAAACTACTGTTATGTAGCTTGAACCCTCTAGTGTTGATGAATCTTTGAGTTGAACCCACATTTGACAATGTCTGGGGTTGAATGCCATCAGGATCAGACCTTAGTTAGTACTTGGATGGGAGAGGAAATTTAAGTATTGTAGACTAAATTGGATAGTTGTTAAAAAAACAAACCCCAAACAAGACAATGACATAGCATGTCAATATCGTTGCCAGGAAATCTCCATAGATGTGTCATGAAGTCACCCGGAGTTCAGCTTCACTTGATTTTTTTTTATTTAATGTAACCTGATTGTACTTAGATGCTTTGTTCTGTCCTCTTTGAATCCAAGCTTATATACTGTACCTTGACCTTGCTTACTAATATGCTTATAAAATGGACACAATTCAGATGCCGTTCTAAAAACTTCCGCTTCCCAAAATGGGGTCTCTTTGTCTCGGTGCAGCATGCTGACTGGGGAATTCTCATCTTAAATCATGCTGGCCTGGAATTTTGGGAGTTGAAGTCCACCCATCTAAAAGCATATTGTGGAATTCTGGGACTTGAAGTCCACCCATTTTAAAGCATGCTAGCTGTGGAATCCTGGGAATGGGAGTCCACCCATCTTAAAGCATGCTAGCTACGGAATTCTGGGAGTTGAAGTCCAACCCCTCATAAAGCATGCTGATTGGGTGATTCTGGGAGATTCAAGGCACGCTGGCCTGGAATTGAAGTCCACCCAACTTAAAAGTTGCCAAGTTTGAAAAACAGCGTTCTAATCCTAGCAAAAATCAACGATGTAACATCAACAATTCTTGTTCTTGCAGATTGGAATGGTGGCTTGGCGCATGACTCTCAGGACCCCTGAGTATCCAGATGGCCGAGACGTCGTCGTCATTAGCAATGACATCACGTATAAGATCGGATCCTTCGGTCCCCAAGAAGACTTGCTTTTTCTCAGAGCATCAGAGCTGGCTCGGGTAGAGGGTATCCCTCGGGTTTATGTCGCTGCCAACAGCGGGGCCAGGATTGGCTTGGCTGAAGAAATTCGTCACATGTTCCACGTTGCATGGGAAGATCCAGCCAACCCCTATAAGGTAAGGATCTTTGGAAGCATGGTATGCAGGGGTGGGCTGCTGGGGGCTCTCAAGGGTTCGGGAGAGCCCCTAGGTAAGATTATGTACAGTTTGGAGATTCCCCAAATCCTACTGCTGGCTGGCTCCGCCCACCCCACCCCAACCCCTCCCAGGTGTCCCCACACAGCCCGTTTTGGATGCCAGTAAGTGCAGGGCACACGCGAAGGCTCGGGGAAGGTGAAAATCGGGCCTCCTGGAAGTTTGGAAAGGCCAGAAATGTTTCTGGCTTCCAGAGAGCCTCCGGAGCCTGGGGAAGCCATTTCACCCCCCGCTGTGGTGCAGGAGGCCAACTAGGCCACGCCCACCATGATCACACTTACTCAGCAACCGGGAAGAGAACTCCTTGCTAAAAATTTTGAAGGCCACCCCTGATGGTATGACGTGGAGTTGGGATAAGTTTTCAGAGGGGAAATGTAATTTAAATTAAAATGTATCTCTCTCACTCTCTTGGGTGTGTGCATGCATGTAAATGCACAAAAGACAACTTGTTACTTTCAAGAACTGCAGCCAATGAATCCGCAAAACGTAGTCTCAGCAGAATTAGTACAGGTAGACCTTGACTTACAAACGTTCATTTACTGTAGGGTGTCAAACTCAGTTTCATTGAGGGCTCCATCAGGTGTCAAACTCAATTTCATTGAGGGCCGCTCGAGGAGCTGGTTAGGCATGGCAGACTGGATGGGTGTGGCCAACTTAGTGGGTGTGCCCAGCTTAACGCCGCTCCCCAAACTGCTGGCATGTTTCCTCTTCACACTGAGTAGGCCGGGCCGGAGCCACGCTAGCCTGATAATTCCCTCTTCTCATTGGGTAGACCAGGATGGCCACGTGGGAGGGATCCGACCACATCGCAGGCCGAATCCAGCCTGCAGGCCTTGGGTTTGACACCCCTGATTTAGTGACAGTTTGAAGGTTCAGTGGAACTGGAGAGAAAAAATGACTTGTGATCATTTTTCAGACATACAACCATTGCAGCACCCCCTTGATCACCTAATTAAAATTGGGGCACTTGGCAACTGGCCTGTATTTATGACAGTTGCAGTGTCCCTGGATCATGTGGTCACCTTTTGCGATCTTCTAACGAGGAAAATCAGTGGGGAAGCCAGATTCATTAACAACCCTGTTTCTAATTTAACCACTGCAATGATTCACTTAACTGTCAGGGCTCTGGCATCCACCCCCATTCAAATCATGAGTCTCTAGCCACGTCTCTCAGAGTTAAAAAAAAAAGATTTATTAGGAGTGAACATGCCAGCGTTACCTGGGTGCAGCCGACACTGAGACGCATCATTCATCTCACCCTTGACCCTGGTCTTCCCCCACCCCCTGGATGTATATTCTCCAGTGGGACACATCCATAGCCAAGAGTCATCAGTCATGTTCTCCAGTAATAATCTTGCGCGCCAGAAGCTTCGGCCACCTAGCAATTATCTATGAAGCATTTAAGGAATGCACTACTTCCCCCACTCCCTTTCTGCTGTCAACTCTAGTCTAAAAGACCAGAGAAATCTTTTTGAGTTGACAGTCACAATGAGAACTAGAAACCTGATTTGTTTTTAATGCACAACTGAAATCACTGTCATTCAGTTAATCTCGTGAATCTTAAAAGTCTCTTTAATGTCATTTGCAGCCACAAATCATGGATAGTTATTTTAACAAATGTGTGTGTGTGTGTGGGAGGGGGGGAGGATTGCCAGATGTTATTATTTGGATGTGCAGTACAGATTTGGGATAAGAATAGCAGAACTTCCCTTATGCTATTTTATTTCTTTTCTTCACCCCCTTCCCTTTTCCAGGGATTCAAGTATCTGTACCTAACTCCTCAAGATTATAAGAAAGTCAGTGCCTTGAATTCAGTACATTGTGAACATGTGGAAGACGAAGGAGAATCAAGGTACGTACGTTTATGGTCCTCGAGAGAAGAGCGAAAAGTCCCATAATCAGAGGCATTCAGTTCAAAAGTTGCAGCCTTGCTGTCCTCCTCCAATTCAGGACTCTCCAGCAGATGTCCATTTTGGTAGGAATGGCAAAATCCCAATCCCAAAGAGTAAGAGTGGCGGTGACTACAACACACACACAAACACACACACACACACACACATTGTAGAGCAGTGTTTTGCAAACTTGGCAACTTGAAGATATGTGGACTTAAGAGAGCAGTGGTGGCTAACCTTCTTCGGCTCCCTTGCCGATAATTGCACACGCGTGTGCTAGCACCCAGAAGGCAATGCACACTGCCCCACCCCCACCCCCTGCGCATGCACGCACAACTTCCCCCTCTTGCGCGGCATGTCTGTGCGTGCATGCGCGATCCCCTCACATGCAGTGCGTCTCCCGCGCACCCTCTCTCCACCCCCTGCACATGCATGCCAGGTAACCGACAATCAGCTGTTGGGTGGTAGCACATGTATGCGCAGTGGGGCTCTTCCCGGCGACCTCTCGCGTGCCGGGGGAAATGGCTCTGCGTGCCACCTTTGGCACGCATGGCATAGGTTCGCCAACGCGGCCCTAGAGACAAAGGTAGAGAAAGTTGATGAACATTAAATTTTAGAACGAACGTAACATTTTAGGCTGACCATATTTTTTTTTACTGTAATCTTCTAAGAAGAGAATATATTATCGGAAGAAAAATAACTGCAGTGGCAAAAGAATAAGTCAGTGATAAGTCAAATGTTTACCTACTTAAACAGGTAAACAGAATGAGCAAGCGAAAAATCAGCAGGAGCAACTTCCGACTTCCTGCAGGCTTCCCCATCGACTTTGCTTGTGGGAAGCTGTAGGAAACATCAGAACATCATGATCACATGACTATGGGCTGCCATGGCCACAGTTTTGTGAATAAAACTGGTGTGAATATCATGGAAATATCAATTCCACAAGTGTCCCAGAACTTTTTTTTTTATGCATTCTTAATGCGAGTGGTTCAAAAATTGTGCACTATTTGGGCTAACCTCAACATAAGACCCACAAACAGGGAGGGAGGGAGAAAGGAAAGAGAGAGAGGGAGAAGAGAGAGAGAGAGAGATTATGTTTTTGGATTGTGTTAAGTTTGTTTCGATTTGTTTTTGCGTTGGTCTTCGGCTATAATGAATGTTATTTATGTATTAAATATCAATAGCAATCCAACAAGGAGGATGTGAGTTGTGTAGGTGTAGATCCAGAGGATGCTACATAGTAATCCAGCTAGGAACTACTAGTATCTTCTTAGTGCCAAATATAAATTTGTGGGGTGGGTGCAGGGAGGGGTGTTTCCTCTATTGCTCCCTGATCTTTCCTTCCTCCCCGTGTCAGGTATAAAATTACAGATATTATTGGGAAAGAAGATGGCCTGGGGACCGAGAACCTGCGCGGATCTGGCATGATTGCTGGAGAATCCTCCCTTGCTTATGAAGAGATCATCACCATCAACCTGGTAAATCCACAATTGTGAGATGGGATGGTGAAGTTGGGAGGGGAGAAGACTGGGAAGATGAGGCATTCGTTGGCCTCCTAGATTCAAGCAGCTGTAACCAGCAGGGCTTCAAGTGTGTTGGCCCCACACCAGCCGATGTGCTTACTTGTGCAACTTTTGGTAGATCTCCAATGTGCCAGGTGAAAAACCGTGGAAGCCTTGGCAGAACCCTTCTTTCCATCTATGCCCTGGCTCAGTGGTGGGATTTGAATTTTTTTTTACTGCCAGTTCTGTGGGCCTGGCCTGGCCTGGAGGGCGTGGCAGGGGAAGGATACTGCAAAATCCCCATTCCCTCCCCACCCCACTGACCTGCTTTCCAGCTCCGTTCTCCTGTGCAGGGCAGCACAAGAAGACCCAGCCAATCAGCTGGGACTCGGGAGGCAGATGGGGGCGGGGCCAGTCAGAGCTGGGATTTGCCGGTTCTCCGAACTACTCAAAATTTCCGCTGCCGGTTCTCCAGAACTGGTCAGAACCGGCTGAATCCCACCTCTGCCCTGGCTGCTCATTGCCCCTTTCTCGTGTGGGTCTCGCTTAAGGAAGAGAGGGAACCATGGAAGAGGCTAAGAAGGTCTTGGCAGGATTTTTGCGATGTGGACTAGATGCGGTGACATCAGAGAGGGCTGTTTTGATTCAGTTTTGGGGAGATGGTGCAACGGGGGCTCCCTTTGCATGACACACCCAGCCAGATCATTGGAAGACCTTGAGTCTTGTTTAGGTTGGAATAAGTTTGGCATGGCTTGGTATTCAGAGTTTATTGACAAGTCCTTTATTGGGACAACTATTACCCCTCCCCATCCCGTTATGGGAAGTAAATTGGGGATTATTTATCATTAGTCTCCCTCCCTCCCTTCCTTCCTTCCTCTCCCTCTTTCTTTCTTTCTTTCTTTCTTTCTTTCTTTCTTTCTTTCTTTCTTTCTTTCTTTCTTTCTTTCTTTCTTTCTTTCTTTCTTTCTTTCCTTTCTGTCTCCCTCCTTCCTTCCTTTCCTTTCCTTCCCTCCCTCTTTCTTTTTTCTTTCTTTCTTTCTTTCTTTCTTTCTTCCTACCTCCCTCCTTCCTTTTCTTCCTTCCCCTCCCTCTTTCTTTCTGCTTGCCTTCCTTCTTTCTCCTTTCCTTTCCTTCCTTCCTTCTTTCTTTCTTTTTATCTTCCTCCCTCCCTCCCTTCTTCCTTTCCCTCCCTCCCTCCCCCTCTCTCTGTCTCTTCCTTTCTCCCTCCCTCTTTCTGCCTGCCTGCCTGCCTGCCTTCTTCCATCCTTTCCATCTGTCTGTCTGTCTGACTGTGTCTCCCTCCCTCCCTCCCTCTTTCTGCCTGCCTGCCTTCTTCCCACCTTTCCATCTATCTATCTATCTATCTATCTATCTATCTATCTATCTATCTATCTATCTATCTATCTATCTATCTATCTATCTCTATTCATCTATCTCCATCCATCCATCCATCCATCCAATCATCTATCTATCTATCTATCTATCTATCTATCTATCTATCTATCTATCTATCTATCTATCTATCTATCTATCTATCTATCTATCTATCTATCTATCTATCTATCTATCTATCTACCTATCTATCATCTCCCTCCCTCCCTCTTTCTTCCTGCCTGCCTGCATTCCTTCTTCCTGTTCCTCTCTCTCTCTCCTCCCCCATCAACTCAAGGTAGCAAACATCGTTCCTCCCTCCCCTCCTCTTCTTTTCCTGACAACAATGCTATGAGCTGTGTTGGGTTGTGAGGAAGTAATGGGCCCGAAATCACCCAGCCAGCTTTCATGCCTACGGGAGACCTAGAACTCACAGTCTCCCGGTTTCCAGTCCAGCACCTTCACCAGTACACCAGACCTGTTCCCATTATAAAGGGTTGTCTTTTTCCAGAATTTGAGACATTCACTTCGCTCTCCAGGCCAAATTAGGCATGTTATTCATGAAGCGAATGCATTGGCTGTAGAGGAGGCTTCTTTTAGTATCGGTGGGCATTCTGCTTCAACAATAAGCAGCCCATTGCTGTTCTGGTGCTTCCTTGCATTTATGTAATGGAGTGCGCCAAGAGTTCACCGTTTTTGCAGAATCGATCTGAACATACGTTTGGATGTATCTTGTTTTTAGGTGACCTGCCGTGCCATCGGAATTGGGGCTTACGTTGTCCGGCTGGGACAAAGGACAATCCAGGTGGAAAATTCACATATAATCTTGACCGGTGCTGGAGCGCTCAACAAAGTAAGCCTTTCTTTTTTTGTGGATCATGATTTTTAAAACTGGGGTCTCCAACCTTGGCAGCTTTAAGGCTTGTGGACTTCAACTCCCAGAATTCCCCAGCCAGCCCATTGCTTTGGACAACAACTCTCAAAGATGAATGAAGGCAAATGTTGCAGGATCCCATCTGGGTGGATCACTGGGATCTGAGGTTTTGTCTACGAGCTTTTGGACTCATGCTGGATCCCATCTTCCGGGAACTTCTCTTTCACCAGAATGGGTGCTTTGGGCTATTCTGTGTGCCATTCTGTGTCCTGGGGCTCTTCAGTTGTTGATTGGGGTGTTGATGGCCAGCTATTAAACAAAAATTAAAAAGCTGCAACACATCCAGGCACCCCATGCATAGAATAGCCCATCTTCACCCATTCTGTGTTGTGGCTCACCAGCAGCCTGTGCAGATGACAGCGGAATTGGACAGTGGGGAAGAACAGGGGACCAGTCCAGGAGTCTGGAGAGGACTCAGACGAGGGTCCCGCGTCCGATGCAGAAATTGGGGCCAGGACCATCTGGGAGTGGGGTGCTGACTCTGGAGCCTTCGGAGTCTGGCAGCAGCGAGGCAGAGGAACAAGGGGAGCCTGTTCCCTGTACGCGTGTGTGCAGAGCTGCCAGAAGGCAAGAGCAGCTGAAACAAAAGGGGCAACTTGGGAGTAAGGCTGGGAGGTGATTGCCCCTCCCATAAGGTATAAAGGACAGGCAAAGGTACAGAAATCTTTGCAGGAAGCAAAGTCCTTCGTTCTGTTCAGATTAATCCTTGAAGCTCTTTGTGGACTTTGTACTTCGGTTGGTTTTTTTTATAATTCATTTGGCACTCTCATTGCTGGCAGCACTTCACAGCAAAGAAAGGCGGGTGCTTATCTTGAGGGACTGTTTGGGACTCATTACTGGCTGGGAATGAAAATAATTCCCAGCGTTGAAATAAAACAAAGAGTTCTTTTAACTAAGCGTGTGCTTAATTATGGTCTGGGGAAAGAACATTCTGGAGAGAAAGAAATTCCCCGAGAATGGGCTTCAGCACGACTTCAAAACCTCGGAAGCCTAAACCACTGGCCTTGGAGAACAACCCATATTGGATCCTGCAACTCTCAAAGAGGCACTTTCAGCGGCCCCACGCGCATCCCAAGGCCTGTGGAAAAGGCACGAGACGTGAATCGAAAAGCTTTCTCTTGCCTTGTGTGTTGTTCCCCCCCCCCTCCCGGTCCTTCTGCGAGCCGAGTGGCCCATTGTGCGGTCCAAACCCCCGCTTCTGTTTTATTTAGATCAGTGCGCTCTTCTCGGCCAGCCTGCTGTTTCTCCTGCAGAATAATGACCCCCCTCTCTTCAGAGAAAAGCGAGGCTGGCTTGTTTGCAGCCTTTGTGCAATATACCTGAATGAATTGTCCCCCTGGGGTTGAAAATGCCCCAACCTCCTAGCCATCCCACTTTAGGTTTTAAACAGGGTTGGAAGCAGGAGTCAAAGGCTACGGCTCTTAAATCACCACACCACCCAGGCAGCAGCTGTTTGAAATTTATGCTCAAGAGCCCAGTTCTTGTGAACAGGAGAGAGAAACAATTTGCCCTTGAATTAGAGACGGAGGCAGAGTGGATTGTGTGAGGGTGGGGGGAGGAGGAGATGACAAGGGGAAGCAGGTGGCAGAGGGGGGGGGGAGGGAAGGGCAATTCCACTTTTATTTTTCTTTCTTTGGGTAGCAATCTGATTCCGGGGATTTGCAGCACAGCCACGACAAAGATTGGAAGGGAATGTTGTGACTATTGTGGTACCCTGAGCCAAAGGTTCAAGGAGATGGAGACCTTTCCTTTGATGCAAAGGGATCAGCGCCCGAGAGTTAAGCAATGCACTTAAAAAAAATAATAAAAAATGGAGACGCATCGGTTTGGCCCCTGGGCGGGGGGGTGGGGGAAGATCTGCTTGTGCGAGTTGTGCTTTTTAAGAATCGGTGTTCGGGCGATAGAATCTTTGCTGAAGAATTTGGGCAGCCCAAGGACCAAGTCAGTCCAAGATATCTTGATTTTGTGCCTTTGCTGGGAAGGGATAAGCTGTGATTCAGTGGGAATGCAGCACGCAGCTTTTATACCGGGGTTCTCCAAAAAGTGGCCAATGGTGAGTAATATAGGTAGTCCTTGACTTACAATCAATAGCAATAGCACTTAGACTTATACACCGTTTTATAGTGCTTTACAGTGCTCTAAGCCAGTGGTTGTGCCAACCAGTGGGCCGGGAACCACTAATGGACCACGAGAGAATTTTGGTGGTCCACAGAGAAATGGCACCCCCAAAGCACTCCCCAAAGCAGTTGTGTGCGGGAACACAAGGCTGCACCACCCACATGGCCCGCAGGAACACAAGGCTTGTGTCGCTTGCATTGCGAACAACACAAGGTAGTGAGGAGAGGGGGGGGAAAGGCGGAGCGGGGGAACTTGCCTCACTCGCCCCACGCGCCTGTCCTGGTCACCGGGCTGCTTCTTTCCGCTTCTTTCTTCTTCTGCTTTTGATTGCACGCAAGGAAAGCAGCAAAAGTCTTTCTTTCTCTCTCCCAAACTCTGCCAGAAATGAGTCTTTGGGACCCTGCAAGGCATCCTGCTCCAAGAGGCTACGCCCTTCTGGCGGAGTTTGGGGGGAGAGAAAGAAAGACTTTTGCTGCTTCTGCTGCTTTCCTTGCATGAAGCCAAAAGTCTCTCTCTCTCTCTCTCCTCCTGAGAATGGAGCTGGAATCGATATCCGGCGATCCCACATAAAGAATGATCGATCGGTAGGAAAATGGGGTGGAGAATTTTCCTGCAGACTTTTTTTCCTGCAGCCACCATCAGTTAAAATTCATATTAGTGGTCCGCGGGATTTAAAAGTATGAGTTTGGGGGTCCCTGGGGTCCAAAAAGGTTGGCGACCCCTGCTCTAAGCAGTTTTTACAGAGTCAGCATATGACCCCCATCAGTCTGGGTCCTCATTTTACCGACCTCAGAAGGATGGAAAGTTGAGTCAACCTTGAGCCTGGTGGGATTCAATCTGCCAAATTGCAGTCAGCCGGCAGCCAGCAGAAGTAGCCTGCAGTACTGCACTTTAATCACTGCACCACCACAGCTGATTTGTTTAACGACTGTTCAAAGTTACAGTGGCACTGAAACAAGTGACTTATGACCAGTCGTCACAGTTACGACCATCACAGCATCCCCATGGACAGAGCATCAAAATTCTAGCACTTGGCATGTATTTATGATGGTTGTAGCATCCCAGGGTCATGTGATCACTATTTCTGACCTTCCCTTCTGCTTTCCAACAAACAAAGCTAATAGGAGAAACTGTATTTGCTTAACAATCTCCTGATTCACTTAGCAACTGTAGTGATTTGCTTTAACAACTGAGGCAAAAAGAGCTTATAAAATCGGGTGTGACTCACCTCGAGCCCTGGTGGCATGGTGGTTAAAGTGCAGTATTGCAGGCAGACTCTGCCCACAGCCTGGAGTTCGATCCTGACAGGCTCAAGGCTGACTCGGTCATCCATCCTTCTGAGATCAGTAAAATGAGGACCCAGATTGTTATACAAGTATATAAATAATGTTTCTACATTGTAAATTGGCCAGAGAATGCTATAAAGCTCTACGGGGTGCTCTATAAGCCTAAATCATCATCATCATCATCTCCTTTTAATGACCCATAATCCCTTGCGGTGTGGAGTCTGGGCAACTGAATGGAGCTGAGTGTTTACTGGACGGATGCCCTTCCTGTCATCAATGCAGAGTTATATTCAGCAGATATATTCTCAACGTGCCCTGAGAGGGAAATATCTGCCTCTTCCTAGGATCGAACTCACAGCTTCCTGATTGTGAGGCAAGAGCTCCACCTCTAGTTCGTGGCGCCACTGTATATAAGCCTAAATGCTATTGCTATTTCTAACTGCTATGCCTAGTAATGAAAATTCAGGTCTAAATGGGGTCGCAAGTTGAGAACTCTCTGTATTGTCAGCCATAGTGCTGGGCTGAATGGACCAGGGCTACATGGCATGAGAAATGTGACTCTGTGGATGGCATGCTGGCTATGGCAGGATCATAGAGTTCCAGCTATGGCAGGTACTACCATAGAGTGGATGTTTGGTAGGCCAGATATAGCCTCCACATTCAAGGCTTTTAGGTTGAAGCTCTAAAGCAGGGCTCTCCAAATTGGCAATTTTAAGACTTGTGGACTTCAACTCCCAGAATTCCTCAGTCATCCATTCCAAAATCTTTCTCACAGTTGTTAAGTGAATCACTGCACTTATTAAATTACTAAAATGGTTGTTAAGTGAATCTGGGCTTCCCCATTGACTTTGCTTGTCAGAAAGTCGCAAAAGGGGATGGCGTGACCCCAGGACACTGCAACCGTCATAAATAGGAACCAGTTGCCAAGTGCCTTGATTTGGATCACATGTCTACAGGGATGGTCATAAATGTGAAGAAAGGTCATAAATTGCATTTTTTTCGGTGCTGTCAGTTCGAACGGTCACTAAACGAACTGTTGTAAGTCAAGGAGTACCTGTACCCTTCAACCCACGCTATGGTTTTTTTTGGTTGACGGTGTTATCAAATACGGCCATCGTTATTTCCTCTCACTTAACAACTGTCTCAACTGGCAATTGTTCTGACCCAGGCTTCGTCAATTGTAATTAATCACAAACTTGTTTTAAAAGTAAAACCTATTTTATTGGAAGGCTGGAAATTGTTTTCATTCCCAGCCAGAACTAATCTTAAATAGTCCCCCAAGATAAGCACACACCTTTCAGTTCTGTGGAATGCTGCCAAAAACAGAACTATACAATTAACTATAAAAGAAACCAATCGAAGTACAAGAACAAAAACCAACCAAAGTACACAGAGCTTCAAGGATGATGATCGAACTACTTTGCTTCCTGAAAAGAGCACATCACCGAGGGCTGACTTTTATCCCTTATGGGAGGGGCAATCACCTCCCAGCCTTACTCCTGAGTCGCCTCTTCTGCTTCAGCTGCTCTTGCCTTCTAGCAGCTCTGCGCACACGCACGCTGGGAACAGGCTCCCCTGGGTCCTCTGCTTCACTGCTGCCAGACTCCGAAGGCTCCGGAGTCAGTACCCCACTCCCAGATGCTCCTGGCCCCATCCCTGCATCAGACACAAGACCCTCATCCAAGTCCTCTCCAGTCTCCCTGTCTGGTCCCCTTTCTTCTCCACTGTCTGATTCCGCTGCCGGCTGCACCGGCTGCCGGCGAACCACAACAGCAACAGAAATATTGGGCTCAATGGTGGTCGTAAGTCGAGGATGACCTGTATGAGATTAGAAGGAAGACCAGAAAAATTACAAATAGAAGAATTTAATAGGCTTGATTTGGATCACCGGCAATCTGCTAGGGAACAGAAGCAACCAATGATCCGCATTATTTGCTTCTCAACCTGATATCAAAGCTGCAGAGTCATTATAGTCCATTCCTGGTGAGATTTAAATAATGACCAGAAGGCTCTAATTGGAGTGATCACATGCTCCATAATTCACCCTCGGTATCGCATCCACCCATACGGCTGTGAACTCAAGTTACGGATGGATGGCTTTATTTATTTATCGACTCTTTACCCCTGTCAAATATTTATTTCCTTTCAACCTCTTACCCAAGTGGAAAACACAAGGAAAATAATATATTCACAACAATAACCCCCCCCCCCAAACACCCCATACCACATCAAACAAAACAAAGTACAACTTCATTTAAAGAATAAGCCTGAACTGTTAATTTGGCAAAAGGAGAAGAGAATGGCAGAGGATGAGATGGTTAGATGGTGTCATCGACACAATGAACATTTGGGGAAACTCCGGGAGACAAGGGAGGCCAAGGGGGGAGGGCTGGTGTGCTGTGGTTCTTGGGGTCATGAAGAGTCGGACATGACTTAGCAACTGAACAATAACCACAAACTGTTAATTCAGTAATGGCTGTCATGCTCTGAAGACAAAGTGAAAGATATACAGATGTCAAGACTTCAAAAGAAAAACAAAGAAAGTCCAGTTGCCTCCTGAAAAAGCACCTTTGGGACAACCATGACCTGGATGACAGACTTTTAGCTATACAATTTGGGATGAGCACCCTTTGTATACTGTGGGAGTAGAAATGGAGGAGGAATTACAGGCTACAGGAACCAAGAGCACTACTCAGGTGACCCTGAGGACACAGATAAACCTCCAAGGGCTTCAACAATCCTAAAAGGATGCAAATGACCAGCTGTCTGCAAGGAGTATAAATCCTTCCATTCCCCACCATCCAGTCAGAGCTGAAGAAGCTTCTTGGATGAGAAGCTAAACATCTTCAAAGAAAAAACAGAAAGTTCAGTTGCCTTCTGAAAAAAGCACCTTTGGGAAATCATGACCTGGATGACTGAGAATCTCTACAGATTTTTAGTGCAGATGACAGTGGAACGACTTGCCTACAGACATTGTGGATGCTCCAATACTGGAAGTTTTTAAGAAGAGATTGGACAACCGTTTGACTGAAATGGTATAGGGCAGGGGTCTCCAACCTTGGTCACTTTAAGACTTGTGGACTTCAACTTCCAGAATTCCCCAGCCAGCACTGGCTGGAGAATTCTGGGAGTTGAAGTCCACAAGTCTTAAAGTGACCAAGGTTGGGGACCCCTGGAAGAGGGTGTCCTGCCTGAGCAGGGAGTTGGACTAGAACAGGGGTCCCCAACCCCTTGGTTGCGGCCCACGACTGGGCTTTGGCTTACTTGGAATTGGGCCCCTTTGAGTGGCTGGCTGGAATGAGCGTGGGCAGGTGTGCGCAGCTCAACTTGAGTTAGCAGCAGAGCAGCAGGCACTTGAGTCTGAACACGGTCTAGGGCAGGAATCCCCAACTCCCAGTCCCGACACTAGGCTGCGGCATGCCAGCAACCGAGCCACACAAATAAGTGAAGTCCCATCCATGGGATGTAGGCAGCATACAAAACCGCACGCCCTCCAGTGCCCCTGAAAAATCTTTTCCCATGGAACCGGTCCCTGGTGCCCAAAAGATTGGGAGCCACTGGTCTAGGGCAGAGGTCAGCAACCCGCAGCTCTGGAGCCGCATATGGCTCTTTCATCCCTCTGCTGTGGCTTCCTGTCGCCAATCAGCGCCACAGTTTTGAGAAGAGCTTCCAGTTGGCGGGGGGATGGGAAGCATAGCGTACCAGGAGGAGATTCTATGGTAAGGGGCAAGTTTTCCAGTCGTCTCCACAATTGATAGAGCTTTCGGTTAGGACAGGTAGAGGAAAAGGAGGAGACTCTTGTTCTGACCAAGGCTTCCTGAGACTATAATTAAGCACACACTTAATTAAAGTTAAAACAACTCTTGTTTTATTTCAACGCTGGGAATTATATTCATTCCCAGCCAATAATGAGTCCCAAGCAGTCCCTCGAGATAAGCACCCACCTTTCTCTCCTTTGAATTACTGCCAACAACTAAAGTGCCAAAGTAACTATAAAAAACCAACCGAAGTACAAAGTCCACACAGAGCTTCAAGGTTTAATCCGAACAGAGCAAACGACTTTGCTTCCTTCAAAGGTTTCATCACCTTTGCCTGTCCTTTATACTTTATGGAAGGGGCAAACACCTTCAAGCCTTACTCCCAAGTCACCCCTTTTGTCTCAGCTGCTCTTGCTTTCTGGCAGCTCTGCGCACACGCGCACTGGGAACACGCTCCCCTTATTCCTCTACCTCGCTGCTGCCAGACTCTGGAGGCTCCAGAGTCAGCACACAACTCCCAAATGGTCTTGGCCCCATCTCTGCATCAGATGCAGGACCCCCGTCCGAGTCCACCCCAGACCCCTGGACTGGTCCCTGTTCTCCCCCACTGCCTTAAAAAGGACCCCATCCACCAGCTTTGGCCAGAAACTGGAAAGAAGGGAAGAGAAGATGGCTAGGGGAGGAGGGGGAACGGAAAGGGGACATTGTGTCCACAGCTTCCTTCTGATTGGAGTGCAGAAACCTGTGTGAAGTTGTCCACCTGCACCTTGGCCGAAGGAATATGGTGGCAACCTGGAAACTGCCAAGAGAGAACGACTTTCTGGCAGGAGTATGTGGTACACATCTCTCTGTGGTTGTGCAGAGATATTTCTGCCTGCCCTTTGTCTTCAGTATTTGCAAAGCGTGTAGGGAAGCTTGGTGTGTCCTCCCCCCCGCTTTCATCCTCCTGCTTCTCTGTATACAATTATTTGTGTGTATGTGCGTGCACATGCTGCATCCCACTCATTGACCCTCCTCCCTCTTCACCATCCTCGCTCCCCCCTCCCCCCCGAAAATTGAAATAATGATAATGCCATGTCTCCCCACTGCATCAAAGTACCAGCCCATCAAAAACCAGGAGGCATGAAATGCAAATGGTACGGTGATGGCAAATGGATGGTGCATGATCCCCCTGACGCCAAATGAATTTTAAAAGATGACAATGTATACATGGGGGCGGTGGAGATAGAGGAGGAGGAGGAGGAGGAAGGAGAGAGGCTTTGAAATAAACAGGTTATGCCAGCAATAGTTTTCTTGTGTCTCTCTCTCTCTGATTCTCTCTGTGTATCTTTCTCTCTCTCATTCTGTCTGTCTCCATCTCTCTCTGTCTCTTTCTTTCTTTCTGTCTGTCTCTTTTGTTCTCTCTCTCTTTCTCTCTGTCTCTCTCTCTCCCCCCTCTCTCTGTCCCTCACTCTTTTTCTGTGTGTGTGTCTCTCTCTCTCTTTCTGTCTCTCTTTCTGTCCCTCTGTCTCTATCACTCTCTCTGTCTCTCTCTCTGTCTCTCTCTCTGTCTCTCTCTCTGTCTCTCTCTCTGTCTCTTTCTCTCTGTCTCTCTGTCTCTCTGTGTCTCCATCTCTCTCTTTTTCTTTCTCTCTCTCTTTCTGTCTCTCTTTCTCTCTCTCTCTGTGCCTCCTCTCTTTCTCTTGGTGTGTCTATCACTTTCTCTCTTTCTGTCTCTCTTTCTCTTTCTCTCTCTGTTTCCCTCCCTCCCCTCTCTCTGTTTCTCTATCTCTCTCTGTCTCTCTCTCTCTCTCTCTTCCCGAGTGTATTTTTTTCTTGCTGCTCACTCCTGACAATATTTTTCACACTTCACCGAGCATCCATTCTGCCTCTTTCCACCCTCCCCCCTTTTTCCCTCCCTCTCCTTCTCTCTCTCTCTCTCTCTCTCTCTTGTGTGTCTCTCTCTTTCTCTCTCTTGCCTACCTCTCGCTCATGTTTCGGGTCGCGTCACTGCAGCTCCAGTGGATATAATAAGATAGAAAGTATGAGGCTGTTATTTGCATAGAAATAGCATGGAGCCCCCAGGCAGAATTTGCAGGGCGGGAGAAGAGAAGGACACCGGGATCATTTGTCTAAAATTTTAATCTAAACTTCTGCTGAGCCTTTTTGTATTTTTTTCCCCTCCCTCCCCAAATCAACTTTCTATCCAAACACAGGCTGCAAACTCCCACGCTAGACACACACACACACACAAGCTGTTTGTTTTAACACAGTGTGGCTTGGGATAAGATCAACGGCTTTGTGCCATAGGTATTGTCAGAATTCAGTAACATGTAGATTATAGTTTGCCTTCTTTTCGTTCCAAATGAGTTATGAAGCTGTGGCTTTCCGTATATATACCTGGAAGTGTCTTGACATGCCTAGGTTTTATTATCTTTTTTTCTTCCTCTGTCACAAACATTAGTTTGATGTACACATTAACCTGACTTCATATTTCGAGCGCTTCTACGCCACGCTTGGCAGTTTAAACATAACAAGGTGTAGATTAAAAGACATGTTCTGAGAGAGAATGTATTCGGAAATGTATATTTAAATGACAAACGTCATGCGGATGTTTTTAAAATAAGACTAATTGATGTTATTATGGCCCTTTCAGGCAGTCTTGACTTAGAACAGAATAGAATAACAGAGTTGGAAGGGACCTTGGAGGTCTTCTAGTCCAACCTCCTGCCTAGGCAGGAAACCCTACACCACTTCAGACAAAATGGTTATCCAACATCTTTTTAAAAACTTCCAGTGCTGGAGCATTCCACAACTTCTGGAGGCAAGTTGTTCGACTGATTAATTGTTCTCACTGTCAGGAAATTCCTCCTTAGTTCTAAGTTGCTTTTCTCCTTGGTTCGTTTCCACCCGTTGGTTCTTGTCCTGCCCTCAGGTGCTTTGGAGAATAGCTTGACTCCCTCTTCTGTCACTTGAAACAAATATCATAGGGTTAGAATTGACCTTTGAGGTCTTCTAGTCCAACCTTCTGCCCAGGGCAAAAACCTTCCTACTATCCCAGGGTCTTCCTACTATCCTCTCTAGCCTTTGTTTGAAATCCTCGGAGCACGACTTCAAGAGGCTGGCTTCTTCACTGCTTCATAGCTCCCATAGTCAGGAAATTCCTCCTTATTTCAGATATGCATCTCCTTTTGTAAAACTTGCCCCTGTTGTACCAATAGAAGAAATTATTTGTAGCTCAGAGTTGAACTGAGGGGTCCTTGGTGCTCTCTGAGCTTGGTTGTTTTTCTTGCTGACATTTCATTACCTGGCTAAGTAACGTCATCAGTGTAAAGGAATGTGGGGTTTGCTTCCCTGTTTCTGTAAAGTAACTTGCCCTGCCAGTTTGGTGGGGATTAGTTTTCTCCTTGGTAGTTCCTTGATTAGGATGTTATTTTCTGCTTGATGGTTTGTCCGGTGTTAATCCCTGCTTATTTGATCATATGCTGCTCTTTCTTAGCTGTTTTATTGTCCCCCTTGAATGGCATGTAAATATGGGTTGTCTCTGTGTGTCTGTTGATGGCTGAATAGGGAGAAAACCCCAAATTCACTATCACTGATTATGTTACCTAGTCCAGGGGTCGCCAACCTTTTGGACCTCAGGGACCACCAAATTCATAATTTTAAATCCCGGGGACCACTAACCAGTTCTGTGGATATGGCCTATTTTGTGGATGTGGCCTGGTGGTCATGTGACTGGCTGGGCATGGCTTGTATGTAAATATTATAAATATTTGAATTTTTTATTAAAAAAAGAACAACTTTTACCCAAAATCAGGCAAAGCAGGCAGGCAGATTGAGTTACTCACAGAATCACAGATTCATTCAGAAATCTATCTGCCATTGGCTAGCTCAGTCTGTCACATAAAATTTGCTTGCAAGCAAACTCATAAAATTTGCTAGCAAGCAAACTCACAAAATTAACTCACAACACACCATGTATGTAAATATTGAATTTTTTATTTAAAAAAGAGCAACTTTTACCCAAAATCAGGCAAAGCAGGCAGGCAGATTGAGTTGCTCACAGAATCATTCAGTGATCTATCTATCTGCCATCGGCTCGCTCAGTCTCTCAAATTTGCTTGCCATGAGTCTGCACTGAATAATAGAACCTTCCGTCCTAAGGGAGGTTTGGCTGTGCTTAAAAGCAGAGCCGAAGATCTAAAGACTAGCTGGAAAGCAAGAAATGCAACCATTTCCTGCTTCCTAGCTAATCTAAATCTCCAGGCACAGCAGAACAGCTGATGGTCGAAAAAGGAAAAATAGCAATTTAGCAGGCAAGTTTGTTGGGTAAGGAGTGAGTGGGCAGGGAGGTTCCCGTGGGCCATTTGGGTGGCGCAGCCTTATGTTTCTGCGCAGCCTGGATTAATTGCTTTGTGGGGGTGCTCTGGGGGTGAGATTTTTCTGTGGCCCATCAAAATTTTCTCACGGTCTACCAGTAGGCCACGGCCCAACAGTTGGCGACCACTGACCTAGTCGGATAACAAAACATCTGCAAGAAAACAACTAAGCTCAGAGGCCACTAAAGACTCCAGAGTTTGTTGGTGCTGGTCTTGCTCTTAGGCACTACAGTGAATAAATCCCTACCTTCTTCTCTGCTATGGCCCTTTAAATATCTTCTTTTAGTTTTCTCTATTTAGACTACCATAGTGCCTATGAGCAAGACCAGATGAAACTTAGAGTCCCTCTGAACTTAGTTGTTTTCTTGTCTCATTACCCGACCAAGTAACATAATCAGTGCTAGTGAATGTGGTATTTGCTCCCTGTTTTGCCATCAGTGGACACACAGAGACAAGCCACATTTACACACCATTCAAAAGGGACAATAAAAAAAGCTAAGAAGGAAACATTCCCTCCAGCAGCATACGCTCAGATAAGCAAGGATTAACACCAGGTAAACAACCAAGGAGAAGACAATACCCTAATCAAGGAAATACCAAGGAGAATATCACATCCCCGCCAACATCGGCAGGGCAAACGGCTGTATATAAACAGAGACCAAACCCCACACTCCCTTGCACTGATGATGTTACCTAGTAGGATAATGCGCTTTGTAGGACTTAGCCTCCAAGCCCCTCACCATCTTGGTGGTTCTCCTATGTATTCTGCCTAATTCAACAGCACCCTTTTTTGACAGTAGGGGCCAAAGGAGTAGTGGTAGTCCTCGGCTTACAACAGTTCGTTTAGTGACTTATGGCTGTTCAAAGTTACAATGGCACTGAAAAAAGTGACTTATGACCGTTTTTCCCCACTTACGACCATTGCAGCATCCCCATGCTCATGTGATCAAAATTCGGATGGTTGGCAACTGGTTCATGTTTATAATGGTTGCAGTGTCCCGGGGTCACGTTTTGCAACCTTCTCACAAGCAAAGTGTCAGCTTTGGAAGCCATATTAGCACCAGACGCTTCCACACTGCCACATTCTTGAGCCTGGGAAAATGTGAGGGGGGAATTTCTTGGAATGTATGTGATTAGATATAATAGCATTCTTCTTCTAAGTCAAGGTCATGTGGTTTCTGCACCTGGGTGAGGGGATGTCTCAAATTGGGACGGATGGTGATTGGGGCCTGGGATGCCATGAGAGGTGTAGGGGGTGGATTTGTAGTTTCTTACTTATTGCAAGGAAACCCAGAACTTTCAGATTCGGGATTTCCCAGATGTGCCAGTTTACCACTCTAATAACAAGAACCTTGGAGAGGATGTCTGTCTCGGAGTTATTTGTTGGAGTGGAGGTTTTCTGGAATGCTGACATAAAGTCAATGGGGAAAGACAGATTCACTTAACAGCCGTGTTACTAACTTAACAAATGCAATGATTCACTTAAGAACCATGGCAAGAAACGTCGTAACAATGAGGCAAACTCACTTAACAAATGTTTCACTTAGCCGCATAAATTTTGAGCACAATTGTGGTCGTACCTCGAGGACGACCTGTATGCCAGTGCAGCCTCACCAGTGCAACATAGAACAGATCACTTCCCATGACCTCGACATCGTACCTCGGTTGATCCAGCCCAAGAATCAATTGTCTCTTGGCAGCTGAAGCAAATGGCTGGCTCGTTTGTGTGGAAGTCTGTCAGAATCCCCCAAATGCATCTTCCATGTGCAAGTAATGGGCCTTGTACATTTGCTTCACACACACACCCCCCCCCCCGCAATCTAAGTGCAGAACTCTACAAATGGATGTTCAGGCCTTTTGAACCTTGAACCAGTCCTCTGAGGTGTTAGTAATCCTCCTAGCTTTGTGTTTAATAGTGTTTAAAATAAAGAAGTGACACAGAACACTTGCGTCGGTAAAACCCTGTTTCCTTCCCAGACGCAGGAAGGTATCGCTGATGAAAAGTAGACGGATTTGTGGAAGTGTGTGCGCACAAACATGTTTGTAATGCATTTCTCACAGATCGCGAGTGCCCCTGTCTTCACTTGGTGTTGGTCACCCACAAGCAAACATGGCTTGCAAAATAGAATGTGGAATTGGCTGGATTAATCATGTTATAGAATAGAATGGTGTGGAGTGGAGTGGAACGGAACGGAACGGAACAGAACAGAACAGAACAGAATAGAATAGAACAGAATTCTTTATTGGCCAAGTGTGATTGGACACACAAGGAATTTGTCTTTGGTGCATATGCTCTCAGTGTACATAAAGAAGAAAATAAAATACATTCATCTATTCATAAGACACAACACTTAGTGATAGTGATAGGTTACTAAATAAGCAATCAAATCATACTAGGAAACAAATAAAATGTCAACTAAAAATACTCCTTTGGTCTTTTTAGTTGCCAGCAGAAAGGGAGTGGGGGAAAGCAGCGCATTCCTTAAATGCTTCAGATAATCGCCTTGGCAGCCCAAAGCTGTCACTGCACAAGAATATTACTGGAGAGCATGATTGATGACTCTTGGCTATGGATGTGTCCCATTGGATAATATTTGTCCAGGGGGTGGGAGGAAGACCAGGGTCAAGGGGGAAATGAATGATGTATTTTAGTGGCAGCTGCACCCAGCTAACACCAACATGGCCACTCCTAATAAATCATCTTTTTTTACTCTGAGAGATGCAGCTAGAGACTTACAATTTGAATGGGGGTAGATTTGTTGGAGCCCTGACATAAAACAACATAAATTGTAAAGATACAAGCAACACAGTTATAGTCATAAGTGGAAGAGATAGGTACTAGGAAGAATGAGAGGAATAATAGTAATACAGTTGTAGTAAATAAGTTGACAGTGTTGTGGGAATTAGTTGTTTAGCAGAGTGTCATGTTATGTCATGTTATGTTAACATAGATAGTCCTCGACTTAATGACCACAATTGAGCTCAACATTTCTGTGGCTAACCAAGACAGTAGTCAAGTAGGCTTGGCTCCGTTTTGCAAGCTTTCTTGCTTTCTTGTGGTTAAGTGAATAGCTGCAAGTTGTTAAATTACTAACCTGGTTGGTAAGTGAATCTGGCTTCCTCGTTGACTTTTGCTTCTCGGAAGCTTGCCAAAGGGCATCCCGTGACCCCCCACAAAGTGACTCCTATTTATGACAGTGCGACCGTCATAAATAAAAGTCAGTTTGCCAAGCATCCGAATTTTGATCACATGACCACACGAAGTGTGAAAAACGATCATAAGTCACGTCTATAAAAAAAGATGTCGGACTATGGAAAGAGTGCAGAGGAGATCAACAAAGATGATTCGGGGACTGGAGGCTAAAACATATAAAGAACGGTTGTTGGAATTGGGTACGTCTAGTTTGATGAAAAGAAGGACTAGGGGAGACAGGATAGCAGTCTTCCAATATCTCAGGGGATGCCCCAAAGAAGAGGGAGTCATTCTCCAAAGCACCGGAAGGCAGGGCAAGAAGCAATGGGTGGAAACTAATCGAGGAGAGAAGCAACTTAGAACTAAAGAGAAATTGCCTGACAGAATAATTAATCAATGGAACAACTTGCCCCCAGAAGTTGTAAATTCTGCAACACTGGGAATTTTTAAGAGTAGATTGGATAACCATTTCTCTGAAGTGGTGTAGGGTTTCCTGCCTAGGCAGGGGGTTGAACTAGAAGACCTTTCAAGGTCCCTTCCAACTCTGTTATTCTACTCTATTCTATTTTGGTGTTGTTGTAACTTTGAATGGTCACTCAGCGAACCATCGTTAAGTCGGGGACTCCCTGTATATGGTTCCCTTTTTCTCTTCCTCACATTAAAACAGTGCCTAAATTTGGAATGTCCCTGGAGGCTTCTTTGAACCATCAGCCAAAGGGTTTCCTTTCTGCTCTTGAACCCAATGGTTCCACTCAGTCCTGAGATCAGGAGGCCCCCCCCGCAGATCATTCCTCTCGTCATGACAAATGAGATCAAAGTCATAAGGCGAGAATTGAATCTGCCAGGGCCGTCCTCGCCATGCAAAACGGCATTATTATAATTATTAATGCATGGTATGAATCTTTCTGGAGTGGCTCAGCACGACAATTAGGGGGGATAGGAATAGATGCAACACCTGAAGAATGCTAATTGGAAAGGAAGGAGGGATGGGAAGAAAAAAAAACAGTGCTTGGCTGGAATGGGTGGGGTTTTTCCCTCAGCTTTTCCATGAAGCTTGTCAAGGTTATTTTGTTCTCCAGCTTCTAGAAGGAGGGACAGAAGGGCTGGTTGTGTTGTTTGACAATGACAGCGGCAGTAATCTTCAGACAGTCGGGATACAAGTACAACAGTTAATTTAGTGACTGTTCAACATTACAATGCCGGTGAAAAAAGTGACTTATGACCTTTTTTCACACCATTGTCTCATCCCATGGTCACATGATTTACATTCAGATGTTTGACAACTGATTCATGGTTGCGAGGCAAGGCATGTGTTGGTATGTGGATGGCCTGATGGCAGGAACCCTGAGGTAAGCCGGTGCGGGGTGCATGGGAAAGCCGAGTGATGCACCAGTGCTGTGGCCACGAAGAGAAGGGGTGTCTCTTCATGGCCACAGCACTGGTGCGTCACTCGGCCTCCTGCTCTGTTGCGGCCACAAGCAAGCAGAAGAAATGGGCCGGCAGCCACGTGGGGTCCTGCTGGACGGGGCTGCTGGAGCTGCCGCCACAAGGTGAGGCAGGTATCGGGGCATGGATGGCCTGGCTGTGAGGGCCCTGAGGTAAGCTGGTGCAGGACATGTGGGGCAGCTCCACCCCTCCATCTCATGGCAACGGCGCTGGAGCACCGCACGGCCTCCTGCCCCATTGCGAGCAAGCAGAAGGGGACCTCCTGTACATGGTGGGGGGAGGGAAATAAGACATCCCCGAAAATAAGCCCTAGTGCTTATTTTTATGTCCAAAAGAAAATAAGACCTGGTCTTATTTTTGGGGAAACACGGTATTTATGATGGTTACAGTCATGTGATGGGCTGCTTGGCAACCCACTTGTCAACTAAAAAAATACTCCTTTGGTCTTTTTAGTTGCCAGCAGAAAGGGAGTGGGGAAAATAGTGCATTCCTTAAATGCTTCAGATAATTGCTAGGGAGCTGAAGCTGTTGGCATGCAAGATTATTACTGGAGAGTATGATTGATGACTCTTGGCTATGGATGCGTCCCATTGGAGAATATACATCCAGAGGGTTGGGGGAAGACCAGGGTCAAGGGGAAAATGAATGATGTGTCTTAGAGTCGGCTGCACCTAGGTAATGCCGACATGGTCACTCCTAAAAAATCTTTTTTTTTTTTTTTTTACTCTGAGAGATGTGGCTAGAGACTTATGATTTGAATGGGGGTGTATTGTCTTCTGGCAGAAGGTACAGAACAATTAAAACTCAGACCACAGGTTTTCTGAACAATTTTTATCCCAGAGCTATAATTGCACTTAACAATGAACTTAAGGACCACCATCAGTGAGCTGTTGGACAGTATTACTTGGTCTGTTGTGTGGATGCTTGTGTGTTTTTAGGAAGCGGGGAATTTTGGCGGGTGGTGAGGTGTTTGGGGATTGTCATGTGTGTGTGCATGTTGAGTCTGGTCTCTGGGTGTTATGTGAATTTCGTTGTATGTATACTGTGTATATACATACAATGACAATAAAGAATTCAAATTCAAATTGTCGGAGCCTTGACATATGATCCCCTTTTACAACCCTCAGACAAGCAAAGTCAATGGAGAAACCATATTCTCTTAGCAACCATGTGACTAACTTAAACAAGTGGCTATCTATGTAGGCCAAACCATTTTAATGTGTACTTCTGGAAGGCCTGCCTCCAGTTACGTGAATGAGCTGGGCCCATTTGTGCCAAAGGGAATAAATTGCAGCAGAAATATTGGCAGAGGCCTTTTTGCTGTTGTCTGGTGAAAATATATGTGCCCTATCTTAACTCTGTTGTTGTTGTTTTTTTAAAGAAAGAAAGCAATTTTGGCTGAGTCAGAGAGGCAGTTGATCAGCCAAGGATGGGACAGGCATTATTTGTTCTACCAACATTGTGGAATTTAAGCCACTCTGTTTCAGCATTAAAACACAGTCTTGATCCCTGAATTTATTTTTTTATTTTTTTACTATCCTTTGAATGTTCCTCATAAGATAAGATAAGATAACTTTTATTGTCATTTTTGGTGAGCACGCATTAAAAATGAGATTCTCTTGCCTACCCTCAAAAGAAAGTGTGTATCTACCCAAACACATATATAACACACACATACACATGCTATATACATACATAAGTATATATCTGCACGCACACACACACACACACACACACACACACACACAAGTATTAATCCCTGTCCATTTTGAATACATAGAGGAAAGAGGAAACTTAAGAGTTCACAAGGTTGATGCTATACAGAACAAAACTGTGACTGAATCTGGACGTTAGGCCTCAGATACCCCGAAGCCCCCTCCCAGAAGGTAGCAAAGAAAACAGGTTGTGAAGAGGAGGTGTAGCGTCCCAGACAATCCTGTGGACCCTGATCGATCATATGTGCCCTGTCCTGGACAGAAGAAGTGAACTGCCAATCATCTTTTCTGCCATCCTCATCACTCTCTGCCCTGCCTTCCTGTCTGAAGCAGGAATGCTCCCAAACCAAACAGTAATACAATATGACAGGATGCTCTCGATCGTCCCTCTATAGAAAGTGGTAAGGACATGTCCTTGGTGGTTTTTTCGGCAGCACCCCATTTGGGATGGAAAGTTCCAGATTGTGGGTAGACGCCTTGTTTGGTCCAGCCATCATGACATCTTATGAGAAGATGGAGCTTATCCTTAATACTTCAATTTCCGATGACCTCAGGATGATGCTGATGCTAATTCTTGGGAGCATCAGATGACCCCAAGAAGCCAAGATCTGCATCAATGTTTATCAACCTTGGAAACTTGAAGATGTTTGGACTTCAACTTCCAGCATAGCTGGTTGTGAAATTTTGGGAGTTGAAATCCAGACGTCTTCATGTTTTCCAAGATTAAGAGCCACTGATCTAGATTTTAAACAGGGTCTTCCGGATTTTGCTGGAGAGAAAACCATGCCATCTGCTCATTGTGCTATTGCTTATTTCTTGATTGTTGATCTGTTATTAATATTGGTGTTCATTTCTGCTCATCTGGGTGTTGATTCCTGGCGAGGAGGTGTTTTGGTCTTTTTGTTTCCTTTTTGGATTATTTATTGTCTCTTTTGAATAGTATGTAGTTGTTGTTTATCTCTATGCGCCTGATGATGGCTTATTTATTTGAATGCCAACCTTCCAGGAATTTTCTAGATTTGACTTGGTCTAGGATGCTCACAGTTTCCCCACTGAAACCATGGTTTAGTCTGTCCATGTGTTGTAAAATTAACGCATTTTCATCACCTTTTTTTCATCTAGAATTACAATCCATGGGCATTTCTGATCACACTAATCAATGTTTCACAGAAGCCACTTATTGTAATATTTCGCTCATCAGAAAGGGGGGGAGGGGGAACAGATTTGCAAAAAGCTCTTCAAATATATCTTGTAGTAGTCTACCATGAGTTTCTTGTGAACTAGAATGACGAAGGAATTTTATTTATTTCTCCGACTTTAAATCAATACAGAGTAGACGTTTCCATTCTGAAGCTAGCCATGGAGTGCAATATGAGATTTGAGGGCAAGGGGAAAAAATGAGTCCTTTATACCCTTAAAACTTTGGAGGCAAGAGATGACAGGTGTATAATTCCATTGAGCAGGAATAGAGCACAGTTTAATCATCTCTAAGGATTAGACCAAGCCTGTGTGTTCCTAACTCAAGAAGTTTCCCTTGTTGAATAAAAGCACAGAAGCAGGCCCAATGTTACCCCAAAGTTGCTTCTTCAAAGGGCAACTGGACTTCATGTTTTACTTGAAGACTTTCCACTTCTCATCCAAAAAGTTGTGAACTGGGTTAGTCAAAAGGGCCAGCTTCCCATAAATTGCTGTAATATGAGAGTAAAATGAAGTCCCTGTGCCTCTGGATATCTTTATTAAAAATGGGTGGCGCGATGATGCGCTCTGCCTAGTTTCTCCAAACATTTATTGGACTCTAGTTTCCATTAGCTGCATCAAGCATGGCCTCGTGATCCTTAATAGTAAAAAAGGTGGCCAACAGCCCCTAGATAAATTGTCTATATCTGGTCTAAATGGAAACCATCCATAAGGCTGTTAGAAAATTTCAGAAGCAAATTTTATTGGGCAGAAGTGAATGGAGCTGTAGATTGAAGCTAATTGAAATTCAGTTGTGGATTATTAGACTTTTTTTTAACCTTCCCTTCCTTCCTTTTTTCTCTTCCTCTCTTTTCTTCTTCTCTCCTGCTTTTCCTTCCTTCCTTCCTTCCTTCCTTCCTTCCTTCCTTCCTTCCTTCCTTCCTTCCTTCCTTCCTTCCTTCCTTCCTTCCTTCTTTTTTCTCGTCTCTTCTTCTCTCCCTCTTCCTTCACCTTCTCTTCTCTCCTCTTCCTTCCCTTCCCTTCCCTTCCTTTCCTTTCCGCTGAGCTACTAGACTACCTGGAAACTAACTAAATGCAAGTACCCAAATGTGCCTAGAAACTGCCTCTGCCAGAGATGGCACATATGGGTACATGGATCACAGGAAAATTGGGCCACATACAGTCCTGCCAACCTTGCCAAGGACAACGCACTCAGCAAAAAGAGAAGACTTGGGTTTTGGTGTTGTTGTTTTTAATCTATTTTTTCCTTGAGAGCAGGTTAGAGGAAGTTTAGAATGGAAGAGAAAGAAGCAGCTTTCATTTGGAGAGAGGATTTCTTTCTTTCTTTCTTTCTTTCTTTCTTTCTTTCTTTCTTTCTTTCTTTCTTTCTTTCTTTCTTTCTTTCTTTCTTTCTTTCTTTCTTTCTTTCTTTCTTTCTTTCTTTCTTTCTTTCTTTCTTTCTTTCTTTCTTTCTTTCTTTTTTCTTTCAAATGCTGCTGTGATTTCCATCCCCGGCCAACAGGTCCAGGAGCTGCTGGAAGCAGAAGGGAACTGTTATTGCAGACGCCACTTAGTGAGAGACTGCAGCAACCCTCCAGTTTACTGCTGCTGACAAGCAGCGAAAGTGGTCTAATATATACTGTCTGCTGGTGCCCTTTAAATTCTGTTTTGGAGTTCCAAGACAAATAGGCCCTCCCACCTCCACCCCAGTGCATCAGGATGCTTTCAGGGAAGCACCGTTGAGAGGCTGCCATATTTACTTGTCTCCGTGTTTTGATAGCAGAGGCAGCAGCCCGGCTTCGGGCTGAGTTGTGGGAAGACAGCCAGCGGATGCTGATGAAGAGCCTGTGGGGAAGGATAGAATCCCATATAAGCCAAGGCTGTCAAACTCAAGGCCCGCGGGCCAGATCAGGGTGCTTAGATCTGGCCCATGGGGCCACTCTGGAAACAGTGAGGCGGTGCCTCTGCCAGTGAAAACTAGGTCCCAAGCTCCGTTTTCAGCTGCGACGGCCTCCTGCAATCCACTACCAGTGAAAACGGAGCTCGGGAGGGCCCTCTCGAGCTCCGTTTTCACTGGCAGAGGGTTGCAGGAGGCCATCGCAGCTGAAAACGGAGCTCGGGACCCTGTTTTTGCTGGCAGAGTACTTGGGCCACCACAGGCGCCAACACGAATGATGTTGAGCTGGCCACGCCCACCCTAGCCATGCCCACTCCCCCCAGCCCCCCGAGGCCAAACACAACCCACAATGAAATCGAGTTTGATACCCCTGCCATAAACCCCAAACAGGGTTAAGATACAGATACAGATTAACAGAGTTGGAAGGGACCTTGTAGGTCATCTAGTCCAACCCACCCTTCCCACCCAAGCAGACCCTATACCATTTTTGACAAATGGCAGTCCAGTCTCTTCTTGAAAGCTTCCAGTGATGAAACTCCCGTTCCTGCTTCTCTGGGATAAAACCAGTCTGCTGGGAGGTTACACTGAACTTGCAAAAGCGCTTTGTCTAGGAATAGGAAGGAGAGAGATTTGAATCATAGGTGTAATTCTGAATGCAGATAATCGTTGAAATAAAATGCTGGCTGAGCATCAGTCGTTCATCAGCCTTTATGGCCAAGGGATGTGGTGTTGACTTCCCTGGCCCACCATGGCAGATATGTTCCTAAAGCTTCCCCAATACAGGTAGTCCTCGGCTTACGCCCACAATTGGGCCCAGAGTTTATGTTGCTAAGTGAGAAATTTGTGGTGAGTTTTGCCCCATTTTGCGACTTTTCTTGCCACATTTGTTGAGCGGATCACCGCGGTTGTTAAATTAGTCACCTGGTTGTTAAGTGAATCTGGCTTCCCCCCATTGACTTTGCTTATCAGAAGGTCCCAAAAGGGGATCGCATGACCCTGGGTGTTCAGACCCGAATCTTGTTCCAAGGAAACAAACACGAAAAGGAGGTAACAGCAAAACCTTTTAATAATTCTTTATGAATTCAGTTCCTTCCTGGTTAAAAGGCTGTTTCAAACTAATTGTCTCTGATAAGAACGAGCCTTGCCAAGGTTGTGCAAGGCTGCCAAGAACACTAGATAAAGTTACTGTGAAATATTTCAAACACAAAGAGTCTCCAAACACCAACCAAAATATTCTGAATGTCCACAAGGCTTGAGTGGAAAAAGTTATTTGCTTCCCGTAAAGAATCCCACCTCTGAGGGCTGGCTTTTATCCCTTAAGGGAGGGGCCATCACTGTGCAGCCTTACTCCCGTGTCACCCATGCTGCTGCAGTTGCTCTTTCCTTCGAGCAGCCCTGTGTGCATGCACACTGGGCACAGGCTCCTCAGGGACCTCTTCCTCACTGCTGCCAGCCTCCACAATCTCCGAAGCCAGCATTCCACTCCCTGATGGTCCTGGCCTCATCCCTACCTCACACGCAGGCCCCTCATCTGAGTCCTCGCTCTCCGAGACCTAAGCTGTCCACACCTGCTGCCGGCGAACCACAACACTGGGACACTGCAACCGTCATAAATACGAGTCGGTTGCCAAGCATCTGAATGTAAATATGTGACCATGAGAATGGGACAACGGCGTAGAAATTGGTCATAAGTCACTTTTTTCAGTGCTGTTGTAATGTTGAATGGTCGCTGAATGAACTGTTGTAAGTTGAGGTCTGCCTGTATTGGTAGTCCTCAACTTACGACCAGTTGCTTAGTGACCATTCAAAGTTCTGACAGATCTCCCCAGGGCCGCTTACAACCTGGATTTCAAGCTTCCCTCCCTCCACACACAGAGGGAATGGTCACATGACCACATTTTGGACACTCGCCAATTGGTCCGCACTTATGGCCATTTGCAGCTTCCCGTGATCACATGACCCCCCCCCCCCCAAATTAACGACGTTATTCTCCCCTGGAAACCGGCATTTGCTTCTGGTTTGTGCCCCAAAATTCCCTTCGTGGACAATGGATTTGCTTAACAACCGCTGTAAAAAAGATTGTAAAACTGGGTGCAGTTGCATGGTGACCCACATAATGACCGGTATGACTTAAGACCATACTTCCGGGCTCAATTATGGTCGTAAGTGGCCATTTTGTGAGTATGACCCAACCCTTGCTCTCCAAATGTTCTTGTTATGTACTTGGCCAAAAAAAAATAATCAAAAAACCCCCCCAAATTCTCCTGTTTTAGCTGAAGGGGGCCTGGCAACACCCCTGGGCGAATTTCAGCGGCCATTTTAGGGAGGAGAAACATCAGGGTGCCATTCTAAACCACAACATTTTCTGGTCTGTTTTTGTTTTGGAGAGCATGCGGTGGTGGGTTTTTTTTCTTTTTCCCTTTTTCTTTGTTCTTGTTTTATTTATTTTTCCCCCCTTCCCCTGTTGTTGATAAAATCTAAATGAAACAGGTATATAATGCCCGCTGCCTGTTCGAAAGACTTGAGCCATAAAAATAACAAATGGCGTGTATTTGCTCGAATGTCAAAATTATGAGTTTATTTTGTAATGATGTGCTCCTGCTTTCATGAGGTAAACTGGCCGTGGCAGAGGTGTTATTAGTAATATGGACCCAGCAGAGCAGAAACCCGAGTGACCGAGAGATCAGTGTATCAGTCAGGGAGAGGGCAAATGGGAAGAGACAGCGGGGGAATGAGAAATGCGGCGGCGGTGCCTGGCGCTTGGCGGAGATTAGGAGACGGGCCCTGTGCACAGAGGCTGGTGGTCAGAGGCGCCTGCTTGGAAGCGCCTTCCAAGGAAACTCGAGGGGGTTGTGCAGGTTTGCCTGGTGTGATATTTGCCCCCCTCTTTTTATTTTTATTTTCTGGAGCCAGGTGGGCAAGGTGGATTTCAGCCAGGTAGTCTGTTCCTCTGAAGCTGTTTGCTTCAGAAGAATAGATGTGATGCTCTGACTTGTTCTTGGCGGTACAACAAGGAGGATTTTTTAAAAAACAATTGTATCAATGTAAAATGCAAAAATTAGGAACCTGGGGGTCCCGTCCCTTCCTCTTCCCCTTCCCTTCCCTTTCCGTTCTTACCCTCCCCTCCCCTTCCATCTTCTCCCTTTCTCCTCTTCCATTATCCTTCCCTTCTCTTTGTCCATTTTCCTCTCTTCCCCTCTCCTCTCCTTCCCTTCCCTCTCCTCTTCTTACCCTTCCATTCTTTTTCCACTTCCCTTCCCTTCTCTTTCCTTCTTCCACTTTTCTTCCCTTCTCTTCTTCCACTTTCCTTTCCTTCTTTCACTTTCCTTCCCTTCTCTTCTTCCACTTTCCTTCTTCTACTTTTCTTCCTTTCCCTTCGCTGCTCCCAGTTTCCGTTCCTTCTTCCACTTTCCTTTCCTTCCTTTCCCTTCTCCCACCTCCTTCCCTTCTCTTCTTCCACTTTCCTCCCTTCCCTCCTCTTCCACTTCCCCTCCCCTCCTGTCCTTTTTTCCTTTCCCTTTTCCTGGACTGGATATACAAACATTGTCATACAAGAATTTCATTGCATACGGTTGTCTTGTTTTTTCTTCATATATTCTAATGCATGCTGTATTAGCCACTTTGTTGGTTTTCTATAGGTAGAAGGAACCCCCCAAAAAGCATTTGAAAGCTCATTGAATGCTTTAAAAAAAAAATCTGGTAATTTTCTTTTTATTGCCCCTTCTTTTGCACAGGTGCTTGGAAGAGAGGTGTACACTTCTAACAACCAGTTGGGTGGTATCCAGATCATGCATAACAATGGAGTGACCCACAGCACTGTGTGTGATGACTTTGAAGGTGTCTACACCATTCTGCTGTGGCTCTCATACATGCCAAAGGTATGCTTTCCTCCCCTTGTTTCTTTATTTAAACAATTTATACCTCTCACAGCCATGAACATCAACCAACAGTCAGAATACCTGACGAAAACTCCTACAAGGTCCCTTCCAACTCTGATTATCTGTTATCTGTACATGCCAGTTGCCAAGCATCCGAATGTTGATCATGTGACCATGGGAATGCCACAGTGGTCCTAAGTGTGCAAAACGGTCATAAGTCACTTTTTTCAGTGCCGTTGGAACTTTGGCCACTAAATGAACAATTGTAAGTCAAGGACTACTTGTATTAATAATATCCCCAAAGTGGGATCCTCCCTCCAAACAGAGAACAAGACAGATGATTTCTGTCTGACGTGGCTTTCTCCAGGATGGATATTTTGAAAAATTCGAACTATAAGTATGTGTAATGATGTTGCTTTCTGGCTTGTTTCTTTTGTATTAGAGCGTGTTCAGTCCAGTCCCGATGCTCATTGTGAAGGATCCGATAGACAGAACAATCGATTTCCTTCCCACCAAGGCTCCCTACGATCCTCGCTGGATGCTTGCTGGACGACCTCACCCAAGTATGTGGACCCCATCTGGGACACAGTGTGGAAGGGGGCACGTTATGTTTGATACCACCTCAATTATTTATCCTTTTTCATATTTTATAAAGCTGCTCCTTGTCAGGATTCTGGCAGTTACCCCCATTTAAACCATAAGTCTCGAGCTAAACGTTCAAAACTTAAAAAGGATTTAAACTGCCAGAATCCTGACAGCTAGCTGACTCTGAGACACATCATTCATTGTCACCCTTGACCCTGGTTTTCCCCCACCCCCTGGGTGTATCGTAATTCATATTCTCCAATGGGACCCATCCATAGCCAAGAGTCATCAATCATGCTCTCCAGTTAGAATTTTGCGTGGAAGAAACTTCAGTCACCTAGTTCCTATCTTTGAAAACATTTATGGAATGCAGTTTCGGTTTTGCAAGCTGCTGCACTGCTCCCCCCTCCCTTTCTGTTGGCCACTCTAAAAAGACCATAGAAATATTTTATGAGTTGACACTCATCTCATAGTCAAGTAACTTTGCATGGCCTACTGCAAAGTTAATAGCAATCCTGTCAACGTTCCGACTGAGAAACCCAACCAAAGCAGGCCCGGTCGAGACAATCCAATTTCTTAATGCAAAACTGAATTGAGTACTGTACATCATTTCTGCACTGATGAGGGCAAAACCAGATCTACCTAATTCCCCCGCAAACCCACATAATCTATCTATATAAAAATGAAATACCACTCAGGCATTATCACAAAATCTCCAGAACTGCAAAGCCTACAAACTTGAAATTTGGCACGTATGTTCCTCTTGGGTTCTAGGGGCTCAATAAGAAAGAATTTTTCGAAATGACCATCAGAGAATTAGTATTTCCTATATTATTATTAACATGCTCAGAGGTGGTATTCAGCAGGTTCTGACCAGTTCTGGAGAACCGGTAGTGGAAATTTTGAGTATTTCGGAGAACCGGCAAATACCACCTCTGACTGGAGATTTTACAGTATCCTTCCCCTGCCATGCCCACCAAGCCACACACACAGAACCGGTAGTAAAAAAAAAATTAATCCCAACACTCCTAATACTAAGGAGTTCTACTCCCCCTCCCCACTTGAAAAGAAATCTGTTCCAAAAGCAAAACACAAGCAGAGGAGAGGAATTTCAGTTTCAGTTTTACAGCATCAAGCAGCTTTAATACAGAACAGTTGAACTAAGCCACGCCTAGGCTCCTTGTTGTCTTCTTGTCACACAGCAAATACTGTTTCAGTTTCCAAAGAGCCCTCAACTCTCTCACACACTGACAGGATGCTAGCCAGATGAATACCGATGGAGGCTGGTAGGCAGAGGCAGAATTTCCCCCCCTTATTTTCCTCCCCAAAAAGTAAGCCTGACCACATAGTTCCGTAACGAAGCGCGGGTATTGAGCTAGTGAAAAGTATATGATTCTTCCTCCCCCTATTAGTGCAGGTCACATTGTCCAATTGAATGTCATTATATTGTTATGAGAAGAAATCTCTGCTTTTGGCAAACTTCTGCAGAAGCGTCCTTGGCTCTCACGCTTGGGTTTCTTGAGCCTACATTCTGCAGCCTACATTCCATCTCACCCTTCCCTTCCCCCCGGGGTTCGTTGGCAAGCTGAGAAGCGATAATGGTTGCAACAGCGAAAGCACAGTGCGAGCTTGACAAATGCAGGTAGTCCTCGACTTACAACCACAGATGGAATCGGAATTACCGGATAATCTTTCAAGGGCAGCCCTTTGTGGAGTGCATTTCAGCAGTCCAATCAAGAGGTGACAAGGGCATGAGTGATTGTGAGTAAAGTCACAGAATATGCATCCTAAAACACTCTACACAATTATATGTTCTGTAATAGGAGCCTGGTGGCTTGCCTGGTGAGGAGGCTGGGTTTGGAGGTTAGCAAGCTCGCATTTGAGACCAGAGTGCTGCTGTGGGGTGGGTTGAGCTCTTGTCCTTCGCTCCAGCTCCTGCCGGAGACATGAAAAGAATCCCTAACAGGGTGTCACCTCAGGCAATATTGACATCACTGGCATAATCCTTTCAACCTGGAAGCACCTCGGTGCTTCAGACACGAGTGCAATATGATGTCCTGTGAGATATTTATTTATCTTATGATTCCTATTCACGGGACTCCTATTAAATTGCTTCAGACTGCCTGCAGGTTTAAGTTTCCAGACGTCTGTGTTGTTTATATATTCTAGACAAGGTTTTTTTTTTTTTGTTTTAACTCAGTTTGATGTAATAAGACATGCTAATATTTTGGAAAGTCAAAATTGCAGATCTTTTCTTGCATCTCAATAACATTGCAGGCCAGATTTAAGCAGCTACTTTTCAACAGTAGAGAAGATCTGAAACTATGAAAAATACGATGGATGAGGCGAGATTTATTTCAAGCTCATGGTTAAAAAGCGCAATTTCTAAGCGAAGGAAATATTTACTTTAATGCAGCTCGACAGTGCATGAATGCTGTTGGTTGAAATACTGAATGGTGCTTTCTGTAAAATGGGCTGCATTCCCCATTTTGGAAGCGATTTGAGTTTGAAGCAGTCTCTTGGAACACTAGATACAGATATTCACTTACAACCACAATTGGGACTGGAACTTCAAACTCGAAGCAACGCAGTCCTTCAGTAAAACATCACATGGCTAAATCTGATTTTAATGACTTTTTTTTTTTGCCCTAAATGTTAAATGAATCATGAGCTAATTAAGTGAATCTGACTTTCTCCATTGACTTTGTTGGAAACTGGTCATGTGATCAAAATTTGACTTCTTGGCAACTGATTCATATTTATGACGGTCGCGGAGGCTTGGAGTCGCATGACAAACCTTCTGACAAAGTCAAATAGGGAAGCCAGATTCACTTAACAACCGTGTTACTAACTTAACGACTGCAGTGATTCACTTAACGAATGTGGCAAGGAAGGACAAATCTCACTGAACAACTGTTTCGCTTAGCGACAGAAACGTTGGGGTCATTGTGGCTGTAAGTGGAGGACTACCGGTATTTTGTATGCAAATTGGCAGATTTCTCCCACAAATCAAAATATGAACCGAGGAAGTTACAAAGCCTTCTGGTTCCTACTTAGAATGAAACCGTTGATGAGGGTAGATTTTTTTTTTCCCCCTGACAATTTGGAGTCTAATGTTCTGCCCCTCCCTTGCTTCTCCCCTCCCCAAATCATCTTGCTGGCAATTAATCTGCCTTGTCTTGAACCTGCATCCTCCAAATGGAGTGACTTTGGTTTCTAATTTAGTAGAGGCGTTGAGGGAAGCAGATGATTTTACCCGATAAGTTAAGGGAGAGATCTCTTAGGTGAAAAGTTAAAGCCGTTTATTAGGAGAGATAGCACCGTGATATTCTTCAAACTGACGCTCAACACGAGGCCCCAGAATCGAAAGGATCAGCTCTGGACTCTCCGATGAAGAGATAATTTTAAAATAGATGGCCGCGTTTTACACCGGGGTGTATGTGCGTGGAGGGCAAACGGGTATATTAGAACATAGTAATTTCAAGTTTAGGCTTGATAAAACACTTTCCATTCTGTCGGAGTCAGCAAAGGTTGGCGTCCCTACATCTCCACTTTTAATTGGTTTTGCACTTGGCTTTGGGGAAAAGAAAGGACTTTTTCACAATTATTGCAAAACAGAAAAGGGAAGACACTGAGCTTCCCCTTCCTTCCTTCCTTCCTTCCTTCCTTCCTTCCTTTTCCCTTCCTTCCTCCTTCCTTCCTCCTCCTCCTTCCTTCCTCCTCCTCCTCCTCCTTCTCCTCCTCCTCCTCCTCTTCCTCCTCCTCCTCCTCCTCCTCCTCTTCTTCTTCTTCTTCTTCTTCTTCTTCTTCTTCTTCTTCTTCTTCTTCTTCTTCCTTCTTCTTCTTCTTCTTCTTCTTCTTCTTCTTCTCTTCTTCTTCTTCTTCATCATCATCATCATCATCATCATCATCATCTTTTCTTCTCTTTTTGCAATGGTTTTCTAGACAATGTCTGTGCATTGGAAGATTCAGAGAAAGCCAATTCAAGGTAGTGGCAAGAGAGAAAGTTGGAATCAATGTTTAGAACCAGTTGGGTCTCGTGTTCTGTTCTTCAGCATTAACCTGACCAGAACTCAGCTTTCTCTATTCCTAGTCCGGCCTCTTTATCCACTACGAGAGAGATTTTTTCAAACTTGGCAACTTTAACGGGGATGGGGGAGGAAGATCATGGATTTGTATTTGATTTCTGCTGATTTCTGTTCTGATGTTGGGACTCTAGAAAGGGTGCAGAGAAGAGTAGCAAGATGATTAAGGGGCTGGAAGCTAAAACATATGAAGAATAATTGCGGGAATTGGGTACGTCTAGTTTCATAAAAAGAAGGACTAAGGGTGACATGATAGCAGTCTTCCAATATTTGAGGGTCTATCACAGAGAAGACGGGGTCAACCTACTCTCCAAAGCACCAAAAAGGCAAAACAAGAAGGAGAGAAGCAACCTAGAATTGAGGAGGAATTTTCTGACAGAACAATTCATCAGTGGAACGACTTGCCTCCCAAGTTGTGGGTGTTCCAACACTGGAGGTTTTGAAGAAGAGACTGGACAACCATTTATCTGAAATGGTATAGCATTTTCTGCCAGAGCAGGGGGTTGGACTAGAAGACCTCCAAGGTTCCTTCCAACTCTGTTATTCTTAGTTGAGCCACATTTTCTCACAAACTCCAGAATAACACTTCCTTCCCAAGACAAAGGCAATGTCAACATCCGGAAGGGTTGGGCAGCTTTGAGATCCTAGAGGCCTTTGAAGGTCCTTGCTTTGGATTCTCCTAATTTTGTACTAACCCAGTATTTTGAACATCGCTTTGTAGCTGGATTAATGGCAACATCACTAGGCCTCTAGGATTTCAACAGCTGCTCAAACATTCCAGATGTTGAGCCAGCCCTTGTCTTGGGAAGAGGTCCCAAGAGCCAAATCTGAGACCTTCAAGCAGCGTTTGGTGACCTCAGCAACTTTAAGAAGCCTGGACTTCAATTCCCACAATTCCCCGGGCAGCACGCTCTGGAATTCTGGGAGTTGAAGTCCAAACATTTTAAAGTTGCCAAGGTCGGGAAACATTACCTTCAAAGCATATGCCAGACTGCTGCGTGGTGTGGATTAGCACTCAAATAATCTGCCACCCCGCCACTGTCAATTATCTGTGTCTTAGTTGCCAGCATTGCCCATTTGGGCGGAAGAACCCTAATAACTTATCTTTAAAAGATAACACGTAATTTAGAAAACTGAAGACCCTTGAAAAACAACAGCTGTAATGCCTTAAGATTTCTTTTGAAAAATGCTTGCAGTGTCTTGAAAGAGAGGAGGGGGGAGGAGGGAAAACACCCTGTAGAGTTATTTATATAAACCAACACAAATTCCCTCTGCTACCCTCGTGCCCCATCATTTAACAATAACTGATGCTTTCTGCTGATAAATGGCCCTCTTTTTATGCAGACGAGCAAATTAAAGAGACAACCATTGGTGAGGGCAGGCAGACGGGTTTTGTCATTTTAATATGTCACTCCTGGTGCAATTTGTTAAAAATGAGACGTTTGTTTCTTAAGGTGATCAGGATAAAATGTACGCTGATATCCAACCTGTTTGTGGCAGGGTGGATGGAAGTCCAAAATTGATACAGGGTGTTTATGAGAGATGTGTGTGTCAGCTTCTGAGAATAAGCAAAGTACAGCTGATAAGAGAGACTAGATAAAGATTTTTTTTGAAGAATAACAGAATAACAAGAGTTGGAAGGGACCTTGTAGGTCATCTAGTTCAACCCTCCCCACCCAAACAGGAGACCCTACACCATTTCTGACAGATGGCAGTCCAGCCTCTTCTTGAAAGCTTCCAGTATATGTTTTAAATGATTATTTATTTATTTGTGTCCTACCATTATTATTTTTTTATAAATAACTCAAGGCAGTGAACATATCCAAGGCATTTTCCTCCTCCTATTTTCCCCGCAACAACAACCCTGTGAGGTAGTTAAGATTTATAGACTAAATTCTTCCTTGACATTCAACAGCTATATTCGGACAACACGTTTACACAAGTCAGGAAAAGGTCTTACAAATTCACTTGCAAAATACATTGGCTAGGACAGTGTTAATCTGGGTTAGTTTTAAAGTGACTTAAGTTGTTGAAATCCAACCTGTGTGGTCAGTGCATTCTGTGAAAGGAGTACATAAGTTAATTCAGTGAATGAGTTAAACGTATTGTGTCCTGTCAGTTTCCAGCTGATCTTTGGCTTTTTCTGGACAAGTAAGCAAATTTACAAACATAGTAGTGACAGGAGGGCGATTCAACCGGTGTAACAACCGGTTTGGTGAGCGCATGGTTTGCGCATGCACAGAGCATTTGCTACTGACCTTCTCCAGCAATCTCTCTGTGTTAAAAAGCTGAGGTGCGACAATCCGCTCTGCCGCATGAATCAACTGAGCTTGAAAACCAGGATATAAAGCACAGACTAGAACTGGGGCAGGCTGGTGGACCCAACAGCTGATCGTCAGAGCAAACGAGTTCGCTCACAGCTGATCATCGGAGCTACCGGTTTGCCCGAACCGGTAGAATCCTACCCCTGAGTAGTGGGCTGTTGCTACACACCATTGTTTTCTAAAAAATGCTGGAGTGACCTATTGGGAACCTAAGGGCATTGTTGGAAATAAAAATGCCATTTCTGTTTTTAATTTTGCCTAATATTTAAGAAACTGAAAAACTGAGTGAAGCAGAGACCGTAATGTGGACATCAAGAAGAAACGGTGGGGATCTCACTGTTATGTAAACTTAGCCATTGCTTCTAAAGCACCTAATATTTATAAAGGTCAGGGGTATCCAATCTTGGCAACTTTAAGACCTATGAACTTCAACTCCCGGAATTGTCCCGTCAGCTCTGCTACCTGGGGAATTCTGGGAACTGAAGTCCAAACATTCAAGATAAGCTCTCAGTCCCATAATAGAAAAGAAGAAAGGAATGAGGGGAAGAGTGGACAAATGATAGTTGGGAAGCTCTCTTTACTGTCTTCTTCCTGGACATCTTGGACATTGGAAAGATATCTATGGAGATTCTCAGCCATCCAGGTCATGGTTGTCCCAAAGGTGCTTTTTTTGGACTTTCTTTGTTTTTCTTTGAAGGCATTTTGCTTCTCCTCCAAGAAGTTTCTTCAGTTCTGAAGAAGCTTCAAGGCAAAACAAAAAGTTTTTTTTTAAAAAAAAAAAACCAGTTGCCTTTTGCGGGGGAAAAACACCTTTGGGACACGGAAAGAAGATTCACCATTCCAGTAGAACTCAAGTCTTCTCTTCTGTTCTCCAAACCAAGATCTTCCATGGCACCAAGTAAGTTTCCAGTCTTCTTAATATTTCTCCTTTTCTCCCCAACTTTGTAGCTCAGAAGGGCCAGTGGCTGAGCGGTTTCTTTGATTACGGCTCTTTTTTGGAGATCATGCAACCCTGGGCTCAGACGGTTGTGGTTGGCAGAGCCAGGTAAGTTGTCAACTCAAAAATATTTCTCTGGTCTTTAAGAGTTGTCAGCAGAAAGGGAGTGGGGGGAGTAATGCATACCTTAGATAATTGCTAGGCAGCCGAAGCTTCTGGCGGGCAAGATTATTACTGGAGAGCATGATTGATGACTCTTGGCTATGAATGTGTTCCATTGGAGAATATACATCCAGGGGGTGTATGGTCAAGGGGGAAATTAATGATCTTAGAGTCGGCTGCACCCAGGTAACACTGACATGTTGACTCCTAATAAATGATTTTTTTTAAAACTCTGAGAGATGCTCATGATTCGAATGGGGATGGATTGTCGGAGCCCTGACAGAAGTCTTTAAGAACATCAGCAACAGTAATAATCATGCGTAGAGCACGATTAGCAGCCTCGGAGCACTTAGGATTCTTGTTATCAGCATAAGAACCCTGTAAGATGGCAAGATAACGGAATTAAAAAAGGAATCGGGGTCATTCTGTGCTATTGGCAAATGCAAAACGCAAAATGACCGGGTTGCAAAATGTTTTGAATTCAAAATGTTCTGAGCCTCAGAAAGCTCTTTTGATCTTGACAAAAGGGGTTTTGATGCTAGTTCTAATTGTTTGGGACATGTTCTGAGCAGGAATCAGGAGCTGTTTCAGAACATTTTTCATAAGGCCAGGACCACTCACTTCAAGGCCAAAATGAGCCCAGTTGTAAGCCAAATACTCAAGACCCGTGATGGCGAACCTATGGCACGCGTGCTACAGGTAGCACGCAGAGCCATTTGTGCAGGCGCATGAGCCCCAGCCAAACTTACCTACACTGCGCATGTGCGCGCCTCCCAGCTGATTTTCGGCCATTTGAGGCTGTTTTCACCCTCCCAAAGATTCAAGGGAAGCCTACGTAGCCTTTGGAGGCCGAAAAACAGGCCCGTCCGTCACTTCCGGTATTTCCGGAAGGCCCATTTTTCATCCTCCCAAGGCTGTAGAGACTTCCCTCGAGCCTCTGGGAGGGCAAAAACGGCCGCAAATGGGCCGAAATCAGCTGGGAGGCACACGCATGCACAGTGCAGGTAAGGGGGTGTTTCAGCATGCACAGTGCAGGTGGGGGTGCGCATGCACAGTGCAGGGGGGGGCACGTTGAATTTTGGGTGCCGGCACGCACACACTTTCAGCACACCACAACAAAAAAGTTTGCCATCACTGCTCAAGACTGTACATGATCCTTGTGGATCTGTAGGTATATTTTTGAACTTTAATAGAAAACATTACAGCTACAGTTTTAATAGAAAACATTACAGTCCTCAACTTATGACCACAACAAGCTCAAAATTTCCGTTGCTCATTGAAACATTTGCTAAGTGAGTTTTGCCCCATTTTATGACCTTTCTTGCCACAGTTGTTAAGTGAATCACTGACGTTGATAAGTTAGTAACCCGGTTGTTAAGTGAATCTGGCTTCCCCATTGGATTTGCTTTTAAGAAGGTCACAAAAGGTGATCACATGACACATGGGATAATGCAACCGTCGTAAATATGAGTCAGTTGACAAGTATCCGGATTTTGATGGGAATGCTGCAACAGTCATAAGTCTGAAAAACGGTCAGCAGTCACTTTTTCCAGTGCTGTTGTAACTTTGAACAGTCACTAAATGAACTGTTG
Organism: Notechis scutatus; assembly: GCF_049901735.1. Classification (NCBI taxonomy): domain Eukaryota; kingdom Metazoa; phylum Chordata; class Lepidosauria; order Squamata; family Elapidae; genus Notechis; species Notechis scutatus. Next base: position 10,049,609 of record NC_142009.1, on the reverse strand, counting down.
TATGTCGAGGACTACCTGTGGTTTGTATTTAATCCATCATTTTGTATCCTTTTTTAAAAAAAAATTAGATCATAATGCTTTGTTATGGGGAAGTGGCCTGAAAAAAGACACTGCTGCTTTAAAGAGTCCAACTCATTAAAATCACTACCAGATTTTAAAGTTACACTAACTGTTTCTCAGACTTGCAAGAAAGTTTGAAAAGAGAAACAGAAAGGAGTTGTGGAAACATTTCATCCAAGGTGGAAACGTTTCTCCCAAATCGTTTTCAAAGTGTGCACAATCCATGTCTCTGTGGGTCTGTAATCACACCCAATCTAGAATTTGGGTGGCTGATTACATCTATTTATGTAATTTGGCTCCTCAATATTATTATTTTATGTTCTTTATGTTCAGTTTAAGGGCGTGATGGCTCACCGGTTAAAGATGCTGAGTTTGTCAGCTGGAAAGCTGACAGCCCAGGTTTGACACCCAAGCATTTTGTGACGGGGGTGAGCTCCCATTACCTGCTCCAGCTCCTGATCACCTAGCAGTTTGAAGGCATGTAAAGTAGATAAATAGGTATCATTTTGGGGAGAAGGAGACCGCATTCCATGTGCTTCAGTGTATAGTCATGCTGGACACTTGACCACGGAAATGTCTTTGGACAATGCTGGCTCCCTTGGCTAAGAAACAGCGATGAGCAGGGGTGTCAAACTCAATTTCATTGACAGCCGCATCAGGGTTGTGTTTGACTTTGGGTGGAGGGGGGGGCATGACCTGGGGCGTGTCCAGCTTGATGTCTCTCATCAAGGCTCCATTTTTGGCCGCAATGGCCTCCTGTAACCCTCTACCAGTGCAAATGGAGCTCGAGGCTTCCCTGAGCTCCATTTTCGCTGGCAGAGGGCTGCAAGAGGCCATCATGGCCGAAAAAAGAGCCCTGGTGGGCCGTGCACGGTCTCCCTATGCTCTGTTTCGGCTGGCAGAGGCACCATGGGCCGGTCCTTCGCTGTTTCCAGGGTGTGCCCGTGGGCCAGATCTAAGCACCCTGTGGCCCTGCTCTTGAGTCAAACACAATTGGACAGGGGAAATCTTTGCCTTTATCTATATTCAGTGTATTTTATAGAAACAATTTCGGCTGAGGGTTCTTCTAAGCATTACGCAGGTTTTAAAAACCACGAGCAGAGTTTCGAACAAAGCTAGGGAATGTTGCCTATGTGTTTAATATTGTGTTGTTGTTTTTTACTAGGCTAGGCGGCATACCTCTTGGAGTGGTTGCTGTTGAAACAAGGACAGTAGAACTGAGCATTCCTGCAGATCCCGCAAATCTAGACTCAGAAGCCAAGGTAAGCGTTGTTTCTAAGGTAGTGTTGTGGTTTGCCGGCAGCAGGTGTGGACAGCTGAGGTCTCGGAGAGCGAGGACTCAGATGATGGGCCTGCATGTGATGCAGGGGTGGGGCCAGGACTATCAGGGAGTGGAATGCTGCCTTCGGAGATTGTGGAGGCTGGCAGCAGTGATGAAGAGGTCCCTGAGGAGCCTGGGCCCAGTGCGCTTGCGCTCAGGGCTGCTCAAAGGAAAGAGCAACTGCAGCAGCCCAGGTGACTCAGGAGTAAGGCCGCAAGGTGATGGCCCCTCCCTTAAGAGATAAAAGTCAGCTGAGAAACCGGAGTTCTTTGCAGGAAGCAAAGAAGTTTTTGCACTCAAGCCTTGTGGATGTTTAGAATATTTTGGTTGGTGTTTGGAGACTCTTTGTGTTTGAAATATTTCACAGTAACTTTATCTAGTGTTCTTGGCAGCCTTGCACAACCTTGGCAAGGCTCGTTCTTATCAGAGACAATTAGTTTGAAACAGCCTTTTAACCGTGAAGGAACGGAATTCATAAAGAATCATTAAAAGATTTTGCTGTTACCTCCTTTTCGTGTTTGTTTCCTTGGAACAAGGTTTGGGTCTGTACAGGTGTGCAACCCACATATGGGCTGAAAACACCTGTATATGACCACTTGGGAAACATTAGATGCTTGGATTTTGGCATGCCAGATCTAGTAAGTCTGTTCTAATTCAAAACCTGTAGCGTCCTCTCTGAGCGTCATGGTTGGCTTGCATATATTTCATTCCTCGATTAAGTAACATCATCAGTGCAAGTGAGTGTGGGGTTTACTCCTTATTTACGTACCAGACTTTGCTCTACCTCCGTCGGTAAGAGTATGGTGTATTATTGATCTTCCCTCTTTCCACCCCCTGCCACAGATTATCCAGCAAGCTGGCCAGGTGTGGTTTCCTGACTCTGCTTTCAAAACCGCAGAAGCCATCAAGGATTTTAATCGGGAGGGACTTCCGCTGATCGTCTTCGCCAACTGGAGAGGTTTCTCAGGTGGAATGAAAGGTGATTATTGTAAAAAAAAAAAGAAAGAAAAAGAAAAGAGGAAGGAGTACGGTGAGAAACTGTGGTGCTGGTAGAAAGCAGATGACAGGGACGATTATTGGAATTTAGGAGTGGGTTTAGTGGTGTCTGTTTATGGAGATTCTCAGTTCACCCAAGTCATGGTTGTCCCAAAGGTGCTTTTTTCAAGAGGCAGCTGGACTTTCTTGTTTTTCTTTGAGGATGTTTCACTTCTCATCCAAGAAGCTTCTTCAACTCTCACTGGTTGGTGGGGAATGGAAGGATTTATATTCCTTGTGGACAGCTGGTCATTTGCATTCCTTGGAGAGTCATTGAGTCATATGTGTCCTCAAGGTCTGGCTTGAAAGGGGGCGGTCCAAGAGGCCACCTATGTCCAAATTGAGCCGCCCTCTCTTAACAGAGGGGGAAGGATAGATATCATCTATCTCCAGTCGACAACATAGTCCTTTCAGCAGTTCCAAGAAGGCTCCACACCCATTTGCATCACTTAGATGACCCTGAAAAGACAGATAAACCTCCAAGTGGTCTCAAAACTCTCTAAAAAGGATGCAAATGACCGGCTGTCTGCAAGGAGTATAAATCCTTCCATTCTCCACCATCCAGTCAGAGCTGAAGAAGCTTCTTGGAGGAGAAGCAAAACGTCTTTCAAAGACCTGAGGACACAGATAAACCTCCAAGTGGCCTCGACGGCTCTCTAAAGGATGCAAATGACCGGCTGTCTGCAAGGAATATAAATCCTTCCATTCCCTACCATCCAGTCAGAGCTGAAGAAGCCTCTTGGATGAGAAGTGAAACGTCTTCAAAGAAAAACAAGGAAATCCAGTTGCCTGTTGAAAAGAAAACCATCTTTGGGTTTAGTGCTACAGGTAGTCCTTTACTTATGACCACCAGTGAAACCTGAAATTTCTGTTGCTAAGCAAGGCAGTTAAGTGAATTATGCTCTATTTTAGGACCTTTATTTGCCTAGGTTATTAAGCAAACCATGGCAGTTATCAATCATGTGGTCTTTAAGTAAATCCAGTCGCCAAATGAATAATTTTAAGTCGAAGACGACTTGTATTGCTATTCTTGTCTCATGTAAAAAACAAATAAGTTAGGTTGACTGGGCAGACCAAAATTAATCAATGGCAGTGGGAAGATGCGGTCTGGTGGTTTTCCGTGTCAATATTTAGCCACTGTTTTACAGGCTGTCCTCAACTTATGACCACAACTGAGCTCAAAATGTCAGTTGCCAAGTGAATTTTGCCCCATTTTACAACCTTTCTTGCCACAGTTGTTAAGTGAATCACTGCAGTTGTTAAGTGAGTAACACGGTTGTTAAGTGGATCTGGTTTCCCCATTGACTTGGCTTGTCAGATGGTCACGAAAGGGGACTACGTGACCCCTGGCACATTGCAACCGTCATAAATATGAACCAGTTGTCAAGCATCCAAATTTAAATCACGTGGCCATGGGGATCCTGCAACGGTTGTAAGTGTGAAAAATGGTCGTTAAGTCCCTTTTTTCAGTGCCATTGTAACTTCGAACGGTCGTTGAACGAACAGTCGTAAGTGGAGGTCTACCTGTACTGAGGATGGTTCTGGGCTGCTGCCAAAGTTCATACTGATACATTTAAAAAAATTTCACGGAGACAAATGGAGGCTCCCCTTTATTCATAGACACAAATGATCATAAACAGGAGAGGAAATCAGGGTTTGGTGTTCTGCACGCTGCCTGGGTCTCCAGCGACTTTTGAAAACCCTGTAGGATCAAATAGTTAAATGCTGGCATCACAACGGTGACTTTTGGCAGTGCCAGTCATGTTCCTTTTCAATTAAGAATGCAAAACAGAGATGTCAAGCTTTGGGGAGGCGAAACGCATCTATTTGCAGTAACCCTTTTGCCCCCCTCCCCCGGGGCTCTGAAAAATAAAACAAATCGGGCTGAAAACTCAGATGGCTTCCTATTTTATCATCATATAGGGAGTCCTCGACTTACAACCCGTTGGAAACAGAATTCCCATTGCTAAGCAAGGCAATTGTTAATCGCATTATAGCAGCGATGGGTAACCTTTTCGGCACCAAGGGCCCAAAGCGCGTGCGCATCCCCAAAATGCAATGCATGCACACACCCCGTGCATGCGCCCTGCCCCCTATGCATGTGCACATGACCCTCTGCGCATGTACATGCGACCCCATGTGTGTGCCCCATGCCCTGCACATGCAACCCCACCTGTCTGCCCCCCGTGTGTGCCACGTGCCTCCACGGCAGAGACTTGAAGGCCAGCTGGCCAGTGGGAGGTGTCCGCGCATGTGCACTAGAGCTGAATTGGGGCGACAGCTCACATGCTCAGAGAGAGAGCTCTGCATGCCACCTCGGGCACGCGTGCCTTTGGTTCACCATAACGGCACTATAGCAATAGCGACTAGATATGTATACCACCTCACAGTGCTTTACAGCCAGGGGTGGGATTCTACCAGTTCGCACCTATTCACTAGAATCGGTTGTTAATATTCTAAGCAGTTCGGAGAATCGGTTGCTAGAAGAAATTACTGGCCTAATCCTGTAAGGAAGGCAGGAAGGAAACATTCTGGTGTTGCTTACAGAAACTGCCTCTCCATTAACCCTTATTACATTCTTGGCAGGACTAGACTTCCTGTCTCAGGAACTTCTCTGGAGTTTTTTTCCCCTCCTTTGCTGGTACTTTGCTTGTGTGGAGTGACCATTCAAAGTTACAATGGCACTGAAAAAAGATTTTCAGACCATTTTTCACACTTACGACTGTTGCAGCATCCCCACAGTCATGAGAGGCCAGGCGAGGAGATGCATGCCTCGATGTGAGTGATATTGAGTTGGCCACACCCAGCCAATAACATGACCACCAAGCCACGTCCACCCAGTCACATGACCACCAAGCCACGCCCACCACCTAAGCCACGCCCACCAAACCGGTTGTTACAAATATTGAATCCTACCCCTGTTTACAGACCTCTTTAAGCAGTTTACAGAATTAGTGTCAGGGTTCCAAGTAATACACCCATAGCAAACAGTACTCCGAGGCAGGTGAATTCCTCAAAAAATAGTTTTATTGGACAGCCACATGGTCCAATCAAGGTGTCTTCTGGTTGCCTGGTTACTTCACTCCTCCTCTCTCCAACCATCTGTGGGAATGCCCTTGATTCCCAAGAGAAACTCTTTTGTTTTGGCTACAAACTCCAGCTATCTCTACTCCCCCTCCTTATCCCTCAGCTCCAGTGTGGCAACACCGAAGCCTCAAAATGGCCTCAGTCAGGTCAGCTTCAGGATTGACAGTTAGCATATTTCCCCCAACAATCCAGGTCCTCATTTTACCGACCTCGGAAGGATGGAAGGCTGAGTCAACCTTGAGCCGGTGAGAATCGAACTGTCGAACTGCTGGCAGCCAGCAGTCAGCAGAAGTAGCCTGCAGTACGCATTCTAACCACTGGGCCACCACGGTTAAGCAAGTTATACCCAATTTTACGACTCTTTTGCCACGGTTGTTAAGTAAATTGCTGCAGTTATTAAGTGAGTCATTCGAACAATAAGCAAATCTGTTTTCCCCCACGCTTGCTGGAACAAGTTGAGAAGGTTGCAATTGGTGATCACATGAACACTGGAATACTGCATCCAACTTTGGTCACCAAGATGTAAAAAAGATGTTGAGACTCTGGAAAGAGTGCAGAGAAGAACAAGAAAGAGGATTAGGGGACTGGAGGCTGAAACATATATCATGTCGGTTGCTGGAATTGGGTATGTCTAGTTTAATGAAAGAAGGACTAGTGGTGGCATAATAGCAGTGTTCCAATATCTCAGGGGCTGCCCCAAAGAAGAGGGAGTCAAGCTATTCTCCAAAGCACCTGAAGGCAGGACAAGAAGCAACAGGTGGAAACTAACCAAGGAGAGAAGCAACTTAGAACTAAGGAGAAATTTCCTGACAGTGAAAACAATTAATCAGTGGAATGACTTGCCTCTAGAAGTTGTGAAAGCTCCAACACTGGGAGTTTTTAAGACGAGATTGGATATAACCATTTGTCTGAAGTGGTGTCCTGCCTAAGCAGGGGGTTGGACTAGAAGATCTCCAAGATCCCTTCCAACTCTGTTAGTCTGTTATGACCCAGGACGCTGCAACCATCATATATACATGCTGGTTTGCCAAGCGCCTGAATTTTGGTCGTGTGACTGTGGGGATGCTGCAATGGTCGTAAGTGCAGGGACTGGCTGTAAGTTACTTTTTTCAGTGCTGTTGTAACTTTGAGCAGTCTCTATGAATAGTCTCAAGTCAAGGACTACCTGTATATCTCTGTAGCTTGTAGGCTAACAAGAAGGAGGAAAATTGAACGTTGGTTGGTGGCTGGTCAAAACACAATACCCCCTTGATCTCAAATCACCGCAGCAGCCTGCAGTCTGAAACTCAACAGGGGCTAGGAACCAGCAGAGTGGTTTGGGGATCTAATAGATTCTCCGCATGAAAAGCCATCAGTCCTAAGGTTTTGCCTTTCCCCTTAAAAAAAACAAAAACCAACAACTTCTTACTTAGATATTATCCAGCACAGGCAGGTATAAAAACTCGGGGCTCGCGTTGTCAATCTCGCAGTTCCCCCTTGGAGAGTTGTTTGCAATTTCAGTTTCCGTGTTAGTCGGGCTACAAGGAGAAGGAGGAAAGGATTAAGCCGGGAATGAAAATAAACAATTATAGCACCCCTTGGTGAGCCTAAGAACACACAAATACATGCATATGTACACACATTGCTAAGAAACGGCTGCGCTGTGGGTAAAATGACTCTAAAATTGTGTGTAATGAGAAGGAAAAGATTAGAGGGAGCTTTTGCCATGTTGAGAATTGACATTAGTGGAGGAAGGGGGAAATTCTTTACAAGTCAGTGCAGGGGGTCTAATTTAGACTGGGGCATGTGTGTGTGTGTGTGTGTGTGTGTGTGTGTGTTTGCTTGCCATCCATACACATTGGCTCTTCCGTGCATGTATTTATATCCCCATCCAGATACATTCTGTACAATAAATAAAATCACATTGAGAAGGGAACGGCTGCCTTCTTCTAAACACATTCCAGCCAGCTACAAAGACGTTACCGCCTATTGCAAAAAATTAAAAAGAAAAATTGGACGTGTGTGTGTGTTAAAACGCTCTTTGAATATTTAGATGGAGGCAATGGCTTATTTAGACGAACTGCCAATGACCCACAACAGTGAGAAATCAAGCGTGAAATTTACTGGAAATTAGCACCGGGGTCTCGGGCCCAGCGTGAATGGGGTTGATAAGATGCAAATCCCAACGATATTAAACCGCCTTGCTGGCAGCACTATGGGGTCGTTCGCTGTGGGTTTTTCATGTTACCCCTTTTTTTTTCCTGCACCACCCTCTGAGACAGGTTATAAATAACAATAAAAAGGAACAGTTACCGGAGACTTTAATCAGAATTTTAAAAAAAGACTTTAAAGGAAGAACCAACAACACCGATTGTACAGCAGCCAAAAGTAATGAATTTAGCATCTTTTCTATAGGATTGTTAAGCGCGTCCTGTATGGTGCATTTTTTGTTTTTTTTTTCCCCTTCGGTACTTCAGGACTCTTATCAATATGACTGAGGTTAATTCCAGCTTTGAATGTGATCTAAAATGGACAGGCACGGGTAAAAGAAGAAGGCAGCAGTTGCAGAACCGAAAAAGAAAACGAAAAGGGTGTTTACACCACTTAGCAATAGCGATAGTGCTTAGACTTATATACCGCTTCACAGTACTTTACAGCCCTCTCTAAGCAGTTTTACAGAGTCAGCATCTGGTTCCCAACAGTCTGGGTCCTCATTTAACAACCTCGGAAGGATGCAAGGCTGAGTCAACTTTGAGCCGGTCAGGATCGAACTCCTGGCAGTGGGCAGAGTTAGCCTGCAATACTGCACTCTCACCACTGCGCCACCACAGCCTTATTTTTACAGGGAAGCTGAGAAAGTTGATATCTATGGAGATTCTCAGTCATCCAGCTCATGGTTGTCCCAAAATTGCTTTTTCGAAAGGCAACTGGACTTTCTGGTTTTTCTTTGAAGACATTTCACTTCTCATCCAAGAAGCTTCTTCAGTTCTGACTGCATGGTAGGGAATGGAATATAAATATAAATGGAATATAAATCCTTCCATTCCCCACCATCCAAGTCAGAGCTGAAGAAGCTTCTTGGATGAGAAGCGAAACATCTTCAAAGAAAAACCAGAAAGTCTAGTTGAGTCTTGAAAAAGCACCTTTGGGACAAGAAAGCGGATTTTTTTTCAATTGCAAGGAGTTTATCATTAAAATGTTATTCTTGTAATTAAACGTTAGACAACGGTTAGAAATAGGGAATATTTTCTTGTCATCGTTTGATGGCAAACTCGTTTGAAGTCCTTTCAAATTTTTATGGAGTAGATATAGGTAATCCTCAACTTACTACCTTAATGGAGCCCAAAATTTCTGTTGCTAAGGGAGACAGTAGTTAATATTGTCCCATTTTAGATGCTGGCTGAGGAATTCTGGGAGTTGAAGTACATAAGTCTTAAGTTGACAAGTTTGGGGACCCCTGGCTTAGCTTTAGTTTAGTTTAGTTTGAAATTACAACTGACCCTGCTACTTACAACCTAGATTTGAAGCTCTGATTGTTTAAAAAAAAAACCCTTCTTCCCTGTGGTCATGTGATTGCATTTTGGGTGCTCAGTTACTCTATTTATGGCTATTTTCAGCTTCCCAATATTTTTTGCTGGAAACTGACATTTACTTCTGGTTTCTGGCCAAAAATGCCTATTGTGAACAATGGTCTCACTTAACAACCACCATAAAAAAGGTCATGAAATCAGGCTCCACCACATGATGATCTACTTAATAATCAGCATAACTTACCACTGTAATTCTGGCCTCAACTTTTATCGTACATTGAAGACTGCCTTTAAACAGCGATATAACTCAAGTTTGGTCAACATTGAACACTTTAAGAGGTATGGACTTCAACTCCCAGAATTCCCCAGCCAGTAGACTGTGGACAAGGGATAAACCTATTTTTAAAAAAAAACATATCAAAAAGGCTTAAGCTACTAAATCAGTAGGAAGCCTGGCTTATAAGTAATCTTTGACTTAGGACCGTAATGGAGCCTGTACAATACGAGCATGAATTGTGATGGTCGTAAAGTGGATCACTCCCGACCAACTCAATTTTATGACCTTTTTTTGCAGCAACCCCTGTCATTGAGCTATAAATGGGGGCCAGTTGCTGAGTTCTGGAATGGAATATAATATCGAATACTGAATAGAATAGAATAGAATAGAATAGGATTAGAATAGGATTAGAATAGAATAGAATAGAATAGAATTAAATTAGAATAGAATAGAATAGAATAGAATAGAATAGAATAGAATAGAATAGAATAGAATTTATTGAGGATAGCATAGCATAGCATAACAGATAACAGATAATCAGAGTTGGAAGGGACCTTATAGGTCATCTAGTCCAACCCTCCGCCCAAACGGAAGACCCTACACTATTTCTGACAAATGGGAGTCCAATCTCTTCTTGAAGGTCTCAAGTGATGGCATTCCCACAACTTACGAGGGCAACTTCTGTTCCATTGTTTGATTGTTCTCACTGTCAGAAATGTTCCCCTTATTTCCAGGTTGAATCTCTCCTTGTTCAGTTTCCACCCATTATTCCTTGTCTGGCCTTCGGGTGCTTTGGAAAATAGCTTGGCCCCCTCCCCTCTGTGGCAGCCCCTCAAATATTGGAAGACCGCTCTCATGTCTCCTCAGGACCTTCTCTTCACTAGACTAGCCATGCCCAGTTCCTGTAACCGTTCTTCATATGCATAGCATTGCATAGCATAGAATAACAGAGTTGGAAGGCACATTGGAGGTCTTCTAGTCCAACCCCCTGCTCAGGCAGGAAGCCCTTTACCATTTCAGACAAATAGTTGTCCAATCTCTTCTTAAAAAAACTTTCAGTGTTGGAGAATTCACAACTTAATGAAGGCAAATTCTTCCACTGATTAATTGTTCTGTCTGTCAGGAAATTTATCCTTAATTCTAAGGTTGCTTCTCTCCCTGATTAGTTTCCACCCATCGCTTCTTGTCCTGCCCTCAGGTGCTTTGGAGAATAGCTTGACCCCCTCTTCTTTGTGGCAGCCCCTGAGATATTGGAAGACTGCTGTCACGTCATCCCTAGTCCTTCTTTTCATCAAACTAGACATACCCAATTCCAGCAACCGTTCTTTATATGTGTTTTAGCCTCCACTCCAGGCAGTCGCATGACCATGGAGTGCGGGTGTGGGTTAGCCAGAACTGAGTTGTAAGTGCCCCTGTTGAGGTCCGGTGTAAGTCGAGGACTATCTGTACTAATCAAACAGGGGCCATTAAACAAATAACAAACAAAGTAATAAACTATCCATGCATTGGGGTGGGGGGGGAACAGGCCAAAAAAAATTCAGCTTTACCTCCATTAATGAAATGCCTTGACCGCTCCACTAATCCACACCCTTTAGAGATTTCCCCGCGACATTTTCCTGAGCAGATATACATACAATTTTAAACCATTCAAGATTAAAATCGTTTCCCCCCCCTCAGAAAGTTGAGTGCCGGTATCAATGACTATTAGCTGTTACAGTTCAATAGACAGTTGGTGCCTTCAATTGAATAAAATTGCTACGGCCTATTTAGTTCTTTGCCAGAAAACTTCCCCTTCTTCTTTATTTTTATTTTTTTATTTAAAATCTCCACCTCAGTGCAGATGAGCCCTCTTTAGCTCAGGCTGCTATTTCCACATAAAATATATGCTCGTAGCAGGAGTGAAAAATGCCACACTAATTACACCATTATTTTATTATGTAGCGCGACTTTAAAAAAAAGTCTACTAAAGAATTAATTTGGTTAAAATAATTTGAATTGAGCAATTATTTCCTTAACACTGGAATTAGCTGAAAGGAGTTTCAAGTGGTTTATTGCCAGCGCTACATAATAAAATGATTGTTTAATTAGCAATAAATTTGTCATTTGCTATAGGAAACAAAAGGATTGTTTCTTTCATCCAGACATGACATTAAACCAAAATTATGCCTGTTTTTTCTCTACTATATTCTTCTTTTCTGGGAACAGATTAAAGATCACGCTAGATCAAAGCAAAGTTTTGGGGGGTTATTAAGCACAGGTAATCCTCAATTTACAACTGTTTGTTTAGTGGCCATTCAAAGTTACAAAGACACTGAAAAATACCTTTCAACCATTCCTCGAATTTATTACTTTAGTTACATTAATTACATTACAGCATCCCTATAGTCACATTATCAAAATTCAGGCACTGGGCCACTGGCATGTATTTATGATGGTCGCAGCATCATATGACCACATGATCATCAGTTATGGGGGGGCTTCCAACAAGCAGCAGCCCAAAAAGCCAATGTAATCATAAGTTGCATTAACAGAGGGATACAATCAAGATCAAGTGAGGTACTAATTCCACTCTATAAAGCCTTAGTAAGACCACACCTAGAGTACTTCATCCAGTTTTGATCACCACATTATAAAAAAAGATGCTGAGACTCTAGAAAAAGTGCAGAGAAGAGCAACCAAGAGGATTAGGGGACTGGAGACTAAAACATATGAAGAACGGTTGCAGGAACTGGGCATGGCTACTCTAGGGAAGAGAAGGACCAGGGGAGACAGGAGAGCATCTTCCAATATTTGAGGGGCTGCTACAGAGAGGAAGGGGTCAAGCTATTTTCTAAAGCACCCGAAGGCCAGAAAAGAAATAATAGATGGAAACTGATCAAGAAGAGATTTAACCTGGAAATAAGGAGAAACTTTCTGACAGAACAATCAACCAATGGAATGGCTTGCCCTCAGAAGTTGTGGGAGCGCCATCACTTGAGACTTTCAAGAAGAGATTGGACTGCCATTTGTGAGAAATGGTATAGGGTCTCCCTCTTGGGCGGGAGGGTTGGACTAGATGACATACAAGGTCCCTTCCAACTCTGATTATCTGTTATCTGAAGTCAATGGGGGAAGCCAGTTTAAAGACCATGTGATTCACTTAACAACCATGGGAAAAAAACATTTAAATGTCTATGTGTGAAGATTACGGACCTTTTTTCGTTCCCGCGTGGAAAAAAAATAACAAATTAAGAGAGTTGGAAGGGACCTTGGAGGTCTTCTAGTCAAACGCCCTGCTCAAGCATGGAGCCCTGAGAATTGGACCTCCATCTTCAGGAACACTACAAGTAATCCTCGACTTACAGCCATTTGTTTAGTGACTATTCAAAGTTGCAAAAAGTGATACGATCATTTTTCACACTTATGACCGCTGTAGCATCCTTATGGTTAGGTGACCAAAATTCAAATGCTTGGGAACTGGCATGTACTTATGACCGTTGCAGTGTCCCCAGGTTATGTGATCACCTTTTGTGACCTTCTCACAAGAAAAGTCAATGGGGAAGCCGGATCCGCTTAACAACTGTGTTACTAACTTAACTAACTGCAGTGATTCACTTAACAACTGTGGCAAGAAAAGTCATAAAATGGGGCAAAACTCACTTAACTGTCTTGTTTAGCAACAGAACCTCTGGGCTCACTAGTGGCCGTAAGTCGAGGACTACGTGTATATCTCTGAATACCAGGTCTTGCATATTCAAATTTAGCCTTGAAGAAGAACATTTCTATCCTGTGGCTCCAAGACAGTTTTCAAGTTTGTGTTCTAACCCAAGTCCCCAAACACGACAAACCCTCTGACATGAACTCAAAAGATTTCTTTATTAGGTATGCTGGCAGGCCCGGCAAAAAGGTTCCCTCGTAGTCCATCCGTCTGAAAGATGAACAGTTGTCTGCCACATCTATTCATCTCCGCCCCCTGCCTTTTATCCCCAGAGCTAGCGTGGGGCTTCACTAGCAACGGTGGTTCTTCCGTCCCAAGGACCGGCCCATAGATTTCCACTGCTCTCCTCTCCTCTGCCTTCTGCTCATCCACGTGTCAGGCACTGGACCCAGCTGTTCCTCCTCTTCCTCATCAGCCACCTCCAGACCTGGGGGCTGTTGACTCTCCGTTTGAGGGCTGACAGACGGCCCAGTCTCCACCTTTGTCTCTCTCTCTCTCTCTGCCAGCTCCATTCCCTCTTCCCCCCTCGGCAATCTTAGGTTGCCCTGATGCCGACCTTGACTCCCACGCTTCCTCCTCCTCCTCCTCTGATTTGGCTGCTGGAGGGTCCAGCGGCCGACAGACGACAAGTTCAATTTAGCCGTCTGTGTGTAAAGACTGTTGGAAGGATTTCTTCCTTCCATGAGGTTGTCTCAGTCTTCTCTTAAAAAGTGATTGGGGCCAAATGCTTGAACCAGTGAATCTCACAAGTCAAAGTGGAGGCGAGGGAAGGGGCATTTATTAAGGAGAAAATATCAGAACTGTGATGACCCGGGGTGTGGCACAAAAGCAACAAAGTCACAAAAGTAGGTGAAGCCCCTTTTTAAATCCTGTTTTCCCAGCTGCAGCTAATGAAGGGAATCAGGGCCTTTTCTCCCCCGTAACCCATGTAATTCACGTTACTCCCTTCTCCGTTCCTCCCTGCGTGCCCTAGGATGAAGTGGGGGTGGCCCCGGGTCTTCCTCTGAAGGCCCAGCTGGACTGTGTCCTTCCCCAGTTTCTTCCAGAGCCACACTCCCACTCCCTGTCAGCTGCTCGACCTCTCCCTCGGAATCAAATTCCAACATGGCATGACAAGACTCCCTTCTTACTTCTATGTCCTTCTCCTCTCCAGATATGTATGACCAGGTGCTGAAATTTGGGGCCTACATTGTAGACGGTCTGCGAGAATATAAGCAACCGGTCCTTGTTTATATCCCACCCCAAGCAGAACTCCGAGGAGGGTCCTGGGTGGTGATCGACCCCACCATTAATCCTCGACATATGGAATTGTACGCTGACCGGGACAGCAGGTGAGTCTATTCTTCTGATGTGGTTTAGCATAGCTTTGAGATGACAATAGCAATAGCACTTAGACTTATATACTGCTTCACAATGCTTTACAGCCCTCTCTAAGCAGTTTATTGAATCATCCTATTTGCCCCCAACAATCTGGTTCCTCATTTTACTGACCTCGGAAGGACGGAAGGCTGAGTCAACCTTGAGCCTGGTGAGATTCACACTGGCAAATTGCAGGCTGCCAGCAGTCAGCAGAAGTAGCCTGCAGCACTGCACTCTGACCACTGCGCCACCTCAGCTCTGTGACTGCAGGTCACATGGTCCAATTGGGAATCAGCCTTTTGTTTTGACAACAGTCCACATCTTGGCAGACACCTGCAGAAGTGTCCTTGGCTCTCACGGTTGAAGATTGTAGCCTCCACATCCCATCTCACCCGTCTTTCCGCCCAGTACATTGTCAAGTTGAAGAGCAATAATGATTACAGGAAGCTTAAGTGTTTTTCAATAGTGACACCCAGATTTACACAAATGGGACCAGAATTCCCATGGGTAAGCAAGATGGTTGTTCAGTGAATTGTGTCGCCATTTTACAACCTTATTCACCACGACGTTAAGGCGGATCACTACAGGCGTGAAGTGAATCATGGGGTCGTTAAGCAAATGTGGCTCCCTCCATTGACTTTGCTTTTCAGAAGCTTGCTAGAAGAGTTGCAAATGGCGATCACATGGCCCCAGGATGCTGCAACTATTGTAAATATATTTAGGTTACCAAGCACAGTCTTACATCGCTTGTTTCAGTGCCAGTGCAACTTAGAATGATTGGTAAGCGAACGATTGTAGGACAAGGACTACCTGTATTGAGGGAATTTTCAGAAACGGTTTTCCCCCAATCTGGCATCATCCAGTCCGTTTTCAAATCCCGTTTTCATTTTTCCAGTTTCTTCCTCCATGCCAATTTTAGATGCATTCCCTTCAGTTTTCGGATGGAATTCTTGCTAACGAACAGATAGACAGAGAGAAAGAGAGGCAGACAGTCCTATACCAGTGGTTGGATTCAACATTTCTTTACTACCGTTTCTGTGGGCATGGCTTAGTGCAGGGGTCCCCAACCACTGGTCCACGGACCGGGCCGGTCCGCGGAACAAGTCCTACCGGGCCGCTGGCTTGCTGGGCGCCGCCATCTTTTTGATGAAAAAGTGCTTCCGTGAGCTTTTCCGGAGAAAGCTCACCGGAAGCACTTTTTCATCAAAAGAGATGGCGGCGCCAGCGCTCCGTGAGCTTTTCCGCGAGAAAGCCATTTCTACCCGGAAAAGCTCACCGAAGCGTTGGCGCCGCTTTCTTTTGATGAAAAAGTGCTTCCGTGAGGTCACCGGAAGCACTTTTTCATCAAAAAGATGGCGCCCAGCTGATGCTGGTACCGGGCCACGGCATAAAAAAGGTTGGGGATCACTGGCTTAGTGGACGTGGTGTGGCTTGGTGGGCGTGTCTTGGTGGGTGTAGCAGGGGAAGAATACTGTAAAATTTCCATTCCCATCCCGCTCCAGGGGAAGGTTATTGCAAAATCCCATTTCCTCCTCATTCCACTAACCTGCTTTCCGGCTCCGTTCTCCTGTGCAGGGCAACCAAAGAAGACCCAGCCAATCAGCTGGGACTCGGGAGGCAGAGAAGAGATGGGGGCGGGGCCAGTCAGAGGTGGGATTTGCTGGTTCTCTGAACTACTCAAAATTTCTACTGGTTCTCCAGAACTGGTCAGAACCTGCTGAATACCCTCTCTGCCCTACACCCCTTTATGTAATTTATTTCCAATACTTTATTGTTGCAAAAAAATAAAAATAAAATCAGAGCTAATCTTATCATATTTAAAATGCTTAAGTCTCGGTACGAATCATAAAACAACATTTAAGATCTAAATTATAACTAACTACTCATAACATTATGCTCCATAGCCATTAATACATCTCATAAAACTAACCCAAAACAACATAATCATTATCAATAGAACACACATATGGGGACAGTCAAGCAACTTGCCTAATGTACTATAAAAAAGCAACAATATCATCTTTATTATCTCCTAAAGAAACTGAAATCTGCTAGTTATTTTTTCAAGGGTATAGAAAGAGGTAAAAAAAAGGTACATAATCTCCCAGCTGTTCTCAAATTTCAGCCAATTGCTTGTAGTTTCAAGGAACAGCATAGAGAGGAGTGTTACTAACTTAAACAACTGCATGGATTCACTTAACAATTGTGACAGGAAAGGTCGCAAAATGAGGCAAAACTCTCTTGATAACTATCTTGCTTAGTAACATAAATGTTGGCCTCAATTGTGGTCATAAGCTGAGGATTACCTGTATGTAGTATATGAGTACAATGAATGATCCCATATCTGTTCCCTTGTACAATGTAAGGCTAGATCAGTGAAAAAACAACTACTATTATCTATGGGTTTACTAGAAGGACATAGCATTTATATCTGTACTTTGATTATTAAAATATGCTTTTATCTCACTTTAGGTTCTTACCTTGCTTCATTTTATGAAGATTCCAGTAGCTTAAACACATTTCTTCTGTTTATTAGGGGTTTTTCCCTGTCTTCAATTTTGCAGTGAAAGTTGTCTGGCTAATTCAAATAAATATAAAGTATAAATTTCAACTTAGTTCCCTTCCTTATCCTGGTTTCCTTCAAGGTTTTAGTTTTTTTAGCCTTATTTTCTCTTTTTTTTTCCAGCCTCCTTTCTAACTGACCCAGCTTGTTCTGTGCTGACATGTTTTTAACCCATTCTTTCAGCCTCTGTTTCTTCCATTAACAGCTAAGAGAGCTTTTAAAGAAGTCAGAATTTCTAAAAGGCTGCTTATTTTGTCTTTATTTTGTGTTGACCCCCTCAATGTTTTGTATGATAATTCTGTTAAAACATCTTTTTTCAGAGGTGGCGTTTTGGAACCTGAAGGGACAGTGGAAATCAAATTCCGAAAGAAAGACTTAGTAAAAACCATGAGGCGTGTGGATCCCGTCTATATGGGACTGGCAGAGCGACTTGGTAAGTTTCGGTGGGTTGCTTATGTCAGGTAGTCCTTGGCTTACAATAGGTTGTTTAGTAACCGTTAAATGGCACTGAAAAAAGTCCCAAAGCTGCTTTTTCAAGAGGCAATTGGACTTCCTTGTTTTTCTCTGAAGACGTTTTTGCTTCTCATCCAAGAAGCTTCCTCAGCTGTGACTAGATGGTGAGGAACGGAAGAATTTATACTTCTTGCGGACAGCTGGTCGTTTGCATCCTTTTTAGAGAGTCCTTGAGGCCGCTTGGAGGCTTGTCTGCGTCCTCTCAGTCAACCTGAGTAGTGCAAATGGGTGTGGAGCCCTCTTGGACCTACTGAAAGGACTGTATTGTGTAGCTGTGCTTTCTGCAGGATGTTTTCTGCCCTATGTCCCTTCGTTGTTACTTCACAGGGCAGAAAACATCCTGCAGAAAGCACAGCTACACAACACAGTCCTTTCAGCAGTTCCAAAAAAGCTCTACACCCATTTGCACTTCTCAGGTTGACCCTGAGGACAAAACTCCAGGTGGCCTCAATGATTTTCTAAAAAGAATGCAATAAAATAATTTTGACTTTGAATAAGAAAAGTTGATGTAAATTTGCAGATTTTTATTAAATACTAAGGAACAGAGATATGCAACATATGCAACCGTGTATGTGTAAATGTGCCTTTGCATTTTACGTATGTACTGTCTTTTTCTGGTCATAAATCAAACTTACAGTCCCTAAGAAAACCCACGTTTACCACTACGTTTGAATGTATAAACAGCCACCAAAAACTAAATAAAAATCGAGAACGAGTAGGCTTGAGAAGGGAGGGGGTGAAATGGAAATAGCACATAGAATCACTGGATGTATTTATTGATTTTAAAGGATGTCACTGATCAGTCAGGCAGAAGATTGTTAACACAGTGAAATTATTTTTAATGAAAGGACATAAAAAACTGCAGATGATAAATGGCGGTGTTTGAAGGGTCACTCCGCTGTGTACAAAAGAGAAGGGGTAACCCTTGGATTTCAACATCTGTCACCTATAAAAATATGACTCGCAGATATTTCCTGTGGTGAAATTGGTCCTGTTTTCCTAACAGAACCACCACGGTGAATTATTAGAAGACGTCTATGGATGTAACCAGGGGTGGGATTCAAATAATTTAACAAGCGGTTCGCCCAGGGTCAGATTGGCTGTCGTGGGAGGTGTGGCCCATCCTCCAGCTCTGCCCCACATGCAGGACGAGCCTCCCGTGATGGCCAACCTGACCTAGTCCAACTGGTTGTTAAATTCCCCACCCACCCCCGGGATCTGGGCACTGCACTGCAATGGAGAAACGGCCGGCAGAAGGGAAGGAGGAGGAGCAGGGAGAAGAAACAGGGAACGTGGCCTTCTCCTTCCCTCGTGCCAGCCATTCCATTGCTCATTTTTCCTTTGCTGCACAGCACCCAGGATCCACTCCGACAGCAGGGTAGGTGGGTGAGTAATTGAACAACCGATTTGCCTGAACCGGCCGAATCCCACCACTGGATGTAACCCCCAGGCAGGTTCTTTGGATCTACAAGATCCATGGCTTTTTCCTGATCTGCTGTCCAGGATGATTCTCCCAAACTTGAGTGCTGCTACACTCTCATTCTCCCCAGTGACAGTGGGAAGGAATATAATCCACATACATTATTTATTTCAGGAAATTTATATGGCTACCCAACTCATTCTCGGTGACTCTGGGCAGCTTCCCAAAAGCAAAAACCAATATAAAAACAATAAAAAAAACCAATAGCTCCCACTCCTCTAACAAAAGCAATCAAATAAGCCACTTGATGGGCTCCATCCTACTTGGAGGTCTCAGGCCTGTTGAAAAAAAAACACCAGGTTTTTAGGGCCTTGTGAAAGGGAGTCAAAGTGGGAGGGTCAATTTTATCTCCACAGGGATGATGTTCCACAGGGAGGGAGCCACCACAGAGAAGACCCTTCTTCTTGGTCCTACTAGATCAAGGGTCTTCAAACTTGGCAAGAATTCCTGAGCTAACATGACTGGAGGAGGAATTCTGGGAGTTGAAGTCCACAAGTCTTAAAGCTGTCAAGTTCGAAGACCCCTGTACTAGATGCTGGGAGACCCATAGCATTCCCTGCCTCTCTGCTCTGGTGGGTTAGGTTGATGTGACCAGGAAAAGAAGCTCCTTCAGATAACCTGGTCCCAAGCCATGTAGGGCTTTGAAGGTAACAACCAGCACCTTAAATTGGACCTGGAAGCAAATTGGCAGCTAATGCAGCTCCCACAGGAGAGGTGACACATGTACCTCCATGCCTGTGCAAAGCCATACAGCAAGAATGTCACAACTCGATTTCATTGAGGGCTGGTGTTATGTTGACCTCGGGGGGCGGGGGGGGGCAGAGGGACATGGGCAGGGTGGGCGTGGCCAACTCATCGAGGCTCCATTTTCAGTCTACATGGGCTCCATTTTCAGCTGTGACGGCTTCCTGCAGCCCTCTGCCAGCAAAAACGGAGCTCAGGGAGGCCGCACGCACCCCCGAGCTCTGTTTTCACTGACAGAGGGCTGCAGGAGACCATCACAGCCGAAAACTGAGCCCAGGAGGGCCACATGTAGCCCCCCCCCAAGATTCGTTTTTGCTGGCAGAGGCACCGCGGGCCGGTCCTTCGCTTTTTCCAGGGTGGCCCCGCGGACCAGATCTAAGCACCTTGCGGGCTGGATCCGGCCCAGTTTGACACCCCTCTGCCATACAGGCTGCCACATTTCGAACCAATGGAAGCTTTTGGATACTTTTCAAGGGCAGCCCCAAGTAGAGTGGTGACGCGCTGTGTAAAGACGAGGGAAAGCTTTCTTTGCCACCGGCTGAGTTGTACAGAAACCTCAAAGATTAGCAAAGTGGCCTCTCTCCTCGTTGCCCTCCACTGTGTTCCTATTGGAACTTGTAAGATTAATTCACTAGAATTTTAAAAGACACAGTTCTTTAAGCTGCAGGGAACAGTCTCAAGTGCTATTATTATAATATATACAACAATAGGAAGTCACAGCGGCCATTTCTTTAACTGGTGTTGCCTTTCAAATTCTTCCCAAGAACTTAGGGTGCTGTACATGTAAGTCCTCAACTTACAATCATTTGTTTAGTGACTGTTTGAAGTTATAGGCATTTACACTTACGACTGTTGCAGCATCCCCGTGGTCGCATGATCAAAATTCGGGCGTTTTGGCAACTGGCGTGGTTGCAGTGTCCTGGGAGGTCATGTGATCCCCTTTTGCAACCTCTGAGAAGCAAAATTAATGGAGAAGTCAGAGTCACTTAACAACTGTGTTACTAACTGCAGTGATTCACTTAACAACCGTGGCAAGGAAGGTCCTAAAATGGGGCAGTACGCACTTAACAACTGTCTTAGCAATGGAAATTTGGGGATCAACTGTGGTTGTAATTTGAGATCTTACCTTTAATGTATCAGTATATTTGTGCAGATCCAACAGTGTGGGTTTTTTTGGCAATTGGCAGATGGAAATTTTGTGGATGTGCAGATTTTCCTAAATGCTGTGCTGCTGTCCAGGATTTTTTAAGTACGGCACCCAATATGCTGCTCACCTCTGGGACCCCCCCGGCTGATTTATGCCATAATCTTTCAGTTTGGATTTTCAGATCTTGATAGGTCGTTATCTTCTTCAATTCTTTGTCTTCTATTCTACGATCTCCTGGCACTTCCAAATCAATTGTCCACATTTTCTTCTTTTCAACCACAGTTAAATCTGGTGTGTTACATGCCAAGACTTTTATCAGTGTGAAGGGACTTCTTTCCTTTGTGACTATGTAATGATTCTAGGCTGATCCCTTTTTTAACTCCTCCCCCTGACTTTGCTAATCCTTTTTCTACCATCACTTTGTGTTAAAAAAAAAAATCCCACAATATTTTAACTTGCTCATTTATACTGCTTTTTCAAGAAGTTGCATCACCATTCAGGAAAAAGGATCCCATTTGCTTTTCTATCCCACAGCTACCGCGAGCGATGGGAAATGAAGACACACACCCCTGTTATTCCTTTCTATAACTCAGTATTTCTCAATATTGGTAACGTTAAAACCAGAGGTGGTATTCATCCGGTTCAGACCGGTTCTGGCGTACCGGTAGTGGAAATTTGGACCAGTTCAGAGAACCGGCAAATACCACCTCTGACTGGCCCCGCCCACCCACCCCTGCCCTTTCCCGTCCTATATTCCATTGATTTGTACCTCAGTGCCTCAGCTGAGCTAAAAAACAGCTCACCTCACCGAGGACGATCTTTGAGTTCTGTGCGTGCGAAGCGATCTTTGAGTGCAAAGCGCGCAGAACTGATAGCGTGCAGTTTGGAATCCCACCCCTGGTTAAAATGCCTGGAATTCAACTCCCAGATTTCCCGAGTCAGCCTGCAAGCTGGGAGTCGAAGTCCAGACATCCTAACAATGCACGGTTGTGAAACCTTGCCACCGTAGAGATAGAGCATAGTTTCTCCCCCAAAAAGGCCTTTTTCTCAAAAAAAGAATATTCTCTGTCCTTTTTCTGATTCAGCTGCTGTTGCAGGACCATCCTTGAACCCCTTCCTTCCTCGTTCCTTTCTACAAATATGGCACAATTCCCAGTTTAAAAGACGCATGGCTGTCAAAACGAAAACCCGGTTTAGGTTTCCGATTAGTTCTAAGATCGTGGGATGAGGGTGTATTTTAATTTCCACAAACTCCAGCATTGCCACCAAAGCAGGTCATGAATCCTATGCCAACCCTAATTAAAACGGCCGCCGTGTCGACAGAATCCGTTCACCCCCTCCACGGAGACCAAGTGCTTTAAAAGCTTCAAAGGCTAATAAATATCTTTGCTGAGATGGATCATAATTGCACCCCTTGGTTGGGCAATCGGTGGCATCGGCTTCCCACCGTAACCCACCCACCCACCCTCTGCCATCAACAGGAAGACTCAAGTTCAGAGGACGTTGCAGATTGCATAATTTCTCCTCTCTCCCTCTCTTTTTCTGCTTTTGTTGTGTGTGTGTGTTTTTCTTCCTTTCTGGCCAATTTAAAATTTGTCAAAGCCGGTCGTCTTCTGGATCACTGCCCTTTGATATTTTGTGCACTCCATTTGGCACAAACAAGCCGCAGGGCTGCGGTTCATGCTGACTCCAGCAGAAGTGAAGAGCCGTTCCATTTATCTCGGTTTGCCTGCTGCATAACTTGTTCATTAGCCGGGGGTTCACTGCCTCTGTTAACCCCTGGATGGCTGCTATCATTCCCACCAAATGGCACGTTTTCATGGTGAGAGAGAGCGCCAGGTCCCCCCTCAGCTGCTGGTAGAAGGTGGAAGGTGGGGGGCGGTGTAGGGAGTGTGCGGAGTGTGCGGAGGAGGGGGCTATCTCAGAGCAGGGTTACGTTTTCATTCAAAACTCCGTTCGGTTGGCCCTGGTGCCGGCAGGTTGGGGAAATATTGAATAACGTGACACTGAGCTGCTAATTATCAATTTTCGCGTGCCCTAACTGAAATCTTCATTGGTTTTGTGTTTATTACAATGTCACTCAGTCTTGCCATGTGTGGCGCCTCGGCATAAGCAGGAAAGGGGCACCGCAGGGTGGAGGAGGGAGCCTGGGCTGTAAAAACTATAAGGAATATTTGCTTTGCTCAGTTTGTTGGCAGAAGTGAGTTAACCAGAAGCACGTAGGGAAGAAAAAAAACAGAGCTAACCTTGAAAAACAGACTTGCAAATGTGGTTTTGATTTAGTACAAACCAGTAGGATTGTTTGCTACTGAGTACCAGATTATCCGCCATATATGGATTAAACGGTAGAACTGAACAGTTTCCAAAATATTGCATTATTACCTGAAATGACAAACCGTAAGTTGTTATCAAGTCCAATGTCAGGCGCAAGAAATCTGGAACCAGGATTGTTCAAATGAGTACAAGTTTATTCCATGCTATCTCTAAACAAGAACCTGAACTACTAACAGTCAAGGCAAATTGGCAGGAGATAAGAGTCAGCGGAATTCAGTGGGCTGCCCTTCGGTCTCTTGTGAGCAAGTACAAACGGATTCCAAAGTGATGACACATTTGACGCCTCCTTCGGGCTCAGCCTGGTCATCTCCTACATCTGCTTTTTTCTCTACAGATGAAGGTTTGCAAGGACACTGGGAAGGTGAAAAACAAATTGACTGAGGTTTGTGTTTTCTGCTGAATTGGCTGGTGTCATAGTTTTGACAGCCTTTCTGGCAAAGAACAAGGATCCTAACCCTGGTTCTTTCATGCTTCCAAATGCCATCTTGTACAGGCGCATGAAATGGCATTCGGGAACTGAATTCCTGCCAGACTAATGTACTTTTGCTTGGATTTCTCTTAGCATGTTGGGTGGACCTACGCAACTGTGATGAATCAATAAACTATGGTTAAACATTCCATGGGTTAGCATGTTAACCCAGCTTGTTTGACCCTAGAAGAAAAAATTGGAACTGGCATGTGATAATCCTTCCCACCAGTCTCTATTCCTACCAAGTTTCTTTGTTATTTTATTCTTTGTTATTGTGGCTTGGTGCTGGAACTGTTTCTACAGCTAATCCTTGATTTATAATCTTTTGTTTAGTGACCGAAGTTAACAATGGCACTGAAAAAAAGTGTCAACGGAGAAGCCAGCTTCAATACAACCATGTTACTAACTTAACAACTGCAGTGATTCACTTTACTGTGGCAGGAAAAGTCGTAAAATGGGGCAAAACTCATTTAACCACTAGGCAATGGAACTTTTTTGGCTCAATTCTGGTCTAAGTTGAGGACTGTCTGAACATCTGGGAGAAATGATGTCTGTTATCCAGCATAGGATGCTGAATTACTGGAATTTTTTGTCACTCATGCAGCTTTTGACATTGATTTAGAAATAGCAATAGCCCTTAGACTTATATACTGCTTCACAGCGCTTTACAGCCCTCTCTAAGCAGTTTACAGAGTCAGCCTATTGTTTAGTTTACTTTATTGTCATTGCACCTCGTACAACGAAATTAAATACAATCTTCAGTGTACATTATGACTATGAAAACAAACACAAAAACACACATCCTTCACATTCTGTACATTGAACTGAAAACCCCTGATATTGCATTAATATTGCACTATACAGTAGAATTCAAAAGAGCTACTGCCCTGGGATAGAAGCTGTTTTTCAGCCTATTTGTCCTTGTTTTTATTATCCTGTACCATCTACCAGATGGTAATAGTTAAAAAAAAAAAAAGGGTACCGAGGATGAGATGGATCTTTGAGAAGGTTTTGAACTTCCTTAAGGCAGCGGAAGCTATAAAGCTCTTCCAAAGAGGGGAGAGGGCAACCAGTGATCCTCTAGGCAATGACGTTAACCCTCAGGAGTGCTTTCCTATCTGCCCCTGTGCAATTGGCAAACCATACACAGGTGCAATAAATTAACATACAAACCGTTCACAGGTGCAGCGGTAGAAGGTCACCAGCAGTTTTTCATTCAGTTGTTGTTTTCTGATAAGTCTCAGGTAGTATAGTCTATGCTGGGCCCTTTTGACCAGTGTTGCAATGTGAGCACCCACGTCAGGTCCTCTTTTATGGTAACACCCAGAAACTTAAAACTGGCCACTAGCTCCACTTGGTCTCCACTGATAAGCAGGGGCTAGATGTCTGATCCGTTCCTTCTATAGTCCCCAACAATTTGGATCCTCATTTTACCTGACCTCAGAAAGATGGAAGGCTGAGTCAACCTTGAGCCAGTCAGAATTGAGCTCCTGGCTGTAGGCAGAGTTTTCCTGCAATGCTGCATTCTAACCATTGCACCACCATAATGGCTGTCTGAGGAATTCTGGGAGTTGAAGTCCACAAGTCGTAAAGTCGCCAAGGTTGGAGATGCCTGCCTAACTTGCACTGATGATGTTAACTAGTTTGGGTAATGAAAAGTCAGCAAAAAGAAAGCAAGCTCCCATTATTTCAACCCTGAGCTATAAATATTTTCCTTTATTAATACTTTTCATTTCATGTTTAGTTTTCAAGATTGGGAATAGTATAGAATCTTAACTGTGGTCAGCTTCGACAAGCCAGCTTTAGAAAATTAAGTCATGACTTCTATATTCTTTTTCCTAAGCCTTGTGAGTAGCATCCCAGCCTACGCATGCTGCCTTCCCAAGAGCAGTTGCTATTAAAATGTCTGAAATGAGCCTCCATAACAACCCAGGATGATGTTCTGACCCAAACCCTTTTCCAATAAAACAAACACGAACCAAAGGGAACAGAAACCTTTTAATGATTCTTATGAATCCCCGGTTAAAAGGCTGCTGCAAACTAATTAACTTTGATAAGCACAAGCCTCGCCAAAACTGTGCGAGGCTGCCAAGAATAACAGACAAGGTTACCTAGAAATATTTTACAACACAAGAGTCTTCAAATACCAACTGCAATGATACTGCAATGTCCACGAGGCTCGAATTTCAAAACATCTTTGCTTCCTGCAAAGAATGTCTGATTCACAGCTGGCTTTTATCTTCTTGAAGGAGGGCAGCCTTACTCTTGCAGCCTTACTCCTGAGTTGCCCGTGCTGCTGCAGCTGATCTTTCCTACAAGCAGCCCTGCACTCACACGCACTTGGCCCAGGCTCCTCAGAAACCTCCTCATCGCTGCTGCCAGCCCCCACAATCTCTGAAGGCAGCAGTCCACTCCCTAATGGTCCTGGCCCCTCATCTGAGTCTTTGCTCTCCTCAGCCATCCGGACCTGCTGCCAGCTAACCACAACAGAAGATGACCAAGCCATGATGATTCATATCGTCCCATCATTGGTGAAATCGATGTGAGCGGCATCATTTTGTAATGCGCATGTCATTTGCTCTGCTGATACAGGTGGTCCTCGACTTACGACCACAATTGAGCCCAAAGTTTCTGCTGTTAAGTGAGACATTGGTTAAGTGAGTTTTGCCCCATTTTACAACTTTTCTTGCCACCGTTGTTAAGCAAATCACTGCAGTTCATAAATTAGCAACACGGTTGTTAAGTGAATCTATCTTCCCCAATGATTTTGCTTGTCCGAAGGTTGCAAAAGGGAATCACATGAACCCGGGACACTGCAATGGTCATACCTATGAACCAATTGCCCAAGCCTCTGAATTTCGATCACGGGATCATGGGGCGGCTGCAAAGCTTTGTAAGTGTGAAACATGGCCATAAGTCACTTTTTTTCAGCGGCTGTTGTAACTTTCAGTGGTCACTAAATGAGCTGTTGTAAGTGGAGGACTACCTGAACCATTGACTGGGTAGCTAGGAAGAACGCTGCTTTTGCACTACTCACAGTGTAGTGATATTTTAGTATCTTAGATTTCTTCACACAGAAAGAAAGGTCAAAGTAACCTTAGTGCGTACTGCATTGGTTCCTGTGTCTTCATTAGCTGGTAAGCCAAGAGGAACAGTTGGCAGAGAAGCCAAGGGGAAGAGATCTGTTTTGTTGGCACTGGAGAAGGCACTGTTCTTCTAACCTTCTGGAGATGCTTGGCCTTCTTCAACAGGAGTGTCAAACTCGATTTCTTTGAAGCAGTGGTGGGATTCAAAAAAAATTACTACTGGTTCTGTAGGCAACAGCTTGGTGGGTCTGGCTTGGTGGGCATGGCAGGGGAAGGATATACTGCAAAATCTCCATTCCTTCCCCACCCCACTAACCTGCTTTCCAGCGCCGTTCTCCTGTGCAGGGCAACCAAAGAAGACCCAGCCAATCAGCTAGGACTCAATGGGGGGCGGGCAGAGAAGAGATGGGGCCGGGGCCAGTCAGAGGTGGGATTTGCCAATTCTTTGAATTACTCAAAATTTCCGCTACCGGTTCTGCAGAACGGGTCAGAACCTGCTGAAATACCACCTCTGCATTGAGGGCTGCATCAAGGTTGTGTTTGACCGCAGGGGACCGTGGTGGGCTTGACGTTCACTCGTGTTGAAGGCGCCTTCAAGCGCTCTGCCAGCGAAAACACGCTCCTGGGCCCTGTTTTCAGCCGTCAGTCTCCTGCAGTCCTCTGCCAGCGTTTTTGCTGACTGAGGGCTGCAGGAGGCCATCGTGGCCGAAAACCAAGCCTGGAATGGCTGCGGGCGGCCCTCTCGAGCTCTGTTTTTGCTGGCAGAGGCACCGTGGGCCAGTCCTTTGCTGTTTTCGGGGGGGCCCGTGGGCCAGATCTAAGCCCCCCATGGGCCAGGTTCGGCCCACAGGCCTTGAGTTTGACACATCCCTGTTTTAGAATATCAGAATCCACCTGTCCGCAAGTGGAGACTGTCTCCCTGGGGGCAAAACCTGGAGTGGCTAGATGCCAAATACAGGTCGTCCTTGACTTAACGGCCACAATGGAGCCCAGCTTTTCTATGGAGACAATTCTTAAGGGAATGTTGTCCCATTTTATGGCCTTTCTTGCCAAAGCTGTTAAGTGGATCACTGCAGTGATTAAGCCACTTAACACAGTGGTTAAGTGAATCTGGCCACCCCATTGACTTTGCTTGTCCGAAGGTCTCAGAACGTGATCACATGACCCCAGAACATTGCAACCCTCCTAAATACGAGCCAGTGCCAAGCATCCAAATGTAAATCATGTGACTATTCTGGGGGATGCTACAACGGTTGTAAGGGTGAAAAACGGGCATTAGTCACTTTTTTCAGTGCCGTTGTAACTTCTTTTTTTAAAAAAAAAAAAATTTATAACAACAAAAACAAACGAATAAAACCTTCTTTCTGTTCATCAGTGTGTCAGTTGGGTATGCATTTTTTTGTGCACATAATACAATTATCATACATATTTTACTAATATATATATTTATAATCCTTCTAATCAGTATTTTATATCACATATATCACTTATTAGCTTTAACATTATATTTATTGATGTTCAATAGTATATTTCACATTCATTTTCTTACTCTGTCTAACTCATTCGTTTATCAGTGATAAATATTATACTGTACTTACATATTTCAATTTCTTACTCTTCTATCTAGCCATTCATAAAATAAATTCCAAATTGTATAATAATCTTTTTCCTGTAGTGCCGTTGTAACTTCGAATGGTCACTAAAAGAAACCAGGTGCTCTCCCATGATGCCTCACTTCATAACTTAATGACCAATATCATTTAATGAATTAACGGGTCCTTTTTTTTAGTCCAAAGTAGAGGAGCCACCTGTATCCTTAAGGATTAAGAGATTCATCAGGAAGAATGTTAACCCAGGCCAGTTTCTATGTTAGGGGAAATAGGAAATGTTCAAAAGACACACCAAAGACTACCCCACCCTCACACACACACACACACACACACACACACACTCCAACCCAACTTGTACCCTAGGCCAGTGGCCGCCAACCTTTTGGGCACCGGGGATTGGTTCCACGGAGAGATATTTTTCCGTGGACTGGAGAGGGCGTGGTTTCAAGCGCTGTCTGCATGCCATGGATGGGGCTGGCATGCCGCTAACCGGTGCTGGTCCATGGGCCGGGAGCTGGAGACTCCTGCCTTATGCCAAGTCTATTGTGCTTACATCCTGCAGATATAAATAAGGCAGATCTATGTAAATGTACTTCTGCTAACCAAAGGAATAGGAAGGATGAGTGAGAGAGAGAGAGAGAAAGAGAACACACACACACACATGGAGAGAGAGGGAGGGAGGGAGGGAGAGAGAGAGAGAGGCAGAGAGAGACACACACACACAGACAGACAGTGACAGAGACAGAGGGAGACCAAGAGAGAGGCAGAGAGAGAAAGAGAACACACACACACACACACACACACACACACACACATGGAGAGAGGGAGAGAGAGAGGGAGGGAGGAAGGCAGAGAGAGAAAGAGAACACACACACACACATGGAGAGAGGGAGGGAGAGAGAGAGAGAGAGAGAGAGAGAGAAGAAGAAGAACTTTTCCCAACATCTTTTCTTTTCCTTGGCCTGATCCTGCCAAACTTACAACCTAATTTTGCTAAACAACGACATGCACACCGCTGACTCCCAGATAGAAGCGGGCAACGTGCATTTTCCTACAATCTACAGAAGCTACAAATATTTATCTGTGCTTTAATATTTCAGAAAATTGAATTTCTGTGCAATATTTAAAAGGGTTTTTTCTCTCCCCCTCCCCCCCCCCCAAATGTGTCTGTATCCTGATAAATATAGGCCTTCTGCATTCTGGCTATTCTAAAGTGCTCGGCTGAACATCAGGCTGCAAAAGAAAAACCCTTTCCCCGGTCTTTAATTGTACGCGGAGCTTATGAAATTGATTTGAGAGCTTAGCTTTTTACAATGCCCAGTGAATACAAAACATTTCTGACAATCAATCAATGAAAGAATAATCACTCCATATTCCTCTCTCTCTTCCTCCTCCCTTCCCTATTGTTACTTTTCCCCCTTTTCTTGGGGAGGATAAGGTTCAAATGCCAGAAAATCTTTGTGAGACACCACTTTTAAATTAAGCAGAAAATGGACATTGACACACTTGTTAATCTCACCTGGATCATTATTGGGAGTCTGGAGGTAACAGGCAGCCTTCAAATGCAGGAATGCTCTTTTCCTGAACCACATCTACTGTCTTGCCAAAAAAAGAGAGAGACTTTTTCTCTTCATTTCTTGTTTCTAAACAGCACCGTAGCAAGTTTTGGAAATAGGCAGTCCTTGACTTACAACATATTGAGCCTGGCAATCATAAGTCACGTGGTGGCTCACTTTACAGACATAAAGTGGATCACCACACGACTGGATCCGGTTTGACAACCTTTTTTGGGTCGTAAATGCGATCCAGTTGCCGAGCTCCTGAAATGTGATCAGGTGATTGCGGGGAGCAGGGAGCAGTCAGAACTTCTAATCTAAGCTATAGATATCTTCCTTTTGGGGTCCATCGTAACATAGAACGATCATTAAGCAATCCGTCATAACTTGAGGACTTAACTGTAAATAGTTTTTCCAGGCTGTGTTTTTGATTCTTTCCCCTGGCTGTGCCATGCTGTGAATGGAAGAAAAAACTCAAAAATTGTGTTTTTGCAAAGAGGGTGATTCCTTTGACAAATTTTTATTTGTGACTATGTGTATGTATGCCCACATAAATTTGGTTTTTCCTGTTTCAATGGATACAGGGTTCCCTTTCTTTGTCACAAAAATTTCCTTTGATCCCATTCCATCCCATTCCATTCTATTCAGGGGTGGGATTCAAATTTCTTAACAACTGGTTCTGTGGATGTGCCCTAATTTGTGGGTGTGGCTTGGTGGTCATGTGATTGGGTGGGCATGGCTTGCTGACTGGGCGTGGTTTGGTGGTCATGTGACTGGATGGTCATGGCTTGCTGACGGGGTGTGGCTTGGTGGTCATGTGACTGGCTGGGCGTCGCTTGTATGTAAATATTGTACATATTTATGTAAATGTTGATTTTTTTTTATTTAAAAAAAGAGCAGCTTTTACCCAAAATGAGGCAAAGCAGGCAGGCAGATTGAGTTGCTTGCAGAATCACAGAGTCACTCGCAGATCTACCTTTCTGCAATCTGCTGCCTGAGTCTGCACTGAAAAATAGAAGTTTCAGTCCTAAGGAAGGTTCAGTTCTGCTCTCAGGCCAGTGGTGCAATTTGCCGGTTCTCCGAACTGTGCAGAATCGTAACAACCGGTTCGATAGAACTGTGCAGAATCGTAACAACCGGTTCTATAGAACTGGTCCGAACTGGTAGAATCCCATGCCTGATTCTATGTTATTCTATTTCTATTCTATTCACTCTATTCTATTTCTATTCTATTCTAACTTTATTCTATTCTATTTTAACTCTATTCTATTTCTGTTCTATGCCATCCCATCCCATTCTATTCTATTCTATTTCTATTATATTCAATTTTAACTATTCTATTTCTATTCTATGCCATCCCATCCCATTCTATTCTTTCCCTATTCTATTTTGTTCCGTTCCATTCCGTTCTGTTCTGTTCTGTTATATTCTATTCTTTCCCTATTCTTTCTTTATTCTATTCTACTCTACTCTACTCTAATTCTATTCTATTCTATTCTAACTCTATTTCTATTCTATGCCATTTCATCCCATCCCATCCCATCCCATTCCATTCCATTCTATTCTATTCTATTCTATTCTATTCTATTCTATTCTATTCTATTCTATTCTATTCTATTCTATTCTATTCTATTCTACTCTATTCTACTCTACTCTACTCTACTCTACTCTATTTTCTATTCTATTCTATTTTCTATTCTATTCTATTCTTTCTCCCCTCATACTCTCTTGAGGCGTCTGTGTTGGGAAACAGAGTGGCACATTTATGTAGGGTGGAATTGTTCACATGTACATGCATTGTCCCAAATAAATAATGCTTGTCTGAACCGTAGATAAGCTGCTGAGTGGGGCTCTTCCCCTCCTGTCTCCATGGCTCTTCCCTGCCTCTCTGCCAGCCCCTGACAAGCATCTTTACTTTTGATTTCAGGCACCCCGGAGTTAAACCCAGCTGAGCGGAAGGATCTGGAGGCCAAGCTGAAGGAGCGGGAAGAATTCC
The DNA here is from genome assembly GCF_049901735.1 of Notechis scutatus. Taxonomy (NCBI): domain Eukaryota; kingdom Metazoa; phylum Chordata; class Lepidosauria; order Squamata; family Elapidae; genus Notechis; species Notechis scutatus. The sequence continues at coordinate 10,017,766 of NC_142009.1, read as the reverse complement.
TAATTCCCATTTACCATCAGGTAGCGGTGCAGTTTGCTGACTTGCACGACACACCCGGCCGGATGCAGGAGAAGGGTGTCATTACCGTAAGTGTCGGGAATCTTTTCCTGATCAATGCTGTCAAAAAGGAGCTTTCGCCCAGCAGGGCTGGCGGAGCTGCTGCTGAGAAGGTCTTCCCAAACGCAGCGTTTTGAAGGGGAGGGGGGAAGGCCTCTTCCAGCCTGGATGATGCCGACAGCGTGGGGTGAATATTAAAAGTTTGTAAAGGCTAGAGGGAAGGCCCTTAATAGCTCTTGAGGGATCCCTGCTGCTCTTGGTGTGAAGGCAGAGCAGGGCAGCACCGAAAGGAGGAATTTGGTGAAGTCCTTGTGTCCTCCATGTGGATTAAACAATTGTCCCATTCTGCTTGTTGGTAGGAAGGAGAGGGAGATGAGGAGAGGGAGGGATGGAAAGAAGGGAGGGAGGGAGGAAAGAGAGAGGAGAGGGGACGGAGGAGAGGAGAAAAGGAAGGGGAAGAATGAACAAACAAAGAAAGTGGGAGGAGTGGGAGAAAGGAGAAAGAAAGAGAGAAAGAAAAAGAAAGAAAGAAAGAAAGAAAGAGGAAGGGAGGGGAGGAAAGGAAGAAGGAATGGACTCATGGAGGGAGGGAGGGAGGAAGAAGGAAGGAAGGGAAGAGGAAGGAAGGAAGGAAGGAAAAGGAGGGGAGGAAAGGAAGGAAGAAAGAATGAATGAACTAATAAAGGAGGGATGGAGGGAGGAAGAAGGAAGGAAGGAAAGAGAAAGAAAAAAGAAGGAAGAAGAGGGCAGGAAAGGAAGAAAGAAAGAACTAATAAGGGAAGGAGTGAGGAAGGAAGGAAGGAAGGAAGGAAGGAAGGAAGGAAGGAAGGAAGGAAGGAAGGAAGGAAGGAAGGAAGGATGGATGGATTCTGGGTCCTTATATGTTGCCATGTTTTGGTTACACTATGTGCAAGGTGAGCCCTGCTGCTATGAATTGTAAGTCTGCTAAGTTTCATGCAAATCATGTTTTTCCCCTCTCAGTGTAATGAAATCTTTTTGTTCTTATTTTTAAAACATTCTTTTTAATCGTTTGACAAATCAACTTGTAAGCCAGCATTTTGGCCTACAGAGTCTGTGGCCTATACAGCCTGTTTTCCTGACTGGTTCTTTTGCAATAAGCCAGCTTGGGCGCGCTCACCTTGAACAGTTGGACTATCAAGCCACCATCTGGGCAACAGCAGCCTCATTCTGACGCATCTAATTGAACTGGGAATGGTGTGTTGCTTGTGGCTGCGTACAGGGACGCAAATGCTGCTGAGCAAAATGGTTTTAGTTGCAAGAGAATGTAGCTCTGACTTCTTCATCGTTTGTTAAGCAGAAGTCCTCTAAAAATAGAAACCTGGCTCTTGACAGGGTCTAATTTTGACTTTTTTTAAAAAAAAAACTCTCCGCTCCATCTTTTCCCATCACGTGTGGGAAAATTGGAGCGGGGAGACTGTGACTTTTTAAAATAACTTTTTAAAAACCCCTCAGTTGGTTTTGGGTTGGGGCTCTTCAGCGAAGGAAAAAGCATGCCCAGATATTTAACTAAATATCTTTTTAAAAAAAGGAAATTTGAACGAAGATAAAATAAGAAAAGAAGAAAAGAAAAGAAGAAAGAGAAAGTTTAAAATTTCAAGAAAGGGAAAAAAGAGAAAAGAGAGAAAAATAAAAAGTAACTTCCAATTTTAGAGATCTTATAATTACCATTGTAAGTTTACCTCTTACTCTGTGGTTACAACATAGCTCTCTTCTATTATCTATTCTGTCTAATCGTCAAAATTGTACATTCAGGTTTTTTTTCTGTTTCACTCAAAAAGTCCACGAGGACTTTCCTGTCAGCAATAAACATATACAAATAGTCCTCCATTTGAAGGGTCCTTGGTGCTCTCTGAGCTTGCTTGTTTCCTTGCAGACGTTTCATTACCCTAACTAGTCACTAGCACTGATGATGCTACCTAGTCTGGTTATGAAACGTCTACAAGAAAACAAGCAATCTCAGAGCGAGGACCCCTCATTTAAACCCTGAGCTACAAATAGTCTCCTTTATTAGTCCTCAGCTTACAACTAGTAGCTTAGTGACCATTCAAAGTTACAATAGACCTCCTCAGAATGTATTTACAACTTGGTTCCAAAATTCTGACAACTGCCCCCCCCCCCCACGCTAATCATGTGACCACATTTTGGCCACTCAGCAACATGGCCATTTGCAGTGTCCCGAGGTCACATGACTGTGATTTACGACCCAAACCCGGCTTTTACTTCCACGGTGAACAATGAGTTTCCCTTAATGGCTGGCTGGATTCACCTAAGGACCACCACCAAAAAAAAAGGGTTTGTAAAATCAGGTCGGTCAGCAAGGTGACTCGTTTTACGACAGACACAGCTTTTAGCCGCAATAAGCAGGCTTTCTTATGGTCGTTACTGCCTGTGTGGTCTCTCAAATTCTTTTACTAAGTGGCATTTTCTTCGATTCTTGCCTTCTGTTACTACCGTGTTTCTCATATAATAAGGCTGGGTCTTATTTTATTTTGAGCCCCGAAAAAATGGCTAGGCTGTCTTTTCGGGGGTGACTTAATTCCCCCCCCCCTTGCATCTTCGGGCGGGCGGCAACGGCTTGGATGTTGACCTTGGCGTTGGTGGGGCACTTTGTATCGAGGTCAACGCAGGCAGCACCATATCCGGGTGTGCAACAAAAGTACTTCCTAACGGCAAGCCCCCCCACCATTCCCCCCCATTTCGCATGTTTTAATATCGGCCTTAATTTGGGGGGAGGGGCTTAATTTCATTTCATGCCTATAAAACATGCTGGGACTTCCTATTGGGGGAGGCCGTATTGTTGGAGAAACAGGGTAATTAATTGGTAATTCCAAAGGTTTGATCTTTCTCATGGGCCATTTTCAAGTTTGGGCATGATGAGTTTTTCTGCAATTAAGAATGAGGGGCGGGGTCCAAAAAAAGAAAACAAAGATGGCCATGTTTAGAAGGAGTGCAAAACCCCTTGGGTAGAGAGCAGAGGTGGTATTCAGCAGGTTCTGACCAGTCCTGGAGAGCCGGTTGCGGAAATTTTGAGTAGTTCAGAGAATCGGTAAATCCCGCCTCTGATTGGCCCCGCCCCCATCTATTCTCTGCCTCCCATTGAGTCCCAGCTGATTGGCTGGGTCTTCTTTGGTTGCCCTGCACAGGAGAAGGGAGCTGGAAAGCAGGTTAGTGAGGTGGGGAGGGAGTGGGGATTTTGCAGTAACCTTCCTGCAGGAGTGGGGAGGGAATGGAGATTTTACAATATCCTTCCCCTGCCACGCCCATAAAGCCACACCCATAAGGCCACACCATGTCCACAAAGCCATGTCCACAAAGCCACGCCCACAGAACCGGTAGTAAAAAAAATTGAATCCCACCACTGGTAGAGAGAAATAAATGTATGTATGTATGTATGGATGGATGGATGGATGGATTCATTCATTCATTCATTCATTCACTCATTCATTCATTGCATTTGTTTGCCTACCCTCTCGCTTCAAAGCTATCCTGGGCAGCTTTGTTGTTTGTTGTTAGTTGCAAAGTCGTGTCCGACCCATCGTGACCCCATGGACAACGTTCCTCCAGGCCTTCCTGTCCTCTACCATCTCCCGGAGTCCATTTAAGGTCACACCGACTGCTTCAGTGACTCCATTCAGCCACCTCATTCTCTGCCATCCCCTTCTTCTTTTCTTCTCAGTCGTTCCCAGCATTAGGCTCTTCTCCAGTGGGTCCTTCCTTCTCATGAGGTGGCCAAAGTCTTTGAGTTTCTTCTTCAGGATCTGGCCTTCTAAAGAGCAGTCAGGGTTGATCTCCTCCAGGACTGACCGGTTGGATGGCCTTGCAGTCCAAGGGACTCGCCAAGAGAGTCTTCTCCAGCACCAGAGTTCAAAGGCCTCAATTCTTTGGCGCTCAGCCTTCCTTAGGGTCCAACTTTCACAGCCATGCATTGCAACTGGGAAAACCAGACCCTTGACTATACGCACTTTTGTTGGCAGGGCGATGTCTCTGCTTTTTAGTATGCTGTCTCTGGGCTGCTTACAACATTAAAAAGCAGTACAACCGTAAAAATTAAACATTTCTAAAAACAATAAAAGTGTCCCGCCTTTATTTTTAATAAACAATTCAAGGTGGGGAAAATTTCGATACAACTTCTTCCTCCGATTTCCCCCACAACAACAACCCTGTGAGGCGAGCTAGGCTGAGAGAGAGAGAGAGAGAGTGATCCAAAATCACCCAGTCGGCTTTTAAGATTAAGGCAGAACTAGAACTCACAGCCTCCTGGTTTTTAGTCTGGTGCCTTCACCACTAGGCCAAACAGGCTCTCTCTATAAAAGTGGATTTATTCAAAAGAGCTTCTAAAGGCTCCAATCAGTCAAGGTTTCTGTGAGAAAATTGGACATCCACTTTTCTGGAATGGTCTGAAGAATCCTGTGCTAAGTTGGGGGTAAGACTAGAGGACCTCAAAGGTCCCTTCCAATCCCATCCTTCTGTTCTTCTAGAGCAGGCATGGGCAACTTTATGACCTGTGGACTTAAATTCCCAGAATTCCTGAGCCAACATGGCTGACTTGGGAATTCTGGGAATTGAAGTCTACAAGTTGTAAAGTTGCCATAGTTACACACCCCTGTCCTAGAGAGTGTATGTTAAGAAGCCAAAAAAAAAGTCCACACAAGGCACTGTCACACTGTGTTTCTACATCAACTTGAGATAAAATTGCTCATGGCCCAAACAGGGCTCACAAACATGGTTACAAGGGTGTTAATTGCTCTCCTTTCGGCTCTTTCCCCATCAAACCATTTTATGGAAAGAGGAGGAGGAGGAGACAGTCCCTCATCATAAATACATGATTGCCTGAGAAACTCAAGAGTTCTTGTCAGAAAAACACACCATGTAGTAATTTTCACTCAGGAGAAGAAGAAGAAAAAGCAATTTGGCCTGTGTGTGCCCAGATTTATTTATCGATCTCAAATATTTACATTTGGCCTCTCGGGCCTCCAAGGTGGCTTGGCGATAAGTGAAAATGAATACATGATAAACATCCCATTGTTTTGACGGGAGATTAGCTGTGTCTTGAAAAAGGAGCATCCATAATGTAGATTAAGAGTAAATCTCTAGTCATGTTGGAGAGATAACGGTGCAACGAATGGGGGCTTCACACACACACACACACACACACACACACACACATCAGCTCTTCATGCTATAAAACATCCTCTGATCTTGGTTCCTTTGTTTTAGTTAAGGAAGTCGCACCTTTATCGTCAACTGCAAAATATTTTTTTCTGGCTCTCCTGTGGGTCAGATGGGACTTGTGGCCTTGGTTCTTTGCTATCATTGTGAACTCCGTTCTCTGCGCTCTTCTTCCCGTCCTTGTTTGCACCCAGGATGTGCTAGAATGGAGAACCTCCCGTTCGTTCTTCTACTGGAGAATACGGCGTCTTCTTCTGGAGAACTTGGTCAAGAAAAAGATCCACACGGCAAATCCTGAACTCACCGATGGCCAGATTCAGGCAATGCTGAGACGCTGGTTTGTGGAAGTCGAAGGCACAGTTAAGGTACAGCCCAATTTATCTATCTATCTATCTATCTATCTATCTATCTATCTATCTATATCTAGTGTCTATATCTATTTATCTATCATTCATCTATCTACCTATTATCTATATCATTCATCTATCTATATCTATTATCTATCATCCATCTATCTATTATCTATATCTATCATTCATCTATCCATCTATCTATATCTATCTATATCTATTTATATCTATTTATTTATGTATTTATATCTATCTATCTATCTATTGACCATTTATCTATCTATCTATATCTATATCTATCTATATCAATCATTCATCTATCTATATCTAGTATCTATATCTATTTATCTATCATTCATTTATCTACCTATTATCTATATCATTCATCTATCTATATCTATTATCTATCATTCATCTATCCATCTATCTATATCTATTTATTTATTATCTATGATATCTATTTATTTATGATCTATTTATGTATTTATATCTATCTATCTATCTATCTATCTATCTATCTATATCAATCATTCATCTATCATCTATATCTAGTATCTATATCTATTTATCTATCATTCATCTATCTATCTATATCTATTTATTTATATCTATTTATGATCTATTTATTTATGTATTTATATCTATCTATCTATCTATCTATCTATCTATCTATCTATCTATCTATCTATCTATCTATCTATCTATCTATCTCTGTCTCGGGTGTGTTTGTTTGACATCACCCTCCTAGCTATAAAATCAAAGGGAAAAACCTGCTGAAATCTTTGATTAACATGGGATCTAGAAAAATATGTGGAATTTTTGTTTTGAGATATGATTGACCTACAAGATTTAAAAAAAAAAAGATTTTAAAAAATAGAGAAACATGGTGTGATTTATTTCAGCAGTCATGATGCAGCTAATTTATTCAAGTTCTGGAATTTGGGCTATTCTTGTGTGTAATTTTAGAACAGTGGGATGGTTGAATATATTCTCTTCCATGTAGATGGAAGTACAGTTTGGTTTTAACACCAAATAGATTTTGCGTGTTAGAGGTTGCTAGGAAAAAAACTGCATAATTATAATCAGGCCTTATGTGGCAGTGGCTTTGGAAGAGAAATTTACAGGGGAAAATAATTAAGCTTACTGCAATATATCCTGAGCTGTCTAGAGAAGGCAGGTAGTAAGTCTCCATAGAAAGATATTCATGTACTTAGTGAGGAAGACTGATTCTGTTTGATTTGGTTTTGGAATCCAGTTATTTCCATATCCTATGCCCAAAACCCCTAGTTTTAGTGCAATCAGACAGACTATACTTTATAGATAGTTTCAAAACACAGCATTCTTATTTTCACCTCCAGGTTTGTAAAGGTCTACTTAAAACTAAAAATACAACAGATATTTACTTATACATTTATCTATATCTAGCTCTGTCTGTCTGTTTGTATCTGTCTGTCTATCTATCCAACTATTCATCTATCTATCATCTCTCAAATTTATTGGCCACCCATCCTCCCACAAGGTAACTCTGGACGGCTTACAGCAGGGGTATCCAACCTTGGCAACTTTAAGACTTGTGGACTTCAACTCCCAGAATTCCTCAGCCAGCAAAGCTGGCTGAGGAATTCTGGGAGTTGAAGTCCACAAGTCTTAAAGTTGCCAAGGTTGGATACCCCTGGCTTACAGCATTAAACGTTTCAACATTTCTTGAAAATGGAAGCCATGTATGGACATCTGGCTCCCATTTTGGTTAGAATTTTGACAATGAAGTTGTCCAAGGTGAGCTAGGTGGCGCGACAACTACCTTTTTATTACTCCAGTATCATGTGGAGTATATTGTTACTTATCCGTAACAACAGGTTGAATCATGTCCTAAAATCTTTTAAAGGAGGGGTGGCCGGCCTTGACAACTTTAAGACCTATGGACTTCAACTTCCAGAATTCCCTAGAATTCTGGGAGTTAAAAAGTCCACAGGTCTTAAAGTTGCCTAAGTTGGAAACCCCTATTCTAAAAAAGGGACACTATTATGGAAATGGACAAGGTGGTTTGGCAGCACAGAAATTTTTCTACAGACTCGTGAGTTCAGTCCATTGATCAAGCACCAGGGACAACACCCTTTTTGTCAGAGTGTTTGCAGTGTGGCTACTATTGTGATGACAACCCAGGAGCAAAAAACAGCACACACAGAGGCTTTGTCTTTTAACAGAGGCTATATACATACATATACGTGGTAGGCAAATACCTGGCAATCAATCAAGCTTCTTTACTTTGCACAGAGAACCACAATGGAGAGAAAAGAGGTACTGCATCCTCAGTCTTAAAGCGGTAATAACCATGCTGATTCATCCTCATTGCATCAGCCTTACAACAGCTGGTCAGCTATTAAATCTCAATACCTTGACACTTTTGATCCTAAGTGATCATTCCCATAATAGGCTGGTCCTGCAGACAAGATTTGATCAACAAACAATATTCTATCATTTCCCCTTGTGGCTGTTGCCTATTTACAGCTCCCAGCCTTCCAGGTTTTGGAGAAAAATCAATAGGCAGTTTTAACTAGGCTTAATAGGAAATGAGCTGAGAATGAAAGCTTCAGTGAGAATTCTCTTCCGTTGGAATGCTCTCCTGTTGGAATTAAAACTCGCTTAGTGTCTTCTCTGTCCTGTTTTTAAATATCAGCAGCATTTCCCCCCACCCCTGTTTTCAATATGCTTGCAGTTAGCAACCGGTACTCTCCAAAACTGGTAGCTGGCCTTCAGGTTTTTTTAAGTAGGAAGAAAAAAATGGAGATTCAATTGAACTAGAAATGCTGCAAAAGGGAATGTGTTTGGGGTGTGTGTGTATGTGTGTGTGTAAAACTTGTATTCTGGAGAGTTCAGAGCTTTGGAAGGTAAAAAGCCTTACCAGCTTTATTTATATATATATTAAGCCTGGCATCTAGTTAGCTAATACATTACACCAATCAAGGAAAGTTATCTTAAGCCACAATTAATCTGCTCCCTGGCATATGTTGATAGGGAAGCATCATGCTGTTTCTTAATTAAAGGCAAACGGATTAAAAATGATTAATAAGGGTATTAAATATTCGTCTAAACTAAAGCTTTGGGAATCTTGGGCAAATCCTTGCTTTGCACAGGCCTACAAAGTGGCCGACATTTACAGCTCTGGCTGGGAGATAGGATAGCCGGCTGCTTCATTGAACTTTTATAAAACACCTCGATTCACGTGGAAGGAAGACGTTTCTGCTGTGCCCCAATAGACAGTCATTGAAATGTTAAAAAAACATGTGGACCGTTTGGCAGATTTTTTAAATATAAGTATATATATATATATAATTAGCTTTGACTGCTGTGCATTCATAAAGGCATCATCTCTATTATTTCACGTTGCTAAATTTTATAATAAAATAACTGGCAGGGCAAGGGTGTCTGTTCATTCAAACCAATTCCTTCCCTTTTAGGGGTACCTTTTAATTCTTTTCTAGAAAGAAACCCAATATTGGAATCTGGAAAGCGATGGAAATTAAAATCCAAGTCCCACCACCTTTTAAACTTTATGTTTTACCATATTGATGACATTTTATTTTTTTAAAAGCGTTAAGGCGCTGCTTGTATCCTTGGGACCAAGAATGCTGTAGATTCCCCCAAAATATAACATTGTGAGAAATGGTGTATCCTGTCAATTAATATTCAGCTATCCCATATTTATTTCTATTATATTATCAGAATATTTATTTCTATCCCATATTTATTTCTATTATATTATTAGAATATTTATTTCTATCCCGTATTTATTTCTATTATTAGAATAGAATATTCTATTAATTCTATTAAAGAATATTCTATTCTGTATTATAAAATATTAAAATATTTCTATTTTAATCTCTCCAAACTATCACATTTTTGTAGTACAAGAATTTCTGTAAAGGTCATCAGTGAACCATTAGCTCATTAAGTAACCAAATATATAGTTAACATAAAATACTGTATAATCTATACTGGTATTATCTTTCATATATTTAACAGAATAATAGAGTTGGAAGGGATTTTGGAGGTCTTCTAGTCCAACCCGCTGCTTAGGCATGAAACCCTATACCATTTTGGACAAATGGTTATCCAATCTCTCCTTAAAAATTCCCAGTGTTGGAGCATTCACAGCTTCTGGAGGCAAAGTTGTTCCACTGATTATTTGTTCTAACGGTCAGGAAATTTCTCCTCAGTTCTAAGTTGCTTCTCTCCTTGATTAGTTTCCACCCGTTGCTTCTTGTCCTGCCCTCAGGGGCTTTGGGGAATAGCTGGACTTGCCCATCTCTCTCTACCAGGCTTCCTCTCAGTTACTTTTATTTATTTATTATTATTTTTTTATTTATTTATTTATTATTGTTATCCAATATTTATTTATTGGATTTATATTGCGGCCTATTCGCCCATTGTGACTCAAGGCATCAATATATACTTATTTCGATTTAATAAATCCCATTCAAACAGAAAAGCAAGAGAGCATCTCCTCCTAACGTGATCTTCCATGCCCACCTTCCTGATATCTTTTTACCCCTCCTCATAAAAAAACAGTCTTTCTTGTCCTCCATTGGTAGAAAAGCCCTATAGAAAGAGGGTGAACAGGTAGCCAAAGCTAATACAACCGGGGGTTCCGTTATTCATTTCTTTATTATTTGCCTATATACCAAACTTCTTAACCGCCCTTCTGCCTTTTAGAGTTATGGGGAAAATGGAAGGAGGAAGGACTTACAACAGTTTATTTAGTGACTGTTCGAAGTTACAACCATACTGAAAAAAGCGACTTAGTGAGGACCATTTTTCACACTTACAACCATTGCAGCCACCCCATGGTCACGTGATCAAAATTCAGGCACTTGGCACAACCGACTCATGACGGTTACCGTGTCCCGGGTGTCAGGGCTCCAACAAATCCACCCCCATTCAAATCATAAGTCTCTAGCCGCATCTCTCAGAGTTAAAAAATGGATTTATTAGGAGTGACCATGTCGGCGTTATTTGGGTGCAGCCGACACTAGGACACACCATTCATTTTCCCCTTGACCCTGGTCTTCCCCCCACCCCAATGGGACACATCCATAGCCAAGAGTCATCAATCATGCTCTCCAGTAATAATCTTGCGTGCCAACAGCTTCGGCTGCCTAGCAATTAACTGAAGTATTTTAGGAATGCACTACTTTCCCCCCTCCCTTTCTGCTGGCAACTAAAAAGACCAAAGAATTTTTTTTTTAGTTGACACCGGTGTCACATGACCTCCTTTTGAGACCTTCTGATCAGCAAAATCAGTGAAGAAGCCAGATTCACTTAACAATCATTTTAATAACTTACCAACTATCCAGTTGTTAAGCCACAACTATTAACAACAAACTCAGTGTAAACCATTCTAAACTTGGCTGTAAAAAAATATGATTTTTGTAATAGAATTGTCGAAGTCTGGAATGCTCCACCTGATTCAGTTGTCTCAGCTACAATTTTTCACAGTTTTAGTCACAAGTTGACTTCTGTGGACCTCGCTTCATATTTAAGAGGTCTGTGCATAAGAGAACTAATGTGCCTGTCGTCCCTGTCATTTTGTTTTTATATTATTTGTGTTTTCGGTTTTTGTTTGACAAATTATAAATTAAAAAACAAACCTGCAGTGATTCACTTAACAAAAGGTGGCAAGAAAGATCGTAAAATGGGGGCAAAATTCACTTAACAACAGTCTTACTTGGCAACAGGAATTTTGGGCACAAAATCGTAGGATTGTTGGTCTTAGGATTACCTGTATTAGGTATGTTCGCCGCATTGAGTTGCTTGCAAAAAATATTAAAGGCAGGCCATAAGAGTCACCTCGTAGTGAGGTTGGCAGCAAACAAATTCAATAAATGAATTTTTTTAAAAAAATAGCAATAGCACTTTAGAATTTCCCACTTCATTGTTCTTTTACAGCCCTCTCTAAGCAGTTTGACAGAGCCAGCATACGGCCCCCAACAATCTGGGTCCTCATTTTACCGACCACGGAAGGGATGGAAGGCTGAGTCAACCTGGAGCCGGTTGGGGCTCAAACAAAATAAGAATTAATTGCTATCGTGTGAATCTTGAATTCTGCCTTCTTTTTAAAAACTAAATTCAAATGTGGGAATCCAGCTAAAGTCAACTTATCCCGGCCTTATAAATATATCTGTGTCCCCCCTTGGGGACCGTCCCCTCCACTGCTGCTGAGGCTCAAGTCACTTTATTTCCACCTCATCCGATGCTTTTGCCGGGCCAGATTTTGTGTTGTGTGTGGCTGCCGCAGAATCACCAGGCCGAAGGGTCAGTCTTAAAGAGCCGGCAGATGTTTCCAGCTGGGGAAAAGCCGCACTCTTCCTTCATGGGAGGCTATTAAATCATGATGGGAAATTCATTGTCATTCTGACTTGGACTTCATTAGCAATATAACAGAGAAGGATAGTGCACCTTTAAATGATGAGCTTTGGTGTTTAATTATCCAAATAAAATGACATAAATATGAATGAGCGCTAATGGTGGTATTTGGTGTTTTTTTTTACTCACCCCTGGAAACCATTAACGATTCTTAAATGATTTGTAAAGAAAATGAAAGGCGAAGAGAAGCAGTGAGATGGCTATTAGGGTTCAAACACACTCCTGAATTATTACATAGTCAACTACCTGGCAAATACAGAGAAGTAAATGATCTTGATCTTGCTACCTTCTGATATATATATATATATATTTTTCCTCCTTCTAAATTTACTGCTAGAGTCATTTCACCCCCACGGCACGCGGCATTTTGATCTTCTCTTCTGATGTTCATTAATTCAGAAACGGGGATTTGGGGGTATGTGTGCTGGACTGGGTACATGTAAGAAAGACACAAGATTTCGGTTCTGCAGAAATTGCCGAGGTTGTTTTTGGTCCCGTTACAGCAAATTGTCCACGAGAACTAGCAACACACATGCTGAAAGCAGGGTCAGCCCCCCTACCCCCTTTTAAAGGGGCCTTTAAAACAAGCCTTGGGTTAGAATGGGTGGTGGATCCCTTGTGGGATATTGTTGTTGTATCGTGGATTTTTTTTTAATCCAGATTCTTTTGATATTTTTTGTGTTTCTATTGTGCTTTTTAAGTCACTCAGAATCATAACAGATTGGGACAGACTCTAAATCAGACAAATAAATACGCCTGCAATTGGAAGCTACAACATGAGATGCTTTTAACAATATGATTAAAGCCAGCTACCGTTCAGCTTTCCTGTTGATGCATAAATCATTCCTAGAAATTGGTATGAACAAAATTGAAGACTTCTGTTGGGGATTTCTATCTTTTCTTCCTCTTTCTCCTTCTTCCTTACTTTTCTCCTCCACCAACACTTCCTCCTCTTCCTCTTTTTCCTCCTCCATTCACTGTTCTTCCACCCTCCAAAGCTGTTGTACCTCTAGTTTAATAGAGGCAGGTACAAATAACAGTGTAGCTTCAACACACAAGTCAAACAACGTTTGAATAGCGTGAGCTAGTTTGCCTCCCCTTGGACTGGAACCAGAGAATCAGAAGACCTAAGTCATTGTCCCTCAGCCTTGGCAACTTTAAGTTGTGTGGACTTTAACTCCCAGCATGCCAGCTGGGGAATTCTGGGAGTTGAAGTCCACACAACTGAAAGTTCCCAAGGTTGAGAAAGACTGACCTCAGTGGTGGACCAAGCAAGGAAGGTTATCTAGTAGAGCAATGTAGCTTTGACAAACTCAACTGAAGATTTTCTAGTGTTGGAACGGAGTCTTGTTGAAGATATAAGAGGTGACTCTTTATGAAGTTCAGCTTTTGTCACAAGTTCTCCAGACTCTATCCAGACCTCTTTGGGAGTTGAGGTTGAATTCTTTGTAAGGACGTTGAGTTTTCTGCTCCCTAATTATGACCATTCTCTAAGTCATGCTTTCCTTAAGCTAGTCAACAACTCTACTTGTGTTGCGGCCCGCTAGCGACCAGCAGAGCTGGCAGCAGATTCAGACAGTGTGGAGGTTGGGGAGGAACATGGGCCAGTTCTGGAGTCTGGGCAAGGCTCTGATGAGTGCTCTGCATTGGAGGCAAAGATGGCTGTTTGACAGTTATCAGCTGCCTTTGGAGTCGGACATCAGTGAGACAGAGGAACAGCTGGAGCATGTTCCTAATGTGCACATGCACAGAGCTGCCAGGAGAAGAGAACAGTTAAGGAACAAGGGTCGACTTGGGAGTAAAGCCATATTTATTTATTTGTTTGTTTGCTTATTTGTTTGTTTATTTATTTATTTGGAATAAAAGAGGAGTGAAAGGGGAGTGAGGCTGGCAGGAGACAATTAGTTCATTTGGGTGAAGATCTGTTCCTGCATTCTTGCCGAGTTTTGTCTGCCACAGTGTGGCATCTGAAAGATATTGGTCTGGCAACTCTCCAAGCCTCTCCAAGCCTATAATTGCAAAATATCTTGAAAGACTGTTGGCTGGGACTTTGCTGGAGAGGAATTCACCGTAAACCAAATAAAAGGGGTTTTATCGGGACGTGGAGTCGGCTTTGTGCTTTTGGGGAAGCCTGGGTGAGAACAAGTTGTCGTTGTTCTTTTTGGCAGGCCTACTTATGGGACAACAACAAGGACCTGGTGGAGTGGCTGGAGAAACAGCTGGCAGAGGAAGAAGGAGCCCGGTCAGTGGTTGACGAGAACATCAAATACATTTCCAGGGACTACATACTCAAACAGATACGAAGGTAAGAGGACTCTGCAACCCTCAGGGGGCCTTCCTACTCCATAAATCTGAAATGCCAGTGGTCTACAATAGTCCTCAACTTAAAACAGTTTAGTGACCGTTTGAAGTTGCAATGGCACTGGAAAAAAAAGGTGACGAACCGCACACTCACCAAACTGGTTGTTCTGCCAGTAGAATCCCAGCCCTGGGTAGATTCTCTGCAGTGCAGTGATGGCAAAAAAAAAGGTTGCAAAATGGGAGGGGGCTGACTCACTGAACTTGCTAAGTCTTGCTTAGCAAATGGAAATTCTGGTCCCGACTGTCGTCGTAAGTCGAGGACTACCTGCACTTGGTGGCCTGACCAGAGAGCTGGGCTCCCAAACGGAGTGTCCGTCTACCCCTTCCGAGGTCCCTACCTCTCCTTTTTCTTTCTCCTAGCTTGGTGCAGGCGAACCCAGAGATAGCCATGGATTCCATCGTCCACATGACGCAGCACATATCGGCCACCCAGCGGGCCGAGATCGTGCGCATTCTCTCCACAATGGACTCGCCCGCCTCCACGTAAGGAGACGCCCACCCACCCTTCCATAGTGGCGGGCAAGAAAGGGCCGCGGGCCGCTCTCAACCCCCACACAACGTGGACCTGCCAAGAAACGCTGGAAAGTGACTTTTTAATTATTTTTCGTGTTTTTAAAAAAACCAGACTTCGACGGAAGACAACGGCAGGGTGTCCTTCTAGCTGCAAAAGACTCTAGGAACGCACCCACCCACCCACACACACACACGCCTAAAATAATTTATGGACGCCACGTAATCGTACCTATTTATTTAACAAGAAAATGAAACTGGACCAATATTGTAACTAACGGTTGTCTGTACAGCACTTACCCAGATTATGAATGGTACTGTCGTGCCATGAGGTCACAGAATTTAAAGGGTGGTTGGGTGGGGTGGGAGGTGGGGGGAGATAAGGAGTTGATGTCCGTTGTGAGCCACTTTATGTGTTACTTAACATCCCCCTCCCCAAACTCAAGATCCCCCAGGTTTCCCAACCACTGTGGTAACGGGGGGGAGGGGCTGCTCCCCCTCCCCCCATTTTCCCTGGGGCCCTTTGGTTCATCAGCTAGTCCTACAGGAGACAGGCAGTGATAGAAAAAAATCCCCCCTTCTTGAAGCAGCCTGGGGCAGGGCGGGGGGTCACCATTTCTGTGCCTAAAGGGAGACCCTCGGACTTCGTGTAGCTCAGGGGTCCCCAAACCTGGCAACTTTTAAGACTTGTGGACTTCAACTCGACTCCCATGTCCATAAGTCTTAAAGTTGCCAGATTTGGGAGACCTCTGGTGTAACTCATCCCCCTTAATCTGGAAAGGGCGTCTCCCTCCATCATAAAGTAGAGAAAGGACCCATTTTCCTCTCTGGAAAGCTATGCGGCAGCAATGCGTCTTCCCCTCCCTCGAGCTGGGCTCCCTCCGCCAAGCAGCCAGGGGGTGCTTAAAAGGCAGCACAATGCTTTCTGTGGTCATAACAACCAGTCTTTGGGCGTTAAACAGACCTATCCAGCACCCCTCAGTTTTCCCAGGGCAGGCTGGACCAAACCCAGCCCGGAGTGCCTCTCTTACAGCAGGCATCATGCTTCTCTGCCCCATTCCTTGGTACCCACAGCACAGATTAAGCCAACGCTCTTTTGGCTTGCAGACACCCTCCCTTCCTCACTCCACCTGCTGATCGCCTCCTTGGGTTTTTGCTGCTCCAGGAAGGAAGCTTCACTTCAACCTGCCCCAGTGAAATGGCCCTAATTTGGTTCTGAACGTTGGTATTGGCAGCCAATGAAAGAAATCCCTTCCTTATATATAAGCAGTAGAGCCTATTGCAGGGGTCCCCAAACTTGGCAACTTTAAGACTTGTGGATTTCAACTCCTAGCTGGCTGGAGAATTCTAGGAGTTGAAGTCCACAAGTCTTAAAGTTGCCAAGTTTGGGGAACTCTAGCCCCGTGATGGCGAACCTGTGGCACACAGAGCCATTTGTGCGGGCATGCGAGCCCCAGGCAAACTTACCTCACTGCACATGTGCACACCTTCCTTCCGGCTGATTTTCAGGCCTTTTTCGGCCTCCCAGACGCTCAAGGGAAGCCTCTGCAGCCTTTGCAGGTGGAGAAACAGGCCCGCTTCGTCACTTCCTGTCTTTCCGGAAATACCGAAAGTGACTAAACGGGCCCATTTTTCGGTCTCCAAAGGCTGCAGAGGCTTCCCTCGAGCCTCTGGGAGACCAAAAAAGGCCCAAAAATCAGCTGGGAGGCACATGCATGCGCAGTGCAGGTAAGGGGGCAGCATGGGGGGGATCATGCACACATGCGCAGGAGGCTTGGGTGGGTGAATTGCTTTCTGGGTGCTGGCACACAAGCACTCAGTTTTCGGCGCAGGAGCCCAAAAAGGATAGCCACCACTTCTCTAGCCTATTGCATCCAGCACACCGACTGGGGATGCATCAGAGCATCTCTTTCCACTGCCCTCCAGCCAGGAGAGGAAGTGCTGAAAGCTGCAACTGGGTTTTTTTTGGGGGGGGTGGGTCAGCAAAAGAGGCTCCAGGTGGCTAAGTGGGCAGGTGTGTATGTGATGTGTAGGACTGGAGGACCAGCAGCACTTTGTAAAATCTGCAGAGATGCGATTCTGGGGTTCTGGTAGGAATTAGGGGACATGTGCCTTGCTGGGTGGAAAAAGCATCTCGCCCACCAGCACGATTTGGGATCCCATTTTCAAAACTCGGTTGTCCAAGAAAGAAAGGAAGAGCGTTTCCTTTCTCCTTGTAGCCACACCATGCCTATAACGTGCAGTTGTGGGACATCCCACTCATCCACCCCGAGCTCGGAATGGGACAACTCCCCGGACAATTCAACCAAGACAAAAAAATGAAATTAATTTCAACGGAACCGTTGCCAATAAAAATAAAATTAAGTCAATCCAGAAGCACAAGAGTTACATTAATTTCAATGAAAAAACGTGGCCACCGTCAATAAAAGTAACTGAGTGGAACGATGAATTCAACGTTGAATTGTCCCGCAGTGAGTTGGGCATGGCAAATTGGCTTCACGCGGCAAGCTGTCCTAAATGCCTTCGAGTTGTATAGCTGATTCTTACCTGTGGGACTCTTTACCTGTGGGCCTATAGCTGTGATGGGAGAGTCTAAACACACACACGCACACACACCAACTCTCAGAGCCAGCCTTAGATCCAAGTTGGGAGGGGGCAGTAATAAAACTCCCCAGACACTTCAATTTTCTTTCTAAACCAAGGACCTCATTTTTTTCTTTGCTTAAAAAAACCCCAGTAATTTGGAATTAATGCAGTTGGGTTTTTTCCTACATTGCAAAGCGCTCAAATCCATCCTGCTCAACATAATACAAAAAGTGGGGGAGGGAATCTAATTTGGGATCTGGGTTGGGAGGATCCTCATAGCACAGTATTAACCAACCAAGCTTCACTAAAAATCTTAAGACTGTGAGAATCTGGTTCCCAGGTGTGTTTCTTCTTCTTTTTTTTTTTTAACCTGGAAAGTGCCAAGTGGTGTGAAATAAAACACAGCTTCGCTGTAGTTCAGAGAGCCCAGCCTTCTCCAGCTTCCAGATGTGATAACCTCAAAGTTTCCCCGAAATTATGTCAGCCAGGAGTGGGATTTGGGGGTTCTCCCAAACCCCCAGCAGCCCCACTCCTGGTTACTGGCCAGAATGGTAAGAATGGACATCTGGAGGGCTATCAGTGACTTGCAGCAGGCTAACACATGGAAAGGAACCTTGTTTGAAGGGAGATAGAAATTCTTCCGCAAAGCACATATTTTGGGCTAAAAATAAAGCTGGTCCACATAGATCAGACTAAAAAAAAAATGTTGCGAAAGAACAGGCTTACTTATGGGACCGTGGTGGTGGGCTTGAATCTCCACCAGACGTCCCTCCTGGGCTCAGTTCAGTGCCTTTCTTTTTGAAACCCCCCATTATTTCTTCATTAAAGAAAATAGATGTTCAGCTGAACTCCAGGATGGCCTAGGTTCCAGAGAGCACATTGCATTCAAGTCCCCCCCCCGCAACACCTAGAACAGCCAGGGAACCACATTTAGCCTACAATCCTGCCAAGAACTGAGTCTAGATCAGGAGTCCCCAAACTTGGCAACTTTAAGACTTGTGGACTTCAACTCCCAGACTTATGGGAGTTGAAGTCCACAAGCCTTAAAGTTGCCAAGTTTGGAGACCTCTGGTCTAGATTCTGACATCCATCTTTGCATTATTATTATTTTTTGCCCTTCCTTCCCTCATGCAAAACATACAAACTGATGTGTTGTGTTTAAAGGAGTCCTTGATTCCAACAGTTTTGTAACCCCCAGCTTAAACCTGTAAAGTGGCTGTTACTTTCGACCCCACACCGGTTTCCTTTTAGAAGCTGCAAAAACAACCCCAATGAAAAGGTGGCCTTTTCAATCTTACACCTTAAATTCTAGTCCACCAAAGTTTTTTTAAAAAAAATCAACACATCCTCACACAGGGTTGAAGAGGGAGGGAAAAACGAGCAAAGATGCATCCTGGGTCCTTCCTGAATCTGCACAATCCCTTAAAAAATGCAGCGATCATTATGACTTTAGCAGGAATAAATTCAGACAAACCTCTCACTGGAAGTATTAAATTGGGTTTTGCTTGGGGAGAATTGTCATGTCTGAAGTTGTTCCACTTACCTCATTTCTCTTTTAATAAAACCAACAATCAGATTGTGTCTGCATTCCTTGGTGTGACTTTCAGACGTAAAGGGATCTTTGGTGATATTGAAACGTATTTTTGCTCCAGGCGACATGTTCACTTTAAGGACATTCAACTCTGTTGCATGTTTAGGCTTCCCGTAGTGAAGTTAGCTTAGAAACATGAGTGTTGTTACTCAGGGAGCATCAAGTAGTATCATTCTCTACGCAGATTCTCAATCATACAGGTCATGGTTGTCCCAAAGGAGCTTTTATGGACAGGCAACTGGACTTTGTTTTTCCTTGAAGACGTTTTTCACCTCTTCAGCTTCAAGGGAACATTTTTTGAGAAAGCCCCACCCCCCCCATGTAGGTTTCATTTGGTCATCAGGTAGTAGGCCAAGTCCCACAGGTTCCTCTGTCCTACTTATATACAGAGTATTGCAGCATAAATTCAAATTAAACAGAGATGGTTGAGGCTTCATTTAACTTCTTTATAAACAAATGGAAGTAAATTTTACAATACCAGTTGTAGATTTCTCCAACATGGAGCAAACTCAAACAGAAGCAGACGTTACAAGTTCAGAGCAGAACAAGCAATTCAACTTCAGAAACAGACATCAGTTTCATTTTAGTTCAGCAAGGAAGCAAGACACACAGAGGAGAGAAGCGGTTTCATTTTCAATAGACTCAGAGCTTCAGAGCTGCAGAGCTTAATACAGAGCCACGCCTAGGCTACTTCTAGTTTCAGTTTCCAAACAGTCCTATTGGCTGACTTTGTTACCATGCTCTATTCCAGTTCATGAATATACTCTGACAATATATAGGCAAGCACTTTATCAGAAAGTGGATTGGTCAGCGTGGAATCCTTGGTGCTCTGATGATGTTACCTAGCTGGGTCATGAAACGTCTGCAAGAAAACCAGCAAGCTCAGAGAGCACCAAGGACCTCTCACTTCAACCCCAAGCTACCAATATTCTATTGGTCAGTGTTCCTCACTCCCACTTAACCCTCTAAGTTGAGTTTGTTCGCACAAACCACATAGGCATCTAGCGATTCCACGGTGCATTCCCCAAACTCAGCTAAGTTGGTCTAGGTTATTTTAAAATGGAGCTAGCCAGTTTGCATTGTGTAATCTGAAAGAAAGGCTGCATGTTACTCCAGTTGGCAACTTCAAGCTTGTCTTTTTCTGGGCAGGTGAGTCCATTGACTCACCTGGGCTCCTCTCCTCCCTGAGGAATGTTTATGAGTCCTACAGGAACTCCAAGGGCATCCTTAGGAAGACAGCAAATTCTGGAAATCGGTGCTTGTCTTGCAATGAACCAACTTGACTGGTAGCACACTGCAAAAGAGGGTGGGGCAGACAGCAAGTGAACATCTGCAGGTCCCCAGAGCTGTAGAGTTTCTGCATGGCTCTCCTTTAAAACAAGATACTCTGCATTTGGCTTGGTGGTTTCCATCTAAAATGCAATGGCCTAATGAACAAACCAACATTAAAAAGAGCAGTGTGTTAATAGAATAGAATTCTTTATTGGCCAAGTGTGGTTGGACACACAAGGAATTTGTCTTGGTGCAAATGCTCTCAGCGTACAGAAAGGAAAAGATACATTCATCAAGAGTTGAGAATCATCAGGTACAACACTTAATGATAGTCATAGGGTACAAATAGGCAATCAAATCATACTAGAAAACAGTCCATATAAATCGTAAGGATACAAGCGACAAAGTTACAGTCATACAGTCACAAGTGGGAGGGGATGGGTGATAAGGAGTGATGAGAAGATTAATAGTAATAGTAGTGCAGACTTTGTAAATACACTGTAGTTGGACAGTGTTGAGGGAATTATTTTAGTTTAGCAGAGTGATGGCGTTCGGGGAAAAAACTGCTTGTGTCTTGTTGTTCTGATGATCTATAGCGTCGTTTTGAGGGAAGGAGTTGAAACAGTTTATGTCCAGGATGTGAGGGTTCTGTAAATATTTTCACAGCCCTCTTTTTGACTCCTGCAGGATACAGGTCAGGTTTCAAAATAATCCCAAGAAGAAGCTAAAACCACGAGCACCATCTTCAGAGAATGTTGCATGTCTGACATTCCCCCCCCTGCCCCACTTGCTCTTTATTTTCCAGATAATTTGGGAAGGTTCCTTCTGAGATGCTTCCTCCACCTTCACCCCCCCTTTGGATTCAGATTTCTCTTCTGTCAACCTTCTTCCTGTCTCTCAAGGTGACTCCCACACCATTGGAAAACAATGCAACCACCTCTGTTGTATTTCTCCTTTTCTCCTGTCCTTCCTCCCCTGTTTGTATAGATTTCCCTTTTTGCCTTTTGCCTTTTTTCCCTCTGCCTGTTGCTGACTTAGGTCTACCCCAGCAGATAAGCTATAACTGTCCTGAGAAGTCCCATAAGGAAGAGAGAAAAAAAGACTTGCAATCTTTAGAAGACGTTCGTTTATTCTTCACTTCCAGACTTGCTAAAAGTAAAGCCTCCAGTTTTCTTGGCAAGGATACAGAAGCAAAAGAAAAAGAAGAGGAGGGAAGGGGCAGAGAGAGGAGGGGAGAGGAGAAAAGAGAGGAGAAAAGGGGAGAGGAGAGAATGGGAGGGGAGAGGAGAGGAGAAAAGAGGAGAAAAGGGGAGAGGAGAGGGGAAAAGAGGAAGAGGAGAGGAGGAAAGAAAAAGGAGGGGAGAAGAGAAAAAAAGGAGAGAAGAGAGGAAGAGAAGAGAAAAGGTCTAGCTTACAACATGAGGACTGGGGAACTCTGGGAGTTGAAGTCCTCCCATCCTAAAGTTGCTGAGGTTAAAAAACATGGGGACAGATAAACTAATAGATTTGCCCAAGAACAGTTCCCCTTGTTTTGCTGTTTTCCATAAATTAAGGTCACTAGGGAAAGCACACGTGATGTAATTTGTATGTTTAAGTTTAGCAAAGGCTGCAGGGACAAATTAAAATTCTATTTTGTATTCCAGTTTCAGGCTCTTTGGGTTTGTAGAGCAGATGTTGGAAAATGGCCTCTGTATCACCTGATGCAAGGGGGCTTCTTTTGAACGATCTCTACCTTATTTTTTTTCCCACTGATGCTTCAGCTCTAACAAAACCCACCTCTTCACATTCAGAGAAAGTGGGGGTCGCCAAAACAATTTCATGCATTAAAACTGTTTCACAAATGGCTGCCCGAACTCACACTGCCATTTCCCTCACCGCTACTCAACTGAATTTAATTGCAGGTACAGCTAATGGAACAGTTTTCACCCTACTAGGTAGGTTGCATAAATAAACCTGTTTACCCCAAACTGGTTCTTTTATTTTTCATTTTAAAAAAGAAAAAGAACAGGCATAAAGGTAGCTTTATGCCAAACCCGCTAGAAATCAGCACCACGGACACCCAACTTATCGTATATGGAACTGAGATCAAACCCAGTTGATTGGTATGTCCTTTAGAATACGATTATTTAAAGAAGGAAAAAAACACGAATATAATGGAAGACTCAAAGAGATGCCTCTCTTGAACCCTGGACATTCACTAGCAACCAATATTCATATGCTTAAAATACCCAGAAGGGTATCCCCGAAGTGTGACAGCTTTCATATGCCACCAGATCAAAGTGTGATCATCTTTTTAATTTAAACCTTTTGTTGCCTCAGTGATCTTAAGAGAGGCAGAGAGAAAGAGGGAGAGAGATCAAAATAAAGCTGAAACAAAAACAGCTGCTTTGTAGTTGCGTTTTCCCCCCCATCTCCCCCCCCCCCCCAAAAAAAATCTCTCCCCCCCCTCCCCCATTTGCTTGAGTCCCTTCTCTCAATTTAGGCCGTGAAATAGGTCAGCTCTATTACCGATCAGCCTTCCCAGAAATATTTAAAACAAATTGAATTGCACACCCAATACCCATCACAATTATGCCAGCCACAATAACTAAATTAGCAATTCAACAAAATAATTGGAAATGCGATTCTCTCTATTCCGAGGCTTCCCCGAGGGCTTTTGCCGATCGGTTGGGGGGAAACTCCGCTTTACTAATTCAGAAGCTAATTAGAGCCACACTTGTAAATGAAGTTGTTTGTCTCAAAGTTGAAATTCAGTACCCGCTTTTATTTATTTATTTATTTGCATTTTTGGCGGGGGGAGAGGGAGGAGGGTCTTTTCTCCTTATACCCATGTTGCAAATCTAAAACAAAAAACAAAAAACCCAAAACCCCACCAACCTTTACAACTTGCTAAAGTCATTTAAATTCTGTTGATCATCGAGGATATTAAAAGAAACATTTGTGGTGAGCTATGCCTGGATTTTCCTTTCCTTTTTTTCTTTTTAAAAAAGTTTAAACTTTCTGACTTTGCCTTTCAAAAGGGTAGATAATGACCAACGACATGGTTTCAGCCACAGAGAAGCAACCTCACCCCAAATCTCTAGGGCCAAGAAAAGAAACAAGGGCTCTCAAGATTGTGTCCACCTTTGGGCCAACATTGCTATGCCTTTGGGACCAAGTCTCAAAGTGGTTAGTTATCTTCCAGGGAGAAGTGGATAGTTCCCTTATTCCATATGCCATCCTAGGACTTGGAGGTCTTCTTCTAGTCCAACCCCCTGCCCAAGCCGGGAGACCTTATACCAACCCAGACAAATGATTGTCCTGTCTTCTCTTGAAAACGTCCAATGATGGAGCACCCTCAACTCCAGAAGGGAACCTGTTCCATTGATCAATTGTCAGGAAATTTCTCCTTATTTCCAGGTTGGATCTCCTCCTGAGGAGATTCCACCCATTGCTTCTTGTCCTGCCCTCAGGTGGCATTGGAGAGGGAATCGGCCCCCCGTCATCGCTGTGGCAGCCCTTCAAGAGTTGGAAGTTGGCAGCTAGAATGGTATTTGCACAATACTGGAAGAACATAGAGATCCCCACAGAAGGGAATGCAATAAAAAGAATACTAGAATGTGCAGAAATAGATAGATTAACACTTAAAAGTAAAGGCAGGGAAGACACTGAATATTTCTTAAAATGGGATTCGTTCTATCGATGGTTATCAAGCAGAAACAGAAGTTAGATTCTTTTTAAAAAAATACAAGAAAATGACTAACTGCAAAAATGGTTTGCTGAATGGATAAGTAAGCACTATTGGTAAGTTACTACTTACTTATAAGTATATAAGTAAGTTACTACATGTTTATTATCAATGTTATGATGAGATATCTTTATTATTATAAGACGACTACTGATGTTATGAATGCTATTGTTATGAAGATGATGAATATTACTCAGAATAACTATACCCAGACAACACACTGTTTATATATATGGGCGAATAGGTGGTAATATAAATCAAATAAATAAATATATGAAATTTTTGCTCTTTTTATAAATAATAATAGTAGTAGTAGTAACAAGAGTTGGAAGATGGCTGTCATGTCACTCCCAATCCTTCTCTTCATCAGGCCACACATACCTGGTTCCTTTAGCCATTCATCATATCATTTAGCCTCCAGACCCCTAATCATCTTTGTGGCTCTTCTTTGCACAATTTCTAGGGCCTCTGCGTTTTTATTGTATTGTGATGACCAGAACTGGATGCAGTATTACAAGTGTGGCTTCATTATTGAGCCTTGGTGGTGCAGTGATTAGAGTGCATTACTGCAGGCTACTTTTGCTGACTGCTGGCTGACTGCAATTTGGCCGTTTGAATCTCACAAGCTCAAGGCTGACTCAGCCTTCCCTCCTTCCGAGGTGGGTAAAATGAGGACCCAGATTGTTGGGGGCAAGAGGCTGACTCTGTAAACCGCTTAGAGAGGGCTGGAAAACACTGTATATAAGTCTAAGTGCTATTGTTATTAATGCAGTATAGAACGGTATTTCCCCTTCTCATGATTTTGATGCCATTCCTTTTTTGGCCACAGCAGTACACTACACACACACACACACACACACAAACTACATTCCATTAATGAGGAATGAAGCTAATGTGGCTGTCAGCAAAACTCTTGGAACTTCAGGAACAGTGTTTGAGACTATCAACCAGTCCATGTTTCTTTTGAAGTGCATGATCCTGAATCTATGGATCTTGGATTCTGTTAGGATAAGCAGGCAGTGCCATTCTTAATTGGACTGCTGGCCACCCAAGTGTTGTCTCTTGTTTTACTTGCTGTCCCTCTTTTCCACTGTTATCTCTCCTTAAACCAAGATGGGACCTATGGTTTGTTCAATACTAGCAAATTGCACATCCAACAGACAGACCTATCCAAGGATAATGCACTTCGACAACATCCAGTTTGGTGCAGTGGTTAAGGCATCAGGCTAGAAAGCCGGAGACTGTGAGTTCAAGTCCTGTCTTAGACACAAAAGCCAACTGGGTGACTTTGAGCCAATCACCAGGAGACTGTGAGTTCTAGTTCCATCTTAGGCATGCAAGCCAACTGGGTGACTTTGGGCTAATCACCAGGAGATTGTGATAGTCCCACTTTAGGCAAGAAAGTTGACTGGGTGACTTTGGACCAGTCCTTCTCTCTCAGCCCAACCCACCTCACAGGGATGTTGTTGTGGGGAAAAAAAGGAGGAAGATGTGTTGGATATGATTGCCACCTTGAGTTATTTGTAATGATAATAAAGGCAGGATACAAATTAAATAAATGAATAAATCCAAAGCCCTTGGGTGCCTTAGAAAAGGCACACCAGAGTTGGAGCCTTACCATGTTTATACTCTTCCCGGAATAAAAACTCGTCAATACTAGCTTGTTACGAGTGACCCAAGATTGTGAGGTTTAACAACGCATGGCTCGAAGTCTTGGGAAAATCCAGAATGGAGTTTTGGACAAACACAGTGACATACCTCAAAGGATACTGACACTCATCCATTTTCAACACCATAAAGCTACCAGGCAGAGGCTCACAGAACAATTTTGTAAATATATATATATATGTGTGTGTGTGTGTGTAAATGATAAGCACTTTACCTCAGGACACTCCAAATGGCCATAAATGCAGGCCAGTTGCTGAGTGCCAAAAATGCAGTCATTTTTGGGAAGACCATGGGAAGGAACTTTTGGAACTACAGAACCAGGCCGTTGGGGGATCTGTCATAATTTTAACCAGTTGCTAAGTGATTGTTTGTATATCGAGAAGTACCTGTAAGGGGATGCGAGGAGAAAAAAAGGCCTATGCCATTACTGTTCCCAGCCTTAATGGAATGGAAACCCTTTTCCACTCCCCCTATTTTAAGAACCCATTTCTACTTTAGGCTTTAACTTGTGCTGTTTTAAACTTCCACGCTTCTGCACTACTTATGACAAGCTGCCTATAGGAGCCACCTAGGTGGAAAGGAGGGCCACGATTCTCATTAAAATAAGCAGGAAGGTTCAAAGCCCTTTTCTTGCCGTGTGATTTTATAGAAAAAGCTACTTGTTAGACTTGGAAGCATTTTCTGACCTCGTGTGTGTTATGTGTCTAGTCATTTCTCTCCTCTCTCTCTCTCTCTCTCTCTCTCTCTCTCTCACACACACACACACACACACACACAGGGGGAAAGAGGGAGAGAAATGGGGGGGAAATCTAAGGATGAGTCAGCAGTGTGCAACAGTACAACAGGAACCAAAAAAGCTAATACAGTGCTCGGTTGTATAAAGGGAGGCATAAAATAAAAACTATATGATGTATTAGAACCTCTTTATAAAACCTTAGTAAGGTCACACACCCAGAATACAACATTCAGTTTGGTCATCACATTACAAAAAAGGTGTTGAGACTTTGGAAAAAGTGCAAAGAAGAGCAACTAAAATAATTGCAAACCTAGAGACTAAAACATATGAAGAATGATTGCAGGATTTGGGTTTGGCTAGTCTAGAGGAAAAGAAGGACTGGGGGTGGAGACATGATAGCAGTATTCCAATATTTGAGGGGCTGCCACAAGGAAGAGGGGGTTAGCAGTCAAGTTATTTTCCAAAGCACCCGAAGGCAGGACAAGAAACAATGGATGGAAACTAATCAAGGAGAGAAACAACATGGAATTAAGGAGAAACTTCCCCACAGTGAGGACAATTAACCAGTGGAACAGCTTGCCACTAGAGTTGTGGGTGCTTCATCCCTGGAGGTTTTTAAGAAGAGACCAGACAGTAACTTGTCTGAAATGGTATAGGACCTCCTGCTTGAGCAGGGGGCTGGACTAGAAGACCTCCAAGGTCCCTTCCAGCTCTATTCTGATTGAAGGCTAGAAGATTGAAGGCACTAAAAATAACTCAGCTTGTCTAGTATGATACTATAACTTGCCATCAGAAACATAGCTGTTATTTCCAGTAGTAGCAAACCTCTCTAGACAGTTCAGTGACGTTGTGAAGATTAGACCGAGCTCCAAAATTAACCGAAGCAAAGCAATGTTTCTTCTGGACATTTACCATCTTCCTTTTGGGAAAAGAAAACGGATCTTCCGTGGGAGGTTAATGGATGTGAGGTTGGGTTTCCCTTTTGCTGAATTTTTTAAGGTCTGCATTTTTATGACGTTGAATCATTTAGGTAAGGAGATATGTCCAACGTTTGCTTAGGTGCTAAATTCAACATTTTGGCCTCTCCTTGACTCACCTTCTCTCTCTCTCTCTGACATTTCAAAGGAGGGGAAGGCCAGCAATCGGTGTTTGAGAGAGATTTAATGTCTATTCAGCTGGCAAACTCCAATCACCGCCGAAGGGAAATTTACAAAGATCACACAAGAGAAAAATGAAGAGACACAAAAAATAGACTCAACCTCATTCATCTGAGATGGTAAACCTTTATTTATAAGCGACTTTCTGGCCCCAACTCACTTCCATGAATTGGGACCTGGAATGGATTGTTGTATTTGGGTTGTTTTATCCAGATTCTTTTGATATGTTTGTGTTTTTATTGTGCTTTCTAAGTTGCTCAGAATCATAACAGGTTGATTTTATGCTTTAAAGGGGATCTTGTGTAGAAGTCTTCCCCATAAGGAGATCTTGAGTTGGTCTATCTCACTCAAGATCACTGGACCTTATTTGGTGAAAAGAAAGCACCGGCCTCCTTATCAGGAAACGACAACAGAGAGTAGAGAGTCAGTAGCTGCCGAGCATTAAGGCAGCTCTGATGGAGGAGCAGGTGGGAGGTGGAGAAGAAGGTTGAGGGGAACGGCAGGAGTGGACAAGAAGAAGCCCCTCCTGGATTACCTATGAAACCAGTGTAAGCAAATTTCCTCGCCACTTTACATTGTCTGGACTTGACATAAGAAGTGGGGGGGAGAGCAGAGCAGAGCAGAGCAGAGGAAAGGAAGAGGAAAACATGAGAAGGAAATAAGAATAAAAATAAGGGAAAGAAAAAGGAGAGGAGAGAGAAGAGAAGAGAGAAGAGGAAAGAGGAGAGGAGAGGAGAGAGAGAGGAGAGGAGAAGAGAGAGGAGAGAAGAGAAGAGAGGGAGGGAAGGAAGGAAGAGAAGAGAAGAGAAGAGAAGAGAAGAGAAGAGAAGAGAAGGGAAGGGAAGGGAAGGGAAGGGAAGGGAAGGGAAGGGAAGGGAAGGGAAGGGAAGGGAAGAGAAGAGAAGAGAAGAGAAGAGAAGAGAAGAGAAGAGAAGAGAAGAGAAGAGGTTTCTCAAATTACTCCATAGCACAGGATCTACCAACACAGGGACACAAACTTGTCCAAAGTCTTAATATGTTTCTGCCTCCATGCTCCATGTGCACCTAAATTTTCCATGCTATATCTTCTCACCCAAAACTCCTTGCATGGAAAGCCATCAAAGACTTCTCAAACCATCACTTAAGGCTGAAGGCACCACTTCCAGGACTACCAAACACCGTTCCAAGTGTTTTCAGGCGCAGTGGACCTGCTAACTGCTGGATAATGAAATCCAACATAGACGGAAGGAAGTATATGGTAACCTACAATTTAATAAGCTGGCATAGAACTAGTCCTGCCAATCTCTAATCTACTGGTAGTCCTCAACTTACAACCAAAGAACTTCCACTGATAAGGAAGATGATCGTTAAGTGAGTTGCATCCAATTTTACAGCCTTTTGTTTTTGCCACGGATGTTAAGAAGCAAATTCCTGCAGTTGTGAAGTGAATTGCATGGTCATTAAGCAAATCTGGCTTCCCAGATTGACTTTGCTTAAGGTGAAGCCAGCTGAGAAGCTCACGTGACCCTGGGATGCTGCAATGGTCATAAGTGCAAGGACCGGTCATAAGTCACTTTTTTTCAGTGCAGTTGTAAATTCAACCAGTTGCTAAAGAAATGGTTGTGACCCGAGGACTGTCTTTATGAATACCAAGAAAGTCTTACTCATGAAAGAGAAGATTGTCAGCATGTTTTTAAACAGTTTTTTATTAGTTTATAATGTAGCATTAAAAAATACAAAAGTAAATAGTAGGGGAAATAGGGAAGGGAAAAGTGAGGGAAAGGAAAGGGGAAAAATAAAAATAAAAGACACTGACTTTCAACTCTCTTTGGTGCAGTATAATAAGGTATTAACATCAAACCTCAACTTTTTACTTTTACATACTAGTTTAAACTAGCCATTTCTATAACAACAAATCTATCAAATCAGTAAAACCCAAAATCAAAGTTTTGTTTTTTTTCCACCTTGAGCACAAAGTCCAGAAATGGTTTCCAAGTAGAAATAAAAGTATTTATATCTTTTTTTCTTTGATCAAAACAGTCAATTTAGCCATCTCTGCTAACTCCATCAATTTTTGCAGACATTCCTCCATTGTGGAAGGATTGAAATGACCGTCCTTTTTTGTGCATAAATTAATCTTACTGACGTCTACATAAATAACATCAAAGTTCCAAATTTTTTTCTCCAGGGCTTTTTCCATTAAACCCAAAATAAATGTTTTTAAATTCCACCTCCCTATATATTCATCTTCTCGTTTGTTTCAATAATCAAAGTGTGTTTACAGAAGATAGTAAGCCATATAAACCCATTAATAATCCACAGTTTACTTAGCCACGAGTGACCATGTCATAAAACCCCAGCCCAGAGGAATATAACTGAGTTTATACACGGAAAGGTTAAACTTGCAAATCTAATTTGCAGTGCTCAGAATAATAAACCTACTGTATTTATTAAAAAACACACCAAAGTACACAGTAGATAATAAAACAAGACTGTCAAACCAATTAGTTAATTAGGCCCCTTTCGGTGAACTGAGTTAATGAATCATTACATTTGTAGAGTACTTGCATATTATCGAAATCTTAGTTCAAGCATCTTTTTGAAGTATTAAGGGAGGTCTGAAGTAACCCACAATTTAATAAGCAAAGCAAATTCTCCATATGCAAATAAAAGGCAGTTTTTCAGCGGAGAAATATTCTTTGCAAGAGTTTGCACAAGGATTCAAGTTTGAAATGTTTCAAAGTTTGAAATCCTCCAGTTTCGAAACACCCACTACCCTAATTAGATTTTTTTTCCCCCGCCATTCCTGAAACCCTTAGAGCAGGGATGCCCAATCTTGGCAACTTTAAAACCTAGTGTCGTGGCCCCATCGAAGTCTGATGCCATGGAGGACAATGCGCCAGAGCTGGGGCTGATGGAGGTCGAGGGGGCAGCCTCGCTGGCTTTGGAGGAACGGGGAGGAGCAGGACAAGGCAGCCCCTGATACCTCAGGCCTGGGATGCAGCAGGGAAGAACGGGGCAAGAGAGGGGGGAAGATAGGGCAGGCGATGGAGATGAGGAGCGACATAGCTCAGGCGATGAGCAAGGACTGCCCCCTCCTGATCCCTGAGCACGGAGAGTGGAGAGGAGGCGGGAACAGAGCATGCTGACCCGACAACTCGGAAGGAGAGCATCCTGCCCCTCGTCACAATGCACACCTGGGAACTGAGACTTAAGGAGACCCTGTGGGGAGCAGCATTTGTCAGGAACAAACGCTGAATTTGTGGAGTTTGGTGTGCCGTTGCCGATGTCTGGCGTTCGCTGGACTTCTTGTCTTCTTCCTTTGCCTTCCTGGACACATTGCTTTGTTCCTTTGCTTCGTTGGACTTCTTGACTGGTTCTCTTGACCCGTTGGACTTTTTGCCTTGAAGCCATTGTGCTAATAGCATTTTGCTGGACTACTCGCAGTCAAAGGCTGCTGGAGGTGTTTACAGATAATCAGAGTTGGAAGGGACCTTGTAGGTCATCTAGTCCAACCCCTCGCCCAAGCAGGAGACCCTACACCATTTCTGACAAATGGCAGTCCAATCTCTTCTTGAAAGTCTCAAGTGATGGCACTCCCACAACTTCCAAGGGCAAGCTGTTCCATGGGTTGATTGTTCTCACTGTCAGAAAGTTTCTCATTTCCAGGTTAAATCTCTCCTTGTTAAGTTTCTAACCATTATTCCTTGTCTGGCCTACAGGTGCTTTAGAAAATAGCATGACCCCTTCCTTCCTGTGGCAGCCCTTCAAATATTGGAAGACTGCTATCATGTCTCCCCTGGTCCTTCTCTTTACTAGACTAGCCAAGCCCGGTTCCTGCAACTGTTTATGTGTGTGTGTGAGAGCGCTTTGCTCCGGGACTTGCCATAAATGTGGGAGGGTTTGGGGGAAAGTTGGAGCAATAAAGGGGCATTTTGAACTATCAGCTAGCTGTGTTGCCTCTGTGGCTTGCCCCAGATCATCACACCTGTAGAATATAACTCCCAATATACATGCCAGTTGCCCAGCATCTGAATTTTTATCACGTGACTGTGGAAAATGGCACAACGGTTGTAAGCGTGAAAAATGGTCACAAGTCACTTTTTTTAAGTGCTGTTTTTGAATGGCCACTAAATGAATGGCACCTGTACCATGCTACTCTATACCTGTACAAAGAGAGGGAGGGGGATTCTTAGACTGAAGACACAAAACAGGCTGAAACTTTCATGCAAAATCGAATGTGGGTCGCTTGGAGGTGGGAGATACTTTCGATGTAATCTACTGGATCCCCTGCGTGGATTCCCCGTGACTCTGCAGGACAAACAGGGAGGAAGCTAACCCATCAGACTGCAAGAACACAAGCGAGCGGTCAGACGAGGAGATCCAAACGCATTGGTAGCCTCACATTGCATACATTCAATTTCGCAGCTACTAAGATTGTTGGCCGAGCAGGGACAAAAATAGTCAGGGAAGCAATTGAAGCCTGGGAAACGGGCCTCTTGTCACTTAACAGGAGTGCTGATTTAACTCCAGCTTATCAGGTACAGGAGCCATGGGTTTGGCAGCACAGCAACAGCCAATCTCTAGCAATCAACATGCCAGTCAGCCAATAGGAAAGCACCACATAAACGTAATTCACAGAACAGCCCAAAGAACATATTCTAGTAGAGAAATTCCCTGAAGATGGGCTCCATAATGAGTCCGAAAGCTCAGTAGACCAGTGACCAACCCAAATTCGATTTCACATAATTATCCTGGGACAAATGTATTTGCCTTCATTCGTGAAACTTTCCTCGCTTGAAAATAATTGCAGAACTGCATAGAGTTGGAAGGGACCTTTGAGGTCTTCTAGTCCAACCCACAGCGAAAGCAGAAGACCCTATCCCATTTCAGAGAAGTGGCTGTCCAGTCTCTTCTTCAAAACCTCCAATGTTGGAGCACCCACAACTTCTGGTGGCAAGCTGTTCCACTGGTTAATTGTTCTCACTGTCAGAAATTTTCTCCTTAGTTCTAGGTTGCTTCTCTCCTTGATTAGTTCCCATCCACTGTTTCTTGTCAAACTCCAGGAGCAGAAATGGCACACTGTGAAGGGCAACATTTGAAAGCAGCTTCTCTTGGGACTGTTTTCACACACACACACACACACACACACACACAGGCACCCTGAGCTGAGGAAAGAAAGGAATGCGAAGATGGATGAAAAGGAAAATAAGATGAAAAATCAATGCACTTCTCCAAGATCTACAGCCAGGACTCGGCTGCAAATGCACCTGAAGATTTATTCAGCCATGCTAACATACATTTTCCAAGACAAAATCCAATACCCACTTTGACACTTTCTGCACCCCAGGAGGCAAAATTAGAAAATGGTTGTTGTTTTTTTGGTATGTTTTTTTGGATGTAACCTGGCCTTTACATGCCCCACAACTTGGGTGAATACATGTTGATGGGAATTCACAAATTTTTATTTCGTTATCCAAAAGTAGCTTTGAAATTTGTGCAGGCATGTACTTTCTATCACTAATTAATACTTTGCCTACAAGCCACCTGTGTTTGCAGATGTGTGATCTGGCACAGATGCAAAGCTTAGGTATGTGACAGCACAGGTAGTCCTTGATTTATGACTGGTTGCTTAGCAATAGCAACAGCAGTTAGACTTATATACCGCTTCACAATGCTTTACAGCCCCTTTCTAAGTGGTTTACAGAGTCAGCCTATTGCCCCCAATAATGTGCCCACCTCAGAAGGATGGAAGACTGAGTCAACTCTGACTTACAGATTAAGAGAGTTGGAAGGGACCTTGCAGGTCATCTAGTCCAACCCCCTGCCCAAGCAGGAGACCCTACACCATTTCTGACAGGTGGCAGTCCAGTCTCTTCTTGAACGCCTCCAGTGATGAAGCTCCTACAACTTCCGAGGGCAACTTCTGTTCCATGGGTTGACTGTTCTTCCTGTCAGAAAATTTCTCATTTCCAGGTTGAATCTCTCCTTGATCAGTTTCCATCCATTATTCCTTGTCTGGCCTTCAGGTGCTTTAGAAAATAGCTTGACCCCTTCCTCTCTGTGGCAGCCCCTCAAATATTGGAAGAATGCTATCCTGTCTCCCCTGTTTTTTTTACTAGACTAGCCAAGCCCAGTTCCTGCAACCGTTCGTTGTATGTTTTAGCCTCCAATCTGCTAATCATCCTGGTTGCTCTTCTCTGTACTTTTTTTAGAGTCTCAACATCTTTTTTATAATGTGGTGACCAAAACTGTATGCAGTTTAGTCTAGGTGTGGTGTTACTAAGGCTTTGTAGAGTGGTATTAGTACCTCACTTGATCTTGATTGTATCCCTCTGTTAATGCAACTTAGGATTGCGTTGGCTTTTTTGGCTGCCGCTGCACACTGCTGGCTCCTATTTAGCTAGTTGTCCACTAAGACTCCAAGATCCCTCTCACAGTTACTGCTATTGAGCCTGGTTTCACCCAGTCTATATGTGTACTTTTGGTCTTTCTTGCCTAAGTGTAGGACTTTACTTTTCTCTACATGACTTACAATCATAATGGCCAGCTTCCATTATGGTCATATGACGAGGACTAGCTATATTGATATCTTTTGCATCAAAACACCAAAACAATGCTAATCTTATGGGTAAAAAACAACAGCCGCAAGTAATGTTGCTAATCTTTTATGTTTTAAAAAAAGAAAGCTCATACACTGGTGGAAGAGCTAAGATACTGAGTCAATTTGAAATATAAAAATTTTCTCTAATTCATTTGTAATTTTAGCTTAAATATTTTGTCATTGAATTTACTAATTCTAAATTAAGTTTTATTTCACCTCTGAATACACTTTCATTTGTAAATTGCCCAGCTTAGGCAGCGAGATGGGCAGTATCTAAATTTCATAAAAAATATAATAAAAACAATATTCCTTGACAAACTATTTCATCAACTCTGTAATCCTTACAACATATGTGCTCAGTTCTCATTCTTAATTATTAATTTAAATAGCTAATACGGAAGATTCTCTTAAGTATTAGCTGAAACAATACTTAATTTTTAAGCTCAATAAATATATAGAAAAGTGTTTATCATTCAAAGCATATACACATATGGCATTAAGTCCACACAAATACAAACATATAAGACTATATATTTTATTAGCTACATTTGTGAGTGTGTTTGCATGCATTTGTGAGTGACGGTTCAAAGACAACCAATATAGCATGTTGTATTATTACATACAAGGGCACATGTTACTTATACAAAATAACCTGGAAGGCTGATCACAGCATGCTAATACATCCACTTTATGGGGGTTTAATTTCCCATGATCTTTCTGAATAAAAACAAGTGAATTGGACTTCTGTCTGTTAGATTTATCCTGGACCTAACTTTTTCAAGGGAGGAAAAAACATTTGGCCTCTTCAAATCCCTACCAGCAAAAATAATTAAATATATTAATAGCTCTGGACTAGTACAAAAATTCACAAGTATTTACCAGTTAGAATGCAGGGGTCTCCAACCTTGGCAACTTTTAAGACTTGGGGAGGGGGGGGGGGGGGGGGGGGGGGGGGGGGGGGGGGGGGGGGGGGGGGGGGCTTCCAACTCCCAGAATGGAATTCTGGGAGTTGAAGTCCCAAGTTAGACAGATAAGCACAGGCAGGAACACCTTGCCTTGAACAGGCTCCCAAAGAGGAGGGAAAGGATAGAGTGATGGTTTTTCCTTTTTTTAATTTGAGGATATCCGGGTATGCTAGTCAAAACAAGTTCCATAGAGTCCCTTTGACTTCCCCTGGAATTGGGGGGTGAAGGCCCAGGTGACAGTAGCACAGGCAGGAACACCTCCGAGCCTTGAACAGCCTCTGATCCAAAGATGGATGTGAAAAGCATTTCAGATTTTTTTTAAGGGTGGGTTTCGGTTCAAAACACGGTCTCAAGTTAGGGGAGATTTTGACCTTAGAACACACTGATTTAGCTTCCAAATATTTCACCCAACATTTTTGGGAGGGTGGGATGATGGAGCTTACAGTGCTGTTCTAAGAGACGGGCCGAAGTTTAGGTCTTGACTTTCAAACTACAGGAAAGGCACAGCTGAACAATGGAGGTGGGATGTTTAAGAATCAAATCAAAAGGGCTTAAACTGTCGTCCTGGAGCACTCACTGAGAATGGCAGCTTTTTCTTCATAAGGAACACGTGTGTATACACACACACACACACACACACAAACACAAACAGAAAGAGAGTCTTTGTTTTTCTAAAAGATTTAAATCCAATTTTATTACACGACCTTTGGGGGCCATTCACTTATGTGTCACCAAGTTTTTTCAGGAAACTTGAAGGAAGGCCATTTTTTATCAAGTAAGTTGCTTTGGCATCCACCCATCCATCCACCCACCCACATATGTTTTCCTGAAAATAAGACCCTGTCTTATAAATTTTTTTTGCCACCAAAAAAGGCACCAGGTCTTATTTTCGGGGGATGTCATCCACTGACTAACCTCACTTGACTGTAAATGCACTAATCCTAATAGTGATTTAGTCAACATGACAATTTACATTGATGGGTGTTTTTGCTTTTTTAACTGGACTGCAAATTGCAGACAGTTCTTACTGCACAACCCTTTGAAGTTGCAATGGCCTTGGAAAGCGTTGCCCCTGGCCTCCTTTTCGCTGTCAGAGGCCTCCAGAAACTTCTTCTGCAGCTGGCAAGGCTTTCCTGAAGGCCTCTGCAGCCAATAACAGAACCCTGAATCGATCCAGAGCTTTGTCATCAGCTACAGAGGCCTTCAGGAAAGCCTTGCCAGCTGCAGAAGAAATGGGCCAGCCAGGCAGGTGTCGGGGTGTGCGAAGCCTGGCTACAACTCTCCAAAGGTAAGTAGTAGGGCAGCTCCACACACACACACCCATCCCCACCCTAGCTTAATTTTTACCTGTGCACTCTGGAGTGGGCGGGATCTTAATTAGGGCTTATTTTTTTTTGGGGGGGGTAGGTCTTATATTGGGTGCACATGTAAAAATCAAGCTAGGACTTACTTTCAAGGTTGGTCGTATTTTTGGGGAAACAGGGTCTATGCAGTGACAGTGGTGATCTTTGGCAATAGTGCTGCCCTGCCAGAATGACGAGGAAAGTCCAAGCTGACTTCGTGCTCATTGTGTCCTTGAAGGTCCCACAGGAAACAGCCTGATGGAATTGACATGGCTCATCTTGAGGGAAGTTAAGAAAAAGAGAGGGGGGAAGGGGAGAGTAGGACAAAAACGTTGTCCCGTGTCCCAGTGTGACCCTGGATGGTAGATTCCTTAGGTTCTTCTCCATCAAACGAATGGACGCCATCTTGGCTCCCCTCAGCGAGGCCTATGGGGTGGTGGGACTATCCAAACATGAGAACGTCTCCCACATTCCAGAACCTCCCAAGGTGTCCTATGGACCACTAGGTTTGGTGTCCTTCTTTCAGGTGGGTCTGCTTGCCAAACAGTGACCGATACAGTTCTGTCCTGGAGGGGAGAGAGACAGGAGGCAGATTAAAAGTTATTCAAGTTTGCACGCCTAGCTCATTCCAGAACCAGGAGAAAGCAAGAAAAAGCAATACAATGAAGTCAATAAAATAAGGAGAAGGAGAGACGGGTCTCCACAGGTTTCGGCACCTGGCCTACTATATTTGGGATAAGCAGGACTGGACACAGCTCCACCAAAACTGGCAGGGCAGATTACTGTATATCAACAGAGAAGAAACCCCACATTCCCTCAAACTGATAATGTGACAAGCAAATAACCAAGCTCAGAGACCACCAATGACTCCCAAGTCAAAAATATCTTCACAAAAACAGCCAGCTTTTCGATACAGCAACAAAACTTGGTAAATAGAATAGAGCTGGAAGGGACTTTGGAGGTCTTCTAGTCCAGCCCCCTGCTCAAGCAGGAGAACCTGTACTATACCATTTCAGAAATTGTACAATGTGAGAGCTGATTTCTCCATGCTGGAGTTGCAAATTGCTCTCCAGAAGATAAACCAGAGATGACCGTCTTTCACTACCTTTAGCATCTCAACCTATCACTGTTCAGATATTAATGTATTATTAACTTACTAACATTGTCAACATATCATTATTCAAATAATTGGACAGACCAGAGGTGGGGAACGATGGCCCTTTATATGACTTGTGCACTTCAACTCCCAGAATCCCTGAGCCAGCATGGCTGGCTCAGGAATTCTGGGAGTTGAAGTCCACAGGTCATAAAGGAGACATTGTTCCCCACCTTGCTCTAGAACATGGCTAATTGGGGAATTCTGGGAGTTGAAGTCCACAAGTTATATAAAGGGCCATCATTCCCCACTCTGATCCAGAGACACTCTGAACAAATGGGGCTATTGGGTGGCTCCTGCCCTTTGTGGTGACATGCAGACAACAACACATACGTGTACCTGCTCTTAGCGCCCTGCTCAGTGTACACTTGAGGAATTCATGGCAGTGCGACAGAACATAATTAACTTGCTAGTTTCTGGGCAAGAGCTGTTTAATTTGTACCTATTTTAATCTTGTATTTTAAATTTTTATGTCATATGGTATGTCCTTATTTTAGTTGGGATGCTTCTGACACGAACGAACAGCATCTCCACAGCCCCCATGAAATCATCTTGCTGTAGGCGCATTCTGAAGGGATGTGTGTGTGTGTTGGGGGGGCAGGAAAAGTAACTTCTCAGGGACAATTTTATACAAGGCAGGACCTGCCACCGACATCATCTGGTTCTTCAAGCAAAAAGGCCACCCGCTAATTAAAAACGCATCTTTATTAATAAACACCAGGACTGCAGAGACCTTGCACAAGGCATCTCTCTCTCTCTCTCATCTGACACTCTTTCTCTCTCCCGGCTTTTCTCGCTCTCCTATCTCCCCTCTCACACTGTCTCTCTCCTCTCACTCCCTGCTCTTTCTCTCTTCTTTCTCTCTCTCCCCTCTCACTCTCCGCTCTTTCTCTTTCTCTCTCTCTCTTTCTCTCTCTCTCCCTCTCTCTCTCCGCTCTTTCTCTCTCCTCTCTTCTTTCTCTCTCCCCTCTCTCACTCTCCGCTCTTTCTCTCTCCTCTCTTCTTCTCTCTCTCCCCCTCTCTCTCCGCTCTTTCTCTCTCTTCTCTTCTTTCTCTCTCTCCGCTCTTTCTCTCTCCTCTCTTCTTTCTCTCTCTCCCCTCACTCTCCGCTCTTTCTCTCTCTCTCTTCTTTCTCTCTCTCTCCCCTCTCACTCTCCGCTCTTTCTCTCTCTCCTCTCTTCTCTCTCTCTCCCTCTCACTCTCCGCTCTTTCTCTCTCTCTCTCTTCTCTCTCTCTCTCCCTCTCACTCTCCGCTCTTTCTCTCTCCTCTCTTCTTTCTCTCTCTCTCCCCTCTCACTCTCCGCTCTTTCTCTCTCTCTCTCTTCTTTCTCTCTCTCCTCTCTCACTCTCCGCTCTTTTCTCTCTCCCCTCTCACTCTCCGCTCTTTCTCTCTCCTCTCTTCTCTCTCTCTCCCTCTCACTCTCCGCTCTTTCTCTCTCTCTCTTCTTTCTCTCTCTCCCCTCTCACTCTCCGCTCTTTCTCTCTCCCCTCTCACTCTCCGCTCTTTCTCTCTCCTCTCTTCTTCTCTCTCCCCCCTCTCTCTCCGCTCTTTCTCTCTCTCTCTTCTTTCTCTCTCTCCCCTCTCACTCTCCGCTCTTTCTCTCTCTTCTCTTCTTTCTCTCTCTCTCCCTCTCACTCTCCGCTCTTTCTCTCTCTCCCTCTCACTCTCCGCTCTTTCTCTCTCTCTCTTCTTTCTCTCTCTCCCTCTCACTCTCCGCTCTTTCTCTCTCTCTCTTCTCTTCTTCTTTCTCTCTCTCTCCCTCTCACTCTCCGCTCTTTCTCTCTCCTCTCTTCTTTCTCTCTCTCCCCCTCTCACTCTCCGCTCTTTCTCTCTCCTTTCTTCTTTCTCTCTCTCCCCTCTCACTCTCCGCTCTTTCTCTCTCCTCTCTTCTTTCTCTCCCCCTCTCACTCTCCGCTCTTTCTCTCTCCTCTCTTCTTTCTCTCTCCCCTCTCACTC
Organism: Notechis scutatus; assembly: GCF_049901735.1. Lineage (NCBI taxonomy): Eukaryota > Metazoa > Chordata > Lepidosauria > Squamata > Elapidae > Notechis > Notechis scutatus. The sequence continues at coordinate 9,978,134 of NC_142009.1, read as the reverse complement.
TCCGCTCTTTCTCTCTCCTCTCTCTTTCTCTCTCTCCCCTCACTCACTCTCCGCTCTTTCTCTCTCCTCTCTTCTTTCTCTCTCTCTCTCTCTCACTCTCCGCTCTTTCTCTCTCTCTCTTCTTTCTCTCTCTCCCCTCACTCTCCGCTCTTTCTCTCTCCTCTTCTTTCTCTCTCTCTCCTCTCACTCTCCGCTCTTTCTCTCTCCTCTCTTCTTTCTCTCTCTCCCTCTCACTCTCACTCTCCGCTCTTTCTCTCTCCTCTCTTCTTTCTCTCTCTCCCTCTCACTCTCCGCTCTTTCTCTATCTTCTCTTCTTTCTCTCTCCCCTCTCACTCTCCGCTCTTTCTCTCTCCTCTCTTCTTTCTCTCTCCCCCTCTCTCTCTCCGCTCTTTCTCTCTCTTCTCTTCTTTCTCTCTCTCCCCTCTCACTCTCCGCTCTTTCTCTCTCCTCTCTTCTTTCTCTCTCTCCCCTCTCACTCTCCGCTCTTTCTCTCTCCTCTCTTACTCTAACTCTCTCTCCCGTCTGTTTTTCTCTCCTCTCACTCTTTCCTCTTTCTCCCTCCCCTCTCACACACTTTCTTTCTCTCCTCTCACTCTCTTTCCTTTCTCTCTCCTCTCACTTTCCTTGCTCTGTCCCCTCTCACTCTTTTTCTCTTCTCTCACTCTTTCCTCTATTTCTCTCTCACACTTTCCCTCTCTTTTCTCTCTCTCAGACTTCCTTTCTCTCCTCACTCTTTCCTCTCTCTCCTCTCAAACTTTCTCTCTCCTCTCTCTCTCCCCTCTTTCTCTCTCCCCTGTTTCTGTCTTCTCTCTCTCTCTCTCTATCTGTCTTTTCTCCCTCCTCCCCTCATACACACGGCCTCCCAATATGTAAATACAACATGAGCCTCAGATTCCATATCTCCGGGGAAGGAGAGGTTTGGTTTTTTTTTTGTTCCTCCTCAAAGTTTGCCCTTTCCACACAAGCCTTTTCAAGGAAGGAACAAGATTGAATATTTTAATAGGAATGCATGAGAACCGGGGCGATGAAAGGACGGGCGATTCAATCAGCCAGGTTTGTATGGGATTGTAATTTCGTTTTCATATATGTTCTCCTTTCTTCCTCCAGACTGACATAATACTTGAAGGAGAGACAATCAACCCAAGCCCGCAACAATGTTCAAATTGATTGCAGTTTTGGACAAGGGGAATGTTGTTCGCTGAATTAAAATAAAAATTGGTTGGGGGGGGGGGGGGAGTTACACGCGATAAAAAAAATGGTCATAGATCCAAAGGCCAGGAAGGTACTGTAACAACAGATTTAGAAAAAAAACAGCTGAGCAGATAATGCAGATATTAAACATATAAATATACAATAGGAGATACTATTTAGGTCGGGGGTATCCAAGCTTGGGGACTTTAAGGATTGTAGACTTCAACTCCCAGGATTCCCTAGCCAGCATGAAGTCCACAAGTCTGTTGTGGTTTGCCGGCAGCCTGGGCAGATAGCAGCGGAATCGGAAAGTGGGGAACAACGGGGACCAGTCCGGGAGTCTGGGGAGGACTCAGACGAGGGTCCTGTGTCCGACGCGGAGATGGGGCCCGGGCCATCTGGGAGTGGGGTGCTGCCTCCGGAGCCTGCAGAGTCTGGCAGCAGCGAGGCCGAGGAACAAGGGGAGCCTGTTCCCAGTGTGTGTGTGTGCGCAGAGCTGCTAGAAGGCGAGAGCAGCTGAGACAAAAGGGGCGACTTGGGAGTAAGGCTTGGAGGCAATTGCCCCTCCCATAAGGTATAAAGGACATGCAAAGGTGACAAAACCTTTGCAGGAAGCAAAGTCGTTTGTTCTGTTTGGATTAATCTTTGAAGCTCTGTGTGGACTTTGTACTTCGGTTGGTTTTTTTACAATTCATTTGGCACTTTTGTTGTTGGCAGCACTTCACAGCAAAGAAAGGTGGGTGCTTATCTCAAGGGACTGTTTGAGACTCATTACTGGCTGGGAATGAAGTTAATTCCCAGCTTTGAAATAAAAGAGGAATTGTTTTAACTGAGCGTGTGCTTAATTACGGTCTTGAAAGCCTTGGTCAGAACGAAGTCTGACATTTGGCTGGCTGGGGAATTCTGGGAGTTGAAGTCCACAAGTCTTGAAGTAACCAAACTGGGACACCCCTGACTTAGATAGCTGTTCAAAATGCCTAAAAAGCCCACAGATAATTAGCCGAGCTTTGCAAAGTATAGGGTCAATAATTTTCAAGAATGTATAAGTTTAGTCCAGTCTGGTTTTTAAATCCTCAGTTTCCTAAACATTTTCTTCCATGATAAGTTCTTGGCTTGTATGTTTTATCATGGTATGGAAAGAGATGCATCCATTCGTCGAGAATAATTCTAGCATTATTCAGAGGAAAATTCAATATCCAACAAACTGAACTACACGCTACACAAACAAGGCATGCTTTTCTATTTTAAAACTAATGAAATCCAGATACAAGGTACTTCCAAAATTACTCAGAGCACCAGTGCTAGAATAAAATTAAAAAAATGTGAATGGATCCAATCCTCCCAACTTAAAAAATAAACAAGAGTGCAGGAAGGAGAGAAAAATCCTCTATTTTTCAGGCAACTCCCGTTTCCAAATTGAAACTGGAAAGGAACTATGTGATTAAATTAAAATGGAGGATAGCTGATGATGCAATTAAAGAAAATTAAATGTACAAAGATTCAATATTTAAAAATATGTATAATATGTATATAAGATATATTATACATTATAAGATGACAAAAATCTTTTTGACAAAAAGATTTGTCAAAAACAATTCCACCACGTTCAATGTTTTTAAATAATGTATTCAATAAAATTTGAAAAAAAAAAAAAAAAAAAGAAACTGGAAAGGCACAATTCTGTTTGTTTGCCCTCTCTGCTGCAGCAACTTTGGGTGGCTTGCAAAATGATAAAAAATGATAATATAAAACAATTAAAATTAAGAAGATTTAAAAAAGAAATCATAGGGATTATATTGGGGGAGGAGATGTGCCTAAAATTCAGTCACGGGACTATAAAAGAGATCCAACCATCATAACTTCGAATCGGGGTCGCAAGTTTTTTGGACTGGTTGTAACTTCGAACAGTTTGCTAAGTGACCGGTCATATGTCGAGAACTATCCATACAGAGACTGAATCTTCGATTTATTAGCAAGATTCCACCTTATCCAGCTTAGAATACAGTGGAACCTCAGGTCGCAACCGTAATCTGTTCCAGGACTACGGTCGCAACCCGATTTGGTTGTGACCGGAAGTACAACCGTCTGCACATGTGCGGACCAAAAAACAAATAAACAAACAAACCAAAAAATTGGCGCCAAAGAGGAAGTCACCGCAGCAGGGAAAATCGCCGCAGCGATTTTCAGGTTTGCTTGGTCGCTACCCAAAGTTCTGTTTGCGACCAGAAGCAAAACTATTCTGAAAATTCTGTTTGCCACCTGATTTGGTCGCAAACAGAAGTGTTCGCGACCTGAGGTTCCACTGTACTAACAGTGGTTCACTTGGTTTTTATTTTCGGGAGGGGGGGCAGGTGGATGTGCACCCCCCCCATCAATTTGCCAATCTCTGTGTCTTGTCCAGACACAAAGGGGCAGGAGACCAGGAGCCAGGAGGGGTGAGGGGAGGAAGAAAAAAAAAAAAGGAGTAATAAGACCACCCAAAGGCCAGGAGTAACTTACAACATTCGCAATTTCTGGGGCTTTCAACTGGGTGGAAGGCCCGGGATTGAACCGCGAGACTTGCCTGAATTAAAATTTAACTTTATCGCAATCTGCGCAAGCAAGTAATGAGCGGTAACATTTTTATTTCTTTTAAACTGTCATTTTAGGCTGAGCTGGGAATAATTACCTAGTTCCACCACAGTAAGGTTTTATCACCCCGAGTGAGGCATTTTCTAATTTAATATTTTTACTATATTATCATAAAACCTGGTTTCGGGGAGAGGCGGGAAAAAGTTATCATGAGTCATTGGCTGCAAAACTCTGTGAGTGCCTGGGCTTAATTATTCATATCAGTGTTTCTCAACCTTGGCAGTTTGAAGTTGTGTGGACTTCAACTCCCAGAATTCCCCAGCCAGCAACATGGGAACTTCAATTCCTAGAATTCCCCAACCAGAATTGCTGGCTGGGGAATTCTGGGAGTTGAAGTCCACGCATCTTCAAACTGCCATGGCTGAGAAACACTGATTTATTTACTTTCCTAAAGCCAGAGGAGAGAGAAGCACCCTCTTTTTTTAATTTTAAAAATAACTTTTATTAATCATATTTTTATCATAAAAACACATTTCCACTCGTTACAGCGTTTCAATATTGGTGTTCACTCACACTGACATACTATCAATTATGTAGGCTGCTACTATATATTACATATTTGTTTTTACATTCAACATAAATTGAATATTTACATGCTTACAAACAGTATTTATCTCAACTTACTATAGCTTCTACATACCCCTCATCTATCAGCTTTGCGTCTACCTTCCAACCAGTTGTACCATAAATTCCAAATCTCATAGTACTCCGTTTCTTCTCTATCTTTTAATTCCATTGATAACCTATCCATCTCTGCACATTCTAAAACCTTTTTTATAATCATTATATCAGAAGGAGTGTTATCTTGTTTCCAGTTCTGGGCAAAGGTGATTCTGGCTGCAGTTATTATATGAAGTATTATGTATTGTCATTTTTTACAAATATTATCTCTTAATATACCCAATAAAAATATCTCAGGTTTCATCTTGATTTTTTGTTTCGTGATTTCTTCTAGCCAATTCTTAATTTTGCACCAATATTTCTTAGCTTTTGGGGCAGGTCCACCACATATGAAAGTAGGTTCCTTGAAGAAGCACTCTTTGACATGCCTCACAGCCCACAGCAGAGAGAGAGAGAACCATGTTCTAGACCAGAAATGTTGAGGTATTAAATGAGTGCAAAATTTTCCTGCAATTTAGGCCTTGCAAGGAAACTGATACAAGGAGGAAGAAAGCCAGTTTGGTGTAGTTAGTTAAGATGCTGGACTAGAAATCAGGAGACGGTGAGTTCTAGTTCTGCCTTAGCTATACAAGCCAGCAGGGTAACTTTGGGCCAATCACCAGGAGACGGTGAGTTCTAGTTCTGCCTTAGCCATGAAAGCATGCAGGGTAACTTTGTGCCAATCACCAGGAGACGGCGAGTTCTAGTTTCATTTCACAACTCTCTTGTTTAGCAACAGAAATGTTGGGCTCCATTGTGATCATCATTTGAGGACTATCCGTTTTCTAAATTTTCTAAAGCTTGCTGCTTTTGTGGATTTGCGCTATCACAGATTTTAAACGTCGTTCAGACGAAGCAGACACTTTTGTTCCTCGGGAATACAATCTGCTTACTTTCCGTTTTCCTTTCTGCTTGCACTCTTCCCATCTCTTGAATTTATATCCAGGCGCTGGCCTAAATCTATTCCTTCCCATAAATCCTCCGTTCATTGATCTCCTTTGTCTTTGCATTTTCAGACAAAGGGGTGATGACTTGGGAATGGACTAAACTCCACTTGCAGAAGGGAGCTGAGGCGCCTTCCCTTCACCTGCTTGTGAGGCTTTGGATAATCACATCCACAGAAGGCAATTAAAACTTTCAATTATTACTCAGGATGAGCTTTTACGTTTTTTTACACATTTTTAAAATCCGAATGGAGATGAGTCTTGTTTTTGTTGTTGCTGTTGTCTATTTGTTACAGTGATTCTTAGGCCATTATGTTCCAATGCTTTTGGAACAAGGCAGAATATTAAGCCAAGTTCCAATTGTAGTTTAATAAATCCTGATCTGTTCTGAAAACTTCCAACACCTTTTTCCCATTTCAAATGAACTAGGAAACTATGATTAACTGAAGCTGGCTTGTTTTCCAACTCATGGGCAGAATGCCTCTGTTTGTGTATCTTAATTTTGGGATAAGTTTGTTAAACACAAATCTGAAGCCAGGTTTCAAGATGAAATAAGTAACATGGGACAGAAACAATAATTATTTCTATGCTTGGAAAGCAAATGTGCAAAAAGTACTCCCCCTGCCTTTTAACTTTGCAATTATTCTTTTTAATCCTGTTTTAATTTTGTTTTTAACTTTGGCTTTTGTATACTTTTGTCATTTTATCTGCAAACTGCCAAGATGCGCATAAGTCTGACAGGCAGCACAGAAATTTGATGGAAGAATGGACAGACAGACAGAGAACATAGCTTGTTTGCTCAAGCTAGAGAAGACAGATTAAAACTTTTTGAAACTGTCTTATCTCACTTGCCATTCTAGATTATATTTAGATCATTAATCACTGCTTCTGTTTTATGTTTAGAATTTATCTGTTCTCTGTTGAATTTTTAATATTCATAGCTGTGAAACTTTTTCAACGTGGCATAGATTGATTAATTTAATTTACTGCAATCAGAGCTTAAACCATGAGGCTGAGTTGGCCCAATGGTGCTGTTTGCCCACTGGACTTTCTGGACTATAATATGTCCAGTTGGCCCACTGGACTTTCTGGTTTTTCTTTGAAGAAGTTTTTGCTTCTCATCCAAAACGCTTCTTCAGTTTTTTCTTCTTGGATCAGAAGCTAAACATCTTCAAAGAAAAACAAAGAAAGCCCAGTTGCCTCTTGAACAAGCACCTTTGGGTCAACCCTGACCTGGATGACTGAGAATCTCCATGGACATGTGGTTGAGTTGGGTTTTCCTGTTCTGTATCACACATTTTATAACTGATTTTAAGGCTTCCATTATACATTTACTTTTGTCTGCTGGTTTATTGCAAAACCTAATAGCGAAAGGTATAATCTCCTTTAAAAAAGTGTTTCAGATTTATCTATAAAAGGTGCTCTCAGTATGTCGGACTGCAAAAACAGCAGAATCGTCACCTAAAACTTTGTTTGGGATTACACTGTTGCAGAACACTAAATGGAGACAGAATTCAAAGCATTGCATAGCCCTACTTGAAATATGCAATAAACAGGACATATTAATGTGTTTCTTTAATGACTTCCTGCTAATACTGGTACATGATCTCATTCTTTGAATCCCATGCGCTTGATCCCCTCTGTCTTCTCTAACTACTAGGAAGTGCTATGGATAATAAAATGTTTCTAGAATAGAATAGAATAACAGAGTTGGAAGGGACCTTGGAGGTCTTCTAGTCCAACCCCCTACTCAGGCAGGAAACTCTATAGCATTTCAGACAAATGGTTATCCAATCTCTCCTTAAAAACTTCCAGTGTTGGAGAATTCACAATTTCTACAGGCAATTTGTTTCACTGGTTAATTGTTCTAACTGTCAAGAAATTCCTCCTTAGTTCTAGGTTGCTTCTCTCCTGCCTTCAGGTGTTTGGAGAATAGCTTGACTCCCTCTTCCTTGGGGCAGCCCCTCAGATATGGGAACACTGCTATCATGTCACTCCTAGTCTTTCTTTTCATCAGACTAGACATACCCAGTTCCAGCAACCGTTCTTCATATGTTTTAGCCTCCAGTCCCCTAATCATTTTGGTTGCTCTTCTTTGCACTCTTTCTAGAGTCTCAACATCTTTTTTACATCATGGCGATCAAAACTGGATGCAGTTTTACCAAGGCCTTATAAAGTGGTATTAACACAGTGATTCAATGTTTTTATAATATGTAATTCTACACTAGAGATGACAAACTAGATGAGTTGAGTTGGGGTGGGCTGAGCTAAGCTAAGCTAAGATTTATTGTCACTATATACATACGCATACATAGCAATAGCATTTAGACTTATATACACAGTGCTTTTACAACCCTCTCTAAGTGGTTTACAGAGTCAGCCTCTATTGCCCCCAACAATCTGGGTCCTCATTTTACCCACTTCGGAAGGATGGAAGGCTGTGTCAAACTTGAGCCTGGTGGGATTTGAACTGCCAAATTGCAGGCAGCTGGCAGTCAGCAGAAGTAGCCTGCAGTACTGCACTCTAACCACTGCGCCACTGTAGCTCTTGCACATACAGTACATATATATATACACATAAGAGATATATATATACACAAACACACATATACATATACATAAGATGAACACTATACAGAAGCCTGATGAAGCCTGATGATGGCAGATGAGATTCTGCCGAAACGTTGCTACAACTTTAAAAGCACAACTACAATGACGTGGGAAAATACCCGAACAAAGCTGAATGCCATACATGTAAGTACCCGCGAAAACTTGAGAATATATATATTCAGGCTTCTGTGTGTGTGTGTGTGTGTGTGTGTGTGTGTACACACACACACACACACACACACACACAGAAGCCTGATGATGGCAGATGAGATTCTGCTGAAACGTTGCTGCAACTTTAAAAGCACCACTACTATGATGTGGGAAAATACCCGAACAAAGCTGAAGGCCATATATATATATCTCCACACCCATACATGCAAAATGTGTGTGTGTATAGACACACACACATATACTACACACACACACACACACACACATGAATATATGTATTCATATATTAATTGCAGTCCATTTTTCCATAGTGGAAAAAAAGTCTTGAGACTTAACAAGATTAATACTACATGGTACAAAGTTGTTAAAGAATCTAGTTGTTCCACTTCAGATATCCCGAAGTCCCCTTCCAGAAGGAAACAAGGAAAAGGGATGTGTTGCAAACAAAGAGAGGATGTGTAGCATCCCTGACAATCCTGCTCAAGCATCGCTTTATGTGCCCTGTCCTGGATAGGAGGAAGTGAACTGCCAATCATATTTTCTGCCGTCCTCACCACTCTCTGCCCTGCCTTCCTGTCCGAAGGAGAAATATTCCCAAACCAAACAGTAATGCAATATGACAGGATGCTTTCAAAGCTCCACGCCTCTTAAAGCTGCCACGGTTGAGAAACACACTGCTCCAAAGTTTATTAGTCTACCCTATCTACCCAGTTCCTCCATTATCCTGGAGCTTTCATGTTCCGAAGACTGAGATTATGCAAACTACAAGATTGAGATTATGCAAGGTGATCACAAGAGTACAAATACAAGTAGAAGAGGCTAAAACATGAAGAACGGTTGCTGGAACTGGGTATGTCTAGTTTAATGAAAAAAAGGACTAGGGGAGACATGATAGCAGTCTTTCCAATATCTCAGGGGTTGCCACAAAGAAGAGGGAGTCAAGCTATTCTCCAAAGCACCTGTAGGCAGAGCAAGAAGCAATGGGTGGAAACTAATCAAGGAGAGAAGCAACCTAGAACTAGGGAGACATTTTCTGATAGTTAGCACAATTAATCTGTGGAACAACTTGCCTCCAGAAGTTGTGAATGCCCCAACACTGGATGTTTTCAAGAGACTGGACAACCATTTATCTGAAATGGTGTAGGGTTTCCTGCCTAGGCAGGGGGTTGGACTAGAAGACCTCCAAGGTCCCTTCCAACTCTGTTATTCTATTCTACAATCCTACACTTATGAAGATGAATAAACTAGGGGAAAACTGAGGCAACACCATAGGAATGCTTGGTTCTTATACCCACTTGGACTTCCCCAAGCTGTACTGATGAGTTTTATGGTCTCTCTTTCAAGATTACAACTAGTTGGTACGTAGCCAAATCAAGGGGAACTGTACAGGTTCAGTACTCTTGGATGTATTTTTATACACACTTCTCCTAATGCTACGTGTTCACTTTTCTGTAACCTATCCATGACCAACTAATGGGAGATTGTAGATTGTTCTTTTATTTACAACCAAGTTGTTTCCCAGCTAGAAAGAAAGAACGACCGTTTTCTAGAGAGCTGCACTGATGCGCAGGTAAGCCCCGTTGGTTAAGTCTCAAAAGATCCTAAAGTCAGCGCAATAACAATTTTCAGGGGGTCTCAGGGAGGGACTTAACAGGGTAACATATTTGGAGACCCCTGCCCTATACCATTTCAGACAAGTGGTTGTCCAATCTCTTCTTGCAAACTTCCAGTGTTGGAGCACCCACAACTTCTAGAGACAAGCCGTTCCACAGGTTAATTGTTCTCCACTGTCAGGAAATTCCTCCTTGGTTCTAGGTTTCTTCTCTCCTTGATTAGTTTCCACCCATTGCTTCTTGTCCTGTCCTCAGGTGCTCTGGAGCAGGGGTCCCCAACCACGGTCCGCGGACCGGTACCGGTCCGTGGAACAAGTCCTACCGGCTGCTGGTTTGCTGGCGCCGCCATCTTTTTGATGAAAAAGTGCTTCCGTGAGCTTTTCCGGGTAGAAAGCTCACGGAAGCACTTTTTCATCAAAAAGATGGCGGCGCTAGCGCCCAGTGAGCTTTCTGCAGAAAGCCATTTCTACCCGGAAAAGCTCACGAGCAGCAGTGCCGCCATCTTTGATGAAGCTTCCGGTGAGGTCACCGGAAGCACTTTTTCATCAAAAAGATGGCGGCGCCAGCTGATGCCGGCACCGGCCGCAGCGCCCAGCTGATGCCGGTGCCGGGCCGCAGCGCCCAGCTGATGCCGGTACCGGGCCGCAGCGCCCAGCTGATGCCGGTACCGGCCGCGGCATAAAAAGGTTGGGGATCACTGCTCTGGAGAATAGGTTGACTTCCTCTTCTTTGGGGCAGTCCCATAGATATTGGAACACCGCTATCATGTCCTTTTCATTAAATTAGATATGCCCGGTTCCTGAAACCATTCTTCATATGTCCTCTGTCATGCCCTTCATATGTCCTCTGTCATGTCCTCTGTCACGCTCTGAGGGAGAGGAGGAACAGCAGACAGGGAGTGGGAGTGTGGATCCGGAGGTTGTGGAGGAGGCTGGGAAGGGCAGAGGCCAGCTGGGCAGTCAGAGGAAGAACCAGACCCATCCCCTCATCATCCTAGGACAGGGTGGGCAACCACGCCCGCGGCCACATCCGGCCCGTTGGTCTGTCCAATCCGGCCCGCCCCTGAAAAAATCGCTGGCCGTGGCGTATTGCCCTGCACCATGTGGCCCCCAAAGCTGCAAAACAGTGCGGAGCGCTCTCGGGGTAGGAAAGAAAAGAAGAACTTTGCAAAGGCCTCGGCTGGGAGTTCGAAATCACCTTCGAGTGCGACCTCCTCCAAAGGTGAGTCCCCGCCGATCCCCCTTTTTTTCCGGGGCTTCCAGGCTTAAACTTTGCAAAGGCAAAGTTTGCAGGTGGGAGCGTCTTCCGGCCGAGGAGTGGAGGGTTCCGCCCGGCGGGCGGGCGGGCTGCTTGGAGCGGGCTGCTTGGAGCCACCTAAAGCTAGGCCGCTGCTGGTGGAGCCTTGCCCTGCCTTGGTGCCCCGTTTCCCGGCTCGGGCGGTCCTGCTCGGGCAGCACTTTAAAAGCCTGCTCCCAGCACCCGAGCAACTTCCCAGCAACTTGCGGCTTCCTTTTTCCTCGCGGGCGCTCACGCCTGGCCCCGAGCCGCGCGGGCGGAGGGGAAACCCGAGCACCGCCGGTCGCCTCCTCCAAGCAGCCCGCCCGCCCGCTGAAACCCTTCCCGCTCCTCGGCGGGAAGACGCTCCCGACTGCAATCTTTGCCTGTGCAAAGTTTAACCCTGGAAGCCCCGGAAACCCGAGCAACTTCCCAGCAACTTTTGGCTTCCTTTTAACTCGCGGTGCTCGCGCCTGGCCCTGAGCCGCACGGTGGAGGGGAAGCCCAGCCAGTGGGCGGGCTGCTTGGAGGAGGCGACCCGGTGGTGCTCCGGCAGCAGCAACAGGCAGTTCCGCCCGGCTCCGCTCAGGTGTCCAGCTGGGGCTGTCAGGAGTTGCTACCGCCGGCGCAGCTCGCGCGCTCCAGTCCCGTTGCCTTGGGAAGGAAAAGGCAAAACTAGGAGCCGCTGAGCCTGAGCCTCCGGTGCCGCTGCTGCTGTTGCAGCACCGCCGCGGCTCTTCCTTTTTGCCTTTCCCTTCCCAAGGCAATGCGGGACTGGAGCCGTGCGGAGCTGCGCCGGCGGTAGCAACTCCTGACTCAGGGGCCTCCGAGGAGGGGAAGGAGGAGAAGAGGGGGAGAAAGGGTGGGGGGCGATTCCCAAAAAATCTTGTGCTGACCCGGCCCGTCTGTTAAATTTTAAAAGTCCATGCGGCCCCCGAGCCAAAAAGTTTGCCCACCCCTGTCCTAGGACATGCAGGGAGGAACAGAGAAGGAAACAACTTGGCTTACGAGAGAGGAAGCGGCCATGATCCCCCTCATTGGTTGCAGCTGGGGAAAATAGTATATAAGAGAGACGATTACAACACAGTGTTGCCAGAAGCAAAGTGTATGTTATTTTGGGCTGAAGTTATCTTGGTTGGCATCCTTCCAACAGACTGTGCCTTATTATCTCCTTGAAGTTGGTAATTACTTATCCTGGTCCGTTGTGGAAATTCCTTCACTGTAGTCTGTTTTAGTTTTTTATTTCACCTCTATCTGCTCATTAAGTTAGGATTGTATTGCTTTCTTTTGAAGACTATTTTTGAATACGTTTTATCTCCAGCTGAGAATTACTGAACAGTGGGGCCAAGTTGGAGGCATTAAAGGACATTTATTTACGTTTTGGATTTTGTTACGTTTGTGTTCCACTCTGGGTCATCACACCTCTAATCATCGTCGCTCTTCTCTGCATTCTTTCTAGAATCCCAACATCTTTTTTTTTCTATTGTGGTGACCCAAACTGGATGCAATATTCCAAGTGTGGCCTTACCAAGGCATTATAAAATGGTATTAACACTTCACTACAAGAGGCTTACAAGACACCCAACGTCAAAGAATGTCCTTCCTCTTGGGGAAGAATCATGCAACCACCAAAGCAAACAGCAGCCTTGGATCCCAGCCAATGGGGCGATGCCCACTGCAAGGAAACCTCCCACAACTTGAGGAAGTGAATTTTCCTCCTCCTGCTTCCAGCTCCCCTGCCTTTCCCAGCTTGAAAAGAAAAAGAAATGCACACTAGGTGGCAATCTCACCCTCGCGAAGCCACAGCAACTGCAAAATATATATACATATATTTTCAAAAAAGACGATGGGGGTAATGTTAGAAGAAGCCTACGCATACACGTTCACAGAGAAACCCACTGAAGAACATGGGTAAAACACGGGCCATAAATTAATCCACAGACCTGCCTAGGCCTGCAGGATCTCTGGCTGCCCCAGGGAAGGTTGATCTTCCTAGCCCCACACAGATCTGCTCTTGCTAGATCCCCCAAATTGAGCCCTGACCTCCGATTGGCCGGCCTCCTGCCTGGATAAAGGATAAGATTATATATGGACTTCGTGAAAAAGAGAAATGAGGAAGGGAAGGAGCCTTATATTCCAAGGATGGTGCACAAAGGGGGAGGGTTGGTCATGCCAAGGGCTCCTCCCCCTCAACTCCCTCTGCCCTTCATGCTCCATGCAATTTCACCCTCCAACGTGTCTCGTCCCACCCCAGAGCTATGATCTCTTTGCCGGTTGGCCTGCTAGGAGGCACCCGAGCTACCATCCCACTCTAATTATAGGCTTGCACGTGGCCATTGTTGAAATTGTCTGCTTCCTTTCACTGCTTTGAGGAGGGGGGCTCCTGGGGGACTGGGAAACCGAAGCGAAGGACTGTTGGCCCTCTTCCTCCCTCCCCCCCCACCGCCCTTACGCAGCTTTGGCCCAAATGATGCGGCTGAAACTTGAACCCAGGGCCGGGGTCTCCTTCCCCACAGGGGCAAATTCCCCAGGAAAAATTTGGGGACGGGCGAAGGCGCCTTTCCTTCCCCCCCTAACTTTGATCTCCCGCCTTTCGGCTTGGCTGGATGACCCTCGTGCTGGTCGATTCGGCTTGAAATCAGGGTGCTACGCAAGCCGTTTATTTCTTTAATTTGTATCTTGCCTTTATTATTATTATTATTATTATTTTTAAAAAAACTCAAGGCGGTGAACATATCAAGCACTTCTCTTTCCTCCTATTTTCCCCCCACGATGACAATCCCGTGAGGTAGGATGGACGGAGAGAAGAGTGGATGGCTTAAAGTAGGGGTGTCAAACTGGCAGCCCACAGGTGAGATGCCTCATGCGCGGGCCACGCCCACCTCAACTCCGCGAAGGAGGGAAAACGTCGCGAAACATCACATGACGGAGTTTGACACCTGTAAAGTCGCCGAGCTGTCATGAATGCCTAAGGCAGGTTAAGAACTCACAGTCGCCTGATGATTGGTCCAGAATCACCTCATCGTCTCCTGATTTCTAGCCTGGACTGATGACTCCCTTGGGATGCTTCCCCCCCAGTTATCTCCCCAGGTGTCACTCAGAAGAACATGAAGTTCCGGGCCCCTCTGGAGGGGAGTTGGTCAATGGCTCTGAGCGGCCGTCTGAGAGGGATGTGGCTGAAGCACAGCTGCAGCGAGACAGCCCAGAGGCTTCGGGTGGAGAAAGTACGTAGCTGCAAGTCAGTCAGTGATGATGAAGATGAACTGCCTGCTGCAGCTGATCCCAGAACAGGCTGGGCAGAGAAAAGGCAGGAACGGAGGAGGTCAGCCCAGTTACTCGCGAGGAGGCAGCCTCGCCCTTCTTGATGGGCTGCAGCAGAAGCTGGCTATTTAGCACAGCAGACAGATGGAGGCGATGCCGGGAACGACCTGTTCATTTCCGAGCTGTGTGATTTCTGATGGTTGTGATTCTTGCCTTGCTTCGGATTGATGCCGTGCCTTGGCTTGGCTCGTGCCTTGTGAAGTCTGGGCTTTTCTTGCCTTGTGAACCCTCTTATATTGTGGATTTAATTTTGCCTGGTGGGTTTATCTTGTTTGGGAAACTTTTCAGTGCCTTGTGGACTCCTTGGCCATTGTTCTGTGGACTAGCATTGGTCTGCTTGTGGCTGGACTTGTGGCACAGTTCTGGGGGTTTTGGTGAAGGGAGTTGCAGGGGGAATATTAATAAACCCACTAAACCCACTTAGGTATGTGTGTGTGTGTGAGCAGGACAGCATATCTGGTGCTTTAACCACTAGACTACGCTAATCTATATAGAATACAGAAATCAATCACCCCTGGCGAGGCATGCAGGAATCTGCCTTTGTCCTACACCAAACAAGGAACAGTGACTTGGAAATACAGCTAGTCCTCGACTTACAACAGTTCATTTAGTGACTGTTCGAAGTTAAAATGTGGAGAAAATGACTTATGACCGTTTTTCACACGTACAACTTTTTGAAGATCTCCACGATCAGGTGAGGATAATTCAGACGCTTGGCAAATATGACGGTTGCAGCGTGCCGGGGTCCTGCGATCCCCCTTTGTGACCTTCTGACAAGCAAACTCAATGGTGAAGCCAGACACACTTAACAACGGTGGCAAAAAAAGGTCGCAAAACGTGGCAAAACTGGTTTCAGGGATGTCTTGCTTAGCAACAGAAATTTTGAGCTCAATTGTGGTCGTAAGTCGAGGACTACCTGACTTCCCCTCTCCTTCCCTTTCCCCCACTTGCACTGAAATTTGGATAGATTAATCGGTGCAAAGAAATGGCCGTGTCTAAAGAGATGCAGAGGGGGTGGGATTGGGGGGGGGGGGGGGGAGAAGAGAAGCACCTTCTTTGTGTACTTTAATATCTCCTGTGTCCGGGATGAATTCTCCTTTTCACAGCTTGATTGTTTTGTTAACAGATTCCAGGCAAGGGATGACAAATTGTCTCACTGGGAAAAGATGACAAATCACGTCGGCCGTTCGTAAAACAGGTTAGCTTTTTTATTTATTTTATTCTTATTAATTTTTTTCGTGCCTTTAAAGGATAGAAATCGCAGTAATGAAAAAGGGGTTTGGCAAATGTATGGCTGGATTACCAAAGGGGAGAGGGGGGAGAGAGAGGGAGAATGAGAGAAGAAGAATAAAAAGAGAAAGCGAGAAAAAGAGAAAGAGGGAGAGAGAAGAATAAAAAGAGAAATAGAGAGAGAAAAAGAGAGAAAGAGGGAGAGGGGTAGAGAGAAGAATAAAAAGAGAGAGAGGGAGAGGGAGAGACAGGTAGAAAATGAGAGAGAAGAGAGAAGAGAAATAGAGAGAAGAGGGAGGGAAAGAGAAAATAAAGAGAAAAAGAGAGAATAAGAGAAACAGAGAGAGAGAGAAAAAGGGAGGGGGAGAGGGAGAGAGAAGAAAAAAGAGAAATAGAGGGAGAGAGAAAAGAGAAATATATATATAGAGAAAAGAGAAATAGAGAGAAGAGGGAGAGAGAGAAAATAAAAAGAGAAAAAGAAAGAATAAAAAGAGAAAAAGAGGGAGTGGGAGAGAGAAAGAGGGAGAGGGAGAAGTAATAAAAAGAGAAGGAAAGAGAGAGAGAGGAAGAGACAGGGAAAAAATGAGAGAGAGAGAGAGAAGAGAAATAGAGAGAAGAGGGAGAGGGAGAAAATAAAATGAGAAAAAGAAAGAATAAAAAGAGAGAAAGAGGGAGAAGAAGTAATAAAAAAGGAGGAAAGAGAGAGAGGGAGAGAGAGGGAGGGAGAGAGAGAGAGAGAAAGAAGCCAACAACTTCACAAATAATTAAATAAGCAAATTCACTGCCTTCTTTATTAGGTTGGGTGAGTTTACTCTGTCAGGAACAGGAGTGGAAGGGGAAGAAACTTGTTCTCAGCATCAGGGAAAGATGATGGCAGAAGGTAAAAGCAGAAAAAAAACACCCTTTGTAGTGATGGTCTTTTCTTGGGAATTGCAAAATTTCTACGCCCAAAATACAGGTAGTCCTTGACTTACAACCACAATCGAGCCCCAAATTTCTGTTGCTAACCGAAGCATTTGTTAAATGAGTTTTGCCCCCTTTTACGACCTTTCTTGCCACGGTTGTTAAGTGAATCACTGCAGTTGTTCAGCTGGTAATACAGATGTGAAGTGAATACGGCTTCCCCATTGACTTTACCTGTCAGAAGGTCACAAAAGGGGATCACGTGACCCCAGGACACTGCAGCCGTCATAAATATGAGTCTGCTGCCAAGCATATGAATTTTGATCACATGACACAGTCATGGATGCTGCAAAATGGTCATAAGTGTGAAAAATGATCGTGTCACTTTTTTCAGTGCTGTTGTAACTTTGAACGGTCACAAAATGAACTCTTGACAGTTGAGGACTACTGTAATTTCAAAGCCAAATTCCCCCACAGATCCAATAATTGTGTGTTTCCAGAAGCCGAATCCCAAAAGATGCAAGTTAAAAGACTATAAAGTAGAACGGAATGGAGTGGAGTGGAATAGAATAAAATAATGGAAGTAGAATAGAATAGGAATGAGAATAGAATAGAATAGAATAGAATAGAATAGAATAATGGAATGAGAATAGAATAGAATAGAATAGAATAGAATAGAATAGAATAGAATAGAATAGAATAGAATAGAGTAGAGTAGAATAATGGAATGAGAATAGAATGGAATGAGAATAGAATGGAATGAGAATAGAATAGAATAGAATAGAATAGAATAGAATAGAATAGAATAATGGAATGAGAATAGAATAGAACAAAGGAATGAGTAGAATAGAATAATGGAATAAGAATAGAATAGAATAGAATAGAATAGAATAGAATAGAATAGAATAGAATAGAATAATGGAATGAGAACAGAATAGAATAGAATAATGGAATGAGAATAGAATAGAATAGAATAGAATAGAATAGAATGGAATGAGAATAGAATAGAATAATGGAATGAGAATAGAATAGAATAATGGAATGAGAATAGAATAGAATAATGGAATGAGAATAGAATAGAATAGAATAGAATAGAATAGAATAGAATAGAATAGAATAGAATAATGGAATGAGAATAGAATAGAATAGAATAAAATAATGGAATGAGAATAGAATAGAATAGAATAGAATAGAATAGAATAGAATAGATGGAATGGGACAGGACTGAACAGAATATATGGAATGGGAATAGGAATAGGGATGGGATGTGATAGGATAGAATAGAATAACAACTTTATTATCACTTTGACTGTACACTAATCAGCATACATTAAAATGAAATTTTGTTGTATATAGCTCTCAAAGGGTGACCTCCTCCAATATATACATAAACATGACAAACTAAATAAATAAATAAATAAATACAAAATTATGTATATACCCACATATATTATATGACACAGAGAAACCACACAGTCTAGTTCGGATTTCTCTGACCCAGTCCCTTTTTATGCCATGGAAATATATTGAGGCATTAAGGCAAGGATCTTCAAACTTGGCAAGGATTTCACCTCCCAGAATTCCTGAGCTAACATGACTGGAGGAGGAATTCTGGGAGTTGAAGCCCACAAATCTTCAAGCTGTCAAGTTTGAAGACTCCCGCATTAAGGCTTTGATTCAGTGTATAGGTTCCTGACTTTTACAGAAGGGGTATCCAAGCTTGGCAACTTTTAAGGCTTGTGGACTTCGATTCACAGCGGGGGAATTCTGGGAGTTGAAGTCCACAAGCCTTAAAGCTGTCAAGCTTGGATATCCCTGGCTGTACAGTAAAAGGGCCGGAAAGGAAAACTGGAGAATCACCCACTCTAAGAACAAGATCATCTCAATTGGCAGAATCATGCTCCCCTCAGTGGATGGTGCAGCTAAAACCTTTCAGGCTCTCCTGCCAAGGATTCTGCCCTTGCGTCCTTTCCTCTCTATCTCTGCCCTTCAGGATACGCCCAGGATCCCAACCTTAAATGGCAAAGCAAAATTGGGAGCACGGAAGAGTCATTCCAGTTGGCATGATGGATAAGCGTTGAGGATTCAGACACATCCCTCTGAGCCTCCTGCATCTCACCTAGCAAATCTGAGGCTCGATCCAGAACTGCCTTCTGCCCAGCCATGATTTAAAACAAGGGTCCCCAAACTTGGCCACTTTAAGGCTTGTGGACTTCAACTCCCAGAATTCCCGAGCTAACATGGCTGGAGGAGGAATTCTGGGAGTTGAAGTCCACAAGCCTTAAAGTTGCCAAGTTTGGGGACCCCTGCTTTAAACCATAACTCCAATGGCAGGCAGCAGCCACACAATGCATTATTTCGGATTAACCTTTATTAGTAACCGGAGTTGGAGGATTGCTGGAAAAATTGGAATTGTAAACTCTTTGGGAAATGCAGTTTCTAATCATTTCTTCCAGGAAATCTCAGCAAAATCAGAAGTCCCTGCCAAGGGAAACACTGGCAAGGCTTCATTACATCACCAGGAGAAGGTGTGTGTGGTTGAAGCACTTGCAGCCAATTAAGTGTTGCAGGACATATTTTATCAGAGGAACTTTCCCCCTTTAGCTGCTCCTTCTCTCCAGCTCTCTTTCTTGGAGGACTGAGTGGTTAAAGAGGGCTACTGACTTGATAAGTTCTTGGAATCAGTTCTTGTGTACACCGAGATTAACTGTACAATCCAGTTTGCTGAGGCTAAATTTTTTATTTACTGATTTACGATTTCTATGCCAACCGTCTCATGTAGAGGCAACCATTTATTTGTATCCTGTCTTTTAACAATAATTTTTAAATATTTTTAAAAATAATTCAAAGCGGTAAAATATCCTTCCTCCCTTCCTTTTCTCCAGGAGAGAGAGAGAGAAAGAAAGAGGGAGGGAGGGAGGGAGAGAGAGAGAAGGGGGGAAGAGTGTAACTGGCCCCTAAAATCTATCCACCTTGCAGGCATATAACTCTAATTTTAGCCATGTTTGGGATTTTATAAACTCGCTAACCCCTTTAACCTAATTCAGGAAAATGTGTTGTGGGGGTGAGGACATTTGTGAAGATGGACCCCTTTCAAAATATCACTTTAGCCACCATATGGAACTCCAAGGAATTCCCAATGCCTCCCATTCTGCAATTATAATGACTTAGATTCTATATAATGCTCAATAGTGTTTGTTAACCCGAGCAACTTTTAAGAGGTGTGGACTTTCGGAATACCCCAGCCAGAATGCGTTAACAAGGATGGACTTCAACTCCCAGAATTCAGCATGGCTGAGGAATTCTGGGAAATGAAATGCACCCATCTTAAAGTGGCCTGGGTTGAGAAACAGCGTTCTAGAGTGCTTTTTACTATTCCTATGGTTCTCTACCTCAAAGACGCCCTTAAGGAATAAAGGTTTGGCTTTGTGGTCTTTCCCCAAACAACAGTCTAATTTATATCATGGCTTAGATGGTTCATTAACCCCATACAGGTTTTTTGTTTTTTTTTGGCTTCCCCATGTTTTATTCTCTGGGGACAATTTCTGGTTTAAAATCTGGGCAAGGGAGAACCATTCATGAGTAACTGTTTTCCAACAAAGGGCTCTGGTCCCAGATGGATAGCTCCTACCTCTGAAGATTATCTGGTTTTTCCTTCTTTAGTTGGAATTCAGTGTTGTCAGCCATCTCCGTACAATTAATTTATTTTATAGGCAGTAAGCACAACCCTGTTTTTTCTGACTTTTCACAATCTAAACATGCAGCGCTCCCCACTGCACGAGACTTTATTTGTTTTGGGGTGAAGCCTCGAAACTAACAGAGCAAAAGGCTGAGCGCATGATCACACCACTGTGAAATGTGTATTTGCATTTTCAATCTAGTAATTCACACTTGCAAACAATGAAATTACCTTCCACTGCCGCCAAAGAAAGCAGTGTTATTATTATTACTGTTCCCTCCTTCATGCATATATGAGCTTTGCATTACAACACACACACACACACACACACGTACGCAAACACAGGGGAATGGGAAGGTATAAACTGGAATTTTAAATTGGACAGTTGTCTTCACATACATTGTAGGCATCAACAGCACTGACTATACGTCTCACAACTGTATCATGAAGCAGAAATCATTGCATGTTTAGCAACCAGCATTATTTAGCATCGCTGATTTTTATTTTTCATTTAAAATCTCCCAGCGAGAAGCTGTGTTAGTCTGCTGAAAAAGCAAAAGCCATATTCAAATGACATCTGAGTCATTATTATGAGTGGCTGAAAACAGTGGTTTGTTTCAAACACCATTAAACAAAGTTTCTTGGGTTGGCTAAAACAAGGAACTGTAGTTAATGGAAGACTTCATGATACTTGATTATGTGATAGTTCACCAAAGAATTAAAGAGAGAAAGAGAGAGAGGAGAGAGACAGAGGGGGCAGAGAGAGAAAGAGAGAAAAGGGAGAGAGAAGAGAGAGAGACAGAGGGGGGAAAGAGAAAAGAGAGAGAGAAAATAGAGAGAGAGAGAGAGAGAGAGAGAGGGAGAGAGAGAGAAGGCAGAGAGAGAAAGAGAGAGAGAGAGACAGAAAGGAGAGGGACACAGAAAGAGAGAGACATAGAGGGAGGGGGGGGAAGAGGGAGAGGAGAGAGACAGAGAGAAAAAGAGAAAAGAGAGAGAGAAAAGAGAGAGAGAAGAGAGAGAGAGCACTCTTAAGCCAAGAAATTATTGTCTGATCTTTCGCAAAGTGTCTTATGGCACCTTACAACCTAATAAATTCACCATGCCATAAGCTTTCACGGACTAGAATCCATTTTATGCCTTTGATTAAACGGACTAAGCCCACAAGAGTCGCATATGTTTATCTTGAACTTGCAACAATATCCTGTCAAAGAAAAAGAAAAAAAAGACCTCCCCCCCCCCCAAATAATCTAATTCCAGAGGGATCACCACAGGTAACATCTGTTCCAGCGAAAGAAAGGAAGGAAAAATTCGGTGGCAACTTTAAAACGGAAACAATTGGGGGGGGGGCGTGCGTTTTGCGGGCCCGCGCTTACATCCTTGTAAATCTCTTCTTTTAAGATGTCACAAAAGGCGTTGCAACACTGCAATTCTCTGTCTCTCCCCCCCCCCACCCCCGGCTGGAGGGGGGAAAAAAGAAAAGGAAATTAAAAGCACGCAGGCAGCGCACAAACTCAGCTCTCCCTGAAGCACTGAAGCGGCAAATATCAAGGGCACAGGCTGGGCTGAACTGTGGAAAAACGCCGTGTGCAATTTGGCGGGGGTGGGTGGGTGGGGGGGTTGGTGG
This sequence comes from Notechis scutatus, assembly GCF_049901735.1. Taxonomy (NCBI): domain Eukaryota; kingdom Metazoa; phylum Chordata; class Lepidosauria; order Squamata; family Elapidae; genus Notechis; species Notechis scutatus. Next base: position 9,956,282 of record NC_142009.1, on the reverse strand, counting down.
TTTGCAGGGAGTGTGAGAAGCGTTCACAGCTGGCTCAGCCTGCAGAGAAAGGGGCGGCCTGGCCTGTGACAAATGGCTGGCTGATACAAAAGAACCTGAGACGGTGACAGGCTGAAGAACAGGTCAATATCAAGCTGTCACAAAGCCCTTCCAGAAGCGTAATTAACTGCTTACTAACCTGGCATCATCATTCATTGTGCAGTGGTCAATGGGCGCCATGAAGCTCACCAGCTTGCTGTGGACATGATACCTGGAAGGCCGGGGGGGAGGGAGGAGGGGAGGAAAGGTAAAGAGAAGGCATTAAGCATAGAAGGCTTTTCCGATAGGAAAGCTTTACCCGTCCCAGGAAAGGGGGCTTTAAGAGAGGGGCTTGGTGGAAGAGAATGTGTTTGCAGCTCTGAGTTGAACTGTGGGGGTCCTGGGTGCTTTCTGAACGTGGCTGTTTTCTTGCAGAGGTTTCATGACCTAGTTTGGTCATCAGGGCTAGAAGGGAGTGGGGTTTGTGGAAAGGAGGAGGAAGAGGAGGAGGAGGAGGAGGAGGAGGAGGAGGAGGAGGAGGAGGAGGAGGAGGAGGAGGAGGAGGAGGAGGAGGAGGACAGAAGGAGAAAGAAAAGGAGAAGGAAGGAGGAGAAAAGAGAAGAAAAGAGGAGAAAGAGAAAGAGAAGAAGAGAGAAAGGAGGAGAAGAAGGAGAAGGATAAGAAGACAGAAGGAGAAGAAGACAGGAGGAGAAAGAAAAGAAGGGAGGAGGAGAAAGAGAAGAAAAGAGTAGAAAGAGAAAGAGAAGAAGAGAGAAAGGAGAAGGAGAAGGAGAAGGAGAAGGAGAAGGAGAAGGAGAAGGAGAAGGAGAAGAAGAAGAAGAAGAAGAAGAAGAAGAAGAAGAAGAAGAAGAAGAAGAAGAAGAAGAAGAAGAAGAAGAAGAAGAAGAAGAAGAAGAAAACTCTGTGATCCTTGGTCCTCTCTCAGCTTGGTTGTTTTTTTTGCAGACATTTCATGACCCAACTAGGTAACATCATCAAGTCTACAAGGGAGTGGGATTCATGGAAAGGAGGTGGTGGAGAAGGTGGTGATGGAGGTGGAGGAGGAGGAGGAGGAGGACTCTGGGATCCTTGATACTCTCTCAGCTTGGTTGTTTTCTTTCAGACGTTCCATTACCCAACTAGGTAACATCTACCTACTTACCTACAACAACTTCAATTTGCAAACCCGAATCCCTTTTCACACTGGTGGTGCTACCTAGTTGGGTGATGAAAACTTTGTTGTCCATATTATTCTGGTTCTCTGGGCTCATTCAGATCAGCACCCAAACAATAGTTCAGAAATGGAGGCTGCCTTGTGGCAGTTGAATTCTGCGAAGTTGTTTGGGGGGGGGACTGGAAGTTTTTTTGGAAAAAATTTGATTGGTGGTTTGGAATGATGCCTCCCACAAAGATGAATGATATGGATGGTTGTACTGAGGTCGACTTGCTGAAATATGAGGTAAAATGTCTATAGAAAACCTGAGCTTGGTATTAATCTGCAAGAATGAGGGACCCCAACAAAAACAATGCAGTTTGAAATATTTCATCCTTTATTTCAGAGGCCTCCAAATTTGGCAACTTGTGGACTGCAACTCCCAGAACCCCCCAGTCAGCATGGCTGGCTGAAGAATTCTGGGAGCTGAAGTCCACAAGTCTTAAAGTTGTCAACTTTGGAGACCCCTGGTCTATTTTAATACCCGCAGAAAACCAATTATTAAAGAGCTAAACAGAATTGTTTGTAACATCACTATTTTTAGCTTTTTCATAAAAGGGGATGACAGAATGCAGAAGTTAAGAGAGCAGAAAACGCTGTGCCTCTTTCTACTCACCGGATTTTCCTTCCTTTACTGGCCTTGGTGTCCACTTTCTTCCGAATTTTACTCCTCAACTTCTGGATAGCCAACCATTGTCTGTGGGAACAGAATGATTCTTAATGAATGTATCTTTTCTTTTATGCGTACTGAGAGTATTTACACCAAGACAAATCCCTTGTGTGTCCAACCACACTTGGCCAATAAAGAATTCTATGATAGGGTGGCGTTTGGGCTGCAAAGTATAGAAAGGTGTTCTATCTCCTTCTCAAAAGTGATGGAATCAACAACTGCAATCCAAAAAACCAACCAACCAACCCATCAGCTGCTGCCTCCATCTTCTGAGACGCCTTCATGGTACAGATAGTCTTTGACTTATGACCGGTTCAAAGTTATGACGGGATCTCCCTTGGGGATACTTACAATCCAGTTCCTAAGTTCTGACAGTCACTTTTCCCCGCCCCCATGGTCATGTGACTGCATGTGGGTTGCTCGGCAACGGGCTTGCGTTTACGGCCATTTTCAGCGGCCCAAGGTCACATGACTATATTTTATGATGGCTTTGTTAAAAACTGCCACTCATTTCTGGTTTTCGATGAAACGGCTGACAGCGAACAATGGGTTTCTCTTTAGGACAGCGGCATTCGTTCTACACATCGCAAAAAAGATGGTAAAAGTGGGTCAGATACATGGGTGACTCGCTTTGCAACCGTCGTGACTTACGATCCTAATGGGCAGGCTCCATTATGTTCGCAAGTAGAGGCCTATCTGCGTTCCCTTCTCGGGATTGTGACATTGTGGGTTCAAGATCAGGCCTGCTGGAACTCAGCAACAGCCTCAGGTGGCTTGCTCTTATGCCCACGATTCCAGATAGTCCTCAACTTACAACCACAATTGAGCCCGAGTTGTCTGCTGCTTACGTTGAGACCATTGTTAAGCGAGTTTTACAACCTTTCTTGCCACAGTTGTTAAATGAATCACGGCGGTTAAGATAAGAACACAGTCGTTAAATGAATCTGGCTTCCCCACTGACTTTGTCAGAAGGTTGCAAAAAGGGGATCACATCACCTGGAAGACTGGAACCATCATAAATATGAATCAGCTGGCTGGACATGTGATAAAGCAAAGAAATATTGGACTAGGATTCATCTACGTATATAAAATATCACTCACGCATCATCACAAAATCTCTAGAACCGTAAAGCGCAGCACCAAGCAGCTTTAGTACAGAACAGTTGAACTAAGCCACGCCCAGGCTCCTTCCTGTCTCCTTCTTACTCACACAGCAAATACAGTTTCAGTTTCCAAACAGCCCTCAACTTTCCCACACACTGACAGGATGCTAGTCAGATGAATACCGATGGATGCTGGTAGGCTGAATTCCCCCCCGCCCATTTTCCTCCCCAAAAACTAAGCCCGATTACATAGTTTCATAGCAAAGCAGGATATCGAGCTAGTATTCTAATACAGAAGAGTCTTAAAGTGAATATTAAGACCAGAAACTTTAGTTTTGGGTTTAATGGAAAAAGACTTGGGGGGAAAAATTGGGAGCTTTAATGTTATAGATGTTTACGCACAAAAAATGGAAGGACACTTCGATTCCCACAATGGATAAATGTTTGCAAAAGTGCAGAGTTAGCAGAAGTGGCTAAGTTGACTGTTTTGATAAAAGAAAAAAAATATATAAATACTTTTGTTTCTACTTGGAAACTGCTTCTGGACTTTGTGCTTGAGGCAGAAAAAAACTGAAACTGTGATTTGGGGTTTTACCGATTAGATAGATTTGTTGATATAGAAATGGTTAGTTTATTATACCAGGGGTCTCCAACCTTGGCAACTTGAAGACTTGTGGACTTCAACTCCCAGAATTCCTCAGCCAAAGCAGAGAAATTCTGGGAGTTGAAGTCCACAAGTCTTCAAGTTCCCAAGGTTGGAGACCCCTGATTTATACTACTATGTAAAAGTAAAAAGTTGAGGTTTGATGTTACTATCTTATTTTACTGCACCAAAGGGAGTCGGAAGTCGACTCCTTTTCTTTCTTTTTCCCTTCTTTTCTGCGCTTTTCCCTTCTCTTTTCCCTCACCTATTTTTCCTACTATATTTGTTTTTGTATTTTATCCTGTAAAGTAATAAAAAATAAATATTAAAAAATAACAAATGTTGGCAACCATCTGAATTTTGATCACATGACCACAGGGAAACTGTAATGGTTGTTAGTGTGAAAAATGGCCATAAGTCTTTTTTTTTTCCACTGCCGTTGTAACTTCTGTCACTGAACAAACTGTTGTTAAGTTGAGGACTAAAGTTCTTTTAAAAATTAGAAATTAAAAAAACCCAAATAAATGCAGTGCTATGGGGCAAATTCTCTATATTCCCAATTCTAAGAGGAAGAGGGGAATAAACCCCACATATACATGCAACTTTTTTTTAAAAAAAAAACCTTATTTAATTAACCGCTGGCTAAGGCATAGACGTATTCAAGGAAACCCAAAATGAATTTTTTTTAAAAAAACACCATAGATTCAAAAGGCTGAAACAGCAACTCACTGCTGGGAAAAAAAAAAAACTACTACTGGATGCATTAGAAAAAGCCCAGGTGCTCTGGCAAAATGGTTTCACTCTTTCTTAAAATATTGCCTGAGCTTCGGGTGCTGGGTGTCAAATATATTTGGTGGTTTGGCTGGAATAGCTTGGGTAGCTATAATTTAATGGGACGGAGACCAAAACACCCCCCTGCACTTAGGCAGTTATTACACCGCACATTTATCTGACTTTACAATAAAATAGATTACAGCAATTAAGATTATATTAAGATTGCGGTAATTGGATTTTGAGATTTGCCTCCCTGATCCAGGGCTCCCCAACAAGTAAATCAGATGAAAGCGGTGCCATTTGGGGGTCTTAAAATAAAAATGTTTGTAATTACAATTCCACTTTCTTCGCAGTTTTACTCTTTGGCGCAAAACTGAAGGTAAAAAAAGAAACTTTTTAAAAACATCTGTCCTATTTTTCTCCTTGACCCAAACGTCAAAGTGACATACCAGAATCAAAAAAAAAAAAAAAAAAGAAAGAAAGAAAGAAAGAAAAGGAAAGGAAAAAAAAGAGAGAGAGAGAGATTTGCAGGATGGCCAAAAAACTGAGTTCTGAACAAATTATAAATACCATGTTCAAAATGTTGCTTTATCACTGAGCTGCAGGACCCTCAGCTCCAGAAATACTCACAAACAGCACTAGCACTTAGACTTATATACCACTTTACAGTACTTTTCAGGCCTGTCTAAGCTGTTTCTACAAAATCCACCTACTGCCCCCAAGAGTCTGGCTCCTCATTTTACCCACCTTGGAAGGACAGAAGGCTAAGTCAACCTTGAGCCTGGTGAGATTTGAACTGCCAAATCGCAGACAACCTGCAGTCAGCAGAAGTAGCCTGCAGTACTACACTCTAACCACTGCGCCACCAAGGCTCATGGTTCTCCTCCATGGGCTGGCTCAGGGGATGGGGGGGAGCGGAGAGTGGGAGACAGGACGAACACCCCCTGCAGCACCCTGCTGGCCAAAATGGGGGACAGGGGGGGCCTCATACAGCCACCCTGTGCCCCGTTTTCGGCCTGGACGGCCTCCTGAAGCACTTTGCTGGCCAAAGTGGGGGAGGGTGGGTGGGGGCTCATATGTCCTCCTGTGGCCCAATTTTGGCTTGGGAGGCCTCTGCAGCACTCTGCCGGCCGAAAACAGGCTATACGGGGGTGAGATTTGGCCGGCACAGGTACCATGGGCCGGTCCTTTGATATTTCCAGGCCGGTCCCATGGGCTAGATCTGAGCACCCCGCGGGCTGGATCTGGTCCGTGGGCCTTGAGTTTGACACCCCTGCTCTAAGAAATTTGAACCTGCCCTAGTTTAAGAAAAAAAATTATGCCAGCCATAACATTTTACCCTCAGTCGGCAAACATAATACAGGTAGTCTTCCGTTTACAACCATTCATTCGGTGACTAAAGTTACAACGGCAATGAAAAAAAGTGCCTTAGGATTGTTTTTCACGCTTACAACCATTGTAACATCCCCATGGTCACATGATCAAAATTCAGACACTTGGCAACTGGCATGCACTTAAACAGTTGCAATGTCCCAGGATCATGTGATCATGATTTGTAACCTTCCCAGCCAGCTTCTGACCAACGAAATGAATGGGGAAACCAGGTCTGCTTAATGACATGATTCACTTAACAGCTGCAGTGATTTGCTTGACAACTGGGACAAAAAATGGTGAAATGGGGGGAAAAACTCACTTATCAATTCACTTTGCTTAGCGATGGAAATTTTGGGCTCATTTGTGGTTGGAAGAGTGTAAAACTGCATTTTAAGCATATACGCCCATGTGATTCTGCAAAGATTATAACTTTTTGTTTGTGCTTGTGTTTTTCATTGCAATTTTCACAGAGATGCTCATAAGACACAAGAAATATAGTAAAACACTTGCCTCATTGCAATGTAAATGCAGGAGGTATTGACTTCATCAAACCAATATGGTCCTTACTTCCCAATTTACATTTTGTGATTATGCATTTAACTAACTGGATTATGACATATACCGGTAGTCCTCGCTTAACAAATACTTACTTGGGGATCATTTTAACTTACAAACGATGAACGAGTGGTTTTTAGGACCAATCTTTGGAATTCTGGTTGTTGCAGATTTCCTGTGGTCATATAATTGCAATTGGCAATTTGGTGCCCAGTTCACAATCATAATGTTGCAGTGCCCTCATGGACATGGGGAAGCCTCATGGACTTCCCTGCCAGCTTTTGACAAGCAGACAGTGGGGAAGCCCGCAGGTCACAAACAATGATCACGTGATATTGCACTTAAATCACATCCTGGGATTCATTTAAGGACCGCAACTGGAAGTGCTGTTGCTAAACTGTGCAGTCAACGTAACATTGTGCTTTCAACCGTGTCACTTAACAGAAATTTCGGTCCTGGTTGCTATCGTTAATCGAGGACTATGTATATTTATATCTTTTCCTTATTTTTTGTGGTTTCTAATTGCCTGTCCGATCCTTGCGTGTAAATGATTAAATATGTACATTCAAAATGTGAAACTCTTCTCCTGGCTCTCACAACTCAAGAGGTTCAATGTGTTGGCAGGATACCCGGCTGAATATAAAGGTCTTTTTCAATCTAAGTGCAATTTCCCTGATTTAAGTAGGAATAGATCCACTTTATGAATCAATCCGTGTAGACCTACTATGTCTGTTTTTTTTTTTAAAGGATATAAACACCCTGCCTTAAGCTGAAAGATGGACTCTTGACTTGTATTCTTTGTTCTCTATAAACTGCAGGGTCTGTTTAGAAGTGATAGGGCCCTGAGCCGACATCATTTGTGCTATGGATGACCAACGATCTGAATCAGCCCTATCGAACTTCTTTGGCCCCAGTTAAATACCGTCACGAATTCTGCACCCTTTTACTTGCATCCAAAAGAGGAAAAGTTTTGTCTTCCCCATTGTAAGTTCTAGCCTACCCTCTGCTGCCACCCATTTATAAAAAAGGCTGCCTGGTCCTGGATTTGTTTATCTTCTCTTCATTCATCTCTGCCTCCTTCCCACATTGGCTCTGACGGGGACTCATAATTAATATCGAAGGCAAGTTAGTATAATAAACAGCAATAACATAAAATAGACAGACAAGCAAATTACCAAGAACAAAGTACATTTCAGTGGGGTGGGGGGGAGTTTTATTCTTGTTTATTTTAGGATTGTTTTTACCCTGCCTTTATTATTTTAATGAATAACTCAAGGCAGGGAACATACCTAATCTTCCTTCCTACTTCTGTTTTCCCCACAACAACAACCCTTTGAGGCAAGTTGGGCTGAAAGAGAGGGGCTGGCCCAAAGTCACCCAACCGACTTTCATGGCTAAGGTGAGACTAGAACTCATTGTCTCCTGGTGATTGGCCCAAAGTCAGCTAGTTGGCTTTCATGCCTAAAGTGGGACTAGAACTCGCCGCCTCCAGCTAGCTTTCATGCCTAAGGTGGGACTAGAGTTCAGTTTACTGGTTTCTAGCCTAGTGCCTTAACCGTTAGACCACACTGCTTTTAAAAGCAGAGCCTCCACAAAAAAAGGAGGTGGAGTGGGGAATTTACTAGATTTATTTGAGACATATTGGTCAACATTCTACTAGGGTGGAAAATGTATGTTTAACATTGGTTTGATGTATGCTGTGCACATTTTTTATTATTTTTGTCTTCTTTGTAATCTTTGTATTTTTGTTTCTGTAGGGTTTTTTTTTTTACAACTTATCTTTGAAATAAATAAAATGTATTAGGAAAAAAAGGGTCTGAAAGTGAGCTATCAGTTGCAGAGCCTCTATATCTTGTTCAAGGCCTGTGATATTGAAGCATTTACCTGCCCATCGCCACCTGGTCGTTGGGATCCAAGGAAGTGGTTTTGCGTTCAATAAGTTCCCGGAGAAGCTAGAAGCAAGAAAAACGGGAAATGACATTGAGAAAGAGCAGATCAAGACGAAGGTGGAAGCAAAGGATCATGGTGATCTTTCCTAGATTTGCACCACGACTTCTGAAGCTAGGAGCCATGCTTTCCAACAGCTGTTCTCTCCTGATTTTTCCTTCTGTTCTACACCTGGAGAGAATTATTCTGAGTTATAACTTCTTGGTTTAGAAAAACAACTAGCTTGTGTCCATTGCTTGACTCTTAAATCTGCATTGTTACCATTTGATGTAGCTAAATTAGGGTGATATGAATCTGACAGTCATATACTTATGACCTGGTTCCTAAGATCGGACGGCACCCCCTTCCCCACGCATAAACCAGACCATAGCAAATAATGGATTCGTTTAACAACCACGGTATTCACTTAACAACTGCCACAAAAAAAGGTCAGAAAATTGAGTCGGTCATGGAGTTGACCTGCTTTACGATCATGACTTGCAACTGTGATGGGCGGAGGCTCCATTATGGTTGCAACTTGAATATTATGAATCTATTGTTCTTGATTATATTCTAAGCCAGGGTTTGTGAAAATTAGCCTGGAATTTCCTCAGCAGATTTGGCACCTTTCAAAAAGAATAACAACTAAAACGAAGTAGTCTATTTAATTGCAGAGACATTTTGCAAAAAGCTCAGTCAGATACAAGTCTTCAAGGGTCTCCAACCTTGGCAATGTCAAGACTTGTGGAATTCAATTGCCAGAATTCCCCGGTCCCTAGAAACCACCTAGAACTAAGGAGAAATTTCCTGACAGTTAGAACAAAGGAATGACTTGCCTCCAAAAGTTGTGAATGCCCCAACACTGGAGGTTTTTAAGAAGAGATTGGACAGATATTTGACCAAAATAGTATAGGATCTCCTGCTTGAGTAGGGGGTTGGAGTAAAAGACCTCCAAGTTCCCTTCCAACTCTGTTATTCTGTATTCTGTCATCTCCAGTAGCTTTCGGCCATCGTCATAGAGATATCCTACACTTATTCTGGAGTTTCTGTCAAAAGTATGTCACATATAAGAACCAGCTTTCTTTCTTCATTCTGTGCCAAGATTGAACAAACATGGGATCTCCTACTCATAGAAGATGAGAAACTAAGCTATACTGTGGAGACACCATACAAACCCAGTTTGTCCAAGACAAGCCTTGAAACCCTTTAGGGCCTAAAGGATGGTCTGCCACAAAGAAGTGGGGTGGTTTCAACCTACTCCCCAAAGCACCAGAAGGCAAGGGAAGAAATGTATGGAAACTAATCAAGGAGAGAAGCAACCCGGAATTAAGGAGAAATTTCTTGACAACTAGAACAATTAATCCGTGGAACAACAACTTGCCTCCAGAACAAGGGTCTTAAAACTTGCCGGCTTTGAGACTTGTGGACTTCAAACTCCCAGAATTCCTGAGCTAACACGACTGGAGGAGGAATTCTGGGAGTTGAAGTCCACAAATCTTAAAGCTGTCAAGTTTGACGATGCTCCAGCACTGGACGTTTTTAAGAGATTGGACAACCATTTGTCTAAAATGGTATAAGGTTTCCTGCCTGAGCAGGGGGTTGAACTAGATGACCTCCAAGGTCCCTTCCAACCCTGTTATTCTATTCTGTTCCAGAGATTCTATGGAGATTCTCAATCGTCCAGGTCATGGCTGCCCCAAAGGTACTTTTTCAAGAGGCAACTGGACTCAGGAATTCTGGGAGTTAAAGTCCACAAGTCATGAAAGGGCCACTGTTCCACACCCCTGGTATAGGATCTCCTTGCTTGAGCAGGGGGTTGGACTAGAAGATCTCCAAAGTCCCTCCCAACACTTATTATTCTGTATTCTGTCCTCTCCAGTAGCATTCGGCCCTCATCATAGATACCCCACACTGAGCTTGGAAAGGAAGCCGAGGAACGAATGCAGTATCTTTATCATCAAAGGGGAACGGGGTGGGTGGGGATTTTTGGTGTGACAGAAAGCGGGAGGGGAAAAAAAATGAGGAAAGCGGAATCCACTTGGGAATGCAACACAGAACGCCATTAGGAAGACTTATTGTACTACAGTTAATTTCAGGCGAATCAATGAGCGTTGCGGCATTCCCTTCATCATTTTATGATTAGTTTAATCCGCCCCGTCTATATCAGCTCAGGATCTTTGAAAGATCAGGCAGAAAATACAGGCAGAAAGGTGGGCGAAGCATCCATCTCTGCCCTGGTGGGGTGAAATAAGTTTCACACACGTTAAAATCCCGAGCAAGAGGATGGGGGGGGGGTCCGGGATTAGCAGAAGGTTGCAACGTTCCAGGGTGATGGGATTGCCTTTTGCGATCTTTGGACAATCCAAGTCAATGGAGAAACCAGATTCATTTAACAACTCTGCTTACTAACTCAACAACTGCAGTGCTTCTCTTAACAACTGTGGCAAGAAAGGTCGTAAAATGGGGCAAAACTCACTTAACAACTGTCTCACTTAGCAACAGAAATTTTAGGGTCAATTATGGTCATAAGTCATGGACTATCATTCTTCCGTAAAAGGCTTACTATCCCATTGATGGGCACAACATTCTTGAGTACTGAAAAAGGTACTGAAAAAGTCCGATATTGTATAATTAAAAAAACAACAACAATGATTTTTTTAAAAAAAGTTGGTAACTCTTTCCTACACATTCAGGAATCAGTTGCTTTATCTATGCCTCTGTGCTGTGATCTTCTATATAGATAACTCTATCGATCATTCCCCAGGGTACCTATTTAAAATTTGGCTAAATAAATAAAAATAAATAAAAACTTACCATGGGATGAGATGGGCCAAGAGAGAAGAAATAACTTTGCTCTCTATCTGATAGCTGTAACTCAAATCTTGGTAGTCTTTCTCAACCTTGGTAACTTTGAAGATGCATGGACTTCAATTCCCAGAATTTCCCCCAACCTGTATGAAGTGCCCAGCCAGCACAGACTTCAACTACCAGAATTCCCAGCCAACTTGGATTGGATTCCCCAGCCAACTTCCAGAATTCCCTAGCCAGTAAGATAGCTAGGGAATTCTGGGAATTGAAGTCCATACATCTTAAAATTGCTATGATTGAAAAAATTCTACTCTGGCATCTTTACCAATTAGACTTCAACTCCCAGAATTCCCTACCTAGCCATACTAGCTAGGGAATTGTGGAAGTTGAAGTCCATACTGGTTGGGGAATCCATACTGGCTAGGAAATTCTGGGAATTTTTAAGTCCATACATCTTAAAGTCGCTAAGATTGAAAACAACAACAACCCTGCTCTGGCATCTCTACCAATTAATGTTTGCTGAACAAATATTATACATTAATAAAGCAAAACCATAAAACCCTTCCTCCTTAAGTTCTCTGTTTATTCTTCCCTTTAAAGAAAAATAAATACAGCCAGCCGTTTTAAAAGCATCCCATGATGGTTCTTCGGTTTATTTTACTGCCAAATTATTATGACTGTAGCAATTATATTCAGGGCCCTTAAGTGCAAAGGGACAACCATTTTGTTCTCAAAAGGCTAAGAAGAGAAACCGGGAAACCCAACCAGCTTCCTCCCTCCGTGCCGCTTCTCTGATTGATTCTCCCACATCTTCCTGGGCACACAATCTATCAGTTTATCTTCTCCACTTCATCACAGTCACTCCTGGCAGCTAAATACAAGGCCCAAATCCACCCCGTACAGATGGGTAACATAGCAAACCGATGTAAGGACAGCTGAGCTTTGTAAACAGCAGCCCTGCAGGGCTCGGCTGAAAAGCATTGTGGAGTTGGCAGCCAATACTGTAACGTTGGGGGTCTCCAACTTTGGCAACTTTAAGACTTGTGGACTTCAACTGCCAGAATTCCTCAGCCAGCAAAGTAAGAAGTAGGAATTCCTGGTTTTTTTTAAAAAAAAATTTTTAACCAAAAAATACTTTGGAAGGTACTTCTTCCTACTCTGGGGCACCATTTTGTCATTTTAGTTCATTATTTTAGAGCACAGGTAACCACCAGGTATTTCCGCCGGGGTAAGCGAGCTTGTTAGACAATATATTTTTTTTATCTTCTGCAGAAAATGACCTGTTAAGACTTTTAATAAACATGTTAGTTTATTAGGTGGGATTTCCCCCCTACTTTTTCTCCCCCAAAAAAAACACTTTCAATGTGTGTGAGGGTTTGTTTGTTTGTTTGTTTGTTTTGACAAAGTATGTATTCTTGTCTTTTTGGTCATTGCTTTTTAGACAGTGAAACCAGTCAATTTTTTAAATAAATACATTTCAAGTCCTGATCAAGAGGGTGGCTGTGTTTGAAATTTTATTTTTTTTCTTTCTTTTCTTTCATTATTTTTCTTTCCTTCCTTTTCTCTGTTTCTCCTTCCTTCCTTCCCTTTCATTTGTTTGTTGTTTCTTTTCTTTTCCTTCCTTCTCTTCTTTGCCTTTTCTTTTTTCCTTCCTGCTTGCCTGCCTGCATGCCTTTCCCTCTTTCCTTCCTTCCAATGGAACAAAAGTTGCCCTTGGAAGTGGTGGGAGTTTCATCCCTGGAGGCGTTCAAGAAGAGACTGGACTCCCATCTGTCAGAAATGGTGTAGGGTCTCCTGCTTGGGCAGGGGGTTGGACTAGATGACCTACAAAGTCCCTTCCAACTCTGATTATCTGTTTAATCTGTTTAAATCTTCCTTCTTTCTTTTCTTCCTTCCTTTTTTCTTTCCTTTCTTTCCCTCTCCTTTCCTCTGCTCTCCTTTCCCTCTTTCCTTTCTTCTTTTCTTCCTTCCTCCCTCCTCTCTCTCTCCATTTCTCAGGAACCTCCCATTAAGTTCTTGTACCACTTGAAGTTCTGCCATCTGAAAAAAACCTGGTTTAGGCTTATATGTTAGTCAAAGCCAATTCATGGCAATGTGGAAGAAAAAATTGGTTTTCACTGGCTGGCAAAATAATAATAATAATAATAACTAAAATCAGGACATGAGGAGCAACTAGACCTGAGGATCCTAACATAACCAGGGAACGTTAACAAGGAGGGCTAACTTCTGAAGTCTGAATCTCAACTGGCCTGCAGGCTGCAAAGTTGGAGAAGCCGGTCTTACTAAAGCTCTGAAGGTTTTGTTGTCGCAAAGAAGTTTTTGAACCCAATCAGGGCATACTAATAACAGTACAGGAAATCTCAAGTTGTGACTGTAACAGAGCCTGGCCATCATGGTCATAAGGACAGTTGTAAAGCAGGTCATCGTGTGACTGGACGTGATTTTGCCCTTGAAGCAAATATGGCGGTCACAAAATGGCAGTCCTTAGCAAATCCATGGGTTGCTATGGGGTGTTTGCCCCCCTCCCAGAAACCAGAAGTGAACACCGGTTTCCAGGGGAAAAAACATTGTCAATCGCAGTCATGTGACCACGGGATGCTGCAAATGGCCATAAATACAACCTTGTTGCCAAGCGCCCAACCTGTACTCGATATGACCATGGAGGGGAGATGTTGTAACTTCAGAACTGGGCCGTAAATCCCTTTTTGGGGTGTCTATTGTAATGTCAAATGGTCACTAAGTGATCAGTCATAAGTCGAAGGCTATCTGTAATAAAGTAACATTAAACGTACCAGCATGGAAGGGGAGGATACCCCATAGGAAAAAAAATTAGATTGCTTGCACGTAGGCACGTGCACAGACACACACATACACACACTCTCTCTCACACACACAGTCTTGTAGCATTTCATTTTTTGAAAAATATAATTAGATTTTTCTGCCTTTTGGTCCACGGCCTCCCAGCCAGCCAGCTTCCCCCCCCGCCACAGGTCTCCCCAGATGGATTCCAGAGCCAAGCAAGGGCTTCAAAATACAGGATAAATGATAAACTAATTTACTGAAAGAACTGGTCCTTTTTTTTTTTTTCCATTCTAGCACGGTGTCTAAAAAAAAAAACCCAGGAAGAAGAACAAATATCCCCTGTCCTTCTCCTGAAGCTGTAATATTTCATGGGGCCTCAGCAACTCCGACTGAAATTTATTTGCCAAAACAGTGAGGGGAAAAAATGTAGCCAGGCCCACACATATTCCCATTAGGGATGACAAATATAAGGAAATCACACCCACAGCATTAAAAAATAAATAAGAGTAAAAACAAAAAATGCCTGGGAAAAGTAACTGCTAAATCCAACTGGCTTCTTCTCCCCATGGTCCCTGAAAAATGGGCACCATTTTGACTTTTTCTGTGAACCAGGTAGCTTGGCTCACTTGCGTGAGTCATCTTTATCTGAAACGGTATAGGGCCATGATGGCAAACCTATGGCACGCGTGCCATAGGTGGCATGCAGAGCCCTCTCTGAGGACACATGAGCTGTCACCCCAGCTCAGCGCACGCGCTTTCTGCCAGCCAGCTGACTTTCAAGTCTCTGTTGCGCATGTGTGGGGCGTATGCGGGAGACCCCTGCGCATGCGCAGGGGGGAGCGTGGGGTGGTGGTGGCATGCAAATGCGTGAAGGCAAGGGGAGTGCAGAGGGGAAGCACACCCGTGTCCCATTTTTGCTCCCAGGAGGCTGCAGGGAGGCCTTCTAGGCCCAAACAGGGCGTGGGGGGGGGGTGCGGCATGGCCCACCTGCTGCCCGTTTTTGCTCCCAGGAGACTGCAGGGAGGCTGTCTGTCTATTTATCTATCTATCTATCTATCTATCTATCTATCTATCTATCTATCTATCTATCTATCTATCTATCCACCATCCATCCATCCCATCCCTATCTATATATGTATCTATGTATTTATTTATGTATGTATCTATCATCTATCTATCATCTATCCATCTATTTATCTATCTATCCATCCATCCCATCACCCATCCCTATGTATGTATGTATGTATGTATGTATGTATGTATGTATGTATGTATGTATGTATGCATCTATCTATCTATCTATCTATCTATCTATCTATCTATCTATCTATCTATCTATCTATCTATCTATCTCTGTTTTCTTAAGTTTTCGCAGGTACTTACATGTATGGTATTCAGCTTTGTTCGGGTATTTTCCCACGTCATTATAGTTGTGCATTTAAAGTTGTAGCAACGTTTCGGCAGAATCTCATCTGCCATCATCAGGCTTCTGTATTGTGTTCGTCTGTGAGTCAGACTTTCACAGCCGTTTCAGTTTTAAATTTGAGGCTAGCCTACTGCTGTGCCAGAATGGTTTTTTCTTAATCCTGATTGGTTGGGAGTCTTGGTCTGTGTTTATTGGTCTTGGAGTTTGCTGTGTTCTGCTTGATTGGTGTTTCTAATATCTTCTGTCTGTTTTGTGGCTTTTTTTTTTTGTCTTGGTTGGCTGGCAACATTGTGTTCCTGTATTGGAGGCTTTTCGTGCGGCTTGGCTCTGAATAAATGGATGGCTATCATTTATTAGGAAGCTAGGTTTCATCTGGGTGCCTGGTTGGGGTGTGTTTGAGCTGGAGGTATCAGGGGGAGTCTGTTTGTGCCCAGGTGTTTGCCTGGCTTGTGGTGTGGAGATTTGTTTGGGAGTGCAGGCTTCCATTTAATTGACAGTCTGGTGGAATTATCTCTTCTATTCATGCTTTCAGGTCTTTTTTCAATCTCTATGGCTTCTCTGATAATTCTGTGGCTGGGGTTTTCTATAGTGGCTAGGGTTTTGGTGCCATTGACGTTGATGCTATGACCTGTTGCTTTCATGTGTTGGACTAGTGAGGAAGTGTGTTCCAGTTTTTTTAGTGCATTTTTGTGTTCATCTAGGCGGGTACTTATTCTTCTATTGGTCTGTCCAATGTATGTGGCAGGGCATGATACACAGGGGACTTCATATATGCCCTGGTTTTCCAGGTCAATTTTATCTTTGGGGTTTCTTACGATGGCTGCTATTTTTCTGTCTGTTTTATCTATGTATTTATCTCTCTATCTATCTATCCACCATCCATCCATCCCATCACCCATCCCTATCTATGTATGCATGTATGTATCTATGTATGTATGCATGTATGTATCTATGTATGTATGCATATATCTATGTATGTATCTATGTATGTATGTATGTACTTATCATCTATCATCTATCCATCTATTTATTTATCTATCTATCCATCCATCCATCCCATCACCCATCCCTATGTATGTTTCTATGTATGTATGTATCTATCATCTACCTATCATCTATCCATCTATTTATTTATCTCTCTCTCTCTCTCCATCCATCCCATCACCCATCCCTATGTATGTATGTATGTATGTATGTATGTATGTATGTATGTATGTATGTATCTATCTATCTATCTATCTATCTATCTATCTATCTATCTATCTATCCACCATCCATCCATCCATCCCATCACCCAAATCCCTATCTATGTATCTATGTATGTATCTATGTATGTATCTATGTATGTATGTATCTATCATCTATCTATCATCTATCCATCTATTTATCTATTTATCCATCCATCCATCCATCCCCCATCCCTATGTATGTATGTATGTATGTATGTATGTATGTATGTATGTATCAATCAATCAATCAATCAATCATCTATCTGGAAAATTTATATGGCTACCCACTCACTCCCAGGGACTCTAGACAGTTAAAACCCATTATAAAAATTCCAAAAAACCCCAATAACCCACCCACCTAGGCAATAAGCCACTTGATATGCTCCCTCCCACCCTGGATTTCCCACGCCCGTTTGGCAAAACCAAGGCTTCATGGTCGTTAAGTGGAGGAGTACCTATAGCTGGTCACTACAGGATGTTGGATGGCACAAGCCAGTGGAGTTTCTTCTTTAATCTCAAACTTTAGGGAAATGACGGGAAGGATGATTCCCCCCCCCCCCCCAGCTGCGGGAGATTAGAGGTGGATTACATCTATTTCTAGCTCAGCAACAACCCGAGGGAAGGGAATCCCCTCCCACTGCTGATGGGTCGCGGTTCCTGCTTGTTAACTGCCCAAAGCAGTTGACAAGGTGCCGTTTTCTTCATAGACTATTAAGAGAGAGACACCCCCACCCAACGAAGCTTTAAAACGTGCTATTAACCATCTACTCAGCCATTCTGGAGATGCACGCCGATGATAATATTCCTGCCTCGCCATTAACCTATGCGATGGCTGGAGGCGTTGCCAATTTCTGCAAAGAGAAAAAAGCAAAGGAAAACCTAAACGCCCGCCTAATGAGAGCCACGAGATCAACTGTCCGTATTAATCACTCACCAGTTTAATTAAGGTAAACCGGCTTGTCAGAAGGAAAGAAAGCCAGGGGGTGGTGGTGGGGGGAAATGGGCAGATCCTCTCCATCTTTTACTAACATCGGCGGGCAGTCAGTCCGTCGCTGGCTGGGTTTTTGTTCATCGCGCCTCGAAAATTCAAGATCAGACATTTTATACGTGGGTACAGAATATTTGCCACTTTTAGACTTAAAATCCATTCTCCACATGCCCGGAAGCCAGGACTGGAGAGAAACCCAAATCCATTAACAAATATAAAACCACAAAAAAAAATTGTTGCAACATTATCGCCAGGAATCCGTTGCTAGCTATGATCAACACAAAAGTTCCTATGGCCAGGATAGGCAGAAGCAGATCAAGATGTCAGCCCCGAAACTGGCCTCACTGAGGAGGGCTAGGGAGCGGGGAATGGAGATAGATGGGGTGTTGTAGCCAAAACAAAATACTTTCTCGTGAGAACCAAGGACATTCTTGCAGGTGCTCGGAAGGAGTCACCTAGCAACTGGTCAGTATCCTGATTGGACCATGTGACTATGTGAGGACACATAATTCACTGTCACCCTTGACCCTGGTTTTCCCTCCACCCCTCTGGGTGTATCATAATTCATATTCTCCAATGGGACACATCCATAGCCAAGAGTCATCAATCATGTTCTCCAGATAGAATTTTGCATGGCAGAAACTTCAGTCACCTAGTTACTATCTTTGAAAACTATTTATGGAATGCACTTTTGATTTCAAGATTTTTTCTGTTTACTTTTTAATTAGGTGAAAAAACCGCGGGAATAGTCGGAGTTGGTTTTCACCAGCCTGTGCCAATATGACATATCCAATAAACTTATTCTTTGAGGAATATACTTGCCTCAGGGTTTTGTTTGCTACGGGTATATTACTTGGAACCCTGACACGAGATTCACCATTATCGTTTTTAACATCTGTAGAAAAATCAACAGTTTTAACTTCCTGGGTTTTTCTACCCTTGAATGAAAGATGACATCAAGTCATAGATAGGGTTTTTTGGGTTTTTTTTTTTTTTGAGATATGTATATGCTGGGTCAGTGATGGTCAGGAGGCAGTTCCTTGCCAATTTTGACCGAGCTCAAATAGCTAAGCCAAATAGGACCATTTTAGTACTTGAATGGGAGACCACAAAGTGATCCTGAGACTGAAGATTCATCTGGGAAATCCATGAAAAATGCCCAGAAAGTAGCAATAGTAAACAAATTGTATGTGGTTGCCAGGGGGATAGGTGGGTGAGTAATTTTTTCCCCTTATTTTTCTATTTTTCTATAATGTGTTTTTATTATTTGTAAGCCGCCTAGAATCGTTGTAAGCGAGAAAGAGACTATATAAATTTTCAAAATAAATACATTCTTCAGACTGCCCAGAAATCGACATTGATACGACCACAAAAATTGACACAAGTTGAGCTCTACTGAAAACGTTGAGAATTTTTTTTCATGATACAAGATGCTTAACTGCTATTTCAGAGTGTTATGGGCTCTCTTTCACTGACCAAAGGTTCCAATTACAGCAAAAAGTTCAGACGCCCATAGAGCAAGGGTCTTTAAACTTGGCAAATTTAAGACTTGTGGACTTCAACTCCCAGAATTCCTGAGCCAACATGACTGGAGAAGGAATTCTGGGAGTGGGAGTCCACAAGTCTTAAAGCTGTCAAGTTTGAAGACCCCTGCCATAGAGGCATGAAAGCCAAGGACCTTCCAAAGTTGCTTACAAATCGGGTTTCATTACTTTTAAATATAAAGGCATGGATTAATTCTCTCTTGAAACAGATTCAGCTCCTGGTAACTTCTAAGACCCATTTGTATAATAACCCAGTTTAGTCTAGTGGTTAAGGCACCAGGCTAGAAATAAGGAGACCATGAGTTTTAGTCCCACCGTAGATCTGAAAACTGAATGGGTGACTTTGGGCCCATCACCAGGAGATTGTGAGTTCTAGTCCCACCATCACCATGAAAACTGGTTGGGTGACTTTGGGCCAATCACCAGGAGACTGTGAGTTCTAGTCCCGCCTTAGCCATGAAAACAGGTTGGGTGACTCTGGGCCAATCATGGGTGACTCTGGGTCCATCACCAGGAGACTGAGTTCTAGTCCCACCATCACCATGAAAACTGGTTGGGTGACTTTGGGCCAATCCCCAGGAGACTGTGAGTTCTAGTCCCGCCTTAGCCATGAAAACAGGTTGGGTGACTCTGGGCCAATCATGGGTGACTCTGGGTCCATCACCAGGAGACTGAGTTCTAGTCCCACCATCACCATGAAAACTGGTTGGGTGACTTTGGGCCAATCACCAGGAGACTGTGAGTTCTAGTCCGCCTTAGCCATGAAAACAGGTTGGGTGACTCTGGGCCAATCATGGGTGACTCTGGGTCCATCACCAGGAGACTGAGTTCTAGTCCCACCATCACCATGAAAACTGGTTGGGTGACTTTGGGCCAATCACCAGGAGACTGTGAGTTCTAGTCCGCCTTAGCCATGAAAACAGGTTGGGTGTCTTTGGGCTAGTTACTTTCTCTCAGCCCAGCCCACCTCACAGGGTTATTGTTGTGGGGAAAATCAGAGGAGAGGGAGAAAGTATTAGGCATGTTCACTATCTTAAATTGTGCAAAGAAATAACAATAGCAAAGGTGGGATAAGAAATCTAAGAGAAAGGGAGTATGCAGAGAGGAGCACTAGTAAGGAGCATTCACTAGCCCTGATGATGTTACCTAGTTTGGATAATGAAACGTCTACAAGGAAATATTCCAAACTCAGCGTTGAAATGGGGACCTTTCATTTCAAGACTGAGCTACAAACATTCTCCTTTATTGGTAGAATCAGAAATTCTCTTATTAGAGCCAAGCTCAATAAAGGTACTTTTAGCCTTTCTCTGGAGTTGGATTTTCTGCTGTGGTTTCGTTAGTGGGCTCACCCCTAGTTTCCTGGCAATAGTGATCTGCCACTGGGTATACTTTGGATCCCCATTCAGATTTGGGATAGTGCTATTTGAGGGCACTCTCTAATCTTGACCTACTTATAACTTGGAGGCCAGCTGAGGTTGGCTAGATACTGCCACCTGCTGCAATTTACATACATGATAGTTTTGTGTAAATGCTATTCCTGAAGTAAGCAGAATTTCGTTCTCAATGAAAACACATCTGATAAGGGATTCAACCCCATCCCATTTGCTCCTTGGGTGATCTACAGCAGCAGTCCCCAAGCCCTGGGCCACAGCCTCTTCGGAACTGGGCCGCAGAAGTAATGGGTGAGCACGCACATGCGCCAGCCAAGCTGCATTCATGAAAGCAGCATGCACATGAAACAATCCCCTCACCTCCTACCACCACCTCTGCCAGTCGACCGAGCCGGAAGTTGGCCTACAGCCCAGGAAAAAAAAATCTGTAGTTGCAAGAATCTCATACCAAGCAAAAATAACTCCCCAACTTTACATTAACAGATTAACAGAGTTGGAAGGGACCTTATAGGTCATCTAGTCCAACCCCCCTCCCAAGCTGGAGACCCTACACCATGTCTGACAGGTCTCTTCTTGAAAGCCTCCAGTGATGAAGCTCTCACAACTTCCGAGGGCAACTTCTGTTCCATTGGTTGATTGTTCTCACTGTCAGAAAGTTTCTCCTTATTTCCAGGTTGAATCTTTCCTTGTTCGGTTTCCATCCATTATTCCTTGTTTGGCCTTCTGGTGCTTTAGAAAATAGCTTGACCCCTTCCTCTCTGTGGCAGCCCCTCAAATATTGGAAGACTGCTATCCTGTCTCCCCTGGTCCTTCTTTTCCCTAGACTAGCCATGCCCAGTTCTTGCAACCGTTCATCAAATGTTTCAGCCTCCAGTCCCCTAATCATCCTGGTTGCTCTTCTCTGCACTTTTTCTAGAGTCTCAACATCTTTTTTTATAGTGTGGTGACCAAAACTGGATGCAGTATTCTAGGTGTGGCCTTACTAAGGCTTTATAGAGTGGTATTAGTACCTCCCTTGATCTTGATGGTATCCCTCTGTTAATGCAATTTAGGATTGCATTAACTTTTTTGGCTGCCGCCGACGCATACTGCTGACTCATATTTAATTGCTTGTCCACTAAGACTTCAAGATCCATCTCCCAGTTACTGCTAAAATAGTTTGCATGGGCTTATTCTCCTCCAAGAAAGTTTCTGGCATCTGAGTATAAAATAAAAGCCTATAAACCCAGAGATGTGATATTGGGGGGGTCCATTTTTTACAGGGAAACAAGCAAGAAAGGGGTAAATCATATCCCCAAGAAACACAATACAGCTATATAACTTAACAAAGGAACTAAACTTGCCTCTGTCCCAAAATGAAACAAGGCTCTAAAAAGTTAACCCTAACCCACTGATGGATTAGTCCAGCTGGGTGACTTTGGGCCAATCAACAGGAGACGGTGAGTTCTAGTTCTGCTTTATGAATGAAAGTCAGCTGGGACTTTGGGCCAATCACCAGGAGACGGTGAGTTCTAGTTCTGCTTTACGAATGAAAGTCAGCTGGGTGACTTTGGGCCAGTTACTCTCTCTCAGCCCATCCCACCTCACAGGATTGTTGTTGTGGAGAAAATAGGAGGAGGGAGGAGTACTATGTATGTTTGCTGCCTTACTTTTAAAGTCTAATCAATAAAATAATTGCAAACCAGTACGTGTTTAGGACTTATTCATGGGGGGGGGGGGGGAGGATTAAACTAGGGGCCCAGTCCCTTCCCTCTTCCCTCCCAAAGCCAACAAACTTCTTTCATGGTCTGTTTAATTGGGAGGGGAAAGGAAACACACTTCCCCCCCATTTGCTCCTTATCAACACCTAAGATTTGAGCTCCAACCTGTCTGCCAAATCCTGCTTAGTGGCGGAAGAAGCTTAACCAGGTCAGAAAAATGGGTGCTGCACCTCTGCCTGTCAAGAGGTGTCCCCGACCACCACTATTACACAGACAACACAAAGGGGCAATCTTTAGTGTCTGTCTCTTCCGAGAAGTCACCTGAGGAAGAGGAAGGGAAGAGAGAGAAAGAGAGAAGGAGGGAGAGAGGAGCGGGAGCATCAAAAGGGCAGCTGCCTCTTTGCTGAGCAGGCGTCTACCTGTGATGTACAAGCGGCTGCTAAGCTGTCACAACTGCTGCCAGATCCAGGTAAGTGACGGAAGCCACCACAGCTCCGTATTTAAGAGATAGCAGGCATCCCAAAGCCAAGCCTGTTTCACCTTCAGCTGCCAGATGTTGGCATCTGGGACTTCCCTCCTTTCTCTGTTTGACAGGGGTAGACTGTTGTGATTCGCCGGCAGCTGGTGCAGAGGGCAGAGGTTATCTGACAGTGAGGACGAAAGGGAACCAGTCAGGGAGTCTGGCAAGGACTTGGACCAAGGTCCTGCATCCGATGCAGAGATGGGGCCAGGACTATCTGAGAGTGGGGTGTTACCTCTGGAGCCTTTGGAGTCTGGCAGCAGTGAAGCAGAGGACCCCGGGGAACCTGTTCCCAGTGCGTGTGTTCGCAGGGCTGCTAGGAGAGAGAGCAGCGGAAGCAGCAGGGGTGACTTGGGAGTAAGGCTGGGAAGTGATTGCCCCTCCCATAAGGGATAAAAGCCAGCCCTCGGGGATGTGCTCTTTGCAGGAAGCAAAGAAGTTCATTAGACTCTGATTCCTCATCGAAGCCCTGCGAACTCTGGTTTGTCTTTGCTGGAACTTCTGTGGGTTGATATTTCTCAGTAATTGGACTTCTGTTTCTTGGCAGCCTTTTACAACCCTGAAAGGCGTGCTCTTATCTCAGACAATTGTGTTTAATGAGTTTTGGCTGGGAATGCAAAGAACTCCAAGTGTCGCATTAAAAAAGGTTTGCTTTTACACACAGTTTGTGTTTTCTTAATTTGAACGAAGCCTGGGTCAGAACACAGATGGGCAGACATGCCATCGGAGCACCAAGTATGCAAGCACCAAGCCTCTTTAAAAAAAAACCAACACCCCAAATTTCAGACTGGAAGCACTCCTGTTTAGTTGACGCTCTCGGCCTGAGGGCCCCTGAAATCTATGTCTGAAATCCCAAAGCAAGCAGGCGACAACTCTCGGGAACCAAAGGTGTTTAGATTCAGATCGTTCTTGTCTCCGCTCCGAGCTTTAATTTGGATTAACCTTGGCATCCCTGCTCCTTGGAGGAGGGATCACACAGCTGCGACACTGTTCAAGTCTGAAGCCAGGGAACAGCAAATGAAAAGTATGTTGTGGGGCAGACGGCACAATATGATTCGAAGTCCCAACACTGTGAAACTTTACCGGCTCTGTATCCCAGCAATCGATTGCCTGTCTGTTTATTGATTGACACAATCTCCTTTAAGGCAGCGGTGGCAAACATGTGACACACTTGTCAAAGGGGAAACACCGCGGCGTTTTGGGTGACATGCCAGCGTTCACCAACACCCAGCCACAATTACTCTGAGCGGCATGCCCCATTCTCATGCAATTTTCTAACCATCTCCTCCTCTGCCGTCCCCTTCTCCTTTCGCCTTTTGTGACCTTCTGACAAGCAAAGCCAATGGGGGAACCAGATTCACTGAATCGTGTTACTAATTTAGCAATCGTGGCATTCCGGCCCTCTCAAATTCCTGACAAATAGATGGGGAAGAAATGGAGGTAGTGACAGATTTTATTTTCCTGGGCTCCAAGATCACCGCAGATGGGGACTACCGACAAGAAATTAAAAGACGCCTGCTCCTGGGGAGGAAAGCTATGGCCAATCTAGACAGCATACTAAAAAGCAGAGACATCACCTTGCCAACAAAAGTGCGTATAGTCAAGGCTCTGGTTTCCTCAGTTGCAATGTATGTCTGTGAAAGTTGGACCATAAGGAAGGCTAAGCGCCAAAGAACGGAGGCCTTTGAACTCTGGTGCTGGAGAAGACTCCCTTGGCGAGTCCCTTGGACTGCAAGGTCATCCAACCGGTCAGTCCTAGAGAGGAGACCAACCCTGACTGCCCTTTAGAAGGCCAGATCCTGAAGAAGAAACTCAAAGACTTTGGCCACCTCATGAGAAGGAAGGACTCACTGGAGAAGAGCCTAATGCTGGGAACGATGGAGGACAATAGAAGAAGAAGGGGACGGCAGAGAAGGAGGTGGCTGGATGGAGTCGCTGAAGTAGTAGGTGTGACCTTAAATGGACTCCGGGAGATGGTAGAGGACAGGAAGGCCTGGAGGAACATTGTCCATGAGGTCGCGATGGGTCGGACACGACTTCGCAACTAACAACAATTTAACAACTGCAGGGATTCACTTAACAAATGTGGCAGAAAAAAAGTCGTAAAATGGGACAAAATTCACTTAACAATTTTTTCACTCAGCAACACAGACTTTGAGCTCAATTATGGCCATACGTTGAGGACTACCTGTACTCTACTGCAGAGATGGACATTTTGTCCCTGGGTTCAAATACACCCCACTTTTTTTTTAAAGGAAAGGAAAAGAAGAAAGGAACCTTTAGGGGCCTTTTAGAATGCAGAATTGCAGGCTAACTCTGCCCACAGCTGAAGTTCGATCCTGGTGGGTCTCAGGTTTGACTCAGCCTTCCATCCTTCTGAGGTCGATAAAAGGAGGACCCAGATTATTGGGGGCAATATGCAAAATAATGCTTTCATGTTGTAAACCACCCAGAGAATGGGGCAGGATGCAACAACATGGGGCAGGATGCAAGCCTAAAATGCTGTTGCTATTGCTATTTATTCACAATACAGATAGTCCTCGACTTATGGCCAGTCACTCAGTGACCGTTTGAGAGCACAAAAGATGAAAGATCTGTCTGGTGGTAGTGATGAGCCAGTTCTGAAGTTTCGATGGCCACCCTCACCTGCAGTCACATGATCACGTGTCGGATACAGGTAGTGTTCTGACCCAAACCTTGTTCCAAGGAAACAAACATGAAAAAGAGGTAACAGCAAAACCTTTTAATGATTCTTTACTAATTCCATCCCGGTTAAAAGGTTGTTTCAAACTAATTGTCTCTGATAAGAACAAGCCTTGCCAAGGTTGTGCAAGGCTGCCAAGAACACTAGATAAAGTTGCCAAGAAATATTTCAAACACAGAGTCTCCAAACACAAACCAAGATATTCTGAACATCCACAAGTCTTTGAGTGCAAAAGCTTCTTTGCTTCCTGCAAAGAACTCCGGTTTCTCAGCTGGCTTTTATCCCTTAAGGGAGGGGCCATCACCTTGCAGCCTTACTCCCGAGTTACCCGTGCTGCTGCAGTTGCTCTTTCCTTTGAGCAGCCCTGTGTGCATGCACACTGGGCACAGGCTCCTCAGGGACCTCTTCATCGCTGCTGCCAGCCTCCACAATCTCCGAAGGCAGCATTCCACTCCCTGATGGTCCTGGCCCCATCCCTGCATCACACGCAGGCCCCTCATCTGAGTCCTCGCTCTCCGAGACCTCAGCTATCCATACCTGCTGCCGGAGAACCACAACAGGTAGTCCTCAACTTACGACCACAATTGAGTCCAAAATTTATGTTGCTAGGTGAGACACGTGTTAAGTGAGCTTTGTCCCTTTTTACAACCTTTCTTGCCACAGTTATTAAGTCAATCATCGCAGCTGTCAAGTTAGCAGCATGGCCGTTAAGTGAAGCTGGCTTCCCCGTTGACTTTGCTTGGCAGAAGGTCGCAAAAGGGGATCACCAGACCCAGGGACCACTGCAACCGTCATAAATATGGGTGCCAAGTGTTTGAATTTTGATCATACGATTATGGGGATGCTGCAGCTGTTTTTTCAGTGATGTTGTAACTTTGAACAGTCACTGAATGAACCTATCATAAGTCAAAGATTACCTGTACTCGGCTATACATGCAGCGCCCCATGGTCACAGTCCCCCTCCCCAAAAATGGCATTTATAAAACCAGCCCACAGTGAACCATTGGTTTCTTTTAATTACCGCAACAGTCACCTTACAACTGCACTGTTCACTTAGTGACCGTGGCCAAAATTATCATATAATCAGGTCAGTCATGTAAGTGATTTATGATGGTCATGACTTACAGCTTGCGATGGGCAGGCTCCATTGCGGTCATGCGCCGAAGAGTACCTGTAACGTTTTTCAGTTCATCAGCATGCGTGTCGGGATGGAAATGGGCATCCAAGGAGAACATCTGAATGTCATTTTAGAGGAACATTTTTCCCTACTCATGCCCAGCTATGCTGGCCTCAGCAGCAATCAGATCAGTTGAGAGGTTTACGTGTGTGTGTGTGTGTGTGTGTGTGTGTGTGTGTGTGTGTGTGTGTAAAACTCTGTTTCACACAACTCTTCAGAGCCAGATGATGGGGAAAAAACCCCCAGTAATGGACACTTAACGTGTCCAGGTGGCTTTCCTTCAACACACTGTGCTTGTCAGGCGAGACTCACCTGGTGATAAAAGTCATCGTCATCGAAGATCTCCTCGTCCAGGTCTTTGAGGTGGGCATTTGACATCGCTGGAGGAAGCGTCTCCTAGAGGGCCGAGGAAAAAGAGATACTTCCATGAGGACTGTCACAGCTCCAAGCTAGAACAGTGGTGGTGGTTCTTAAACTGGGGGTTACGTGTGTGTGTGTAATCCGGGCGTACCCTGAGGGTAGTGGAGCCATTTGCGTTTGCTTGTTTGTGAGTCAAGGGTGGAGTTTGAGAATGCCACTGCCAAAACTTGTGTAAAACAACAGATCCTGGGGAGGTGAAGACAATGACAGCATTTGAGAGTGGGAAAAGGTAATTGGGTGAAACGGTTTAAGAACTACTGATCTAGATTCACAGTGGCTTTTGTAGATAGCAATAGCACTCAGACTTATATACTGCTTCACAGTACTTTATAGCCCTCTCTAAGCGGTTTACAGAGTCAGCATATGGCCTCCAGCAACCCGGGGTCCTCGTTTTACCAACCTTGGAAGGATGGAAGGCTGAGTCAACCTTGAGCCTGTCAGGAATTGAACTCCTGGTAGTGGCCAGAGTTTGCCTGCAATAGCACTTAGAGTTATATACCACTTTACAGTGGTTTCCAGCCCTCTCTAAGCAGTTTGCAGAGTCAACCTATTGCCCCCAACAACCTGGTCCTCATTTTACTGATCTTGGAAGGATGGAAGGCTGAGTTAACCTTGAGCGGGTCAGGAATCGAACTCCTGGTAGTTGGCAGAGTTTGCCTGCAATAGCAATAAGACTTATATACTGCCTCAAAGTGCTTTCCAGCCCTAAGCGGTTTTACAGAGTCAGCCTCTATTGCCCCCAAGAATCTGGGTCCTCATTTTAACCGACCTCGGAAGGACGGAAGGCTGAGTCAACCTTCAGCCTGGTGAGACTCGAACTGCCGAACTGCTGGCAGCTGGCAGTCAGCAGGAGTAGCCTGCAGTATTGCAGTATGTAAGTCTAAGTGCTATTGCTATCTGAAGTTTTGTTTGACAGTCAGTGGTGGTAGTCAGTCATTCTAGCTTCCTCCATTTGACCTACCAGGTCAAGAGGTGTAACCAGAAGTAAAGCAATGTGTAGTTCAGACATTTGAAGAATGTCTCCTTACCATCTTCTATACTACTGAAGATCTTGCAGCACCATAAATATAAGAAATCTATTATTACTGAAGCTCTTCTTGTGCATGCAATAATACATTTGCTCATGTTTAAGGTACCACAAGTGTCAAGAGATTCCATGCTACAAGTCAGGAACAAGTAAGCAAGAACTACACAGATTTTATTCAATGCTCCTCTGGGATCAATAGAGAATTTTGGGCAGCCTAACCTTCCTTTCTGGTGAGTCCATTAAGATGGAGATGCTTAAATATACATTGAAATGCTTCTTCCCAGCTTTCTCTCCACCGGAGCTGAGTTGCCATTTAAGAGATAAAGCAGAATCTCTTAGGATAATTTAAACTTTTTTTCTTCTCAGCTTTCTCTTCACCTGGACTGAATTGCTGTTTATGAGATAAGCTGCCAACAGGCTCACTGTCTTTTTCTTTCTTTCTTTCTTTTTGACTGACTACTCTTCCTTCTTTCGCTAACCTCCCCACAACTCTCTCGCAGTGCTTTGCTATTTGTTGCTCCAGAAATCTTCAGAATATGCAAAAATGCTTCATTCTGAATGTGAAGTACCATGAAATCCCCCATTTCAAAAGGGTGACTACTGCCTTGAACTTTAAATGAGCTGTTCCGAGCATCTTGGGGCATGCTTTGACTTCAAAAACCAAGAGAAGCTTTTGTACATACACAATTTGTCTATAATAGATGCACACTCAAACGGACACCGAAGGCAGGGCTGTTCTGTTCCCTTTCCTATGTGCATTCTTTCTGGAGTGAGAAGGTCCGGGAAGACCATCATCCATCAAAAGTCTTTGCACAGCTCAAGCAAACAAGTCCTTGATTTTCAAATCAGATGATAGCTTATAAACATGACATATTACTCTAGTTATCCAGGATTTGAAAGGGGGGGGGGGCGGAGGGAAGCCCACCGTGCATGCAAAATAGGATATTTCACAAGATGTGGCTCTTCAAACAAACATGTCACCCCAGCTGCACCGAACAGCCGTTTCCCCTAAAGGGAACTGGTAATGCTGCTCCATCTCAGTCCGCCTAACCTTGCAGGAAGCAATTTACGGGCAGTCCTCACGAAGCGACCAATCACTTAATGACCGTTTAAAGGTCCTTGTTACCTTCTGGGAGGGGGCTTCGTGGCATTTGAAGAACATCTAGATTCAATCACAGTTTTGTTCCATATAGCATCAACGTTATGAACTCTCGAGTTTCCTCTTTTCGCTATGTATTCAAAATGAACAGTGATTAGTGTGTGTGTACAAAGAGAGAGGGAGGGAGGGAGGGAGGGGGGGAGGGGGGGAGGACAGGGGAGAGGAAGGGAGAGGGGGAGTGGGAGAGAGAATGAGGGAGGCAGGAGGAGAGAGGGGGAGGGAGAGGGGAGGGGAGGAGAGAGGGAGACAGAGGGGTGAAGGAGAGAGGGAGGGGGAGAGAGAGGAGAACAGAGAGCGGAGGGAGGGAGAGAGGGACAAAGGGAAACAGGGGGAGGAAGAGAGAGAGGGAGAGAGGGAAGGACAGGGGAGAGAGGGAAGGAGGGGAGAGTGGGAGGGAAAGAGGGAGGGAAGGACAGGGAGGGAGGGAGAGTGGGAGGAAGAGAGGGAGGGAGAGGGGAGGGGAGAGAGAGTGAAGGAGGCAGAAGGAGAGGGGAGGGACAGGGAGGAGGGGAGAGGGAGATAGAGAGGGAGACAGAGGGGTGAAGGAGAGAGGGAGGGGAGAGAGAGGGGAGACAGACAGCGGAGGGAGGGAGGGAGGGACAAAGGGAAACGGGGAGGAAGAGAGAGAGGGAGACGGGGAGGGAAGGACAGGGAGAGAGGGAGGGAGAGAGGGGAGGGGACAGGGAGGGAGGGGAGAGCAAGTGAGAGAAGCTATATATTTATATATGTATATAGCATGTGTACATGTGTATTCTGTTTGTGTTTGGTTAGATCTATACTTTCTCTAGAGCAGGGCTGTCAAACTCGCAGCCTGCGGGGCTGGCCATGCCACACCCGGTTGAGCAACCGGGGAGGGAGAGGTCACGATATGTCACGTGATGTCTCCATGACGATGCAAGTTTGACACCCGTGCTTGCTCTAGAGAGCAGGCAACAAATGTTCATATTTAATGTATACCAGTGTGCTCACAGTAAAAAAAAAAAGGACACTAGGTTATCTTAGCTTAAAGTTAAAGAGACCTGGAGTTACGACAACTGCACATGCATGCACACACATTTTGTGGTTGTGTGGTTGCATTTGGAGCACTAAGCAACCGGCTTGCATACATGGTGACTTGCAGTGTCCCATAGTCACCTGAACACACACAAAAGAAAAAAAAAGCCCATTGCTTTAAATGGATTCATTTAACAACCACCACAGTTGTGTAACAGTGCGTGACAGGTTGCCCTTGACTTACAAACACAATTGGGACCAAAACTGTTGCTAAGGGATGCAGTTGTTAAGTGAGCCAGGCCCAATCTTACAACCCTTTTCATTGCGGTCGTTAAGTGAATCACAAATCCGGCTCCCCCCCCCCCCTCCACTGACTTTGCCTGTCGGAAGCCCCCTGGATAGGTTGCAAATAATGATCATGTGACCTGGAGCATTGCAAATATTGCTGCCAAGTGCCTCAGTTGTGGCCATGTGACCACGGGGAAGCTATGACGGCTGTAAGTTGAAGGACCAGCTGTAAGTCACTTTTTTGGGGGGACACTGTCGCAACTTCAAGCAGTCATTAAATGAATGGTCGTAAGTTGAGGACTACCTGAAATTTGTTGCGATCGGCTTCCCCTCAATTTCTTCAAAATAAATTTCTACCAACTAAGAGAGCCAATGTGTCCCCCCTGCTTAGTCCAATCTGCGTCATTATTCCTTACCGTCTCGTCCAGTTCGGTTTCTGGAAGCACCTCAGCATCCGAAGGGTTTTTTCCCAGCACCCTGTATGCTGACCTCTTGGTCTGGGTCCGACGGAGCAACCTCTCTTTGTCCATCAGGATGTGATCTACTTGGGTCAAGATGGATCGCTCAAAGGCGCCAAAGCCCTGGAAGACCATCAAGCGAGGTCAGGGAAGAGCAGAAAAGACGCTGTGGTTTCTCCCACTTCCTAACCACCACCCTGTCTTTCTTTACCAGCCAATGATCAGCATATCTATCTATCTATCTATCTATCTATCTATCTATCTATCTATCTATCTATCTATCTATATATATATATATATAAATACAATCTATCTATCTATCTATCTATCTATCTATCTATCTAATCTATCTAATCTATATCTAATCTATATATCTATATCTATAACTCTATCTATCTCTATCATCTATCTATGTATCTCTCTCTCTCTCTCTAATCTCTCTCTCTATATATATCTATAAATACAGTATATCTACCTACCTACCTACCTACCTATCTATCTACCTTCCTATCCATCCATCTATCTATCTATCCATCCATCTAATCTATATATCTATATATCTATATCTATCTATAAATCTATTCATCTATCTATCTATCTATCTATCTTATCTATATATCTATATCTATCTATAAATCTATCTATCTATCTATCTATCTATCCATCCATCCATCTATCTAATCTATATATCTATATCTATCTATAAATCAATCTATAAATCAATCTATAAATCAATCAATCAATCTATCTATCTATCATCTATCTATCTATCTATCTATCTATCTATCTATCTATCTATCTATCTAATCTATATATCTATATCTATCTATAAATCTATCTATCTATCTATCTATCTATCTATCTATCTATCTATCCATCCATCCATCTATCTAATCTATATATCTATATCTATCTATAAATCAATCAATCAATCAATCAATCTTTCAATCTATCTATCCATCTATTCCATCTATCTATCTATCTATCTATCTATCTATCTATCTATCTATCTATCTATCTAATCTATATATCTATAAATCAATCTATAAATCAATCTATAAATCAATCTATCTATCTATCTATCTATCATCTATCTATCTATCTATCTATCTATCTATATCTATCTATCTATCTATCATCTATCTATCTATCTATCTATCTATCTATCTATCTATCTATCTATCTATCTATCTATCTATCTATCTATCTAATCTATATATCTATAAATCAATCTATAAATCAATCTATCTATCTATCTATCTATCTATCTATCTATCTATCTATCTATCTATCTATCTATCTGTCAGTCTGTCTGTCTGTCTGTCTATCTATCTATCTATCATCTATCTATCTATCTATCTATCTATCTATCTATCTATATATATCTATCTATCTATCTATAAATCTATCTATCTATCTATCCATCCATCCATCTATCTATCTATCTATATCTATCTATAAATCAATCAATCAATCTATCTATCTATCTATCTATCTATCTATCTATCTATCTATCTATCTATCTATCTATCCATCCATCCATCCATCCATCCATCCATCCATCCGTGGGTTGGAGACCACTACTGGGCCATGGCCAATTGGCCACTGGGCTGCATGAGTGGCCCCACCTGCGACAGCGTCGCTCCGAGCATCGCAGGCGCCAGCAGCCCCACTCACATGGGTGATCACGGCCCCACTCGCGTGGGCACTTGCAGCCCACTCAAGGTGAGCGTTGCTGTGTTGTGGGCACTTGTGGCCCATTCACGCAAGGCTCTTCGCGGATGCTCGTGGCCTCACTTGCGCGAGCAACAGGAGCACAAACATGTGCCTCTCCCTCCCCACTAAGCCATCCCCTCAGTACCCCTTTCCCCCACTTTGGACTGCCAACCCGGAAAAGTTGGGGAACTCTGGTGTAAGTAACTCACGGTGGCAAACGTACCTCTTGCCTCCTCCTAGTTTCCCCACAACAGCTCTGTGAGCTGTGGGTTGGGCTGAGAAAGAGTGACTGGCCCAAAGTCACCCAATCGGCTGTCATACCCAAGGTGAGTCTAGAACAGGGGCCTGCAACCTTGGCAACTTTAAGCCTGGTGGACTTCAATTCCCAGAATTCCAAAGCCAGCTGGCTGGGGAATTCTGGGAGTTGAAGTCCGCCAGCCTTAAAGTTGCCAAGGTTGCAGGCCCCTGGTTTAAATGGAAGGGAGAGTGCTTGGGTTCCTTGGGTTAATGCTATTAAAACAGCTGCTTAACATGCAGTTGTAATATTGAGATTATTTTCTAAACCAGGGGTCCCCAACCTTAGCAACGTCAAGACTTGTGGACTTCAACTTCCAGAATTCCTCAGCCGGAAAAGCTAGCTGAGGAATTCTGGGAGTTGAAGTCCGCCAGCCTTAAAGTTGCCAAGGTTGCAGACCCTTGGACTAGAATTCACAGTTCCTTGGTGATTGACCCAAAGGCAGCCAGTCAGTTTTCATGCCAAGGCAAGAACACAACTCCAAGTCTCCTGGTGATTGGCCCAAAGTCACCCAGCCAACTTTCATGCCTACGGCAGAACTGGAACTCACGGGCTCCTGGTGACTGGCCCCAAAGTCACCCAGCTAGCTTTCATGCCTAAGGCGGGACCAGAACTCAAGAGTCTCCTTCTGGATTGGCCCAAAGTCACCCAGGAAGCTTTGGTGCCTTAGGCGGGACTAGAACTCAAAATTCACCAGGCTTCTTGCTGGTGAGTTCATACCATGCCTGACTCCTCAGCACCTCTACAGAGAAGACATACTTGCCTTGCCCAGTTTGCCAGAAGCCAGTTTGGTCCTGTCGTGCCACTTCTGTAGGGTGTTGTTTCTGTAGACCCGAAACTCCGCAAACCTCTTGGATGCGAATTCGGGGTAGTCCTCCATCTCCAGCTTCCGTTTGGGCAGCCTCCGCACAACCCTCTTCCCTTCCTCAGCTTCATCGCTGCCACTTGAGATCTCTTCATCGCTGACAATAAAGATGGTGGTGTAATTAGCCTACAGAGTTTTCCGAGCATCTCCTGATCGCTTCCTTTCTTTAGTACGGTTTTATCACCATACCTGGTTAGCAACAGGCAACCTAAGAGCAAGGCTGTCAAACTGAAGCAATGGATGGAAACTAATCAAGGAGAGAAGCAACCTGTTGTTTTTTTTTCAAGAGGCAACGGGACGTTCTGGTTTTTCTTTGAAGACGTTTCACTTCTCATCCAAAAAGCTTCTTCAACTCTTCAACCATTCTTCATATAAAGAATGGTTTCTGGAATTGGGCATGTCTAAATTTAAAAGGACGAGGGGTGACATGATAGCAGTCTTCCAATATCTCAAGGGTTGCCACAAAGAAGAGGGGGTCAAGCTATTCTCCAAAGCACCTGAAGGCAAGGCAAGAAGCGATGGGTGGAAACTAATCAGGGAAAAAAGCAACCTTAGAACTAAGGATAAATTTCCTGACAGACAGAACAATTAATCAGTGGAAGAATTTGCCTTCATAAGTTGTGAATTCTCCAACACTGAAAGTTTTTTAAGAAAGAGATTGGATAACCATTTGTCTGAAGTGGTACAGGTAGTCCCCGAGTTATGACGTCCAAATTTCTGTCACTAAGTTAAGTGAGACAGTTATGTTAATTTTGCCCCATTTCATGACATTTCTTGCCACAGTTGTTAAGTGAATCACTGCAGTTAAGTTAATAACTCATCAGGTCACAAAAGGGGATTTTGTGACTCCAGGACACTGCAACCGTCATAACTACAAGTCAGTTGCCAAGTGTCTGAATTTTCGGTCACATTCTGCAATGATCGTAAGTGTGAAAAACGGTCATAAGTCACTTTTTTCAATGCCGTTGTGACTTCTAAGAGTCACTAAACGAATTGCTGTTAAGTCGAGGACTACCTGTATAGAGTTTCCTGCGTGAGCAGGGGATTGGACTAGAAGACCTCCAAGGTCCCTTCCAACTCGGTTACTCTGTCAAAGCGGCGGATTTATCCTTTGCTGCTTCAGATCATCTTGGCCTTCAATGGTATACTGCCCCTGAATATGGCATTTCCATTTAGCCTTATGGTCAACAGACGCTGATTGCATTTCCCCCCCTCCTCTATGAATAGCTAATCCCCCGTTAAAGCCATGTAATCACACAGGCAGATAATACCCTATGAAATGGGAACAAGCCTTTCGACAGCTCTGAACCTTATCCCTGGATAAGCCTTAGGCCTAATGCAAAAGGGAGAATGTATGTATGTATGTATGTGTGTATGTATGTATGTATGTATGTATGTATGTATGTATGCATGCATGCATGCATGTATGGTATTCAGCTTTGTTCAGCTATTTTCCCACGTCATTATAGTTGTGCTTTTAAAGTTGCAGCAACATTTCGGCAGAATCTCATCTGCCATCATCAGGCTTCTGTATTGTGTTCGGCTGTTCATCTGTATTGTGTTCAGACGAACACAATACAGAAGCCTGATAATGGCAGATGAGATTCTGCAAAAACGTTGCTACAACTTTAAAGCACAACTATAATGACGTGGGAAAATACCCGAACAAAGCTGAATACCATACATATAAATACCTGCAAAAACTTAAGAAAACAGAGATAGATATATAGATACATACATACATACATAGGGATGGGTGATGGGATGGATATATATACACACACACACACACACAGTATAAGTGGGCAAGCGAGGTATGATTTCAGAAGCCTCATCGTGGCCTTCCAGTGCCCCCCCAAATCAAGACATTGGTGTTGCCAGATGTTTTCTGAATCGGCTCTTTTTTGGCCTCAGCCAACATGGCCACTTACGACCGGGGGTCTATGTTTAAATCGGGGTGGGGGCCACTATGGCAAATTTTACAATGTGTGGACTTCAACTCCCAAGAATTCCTTACATGAAATTAAATTTCAATTTCTCTTAAACTAGCTTAAATGAGGCTCTAGAAAGAGTGCAGAGAAGAGCAACCAAGAGGATTAGGGGGCTGGAGGCTAAAACATACCATGAACAGTTGCAGGAACTGGGCCTGGCTAGTCTAGGGAAGAGAAGGACCAGGGGAGACATGCAGTGGTGGGATTCAATTTTTTTTTTACTACCAGTTATGTGGGCGTGGCTTGGTGGGCATAGCTTGGTGGGCTTGGCAGGGGAAGGTTATTGCAAAATCCCATTCCCACCGCACTAACCTGCTTTCCAGCTCCGTTCTCCTGTGCAGGGCAACAAAAGGAGACCCAGCCAATCAGCTGGGACTCGGAAGGCAGAGAAGAGATGGGGGCGGGGCCAGTCAGAGGTGGTATTTGCTGGTTCCCCGAACTACTCAAAATTTCCACGACCGGTTCTCCAGAACTGGTCAGAACCTGCCGAATACCCACCTCTGGAGACATGATGGCAACGTTTCAATGTTTGAGGGGCTGCCACAGAGAGGAAGGGGGTTAAGCTATTTTCCAAGGCACCTGAAGGCCAGACAAGGAATAATGGATGGAAACTGAACAAGGAGAGATTCAACCTAGAAATAAAGGAGAAATTTTCTGACAGGGAAAACAATCAACCAATGGAACAGAAGTTGCCCTCGGAAGTTGTGGGAGCTTCATCACTGGAGGCTTTCAAGAAGAGATTGGACTGCCATCTGTCAGAAATGGTGTAGGGTCTCCTGCTTGGGCAGGGGGTTGGACTACATGACCTAGATTGGTCCCTTCCAACTCTATTAATCTGTTCACTTGCCTGTAGCTTCGGGGTTGCACCACCAGATGCCGGACAGGCCTACGTCAATGGGGAAGCCGGGTTTACTTAACCATCGTGTTACTCACTTAACAGCTGCGACAATTGACTTAACAACATTGGCAGGAAAGGTGGCATGATGGGGTGAAGTTTACTTAACAACCAACTTGCTTAGCAACAGAAAGTTTTTTGGGCTCAACCCCTATCTCATTTTTTTCCCTGCCCTCCTCCCCAATGTTGGAAAGGTGTTTTGTGGCCCGTTTCCCAGCCGTTGCCAACGCTGCCCTCTTTACCTCTCCTTTTTCTTCTCTCCTGCTACCAAATGTCTGGTCCCCGAGTTCTGGTGCCACAGCTCATCCTGAAGATCCACCAAGCTTCTCAGCAAAGCCTTTAACGCTTTGTAACCTGTGGGGCAAAAGGAGAAAGGGCCTTAAGAAGACTCTCTGCAAGGAATGCCACACCTTTGATAGGAGAAGGGGATGTTGAGAACCTGACAGGTTGGGCATGGCCCGGAGGAAGATCTCTCTACCCCTGAAAGTCTGTAAAAATTCTCGGCCATCCAGGTCAGTGGTTGCCAACCAGTGGGCCAGGGACCACTGGTGGTCTGCGAGGAAATTTTGGTGGTCCGCAGAGAAATGTCGCCCCCCCCCCCAAAGCACACCCCAAAGCAATTGTGTGCGGGAACACAATGCTGCACCGCCCACATGGCTCGCGGGAACACAAGGCTTGCATCGCTTGCATTAAGAACAACATGAGGTAGTGAGGGGAGGGGGAAAGGGTGGAGGGGGGGGAACTTGCCCCACACGCCTCGCCTGGCCACTAGGCTGCTTCTTTCTTCTTCTGCTTTTGGCTGCACGCAAGCCTCGGGACCCTGCAAGGCATCCTGCTCCAAGAGGCTGCGCCGGCATGACAAGCCTCACAAAGACTCATTTCTGACGGAGTTTGGGGGAGGGAAAGAAAGATTTCTGCTGCTTCTGCTGCTTTCCTTGCATGAAGCCAAAAGTCTCTCTTTCTAACCCGCTGAGAACGGAGCTGGAGATGGTATTCTGTGATGGGAAGAAAACAGGGTGGGGAATTTTCTTGCAGACTTTTTGGGGGATTTTTCCAGGGTCTCTGGTCCTCGGGATTTAAAATTATGAGTTTGATGGTCCCAAGGTCCAAAAGGTTGGCGACCCCTGATCATGGTTGTCCCATATGAACACCCTGTCAGCGTTCCAGCAAACCCTCCATTCGAGCCAATAACTCCGAGACAGACATCTTCTCAAAGGTTCCTTTTATTTTGTATAGTAAACTCGCACAACTGTGGAATCCCAAATCTGAAAGTTCTGGGCTTCCTTACAATAAGTAAAAACTACAAAATCCATCCCCTGCATCCATCATCACATCACATGGCTCCAATCACCATCCGTCCCAAGTTAAGATTTCCTCTCAGTTATGTGCAACACAACCTGACCTTGAATCAGAAAAAGAATGTTATTATGTCTAACTAGATATACTCCAGTAAATTCCCCCCTCCCACTTTCCCAGGCTCAAAATGTGGCAGCGTGGGAGCATCTGGTCTCAATATGGCTTCCAAAGCTGACACATCCTTTGGGATGAACACTCTTTGAATGGTGTGGGAGTAGGAATGGATTTCCACACAAAAAAATTGCAGATGACAGAATCCAGAAGCACTACTCAGGTGATCCTGAGGACACAGATAAACCTCCTGTCAGGATTCCGGCAGTTACCCCAATTAAATCATGAGTCTCGAGCCAAACTTCCAAAAGTAAACAGAATTTATTGGGAGTTAACATGCTCCCTCCAAGCTACCCTCATAGAATAATTTTTTCTTCTTGTATACATCCTTTTTAAAACACTACATTTCTTTAACTATCTCTTAACAACAGATAACAAAACTTAATTTTCCTTTATATATAATTGTAAAATATTATAGAAAGCGTATTTGAGTAGTTCAGATTCTTGCAGAGAATGTTGGCATGCAAGTAACCTATAGTCACTTGAACCGCCTTGTTTCCTGATTTCTTGTGCCTGACCAGGCTCAATTATTGTCCCATAAGTCAGGACTACCTGTAGTTCATCCTAGGCTACCTGTACATGCTTCTTATCTGGACTGCCTCGCCAAGCTGACAACTTCCTCAGAAGAATTCTGGAATGGCCAATTATCGTAAAGGAAGTTGACAGAGAATGGAAACCTTTTGAGGAAAGAAAACACAAAAGGCTGCCTCCCACTAAATTAGATCACTTGTCTCATAGCTCCGCATCACAAGTAGCTCCCGAACCTCTTATGAAGAACTCGGGCCTCAAACTATTAAACTGGAACAAAAATTATTAAGCTGGTTTGAAAGAGGAGTCAAAGAAGCCACCTATGTTCAAATTGAGCGGCCCTCTCTCAACAGAGAAGGAGGGAAAGGACATCATCTATCTCCTGTTTACAACACAGCCCTTTCAACAGTTCCAGGAAGGCTCCATACTCATTTGCACCACTCAGGTGACCCTGAGGACACAGATAAACCTCCAGGTGGCCTCAATGACTCTGTAAAACAACGCAAATGATCAGCTGTCTGCAAGGAATATAAAACCTTCCATTCCCCACCATCCAGTCAGAGCTGAAGAAGCTTCTTGGATGAGAAGTGAAACACCTTCAAAAGAAAAACAAGTCCAGTTGCCTCTTGAAAAAAGCACCTTTGGGACAACCATGACCTGGATAACTGAGAATCTCCATAGACCTATTAAACTGGAACAAGGTTTCTTAAACTTTCCAACTTTGAGATATTTGGATTTCAACTCCCAGAAGTCTCTAGCCAGCTGGAGACTTCTGGGAGTTGAAGTCCACCCATCTCAAGTTGCCAAGGGTGAGAAACACTGAATAGACAAACGTGAGATCCAATGAAGGACTTTCTGTATCTAAGAAACATGCAATCTTGATGAATAAGTGGAAGGGTTTGCAAAGCCTAAGAAACTCCTTTGAGCCATAAGCTCTGACAGGAGATTCTGGAAATGGAAGGTGTGGCCTTCTCCATGGAAAGAAATACTATTTCCCAAATTAGGGGTCCTTCCATGCTGCCATTAGGGGAAATGGACAGACTTGGTTGCTTATATTTTAAATCTAGAAGTCTTCCACAAGCCACGTTTCTGGATTAGCGGTAAGAAAACAGTCCAGTACACACTTCCCATTTATCCTGTGCCTGCCTCCCTCCTTCTTGCCAGCTTTAGCAAATCAAAAAGAGCAGCCTATTCATTCCAAACAGTGGTTTAGCCAGAGACAAGGCGGCCACAAAAGAAGGTATCATATCACCGTGCGGGAGGAATGGCAGGCAAGCTTTCCAGAGGAACAAAGCCAAGATAAAGTGGGGGAATTATTTTTGGCTATCAAGCACATTACATATTTATTCCTGAATGGTGAAGGCACTGGAGATGTATTAAAGGGGGAAGGGGAGAAGGGGGCATCCCTGCCGCTGACAACTGGCACATGCAGAGAGACAGCAACGTATGTATTACTTCTGCTCTGGGTGCCAGTTTCTGAAAGGGCTATGAGAGAGGGAGTGAGCTGCTGTATTACACCTGCTAATATTGTGGCCTATGGGCCTACAGACTGGGATGTTGGGGAAATAGTCGTCTTATTTAGATGAGCAACAAAGATGATTAAGGGAACGGAGGCTAAAACACATCTATGGAGATTCTCGGTCATTTTTTCCCCAAGAGGCAATTAGACTTTCTGCTTTTTCTTTGAAGACCTTTCGCTTCTCATCCAAGAAGCTTCTTCCGCTCTTCAACTGTTCTTTGTATAAAGAACGGTTGCTGGAATTGGGTGTGTCTAGTTTAGAAGGACTAGGGGCGACATGATAGCAGTGTTCCAATAGCTCAGGGGTTGCCACAAAGAAGAGGGTGTCAAGCTATTCTCCAAAGCCCCTGAAGGCAGGGCAAGAAGCAATGGATGGAAACTAATCAAGGAGAGAAGCAACCTGAAAATAAGGAGGAATTTCCTGACAGTTGGGACAATTAACCAGTGGAACGACTTGCCTCCAGAAGGTGTCAAACTCAAGGCCCGCGGGCTGCATCCGGCCTGCGAAGTGGTTAGATCTGGCCTGTGGGGTTGCCCTGGAAACAGTGGAGGACCGGCTCCTAGCACCTCGGCCCCAGCCCAGGTCAGCTGGGTGCTGATCTACAACTTGGAGGCGGCCATTCAGGTTGGAACGCAGTCAGATCCACGGGCCTGCCCTGGAGCTGGCAAGGGGCCGCCCCCAACCTCGCCCTCTGGGCGCGTGCTGGAGTCAATAGATTCCCCCAGCCCCGCCTGGGCCACTACAGGCACCCCCCCAATATGAGCGACATCAAGTTGGCCATGCCCACCTCAGCCTCACCCCCCCTGCCCCCCCCCAAGGTCAACCACAATCCTGATGTGGCCCTCAATAAAATCAAGTTTGACACCCCTGGACTACCCTGTTTCCCTGAAAATACGACCTACCCTGAAAGTAAGTCCTAGCTTGGTTTTTCCCCATGTGCACCCAATATAAGCCCTACCCCCCAAAATAAGCCCTAATAGAATTCTTTTATTGGCCAAGTATGATTGGGCACACAAGGAATTTGTCTTGGTGCAATTAAGATCCTGCTCACTCCGGAGTGCACAGGTAAAAATTAAGCTAGGATGTTTTGGACAGTTGTAGCCAGGCCTCGCACACCCCGACACCTGCCTTGCCGGCCCATTTCTTCTGCAGCCGGCAAGGTTTTCCTAAAGGCCTCTGTAGCTGATAACAAAGCTCCGGATCGATCCAGAGCTCTGTTATTGGCTGCAGAGGCCTTCAGGAAAGCCTAGCCGGCTGTCTGACAGCGAAAAGGAGGCCAAGGGTGACACACGCTAGTGAGGTTAGTCAGTGGGTGACCCCCCCCCCAAAATAAGACCTGGTGCTTTTTTGGGTGGCCAAAAGAAAAAAGAAAAAAAGACAGGGTCTTATTTTGGGGGAAACATGGTAGAAGACCTCCAAGGTCCCTTCCAACTCTGTTATTCTATTCTGTATTAATCTCACGGGAGAATTGCTTATAAGAATAGCTGGTTTTTAACTTAGCAGTTCCACCTCCCTTTTCAAAGTATTTCTCTTGCACTATAGGACAATAACCCTTGCACCACCGTTATTTAAGGATAAGTGTGGATGTCAAGAGGAAGCCTAACCCAAAGCAGCAGAAGAATTAATGGAAGAGGGACGAAGGCAGCCGAGATAGCCTTGGTGCCACACTGACTGCCAAAGGCAGCCAAACCAGCCCTATTCCTGTTATCTCTGCCCGTTGACAGGAGGACATTTTTATTCAATTTTCAAAAGCCCATCTAAGTCTGATGAGTTCTATCTATCAGGGCAAGTCCCGCTGTTTAATTTTACTGCTGGGCCTTTTTATTCCCAGGTTTTCATCTCTTGCATTTTTCCAGGTTTTCTTTATCCTATTGCCTCTTTTATTAAAGACCCTGAGCACTGCATTTAACCCTTAGTCTTTTCGCTGGTGAGATCTCAAGGCGGCTGGAAAGAAAGAAAGAAAGAAAGAAAGAAAGAAAGAAAGAAAGAAAGAAAGAAAGAAAGAAAGAAAGAAAGAAAGAAAAAAGAAAGAAAGGAAGGAAGGAAGGAAGGAAGGAAGGAAGGAAGGAAGGAAGGAAGGAAGGAAGGAAGGAAGGAAGAAAAGAAAGAAGAAAGAAAATTTGAAAAGTCTAAGGGGGAGAAAAGAAACTAAAAACAAAAGATAACCAGAAGCTGAGGGGGGGGGGAATAGCAGGAGGAGAACCAACAAGAGCTAACATGTCATTGATAAGTAAAAATCAAGCTTCCACTAGAATATAAAATAATAGAGATGGAAGGGACCTTAGAGGTCTTCTAGTCCAACCCCCTGCTAGAGCAGGAGAACCTATACGATTTCAGTCAAATGATTGTCCAGTCTCTTTTTGAAAGCCTCCTGTGATGGAGCACCCACAACTTCTGAAGCCCTAGCCCTTTGCAGAACTGTGCCCCACACAGTGCTAAATATGCAGGGAAAAATATGTACATCAGGGGTGTCCAACCTTGGCAACTTTAAGACTGGTGGGCCTCAACTCCTAGAATTCCCCAGCCATTCTGGGAGTTGAAGTCCACAGGTCTTAAAAGTTCTCAAGGCTGGACATCCCTGAGTTAGATCGAGGTTGACAAAAGAATTCATCTGATAGCAACCCCCTGGCTTCCCTTTGCATGAAATGAAAATTCACAGTTCTTACGGTGCCTTCAAAAAAGTACATTCTTCAGTGGGGAATTCTGCAGAATTCTACCCCACTCACCGTGAAATATTGGGAAATTGGCAATTTATTGCGATTGGAGATACCGGAATTGGATCATCGCAAACCAAGGAGTGGAGTTTCCCCTTAACCAGAAAGCTCAACAAGTAACTTGTCCTGTCCTTTATTTTAAGAATAAGCCGCAGAGGAACGGCCTGCTGAAACAGAGCAGAAGCCTTCGTGTTTTAGGGAGGGAACGATAAAAAATATCAAGCGAACTGAGGATGTTTCAGTATGCACCTTAATGTTTCTGGTAAAAACACAGTGATACTGTTC
Organism: Notechis scutatus; assembly: GCF_049901735.1. NCBI lineage: Eukaryota > Metazoa > Chordata > Lepidosauria > Squamata > Elapidae > Notechis > Notechis scutatus. The sequence continues at coordinate 9,913,096 of NC_142009.1, read as the reverse complement.
CTTCCTGATTGGGAAACCTGAGGGGGGGAAATACAGGCAGTCCTCAACTTACAGCAGTTCATTTAGTGACTGTTCAAAGTTACAACAGCACTGAAAAAAGGAACTTGTGTGTTTTTCATACTTGCAGCATCCCAGTGGTCACGCAATGCTTGGTAACTACTTCATATTTATGATGGTTGCAGTTGTGGGAAGCCCCACACACAAAGAATGAATTATTTTATGAAATATTAAAAAAGGCAGAATAGTGTGTATTTCCCTAAATGAGAAGTGGAGAAACATGCTCTTGGAGACAGAAAGAGACAGCCCCCAGCAGATATTTTTGTGCCCCGTTAAGAAAGACCGGGCTATCCTATCTACAAAATAAAAAGACCTTCAGCTCCAGGATGATGGGATTAAGACATGACCCTCCAGGACATTATAGGATTAACCCACTAGGAGCAGAACTCACTACATTGCACAATCTCCTAAAGACATTGCATCAGAATCCAAACTTCAGCCAAACCCTAACCCAGACAACCTACAGAGCCAGCTATGTGTCCCTACAACAGCCAATAGAATACATGTTCTTGCACAGGAACAGGAAGCCCAAGTGCAAGTCCAAGATAAGGTATTAATACCCCTCACTCTCAACTCCATGTGGTCAGCTGCCCAGAATCATACATGCTTGGTGGTTTTGTTTCATCAATAAATGGACCTTCTTTCCAATCAGCTGTTGTGGCCCCGATTCCTGAGCCTGTGCTGTTAGAGGAAGAAGACCTGGAAGATGAGGAGGAGGAACTGGGAATGCCTTCCTCCCCAGGACCTTCCTCTCTGGCAATGCCTTCCTCCCTGATAATGAATGCCTCAGGTTTCATCAGACAACCGAGAGGAACAGCCTGAGATTAATCAGGAGGAAGGCATATCGGAGCAGCCCCTGACAGGGAGTCAAGAGGAAGAATGTTGGCTTGATCCTAGGCAGCGTCGTAGGGAGAAACGTGAGCAGCAACGTAGGAGGCGTGGGAGGGTCAGAGAGTGAGCTGAGTCATTGAGCCACACCCCACAGGGGATAAAAGTGGGTGTATTGTCGGCTGGAACTTTGTACGGGACAAAGTTTGATCTTACTTCAGGTTTTCTTTGTGAATGATTTTCGTGGTCTGCCTTGTAATTTTCTGTAAGTAGCTTTTTATTTGTTATCAGTTCGGACTTGGCAGGCAGAGCGTGTTGGAATGCCAAGGACGTTATCAGTTCCAAAGAATTAACTCTGTGAAGTCCGAGCCAGCCTGCCTGCCTGTGTTTGTGTGAGTTTGTACTCTTTCATCTTTTGAGAAAGAAGAAAGGTGAGACAGAACATCAGCCTCCAGCCTCCATTTTGTCTCCAGTGCCTTTCTCCCGGCTTGGAACTGAACCAGAGGGATATTTCTCCCAACACAGTATCCTAGGGTCCTGCGATCCCCTTTTGGGAACTTTTGACAAGCAAAGGCAATGGGGAAGCCAGGTTCACTTAACAACCACATCATTAACTTAATACAGTGGAACCTGTGGTCGCGAACGCTCCTGTTCGTGACCAAATCAGGTGAAGACAAAAAAAAAATCCACCCAATTTTTGAATCGGGTCATGATTCAAAAATCAGGTGGCGAACAAAATCGGTGCGGAAAGATTCCCTTTCTGTGCCGATTTCCCCTTCAGCGCCATTTCTGTTGGACTGCGCGCATATGCAGTTGGTCGTACTTCCAAACACGACCAAATTGGGTTGCGACCAGAGTCTGGGAACGGTATTACCGTCGCGACCTGAAGCTCCACTGTAACTGCAGTGCAGTGATTAGCTTAACAACTGTGGCAAGAAAGGCTGTAAAACGTGGCAAAATTTGTTTAACAACTGTCTCACGTAGCAACAGAAATTTTGGGCTCCATTGTGATCGTAATTCAAGAACTACCTGTATCTACAAGGAGGGGCATTTCATGGTGGTCCAACTCCAGCATGGAGGGTGATGTATTGTATCTCTGAGAAGGTATTTTTAACCTTTGTAAATCTCCTCCCCACATGCATCCGATAAATACCCTGTTTCTCCAACAATACGGCCTCCCCCAATAGGAAGTCCCAGCATGTTTTATAGGCATGAAATGAAATTAAGCCCCTCCCCAAATTAGCAGGCCTCCTAGTAAAATTGTGGGAAGGGATCAGCTGTACATATCTAACTAGAGTACTAATGGACAGGAGGGAAAAAGACACCTAGCTTTTGAAAGACCCGGACTTATTATTTGGACTAGGTAACTGTAAGGATCAGCTGTACATATCTAACTAGAATACTTGGACAGGAGGGAAAAAGTATCTTGCTTTTGGACTATAACTGAGGAAATATCACAAACGTGGATAAAGCTCCTTTCAGATCTTCCCTTAGGAACATGTTACTGAGGCATCGAATACTAACTGATTTGAACATTCAGGAAAAAAAAAAAGAGGGCACAAGTAGTCCTCAACTTACAACCACATCTGACCCCCAAATTTCTGTTGCTAACCGAGACATTTGCTAGGTGAATTTTACCTCCATTTTACAACCTTACTTGCCACAGCTGTTAAGTGAATCACTGCAGTTGTTAAGTTAGTAACCTCACCGCTAAGTGAATCTGGCTTCCCCATTGGCTTCCGCTTGTCAGGAGGGCGCAAAAGGGGATCATGTGACCCCAGGACACATGAAACCCCACGCCAGCCCCCCCCCTCACCCGCCACACTCTCTTGTCATAAAGACAAGTCAGTTGCCAAGCGCCTGGGCTTTGATCACATGACGGCTGCAGCAGTTCTAAGCAGGGGTGGGATGCACATATTTTCACTACTCGTTCTGTGGGCGTGGCCAGGTGGGTGTAACCATGTGACTGGGTGGGCGGGGCTTCTTCCTCTTTTTTTGCAGCACCTTCCACGCTCTGTTTTGGGCCTCCTGGATCTCAGGGAAGCCTCCTGGGAGGCTGTTTTTGTGCTGCCCCCCCGCCGCGCGCTCCATTTGGGGGTTTTTTGGCCTCCTGGGCCTCAGGGAAGCCTCCTGGATGAAGGAGTAAGACAGCGAGGGGGATCCTGGCACAGCTGATCATCAGAACAGCTGATCGTCAGGAGGGGAAAAAAAGAAATACTGGTTCAGCCAAACTGGTAGTTGTTTTTTTTTTACTATCGGTTCGGCCGAACTGGGCCAAGCCGATAGAATACCACCATTGGTTCTAAGTGCAGAAAACAGTCATAAGTCGCTTTTTTCCAGTGCCGCTGTAACTTCAAACGATCACTAAAAGGAATTGTTGTAAATCGAGGACTCGTTGTATTCTTTCAGAGGGAGCCTTCCTCTGTCAGGATTCTAGCAGTTACTCCAATTAAACCATGAGCCCCGAGTCACACTCCCAAAACTAAAAAAGATTTATTTGAAGTTAACATTCTACGTCTAGCATTGACGGGACACGTAAATGTTTTATGAGTTGACATTCTCTTCACCAACTGCTCCAGAACCAAGTTAAAACGTAGGTCAAACACAATGCTTGGTACGTTGGCCCAAGAACAATACTCCTCATTCAAACCCCACGCCAGCCCCCCCCCTTACCCGCCACACTCTCTCCCCCCCCCAGTCACCCCTGACAATTAATCCCCCAAGAAACACGTTTGATTAAATCTTTTCAAGCAAATCCTTTGCTTTGCTTTTGTTAGTTCACTTCTTGTCAACATCTATTAAAATATGCCTTTAATTCTCCCACAATCTTAAAAAACACTGATTCCACTGTCTTCAACTTTAATCAACTGTATGGCCGGCATTTTTCATTTCATAATAATGCGCTGCTTGGAATTCAAGAGGCGAGCTCCACATCAATCATTCTGCGAGAATTTTTCCACTGCAATAAATATGCAAATGAGCAAAAGCCAGTCAGTCGTATTTCAGGCCCGAGTTGCTAGTGTTTTTTTTTTTAAAAAAAGACACAAATTTATTAATTGCCGTTGGCCAGCGGAATCCTATTACTTTGGGCATTGATTGCAAAGCTGTGTGAGTGATTATCGTGCAACTCACGGACCATCCAGGCATGAGGAAAAATTATTAAAGCAAAGGAGAGATGATCAACTCGGAATAACAATAAGCTGTAACATTTTAAGGCCCCTAACTTCGGCAACCGAGAAGATTATGCCACTGCTTTGAAACATCGCCATTCCCAAAGCTTTTGGGCACCTTGTGTCCTTCCTGTGGCCCATCATCTTTCAGCTTTTTGTCAAAACAAGAACAAGCCCGAAGTACTTTCCTCTATCTTTGTATTGGCCACCACAAGGGAAGCAGACGGAAAAGAAAATTCTTGGGTTTTCTTGGAAGTTTCTTGATGAACTCCAGGGAGAGGAAGGAGGAAAATTTTGGCCACTGATGTTCAAGAGATGTATATTTCTGCTTCTAAATACAGGTAGTCCTCAACTTATGACTCAAATTTCTGTTGTTAAGTGAGATATTTGTTAAGGGAGTTTTGCCCCCATTTTACCACCTTTCTTGCCACAGTTGTTAAGTGAATCACTGCAGCTGATAAGTTAGTGATCTGGTTCTTAAGTGAATCTGTCTTCCCCATTGATTTTGCTTGTCAAGAAGGTGTTGTGGTTAGCCGGCAGCAGGTGCAGACAGCTGAGGAGAACGAGGACTCAGATGAGGGGCCAGGACCATTAGGGAGTGGACTGCTGCCTTCAGAGATTGTGGGAGCTGGCAGCAGCGATGAGGAGGTTCCCGAGGGGCCTGTGTCAAGTGCGCTTGCACGAAGGGTTGCTCGGAGGAAAGAGCAGTTACAACAGCACGGGCGGCTCAGGAAGAAGGCTGCAAGGTAATGGCCCCTCCTTCAAGAGGATAAAAGACGGCTGTGAAATTAACCTTCTTTGCAGAAGGCAAAGAAGTTTTGAACTCAGCCTCATGGACATTACAGCTGGTATTTGAAGACTCTTGTAAACTATTTCTTATCTGTTGTTTTTTGTCAGACTTGAAAAAACTTGGCAAGGCTCTTTTTTGTCAGAGCTAATTAGTTGGAAGCAGCCTTTTATCTGTGAAGAAACAAGGATTCTTAGCTGAAACTTAAACAAATTATACTGCTGCCTTCATCTTGTGTTTGCTTTCTGGGGACCAGGTTTGTGGGTCAGAACAGAAGGTTGCAAAAGGGGATCACATCCATGGGACCCAGCAACCGTCATAAATATGAACTGGTGGCCAAGCATCTGAATTTTGATCAGCTGGCCATTTGTGTGATCAAAGTCGTACCTGTGAAAAATGGTCATAACTCACATTTTTCAATGCCGTTATAACTTTGAATGGTCACTAAATGAACTGCTGTAAGGCTAGGACTACCTGTAAAGGTTTCCATGACAGAAACAAGCACTTTTTGAAAGCTCTTTTTTTCCCCCTTCAAAAACTGTTTCAAATTTCCAGGCACCAATGTAAAATACAAAGAGCCAGACATGCTCAACAATAGCAAGACCAGAATATTCTCTTTTTAGATAGATGCTTTATATAGTTTGAAGTTTCTCTCTTCAACAATATGGCCGGATAGAATTAAATATTGTCGTTTTTGGCAGTATGTTCTCCTTGCTCAGGGATTTTTCCTCTCATCTACCGCATTTGTTAAACAAAAATGAAGTACATCATTGCAACAGATTGCCTAGATTAATGATAAAAAGTCTAGATTAAGGAAATAGTTAATCTGTAAAAATCTATGCTTAGGTATGGTTATTGTTATATTATGATGAGCCTGGTTTTGCTGGTAGGATGAAATGGGAAGACACAGTGAAATTTGAAACAAAATCAACAAAATAAATGAAACCATAGGTTTACAAGTGTTCTTTGCCCATTGTGTTCTGTCACAGAATTAGAATAAACTACAAACAAACCCACTTTCCCCCTTTTCTTAGTAATCAATGTTAGCATAGGAATTTCTCTACTGTGGTGACCATGTGCTAATTCTCTATGTTGTATAAGAATGTTTTATCACCAATTTCAGAATAGTGAGACCACATTTGGCCTTATTTATACATCAATAACCTTTTCTCCATCTCATGTTAAAATTGAGATCCACAATATTACTCAAAGTGGAGAAGAGTAAGGTAAGACTTAATACAGTACAAATTTCAAAGTAATGAAGCCAGTTTGGTCTAGTGGTGAAAGTACCAGATTAGAATTCCTGCCTTAGGAATGAAAGCCGTCTGGGTGACTTTGGGCCAATCACCAGGAGACGGTGAGTTCTAGTTCCGCCTTAGGCATGAAAGCAGGGTTGGGTGATGACTTAGGGCCAGTCACTCTTTCTCAGCCCAACCCATTTCACAGCGTTATTGTTATGGGCAAAATAGGAAAAGGAAGGAATATTAAGTATTCTCACCACTTTTATTTACAAAAATAATAAAAGGCAGGCTCAAAATAAATATTTAAAATCATAAATGTCTATGGAGATTCTCAGTCATCCAGGTCATGGTTGTCCCAAAGGTGCTTTTTCAGGAGGCAGCTGGACTTTCTTGTTTTTCTTTGAAGATGTTTTGCTTCTCATCCAAGAAGCTTCTTCAGCTCTGACTGGATGGTGAAGAATAGAAGGATTTATACTCCTTGAAGACAGGAATATAATATTGGGTTCAATTGCTGGCAGCTCCAAGTTTCTACTACCAAGCAAGGCAGTTGTTAAGTGAGTCAAACTGGATTTTATGACCTTTTCTTGCCCTGGTTGTTAAGAATAGAATATAGAATAGAATAGAATTCTTTTATTGGCCAAGTGTGATTGGACACAAGGAATTTGTCTTGGTGCAAATGCTCTCAGTGTACATAAAAGAAAAGAGACATTCGTCAAGAGTCAAGAATCATCAGGTACAACACTTAATAATAGTCATAGGGTACAACAAGCAATCAAATCATACTAGGAAACAGTCAATAATTAATTAATTAATTAATTACCAAGCACCCAAATTTTGATCACACAATTGTGGGGATGCTGCAAAGGTTATACACGCGAGGACCGGTTGTAAGTCACTTTTTTTCAGTGCTGTTTTCTCAGAAGGTCGCAAAAGGCGATCACATGATCTCAGGAAACAGCAACGGTCGTAAATATGGACCAGTTGTTCAGCATCTGAATTTTGATCACATGATCATGGGGGAAATGTTGCAAAAGGTCGTAACTGTGAAAAATGCTCATAATCACCTTTTTCAGTGCCATTTTAACTTTGAACAGTCACTAAATGAATGGTTGTAAGTCAAGGCCCACCTGTAAGGGGAAGAAATGGAATCACACCTAATTTTGAGCCTCACATCATTCTAAGTAACAAAAGAAAGAAAGAAGCAGCTTGAAATTTTGCCTGCAAAGAACGAAGAAAGCTGCAGAATGACAGAAGATGAGACAAAAGGAGACGGACTCTAGAAACACTGATGCACTGATGATGTTTCCTAGTCAGGTAATGAAATGTCTGCAAGACAAACAGCCAAATTCAGAGAGCACCAACGACCCTTCATTTCAACCCTGAGCTACAAATAATTCTCTTTTTCGGCAAGCTAGAAACAGCTGCTTTCTGGTTCCCATTTTCATCTAGTACAAAAAAGAAGCAAATATATGCAAATAGGCCCAAATAAGGCAGGATGCTAATCTCCCGTTTTCTTAATGCAAGTTTTTAATTCCTCCAGTCTTCGGAGTTCACAAAGCTCGATCGAGGGGTGTATGTGTGTGTTCAAACAGACCCAGCTACACTTCCAATAGTGAAGACATGAACTTTTGCCCTGCTTTTTTTAAAAAAATAAGGTCCTATTGAGAAATCTGACTGCCACCTCCCCAAATTAAAAGACAAAAATCCCCTCAGGTGCCCTGCTGTTTCAATTCCCAGCGGGCGTCCGTCTATGGCCTGCATTGATACTGTCATTTCAAAACTCCAAGAGCCATCTCCCTCATCCTCGCTCCCTCACTACAAGATTAAATGATTCATATATTGTTTAAATAGCTAGGATTCCCAGCTGTTTCCCCAGCAGCATGACGCATGGGCTTCCAGTCTGAGCAAGGATTGAAACCCTACCCTTCAAAGATTAGCTATAAATAAAAATAAAAAGATTGGAACTGTAAATGGAGGAGGGGAGGGGAGGGAGGGAGGGAGGAGAGTTGGTAATTAAGCCCTGTCAGGTCTTGTAAATTGACAGGGTTTACATTTACAGGGTGGGATTAAAAGAAAAAGATGGCTCTTGAAATCCCCGGCATGACAGGCAGTCCTCGAACTTACAGCATACAGCTCATTTACTGACCGTACTGACCTTTTTTCACAGAAAAAAGTGAATTATGAACGTTTTCAGTTACGACCTTTGCAGCATCCCTATGATCCTGTGATCAAAATTCGGATGCTTGGCACAACGGGTTCATATTTATGACCGTTGCTTTGTCCCTAAGTCTTTGGAAGGCCTGGAAAAACAGGGAAAAACTAGCTTTTTTTTCCATCCATCCCTTTTCCCCAAAGCCATTTGGAAAAAAATGGGGAAAAGACTCTTTCCCACCCCAATTTTTCCAGGTTTTTTGAGGCCTTTCCGTGTGATCCCGTTTTATAATCTTCTGACAAGCAGTCAATGGGGAAACCAGATTCACTTAATAACCGACTTACTAACCTATCAACTGCAGTGATTCACTTAACAACTGAGGCAAGAAAGGTCCTAAAATGGGACAAAACTCATTTAACAAATGTGCCACTTAACAGAAATTTTGGGCCTCCTTTGTGGTCGTAAGTCGAGGATGACCTGTATAGGGGACACCATATCTGACCTGTTCTGCATCCAGAAATGCTTACCTTGATTTCGGAACTGTGTTCCAGGACTCTGGGCACACAGATAAAGATTTTCTCATCCTCTCAATTGTTTTCAATAAACTCTGGGACCTTCCCTTTAGCTTCTCTCCAGGTACACAGTTCGCTGATCCTTCCAGCTAGACGGTGTTTGCTGTGATGGGCAGAGTTTTGCCCAAATCTCTGGCAATTTCTTCACCTGGTTGCTATCTAGCAATAGCACTTAGACTTATATACCGCTTTACGGTGCTTTACAGTCCTCTCTAAGTGGTTTACAGAGTCAGCCTATTGTCCCCAACAATCTGGGTCCTCATTTTACCAACCTTGGAAGGATGGAAGGCTGAGTCAACCTTCAGCCTGGTGAGATTTGAACTGCCAAATTGCAGGCAGCCGGCAGTCAGCAGAAGTAGCCTGCAGTACTGCACTCTAACCATTGCGCCACCGAGGCTCTTCTAGCTCTTGAATACAATATGCCAGGGTTGCATGTAGAAAAGGTGGAAAGAAACAATGCTCTGTAGGGTCCTTTGTGCTCTCTGAGCTTGGTGGTTTTCTTGCAGACATTTCATTACCGAACTAGGTAACATCATCAATGCTAGGAATGAAACGTCTGCAAGAAAACCACCAAGCTCAGAGGGCACACAGAACCCCACAATTCAACCCTGAGCTACAAAATAGGCTTTTCTATCGGCAAGGATGCTCTATTTCCGTGGTCTTTCTTCTCAAGGTTCCCAATCTCCGTTCACCCTTCTTTCTCCAACTGAGGGGTGGTCCATCTCTGCCCTTTCACTCAACTCACACAGAGTAGCGGTGTTATTAACAGCGCACGACTGACCCAAGCCGAATACTATTGTCTCCAACATTAATCTAAATGGTACAAACTCAGCTCTAAGGAAGTGGTGTGCAGAAGGAAAGAGAGAGCTAGGACTTTCACAGGACAAAATACAATGCAAGGTTGCTACCATTTCTAAAACTGTTTTTGCAAAAATTTCCATAGCCTTCAAAAGGTCTGCCCTAGTCAGGTGCGGTTGTACCAAAAAAAAAAAAATAGATTTTACTGTTTATATTTGAACTTAAATGTATAACCTACTGTATTGTCTTCATGTGTGTTGTTAATCACCTGTACTGTCTTTCTATACCTATACTGTTTTTAAGAAGAGATTGGACCACCAGTTCTCTGAAATAACACAGGGTTTCCTTCTTGAGCAGGGAGGGGGTTGGACTAGAAGACCTCCAAGGTCCCTTCCAACTTTGCAATTCTCCCTCCCCCCTTACGATCTGAACTGTGCTAGCTTTAATTTAAAACTGAACAGGGATGTGTTTTGATTAGAAAATGGACATTATTATATTACTTAAATTTATTACAACCGCCCCTTTTCCAAAACACTCTGGGCAGTTTGTGTGGTACTCAAATACATAATTAAAAAATATATATATTTAAAGACATAAAATAAGACAAGGCGGACCAAACTAAAAACAACTGCATCAATACAAACAATAAAAACACGATAAATATAATAAGGGCTCCACAAGCATGCTAACCCCTAGGCCTGGAAACACGAGCAGGTCCTAAGGGCCCTGAAGAAACACAGGAAAATGAGTGCTGTTTGTATTTTTGGGGGATGTTGCCCCAGAGGGTAACAACAAGGGACATTTCTTTGATCTCACAAAAGGACGGTGTTTAAGTGAGGGGACCTGAAGCAATACCCATTGTGCCTGAATGTAGTAGGCAAGCAGGAAATTAGAGACAGGTAAAGGTAAAGGTTCCCCTCACACATACGTGCTAGCCGTTTCCAGCTCTAGGAGGCGGTGCTCATCTCCGTTACAAAGCCAAAGAGCCAGCGCTGTCCGAAGACGTCTCCGTGGTCATGTGGCCGGCATGACTAAACACTGAAGGCGCACGGAAGGCTGTTCCCTTCCCACCAAAGTGGCCCCTATTTTTCTACTTGCATTTTTTTTTACATGCTTTCGAACTGCTAGGTTGGCAGAAGCTGGGACAAGTAACGGGAGCTCACTCCGTTACAAGGCACTAGGGATTAGAACCACCGAACGGCCGACGTTTCTGATCGACAAGCTCAGCGTCTTAGCGACTGAGCCACCGCGTCCCTGTAACAGACAAGACAGTCCCTCAAATAACTAGGCCCTGGGCCATAAAGGTCCCTCAATCAACACTTTGAATTGTGCCTGAAATCTGACTGGCAACACGTACAGCTCTAGTAGCAGTCACAAACAGACATAAAAAGAGAGGTGCCCATTACTGCTTGCGCTGCTGCGTATTGAGCCAGCTGTAACTTCTGGATGGTCTTCAAGGTGGCCTCAAGCTCATATAACATGCAAGGTAAAATGTTGGTGTGTTTGTGGCTGGGTTGCTGCATTTGCACACCACGCTCAACCAGAAAATGCAACCTCAGGTAGTCCTTGGCTGTTCAGATTTATGACAGACCCACAACATAACAGAGTAACAGAGTTGGAAGGGATCTTGGAGGTCTTCTAGTCCATCCCTTATGCTCAAGCAGGAGACCCTTATGAACGTTCTAACTTAGGTTCTGCTTTCTACTGATAGATTCTCTTTTTCTCCCTCTGCGTATTTGGAAACCAAAGTTGATCTATTACTTGATTAATCATCTGGGCTGCTCCTTATACTTAATTATTTTGTGGATGTTTTTATGGTTTCAATGTCTTTTAAATTGTATTAATTGTTTTCCAATTGTAAGCTTCCCAGAGTCACTTGGTTAAGTTGGGAGGCTACAGAAATGATTGATTGACTGACTGATTGAATGTTATATGCCAATCTTGCATCTGACTGGTATCTCTCTCTCTCGCTTCATCAGCTTACATGGAATTCTTAGTCTTTTTTGGCCACCTGGCCCTGCTCCATCCCTGATCCACCACGCTGCCAACTCAGAGGAAGTACAGGGAGTCCTTGACTTATGACCATGATTGAGATCAGAATTCCAGTCGCTAAGCGAGGTGGCTGTCCAATTTTACCGCCTTTTTCCCCATGGCTGTTTGCTGCAGTTAAGTGAATCATGTGGTTGTTGAGCATTGTTGGAAACCAGACAGGAAGGTCGCAAATAGAATATGATTCCAGATGCTGCTACCTAGTAAATATATCCTGGTTGCTCTTTGAGCGTGGTTGTTTTCTTGCAGATATTTCATTGCCCAAACTAGGAGTAGCAATAGCAGACTTATATACAGCTTATGGGGCTTTAAGCAGTTTAGAGTCAGCATTTTGCCCCCCAAAATCTGGGTCCTCGTTTTATCAAGGATGGAAAGCTGAGTCAACCTTGAGCTGATTCAGGATTGAACTGCTGGCAGTCGACAGAATTAGCCTGCAATCCTGCATTCTAACCACTGTGTCACCAGGGCTTCTCTAGTCCCTGATGATATTACTGTTCAGGTAATTATGATTTAATAGCTGACTAGCTGCTGTAAGGCTGCCGTAAATGCTGATGCAATGAGGATGAGTCAGCAGGATTATTGCCGCTTTAAGAAGTTGTCTATATAAGGGAGGCTATGAGAGGGAGTATCTCTCTCTCTCCTCCTGTTCTATCTCCATTGTAGATCTCCGTGCAGAGTAATGAAGACTGATTGCTAGCCTGGTATATGCCTACCACGTATATGTATGTATATAGCAGTCTTGTATATAAACCGCTGTTAAAAGACAAAGCCTCTCTGTACTGTGTTGTTGCTCCTGGGTTCTCTCACAGTTGTAGTCACACTGCAAACACTCTGACAATTAACTAGTTTGATGATGAAATGTCTGCAAGAAACCACCAAGTTCAGAGAGCACCAAGGACCCAACATTCTTCCCCCTCCTCCACCACCACCACTCCAGACACCCCACTCCCTTCTCATACTGATGTTGTTACTTAGTTGGGTCATGAAATGTCTGCAAGAAAACCACCAAGTTCAGAGAGCACCAAGGACCCTTCCTTTTAACCCTGAGCTACAAATATTCTCCTTTATTGATGCTGGTTGCCAAACACTTGAATTTTGATCATGGGGATGCTGTGATGGTTTTAAGTGTAAGGTACTTATTTGAATGCCATCATAACTTTGAACAGTCACTAAACGAATGGTTGTAAGTCAAGCAATGCTACCTATATTGCTGCCTGAAGAGCATGGCATAGCAGTTAATGTTAAGATCAAAGTTCAAATCTTGCATTATTAAGCTTGCTGTATGCAGCACTTCAACACAAATAATTCTCATTTACCCAGAATAAAATGTTGGAGAAACTTGCCTTCCCCTTCATAAATCTCACTTGTACCAAAAGCAAGAACAAAAAAATGATTTAATTTTGTGCATCAGCGTCCCGCACCGAATACAACCTGCGTTTCTACTTTCTCTTTCCTAAAAAAGCCAAGATTACATTTCCGGTTGGATATCACAGCCAGGGAAAGAACACAGAATCAACATAGCCCTATGGAAATTAAACAAGATTATTCTTTTAAAAAAAACCACACACATAAAAGATCAATGCAGTCATACAATTGATGAGCAACGCCCAACAGAGAATCGTGCATTCCAGTACTCTTTTTCTACGTAAAAAGAATAAGAGGAATCCTGGAGGGAAGTTTCCATGGAGTGGAATGTTTAATTAATGGGTCTCTAATGTGCAAATCAAGCTGAGATTGCTAGCTTTGACTCGCCTAAAAAGATCGGGTGCAAAAGAGACTTTAAGAGAGCTAGGTTGGTACGGTTGGCCTTGACTTATGTCCGCAATAGGGACCAGAATTTCGGTTGCTAAGCAAGGCAGTTGTTAAGGGAGCTCTGCCCGAGAGCTGTGGTGATAGTGGTTAGAATGCAGTACTGCAAGCTACTTCTGCTGCCTGCAATTTGGCAGTTCGAATCTCACCAGACTCAAGGTTGACTCAGCTTTCCATCCTTCCGAGGTGGGTAAAATGAGGACCCAGATTGTTGGGGGCAATGTGTTGTGGCCCGCAAGCAGCCAGTGGAGCTGGCAGCAGATTTGGACAATGAGGAGGTTGGGGAGGAACACGGGCCAGTCCTGGAGTCTGAGGAAGGCTCTGATGAGTGCTGTGCGTTGGGAGGCAGAGATGGGGCCAGGGCCGTCTGACAGTTATAGGCTGCATTCTGAATTGGAGATCGGTAGGGCAGAAGAACAGCTGGAGCCTATTCCCAGTGTGCACATGCGCAGAGCTGCCAGGAGAAGGGAAAAGTTAAGGAAGAAGGGTCGACTCGGGAGTAAAAGCTCAGGTGAATGGCCCCGCCCATAGGGAATAAAGAGGAGCGAAAGGGGAGTGGTGTTTGCAGGAGACAATCAGTTCAATTCATTAGAGTGAAGAACTGTTCCTGACTTCTTGCCAAGTAATTTCTGCTACAGCATGGCGTTTGGAAGATATCGGCCTGGCAATTCTCCAAGCCTGATAAAAGGTCTGTAGTTGTGAAATCTCATGAAAGACTGTTTGCCGGGACTTTGCTGGAGAGGAATTCCCTTTAACCTAAATAAAAGGGGTTTTATCAGGACGAGGAGTCTGCTTCATGATCTTGGGAAGCTTAGGTCAAAACACAATGTGCCGACTCTGTAAACCGCTTAGAGAGGACTGTCAACCACTGTAAAGCAGTATATAAGTCTAAGTGCTATTGCTATTGTTTTTAGCCATGCTTGTTAAGTGAATCACTGCAGTTGTTAAGTGAATTACGTGGTCATTAAATAAATCCTTCTTTTCCCCCCATTAGACTGTTTGCTGGGAGTTCGCTGGGAAAGTCGCACATGTCAATCACATGACCCTGGGAAGCTGCAACCATTGTTAAGTGTCAAGCAATAGGATACGTGAAATATATTTGAACATTTTTGTATTGCAAATTATTTCTTGTCTGTTATCTTTTGGCAGTCTCACACAGTTTGGCAAGGCTTGTGCTTTTTACAGCGAATTATTGTGTAAAAGCATTGCAAGGTTTCTGTTCTTTTTGGATTGTGTTTGATTTGTCGGCAAAGGGCGTGGGTCAGAACATAGGGGGAATGAGGGTTAGGAGGCATTAGGTGTCATTATTGGGCACGGGGAGGGGGGCACGGTGGATTAGGCAATGGGCAGGTGTTAGGCTAGTTGGGAGGGGTGGAGAACGGATATAAACAGTGCTGAGAGGCAGTTGCTTTCTACACTTAGCACGGAGTTCCGTTGTTGTTGCTGATCGTGATTGGAAGAACTGAAATAAACCTTAACATCACACATCTTTATTTGTGAGTAACGTGGTTTGTTGTGGAAAGTATCCAGTACCCGACAAAAGCCGACACCGGGTAACTAACTTATCAACTGCAGTGATCCACTTAAGAACGATGGCAAGAAAGGTCGCAAAAGGGAGGCAAAACTCACTTAACCGATGTCTCACTCAACAAGAGAAATTTGGGGCTCAATTGCGGTTGAAAGTTGAGGAATACTTCTATAGAAGCAATCTGCAATGGGTAAGTCCGCAAACTAGGAAGCTAAAAACAAAAGGGATATGTGAATATCAGAAAAGAAGATGCAACTGGAAAAAAAGGCAGAAAGAGACTATAGTGCAAGTTGTATAGTCAAACACATCGAGACAAGAGAACACTGTCAATTAATGGAGGATGTCAGTCACAGTACTGGTAGTCCTCGACTTACAACAGTTCACTTACTGACCATTCGAAGTTACAACGGCACTGAAAAAAAGTGACTTGTGAATTTCACACTTGTGACCTTTGCAGCATCCGTCGTCATGTGATCAAAATTCAGACACTTGGCAACTGACTCATACTTATGACCATTGCTGTCCCCAGGGTCACATGATCTCCTTTGGCGACCTTCTGACAAACAGAGTCAATGGGGAAGACAGATTTACTTAATAATTGTGCTACTAACTTAAGAACTGCAGTGATTCACTTAACAGCCATGGCAAGAAAAGTCATAAAATGGGGCACAATTTACTTAACAAATGGTTTGCTTGGCAACATACATTTCGGGCTGTTGTGGTCGTAAGTTGAGGACTACATCTATTTATATAGAACATTAGGATTCTAATTGAAGTCAAAAAACCATACTTATAATACAGGTAGTTCTTGGCATATGACTACAATTAAGATTGGAACTTCCATCACTAAGTGGTGGAGCTGTTAAGTAAGTTGCACCCTGTTGTACGACCTTTTTTGACATGGTCTTTAAGTGAATCATCACAGTTCTTAAGTGAATTTAGCTTCCCCAATGACTTTGCTCATTGGAAGACGCCCTGAGATAGGTTGCAAAGGATGATCCCAGGAACCTGGCAACAATTGTAAATACGTGCTGCAGGTTGCCAAGCATCCAAATTTTGATAATGGGATTGTATGGACGCTGGAACGTTTGTAAGTGGGAGGACTGGTTGTAAGTCACTTTTTTCAGCGCCATCCTAACTTCCAATGGTTGTTAAATGAATTAATAGAATGGAATGGAATGGAATGGAATAGGATAGGATAGAGATATGGAAGGGAAGGGAAGGGAGGGGAGGGAGGGAAGGGGAAGGGAAGGGAAGAGATGAGAGGGAAGGGAAAGGGAAGGGAAGGGAAGGGAAGAGAAGAGAGGAGAAGGAAGGAAGGGAAGAGATGAGAGGGAAGGGAAGGGAAGGGAAAGGGAAGGGAAGGGAAGAGATGAGAGGGAAGGGAAGAGAAGAGAAGAGTAGGGAAGGGAAGGAAGAGAAGGGAAGGGAAAGGGAAGAAGGGAAGAGAAGAGATGAGAGGGAAGGGAAGGGGAAGGGAAGGGGAAGGGGAAGGGAAGGGAAGGGAATGGAAGGGAAGAGAAGAGAAAAGAAGAGAAGGAAGGAAGGAAGGGATGAGATGAGATGAGATGAGATGAGAAGAAGGAAGGGAAGGGAAGGAAGGAAGGGAAGAAAGGGAAGGAAGGAAGAGAAGAGAAGAGAAGAGAAGAGAAGAGAAGAGAAGAGAAGAGAAAATATGGAATGGAATAAAGAATGCAATGGAATGGAATGAGCGGGAAGGGACCTTGAGGGTCTTCTAGTCCAGCCCCTTGCTCAAGCAGAAGAATCTATTCTATACCATTTCCAATAAGTGCCTGTCTCCACTAGGGGTGTGAACTCGATGTCATTGAAGGCCACATCAGGGTTGTTTGACCTTGGAGGGCCGGGGGGGGAGGGGAGGCATGCTCGTGAGGGCATGGCCATAGTGGGCGTGGCCATGGTAGACATGACTGGGACTCATGCCAGGGGCACTTGTGGCCAAGTGCTAAGGCAGGACTTCCCTGAGACCCTCCCTCCCTCTCATTATAATCTATCTCCTTCCTTCTTTCCTTTTCATTCTCCTTTCTTCTTCCTTCCCCTCTTCCCTTCTTTTTTCCTTCCTTGCTCTCTTCCCATCTTTCTCTTTGTCTTTCCTCTTTTCCTGTCTCCTTTCCTGTCCCTTCTTGCACGCTCAAATGGAAAAGGGGAAACATTTCTCCTTTTGTTTTCGAAAAAAAGAGCCCAGGGGGGGAGGGCCGTGCGCGTGCCACCTGCACCCCCTTTTCGGCCGTGACGGCCAGCAAAAACAGAGCTTGTAGGACCACATGTGCCCCCCTGCCCCCCGAGCTCCTTTTGCGCTGGCAGAGGCACCGCAGGCCAATCCTTTGGTTTTTCCAGGCTGGCCCTGCCAATCCTTTGCTTTTGCACCCTGCGGGCCGGATTCAGCCTTGAGTTTGACACCCCTGGTCTAGTCTCTTCTTAAAAACCTCCAGTGATGGTTATAACCTGAGGACTCTCTGCATGCCTTACCTCCACAAGAGCCGAGGGACAGCTGAGCCTTCCTCTTAAGCATAAAACCCATTTCAACCTTATAGATGGGATTCCTATCTTCTGCCAAGCCATGGTTTTTGTTTTAACCATGGCTGTTGGAAGAAGGAAGGGACGCACGGTTTCAACGACCGGCCCGCAAACATAGGCCACCTCAAAGGTAAACAAAACGCAACATGCCTTAGTGCAATGTGTAAATCCAATGATTAGCTTCCGATTGACCCACAACGGTCTGTTCTTACGAAACCACCCAGCGTTGCCTCCTTCAGTGCAGCCGGATGAATTTTTATTTAAGGTGTGTGTGTGTGTGTGTGTATGATGTGGACAGCCCCTCTGCTCTCAAGGGTTTAAAGCCTAAACAAAGCGACACTGCCTCTTTAAAAAAAACCAAAAAAAAAACCCCAACCAAAGCCATCCTATATAAATTATGGCCATAAAGTTTTTTTTTTTTTTACCCTGCAGTGCAACCTAATTAATTCCTGTTCCATACACAAAGGGAAATGCTGGGTGACAAATGGGTGCGAAGCTTGAAAGCTGCCACGTCGGCAAAACACTTTCTACTTCAATTTATAAGCCATTTTGCAGTAAATCATCCACCAGAATCGGAGATCCTCAGGCCGGTGACAGCCAGGCCGTGCTGGGGTACGTAAAGCAAGGCGGGGAAAAAAAGGGGGGCTGTTTAGGGGAGGAGAAGAAGAGTTTTCCCTCACATGGCCACCTCCCCGGTTTAAAATTCCGGGCGGCCCCTTGTTCCACCATGGGTATGGGTCTCTTTCATGCTTGCAGTGCTGCGCACATGAATGGCAACAACAGACTCACAACCACAATCGAGCCCAAACTCTTTATGGCTAAGTGAGACAGTGATTAAGTAAATTTTGCCCAACTTGACAATATTTCTTGCCATAGTTGTTAAGTGGACACTGCAATTGTTATGTTAGTGACATCCTTGTTAAAGTATGCCGGCTTCTCCCGTGGACTTTGCTTGTCGGAAGATCTTGCTTAGCTATGGAAATGTTGGGCTCATTTGTGGTCGTACATCGAGGACCACTACCCTGAAAGTAAGTCCTATCTTGATTTTTACACGTGTGCCCAAAATAAGCCCTAGTTAAGCTCCTGCCCACTCCAGGGTGCACGGGTAAAAATTAAGCTAGGGTAGGGGAGTGGAGCTGCCCTACTTCTTACCTTTGGGCAGCTGCAGCCAGGCCTCGCACACCCCAACACCTGCCTTGCCATCCCATTTCTTCTGCAGCCGTCAAGGCTGGCAAGGCTTTCCTGAAGGCCTCTGGAGCTGATGACAAAGCTCCGGATCGATCCAGAGCTCTGTTGTCGGCTGCAGAGGCCTTCAGGAAAGCCTTGCCGGCCGCAGAAGAAGCTCTTGAAGGCCTCTGACAGTGAAAAGGAGGCCGAGGGTGACACACGCTAGTGAGGTTAGTCAGTGGGTGACATCCCCCGAAAATAAGACCTGGTGCCTTTTTTTTTTGATGCCCCCCCACCCCCACCAAAAAAAGGACAGGGTCTTATTTTTGGAGAAACATGGTAGTCCTCAAATTATGACCACATTGTTAGTCACAGGTTTGTTTAGTGAATCTGGTTTCCCCATTGACTTTGCTGATCAGAAGGTCGCCAAAGGGGATCACATAACTCCGGGACAGTGCAACGGTCATAAATATGAACCCCTTGCACCTGAATTTTGATCACATGATCACGGGGAGGCTGCATCGGTCGTAAGCTGTGAAAAATGAGACAGAAGTCACTTTTTCCCCCCAGTGTTGTCATAACTATGATCTGTCACTAAATGTGACTGTTGTAAGTCGAGGACTGCCTGTAATATACAGTCGGGTTTCCCAGCCTTGACAACTTTAAGATGTGTGGGCTTCAGCTCCTAGCATTCCCCAGCCATTGTGGGAGTTGAAGTCCAAGCGTCTTACAGGTGCTGAAGTTGGGAAACTCTGATACACATTATACAATAATAAATAACACAATATATATAGTACACAATAATAGACAATGTTCAATAAACCCTCCTTCAAACATTTCTTAATAAACCTTTGAAGAGCAAAATTTGGTTGCCTGCCGTAAATCCTGCACTTTGGCACTTCCACGTTTTACACATTCTTGCGCCCTTTCCACCTAAGTAATGCTCAAAAGTCTCCCAGACACCCTTAAACAAACAACCAAACGCACAACCTACTGACCACACCTGCACACAAGACATTTATAAGCTAAAGGGGACTAGGACAAGAAAATCATACTGACGATGTTATATAGGGTGGTAACGAAACCTTCAGAAATGAAATTGAAATAAGGTTGGAGAGCAAACCATTGCCAAGATCTAAAACCCAAGCTTTCATTTCACACTTAAACTAATCCCTGTGCGTTCAACTTTTTGCTTTGGATGGGGGAACGATAATGTTAATTAAACCAGTTGAGCAGCTACAAGCAGATGGCATCCATGTTTTTAATATTTCTTCCATGATGTACATCATCCTACACCCAGTCTCACCATTTCCCAACATTGTCACAGCATTTATGCCTTTCTCTCCCTGATTTTTAAGACACGCTTACAACATTTGTTTCAACTCCACTCTTCAACACATCACTATCATTCCTTTTTATATGGCTTAATAAAATACCCGACATTAAAAATCGAGATTTTATAAGAGTTGGAAGCAGCATCGAATTTTAAACTGTTCTGCCAAACTAGTTGCTGAACTTTGAGAATAGATGGGATTATACTATTTTTTATAGCTGAACTGCTTCTATGAAAGGAACAGGACCTCTGGGTTGATTTTCACAAACATCTCTGGTGCGATTAAATTTTTTAAAAAATTATTTTGTTTAAGGAATTACTTAACAAGCAGTGTTTTGAAAGCAACTGTTCTGACCTAGGCTTCCCCAACAGCACGAAGCAGAAGCCGAGTCCCAATAAACCCCTTTTATTTAATTTACAAATGAATTCCTCTCCAGCAAAGCCCCGACCAACAGTCTTTTAAGATAGTTCACAATTACAGACCTTTATCAGGCTTGGAGTGGGGCCAGGCCGATATCTTTCAGACGCCACAATACTTGGCAAGAATGCCGGAATGAACTCATTGTCTCCTGCAAAGCCCCACTCCCCTTTCACTCCTCTTTTATTCCCTATGGGAGGGGCCATTCACCGTCCACCGGAGCCTTTACTCCTGAGTCAACCCTTGTTCTTTAGCTGTCCCTTCATCTGGCAGCTCCGTGCATGCGTACACTGGGAACAGGCTCTAGCTGCTCTTCTGCCCCACTGATCTCCGACTCCGAAGGCAGCTGATAACTCTCGGACGGCCCTGGCCCCATCTCTGCCTCCGAGGCAGAGCCCTCGTCAGAGCCTTCCCCAGACTCCAGGACTGGCCCGTGTTCATCCCCAACCTCCTCACTTACCGAGTCTGCTGCCAGCTCCACTGGCTGCTGACGGGCCACAACAGCAACAGATAAATAGAAAAAAGTTCCACATTGATCATCTTTCATCATGATACCGTTTTTTTGCACGAAGAAGAATGTATTAAAAAAACTGATTCGCGAAGAGACAATAATTCATGTGGGTTGCAAGAAAATTATTAATCAGACAAAGATGAAATCCTTCAAGAGTCTCTCTTCAAAATAGTGAGAGCTAAATACATTTCAGTATCTACAACAGTTGCAGTCCAAAATTAATTACGAAAACAAAGTGGCATTCTAAGAGATCTTGTTAAGTTTGAAATATTTATCACAGAAAAATGCAGATAATTTATTGGGGACAATCTATATGCTGCGATTAAAGTCTGGTTCAAAAAGTAAAGAAGTAAAATACTACAGTATATGATTAAATAGGTGCAGAATTTAAATAAAACATCTGAGTCGACTATGGGCTACCCATGGCGAAATGGCAAACTCACCATAAACATTACATTTAGAGAAATCCAGTAAGAGAATTCGTACTATTGGTGTAAAACCAATATTGACTGTGAAAAGAGACAATTCCTTTTCTAAAAATGTCAGAAATTAAGAAGCATTTCTCCCCCTTTCCCCCCTCCTCATTTTTGGTGGCCGTATTCCAAAGTTCAGCAATTTTGGAAAATAATTTATTAAAGGATAAAACAAATCGAAAGTAGATTCCTCTTTTTTTATTTTCTTATTGAATATTTCTAAACTTCCTATTCCTTCAAACTACACAGAACTGGCTTTGTACACAGAAATAGCTGCTGTGATTCTTTATGTCAGTGGCCCCCCAACCTTTTGCGTACCAGGGACAGTTCCACGGAGGTTTTTCCGTGGGCCAGAGGGGCCGTGGTTTCGTGCACTGCCTGCATCCCTTGGAAGTGGTTTCACTGCCGTGTTTCTCCGAAAATAAGACCCGGTCTTATATTTAAATAAGCACTAGGGCTTATTTTCAGTGAAACACCATTTCAGAGTGATCAGCCCAGCTAGGCGCACCCGCCCCAGCCTACGCACAAGAGGCAGCCAAGTGCATGCAGACCGATGGTATTCGGCAGCCACCGAATCCCTTTAGTTGGCGCACTCTGGGTTTGCGCAGCCAGTGCAGCGCAGGTAAGTTGATTCCCTTTCCAAGCAGCAGACGGAGGCAGACGCGCAGAGGCGATCTGGACACGCCACGTGGGCCATGGGAAAGCCGAGAGTTGGTGGGCGGGAGTGGGTGGGTGGCCATGGGTGGCTCACCTTCGCACGGTGGCACTGGCAGCAGATGGAGGCAGAGATGCAGGGGAGAAGGCAGGCAATCCCGACATGCCAGGCAGGCCGCAGGCAACTGAGCGATGGGAAGACGAGTCTCCCGCTGCCGGTTGGCCGCTCCGGTCCATGGTCTCTTAGCTTTCCCTCGTCCCACATGGTGCACGTGGATCACCTGCCTCCCTGCCTCCGTACCTCTGCCTCTGTCTGCTGCTTGGGCTGCTGCTTTATGCCTTCCGTTAGAAATTACAAATAACCCTGACTGCAAGATGACAAATAAGTTATAGGAGTATATAGCCCAATGTCAAAACTAACTTTACATTTGAAAAACAATTTGGATATAGTTTTTAATTCAATGTGATGGGGGTGTCACATTCAAAGTTCTTTATTTTCTATAATTTTAGATTTTAATATTCAACTTTTAATCCCCCCCCCCACCAACTTTCTTCTAGATTAGGAACACATTGTTGCTGTGATGACCCAGGGCATGGCACAAAGGCAACACAGTCAAATAAGCAACGAGAGTCCCTTTGTTATCTCCAACTTTGCCCCCAATGTCCAAGTTACCTTTGGCTGGAGAAAAACTCTCCCAGGAACAGCCTTTAACTGTAGAAAATTCAGTCCAAAACAAGGTACGTACAAACTGTAACTAAAAATCCAAACAAACCAAGCTGAAGTAATTAGCTTGACAGGGCAGGAGAAGGAATTTCAGACTTGAAAACACAGCAAAACTCACACAGTTGGGAAGACGCCAAGAACACAGATAAGCCACAACAATACAAGATAAATTCACATTTGCTCCCAACAGCTTGCTGCACACAACTTCCCTTTTTATACACTGTGTTCCCAGCTGCAGCTAATGAAGGGAATCAGGGCCTTTTCCTCCCCCGTAAGCTATGCAACTCACATTGCTCCCTTCTCCATTCCTCCCTGCGTGCCCTAGGATGAAGAGGGGGTGGGCCTGGGTCTTCCCCTGAATTCCCTCTCCCTTGCCCTGCCCAGCTGGACTTTGCCCTTCCCCAGTTTCTTCCACAGCCAATGGAGCCACACTCCCACTCCCTGTCAGCTATTCGGCTTCCCCTTCTGAGTCAGATTCTGACAGGGGCATGACAGTTATATTTTTTTAAGACGTTGCTGATATTGCTGATATTGCTAATATTTGTCACAGTTAATTATTGCATAACATTCTAATTTTAAGGCTGACTTATTTTAATTCCTTCAAACTTTCCAACTGATTTGAATCTGATTTTAATTCAGGTAGACCCGGACTTGCAACAAGTTGCTTAACGACTATTCATCCCCCAAAGGCACTTATAACATTTCAAAGGTCCAATGACTGCCCTTCTACCCAGTCACATGACCTTTTGGGTGGTTGGCAATTGGCCTGGATTTACGGCTGTCTGCAGCATCCTGTGGTCATGTGACCATTTAAAACCGACATTTATGGGTTTTTTTTTTGCCAAAAACTGGGACCTCCTTCTGGTTTCCACAAAAAACAATGTGTTGGCTTAATGACCGCAATATTCACTTAGCAACCACCCCACAAAAAAGGTTGCAAAATCAGGTTGGTCACATGATGACCTGCCTTACGACCACCATAATTTGATGGTTGTAATTGTCAGGCTCTATTACAGTCCTAAATCAAGGACTACCTGTAAGAGGGTTTTATATCGCTGTTATTTTGATATTTTATAGCGTACTTTATTATGCCTGCATCCATACCTTTTATTTTATTTTTCATTTTTCTTATCTCTTCCCTATTTTTTTCTCTGGCCGCATCTGTGAAATTCATCACAGGCAAATTATGTTTTACTTTTTTTATTTTTCTCAGGCCTTTTAATCCCCTATATTCCCATAGCTGTGACCTATTTTAAATTTAGTCTTATTTTTATAATACTTTATAATACTTTCTATAATACTTACTGTTTTAGCCACTGCCGTTTAACTGACTGCTTTATTATGCTATTTTTGCTTTGATTTATACAGATTTGTGTTTGTGTTTTTACTGTGCATTGTTCTGAGCACCATTAACTAGAAGAACAAATAACGTCTTTAAAAGAAGGTTATGGGAGATCTATCTTTGCAATGCAGAACTTTCTCAGATATCAGTAGCTGGTTAAGCCAGTCAAGATTTTATTTCTAAACCCTTTAAAATATTTAGCACTTACTAGCTGAAGATACCATCAGCAGAAACCATGCTTAAAGTGCAGAATCTTCTTTTATCACCCTGGCAAAGCTTTTTTTCTTTTTTTTTGAAGTCCTATATATGAATTTCTAGCTCTTTATGGGATTTATGTATCAAACTCCATGTTCATAACTGAGTTTTGCTTATGGGAAATATCAAAATGTCAACCATTGTTTCTGTTAAAGGTCTTAACGATATCACCGTTTTTGGACCAGTAATGAAACACGTCGTTTGCTGTCGTTTGTAATGCATCTCATTAAATACGTTAATAGCATACGTTTTACTAAAAGGTCAGGCTTACTGTTGCTGGGACTTTGGCTTTTAAACCAAAAAAAAGGGAGGAGGGGAAAAAAAAGTCTTGGTTTAAAAGAAGTAGCAAGCTGTGCAGCACAAAACCTATCACCTGATGTGGCATTTTTCAAACACCGAGGAGCGGTTTCAGTTACGGGCAGTCCTCAACTTACAACCATTCATTTAGTGACTGTTAGAAGTTTACGATGGCACTGAAAAAAGTGACTTATGGCTGTCAGGATTCCGGCCGTTACCCCATTTAAATCATGAGTCTCGAGCCAAACTTCCAAAACTTAAAAAGGATTTATTGGGAGGTAAAATGTCCGGCACTGCCTGGGTGTAGCTGACTCTGAGGCACATCATTCATTGTCACCCTTGACCCTGGTTTTCCCCCCCACTCCCCGGGTATATCGTAATTCATATTCTCCAATGGGACCCATCCATAGCCCAGAGTCATCAATCATGCTCTCCAGTTAGAATTTTGCACGGCAGAAACTTCGGTCACCTAGTTACTATCTTTGAAAACAATTATGGAATGCAGTTTCGGTTTGCAAGCTGCTGCATTGCTCCCCCCTCCCTTTCTGTTGGCAACTCTAAAAAGACCAGAGAAATATTTTATGAGTTGACAATGACCGCTTTTCACTCTTACGACCATTGTAACACCCCCGCGATCACGTGAGCAAAATCCAGAACTCTTCCCATTGACTTTGCTTGTCAGAAGGTTGCAAAAGTGACCACGTGACCCCTGGAACGGTCATAAGTATGTGCCAGTTGCCAAGCATAAGGATGCTGCAACGGTCATGCGTGTGGAAAATGGTTCAAAAGTCATTTTTTTCCAGTGCCGTTGTAATTTCAAATGGTCACTAAATGAATGACTGTAAGTCAAGGACTACCTGTGTATAGACTAAGCAGATCTAGAAGTGGGTGTTTCATTTTGTGGGATTAATATGCTGAGATGAATGGAGCAGCCAGTTTTTCTTATTTCTCTCTTAAGTTGGTAAAATGCCCACGGGTCTGTAAGAAAACTCATAATGCATTTTCAGCACTGTCACCAATTATTGATTATTGCTATGAATGATATAAAAAGGCATAATCGCAGATAGATTCTTACTGTTCTTGAGCACGTTAGAATATTCCTGCCCTCCTTTTTCCTTGAATTCAGAGAAGGTATCCGGCTGGGGAAGTTGGTTGGCTATTAAGAGGGCCTTCTGCAGCTTGATTCGGCTTTCCAGGAGCTGATCCCACAGGGCTTTTGGGAGAAATAAAGAAGGGGGGGAGGATGGGGGGGGGAGAGAAACACAAAACTTTAGCCATCATTCATTTGTTGTAGCTGTAATTTTAAACAGAGCAGATGCCTCACAGAGTGGGGATTCCAAAATTTCCAATTGTTTTTTTTTCTTGTCTTATCTAAATTCCTTGGAGGGAAAAAGCAGACACTGCCTTTCCGTGTGTGCGGTAGCCCTTTTTATCCAAGCCAAGCCAAAATACAAAAAGCTTAGCTTCCTTCCATTTCTCTCCCACTCCGTCCCCATGTATTTAAAACGATTAGGCGAATTTCCCTCCCAAGAGGCCGTTAAAACAACAAAGCCGTTATCAGAACAAAAAGGGAAGGCAAGTAAAATAAAATAAAATAAAAAATAAAAGGCAGGGAAAGAAAAAGCAGCCGCAAACAAATCTTCTACAAAAATCTCCTCAGAAATGTTAATGGAATACAATCTTCATCCTATCCTAGCGTTGTTGTAGGTCGTCCTCAATTTACGACCAGAGCTCAACATTTCTGCTAAACAAAGCAGCTGTTAAATGCATTTTGCCCCGTTTTATGACTTTTTTTGCCACAGTTTTAGCAAACCACTATTAAGTGAATCACGTGGTAAGCGAATCTGGCTGGGAAGGTTGCAAATGGTCAGCTTCCCTTGACTGCAAAGGATCTGTGAAAAGGGGTAGATCCAACAGCTGCCAGATCTTCTTGATCGCTGCCTTGGTTAGACATTATTTTTTCAGCCTCCCCCCCCCCCCCCCACAGCAGAGATTAATCTCTGGATGGGCTGGTAAAAAAAAAAAGAGAGATCTTGCTTTATGTCAGCTGCGCCTCCATTGAAAATCCAAGAAAGAAAACCTGAGACGCCATTAAAACAGAGAAAAGTACTTTTACTGGATTTGAAGGGATGGCAACAAAAGGAAAGCAGGTTCTGAGGAAAATAGGAGCGGAAATTACACATCGAAAGTTATCCCAAGTTCCCTCCCCCAGGAGTTCAGACTGGTCATCCAATCTGAGGTGTGTATAATGCCATGTACATCTTCAGGTGGCGTCTCACACATCTGGTAGGCCAAGACGGTTGACCTTGGCCTAGAAAAGATAAGTGTATGCAATTGCACAGTAAGCAGGAAAGCGTCCCATCCATTTCAGTTCACACATCCTCCATTCCAGCACCTTCCCCCCCACAAACACCAAATTACCCCTCCCCTCCGTTTCCATGGCAGCCAACAAGAGTCAAGCAGCAAAAGATGTCAGGAAAACTTCTTGGAAGCTGACACCACCAGAAAATCCCACAACTGTAGGTTGGACTGCCATCACTGGAGGCTTTCAAGAAGAAATTGGACTGCCATTTGTCAGAAATTGTATAGGGTCTCCCGCTTGGGCGGAGGGGTTGGACTAGATGACCTATAAGGCCCCTTCCAACTCTGATTTTCTGTATCTGTATCTGGACTGGGCAGTCAGAAAATCTTCTGCCAATTGCTGCCAAGAAAAGTGCACGACTATGAAATCTTCAGGAGTGGGACTTGAATTAGAAGAGACATCAATTTTGTCTCTTGCAGCTGTTCACAGTTTAACAGCCACATTTTAGCCTCTCTTTGAGGAAGACGGGTGGTTCAGAAGTGTAAAAAATAAATTAAAAAAATAAATAAATTAAAAAGTTGTCTTGCAGCATTATTTGTGCACCTCACCCCCAGCAATGACCGCTCAAGTTAATTCTTAAACCCTTGACTTCTGGTTGTCCCTGACTTATGGACCACAATTGAGTCCAAAACTCCTCTTGCAAAGTGAGATGGTTGTTAAGTGAATTTCACCCCGTTTTATCACCTTTCTTCCCACAGTTAAGGGACTCACTGCAGTTGATAAATTAATAAGACAATTGTTAGGTAAATCTGGCTTCCCCGTTGACTTTGCTTGGCAGAGGGTTGCAAAAGGTGATCACATGACCCCGGAATACTGCAACCGTCATAAATACATGCCAGTTGCCAAGTGTCTGAATTTCTGATCGCTTGATAATGGGGATGTTGCGATGGTTTTAAGTGTGAAAACTGGTCATATCAGGGTGACCAGTCATAAGAGCCACGGTGGCGCAGCGGTTAGAATGCAGTACTGCAGGCTACTTCTGCTGACTGCCGGTTGCCTGCAATTTGGCAGTTCGAGGCTCAAGGTTGACTCAGCCTTCCATCCTTCCGAGGTGGGTAAAATGAGGAGCCAGATTGTTGGGGGCAATAGAGGCTGACTCTGTAAACCACTTAGAGAGGGCTGGAAAGCACTGTGAAGCAGTAAATAAGTGCTATTGCTATTGCAGGCTGATTCTGCCAACCGCCAGAAGTTCGATGCCTGCTGGGGTTTCGCAGCGGTTCGGAAGAGCCCCTAGGTAAAATTCTGTGCAGTTTCGAAACCCCCAAATCCCACTCCTGGCTGCCCACCCCGCCCCGCTCCTCCCAGGAGTCCCCACGTGACCCATTTTGGATGCAGGTAAGTGCAGGGCGTGTGTGGAGGCTCGGGGAGGGCAAAAAGCAGGCCTCCTGGAAGTTTGGGAAGGCTGGACATGGGCCTGTTTCCAGTTTCCAGTGAGCCTCCGGAGCCCGGGGAGGCCGTTTTCACCCTCCTGGAGGCTCGAGGAAAGCCTCCGGAGC
The DNA here is from genome assembly GCF_049901735.1 of Notechis scutatus. Classification (NCBI taxonomy): domain Eukaryota; kingdom Metazoa; phylum Chordata; class Lepidosauria; order Squamata; family Elapidae; genus Notechis; species Notechis scutatus. The sequence goes on along the minus strand of NC_142009.1, from coordinate 9,884,538 downwards.
CCAGGGAGGGCAAAACACACCCCCTCCCCGCCTTGGTGCAGAAGGCCGACTAGGCCACGCCCACCATGGCCACGCCCACCAAGCAACCAGGCAGAAAACCTTTTGCTAAAAAAAAAATTTAAGCCCCACCCCTGGCTCTCAACCCAGGAAGCCACGAAGACCTCACCCAGAAACAAAGGAGAACCTCCTACTCACCTATTTGGTTTTTCACCGCTTTTCCCTTTGCCACTTCTTCTGCTGCTTCGCCCTGAGAGCGAGTCAAGAGGACGCCACCTTCTGGATCCATATCAAGACCGGCCATTTCCTCCTCCCTCTCCTGTGAGTCACTTTCACCTTCGTAGTCTTCCCCAGAGCTGGCTTCCTCTTCTTCTTCTTCCTCGCTCCCAAGCTCATCCATCCCTTCGGTAAACTTCTCAAAATCATCAATGGCCTGGAAACTGAAGGCTGCTTTTTTCAGCTTGTTGGACAGCTCTGCCTCTTCTTCAGCATCACTGGCTGCCTCCTCCTCTTCCTCTTCCTCCTCCGTTTCTGGACTCTCATCTTCAGCCAGAGTTTCACTGTCAAAGTCACCTTCACCTGTCTCCTCATCTGATGTTTCTTCATCTACCAATAAGAAAACACAATGGTTAAGATTGGTGGAAGATGGATTTATAACTGCAACTACTCGTAACCTACAAGGTAATTTTTGACCGAGAATATAATTTTTAAGAAGCCGGAAAGTAACAAGTGAGAATCTTTTCTTGTTTATTTTGGGGGCAATAACCTACACATGAGATGCAGGATGAATCAGCTTCCCAATTATCTAATCTCCAAAGAGATTAGATGCATTTTATAAAGATTCTAGTGACACCAATAGGATTTTTTCCCCTGATTGTAACATTTGACGTGTTAAGTGAATAAATGAGTACACACTTGTCCTCGACTTATGTCCACAATTGAGGCCAAAATTTATGTTGCTATGTGTTGTGGCTGATGGAGCTGGCAGCAGAGTTGGACGGTGAGGAGGTTGGGGTGCAAAACAGTCATACAGTAAGTCCCTTTTTTCCAGTGCTGTTGTAACTTCGAATGGTCATTAAATGTACTGTTGTAAGTCAAGGACTACCTGTATATTAAAAACGCAGAAAAGGGACTGGTTTCTGAATCCAGGAAAGCTACTATAAGGAAATATGCTTTTGGTGAAAAAGGTTTAGCCCCACCACCTTTTCAGAAGTCAAGGAATATACACAGAACACACAAGTATTTTACACCACAACTCCAGGATCATATGCAACTAAAGATACCAACAGCTGGTGTTCCCCAGCTGAAATCTACCAGCTGATTCTTGCCAGCATAGCTCACTTTCTTTTTAAATTGCCCTAACCCCCACCTCAAAATCTATAGAAGTTTCTTCCCTTACACTGTCAACAAGCAATGGAAATTTAAATAGACCTAATTAATCTTGCAACTCAATACCACCTGAAAATTTTGAGCTATAAAAGTTGTAAAAATTATACGTACACTCCACACCTCTTCCCGAAAGCATCGCTTCTTACTTTTTCCACATTACAAGGTAACGTAGTATACCACCCTCAGGGTTTTTGACCCAAAGGGACCACTGGAAAGTCTCCAGCAGATTAAAATCTCAAACTCACACTTATCCACAGCCGGCGCTGAACTGATTATCAGACCCATTGATTAGCTGACAGCCTTTCCCATTAAATAATGAGATAATGGGTGAGCATTACAAGGTGATCACATTCCCTTACCCACGTCTTCATAAAGAGAGTAGGAGGTTTTGTACATGAGAAAGATAGTTCCTGCGAGATCCATCAGTGAGTGTGTGTGTGTGTGTGTGTGTGTGTGTGTGTGTGTGTATGGCATTGTTTGTTAGGGTATTTTCCCGTTTGTAGTTGTTCTTTTGTTAGTAGCACGCAGCAGATCTCATCTGCCATCATCAGGCTTCTGTATAGATTCTGATGATGGCAGATGAGATTCTGCTGAAACGTTGCTACAACTTTAAAAGAACAACTACAATGACGTGGGAAAATACCCGAACAATGTAAGTACATGTAAGTACCCGCGAAAAGTTAAGAAAACATTTTGTGTGTGTGTGTGTGTGTGTGTGTGTGTGTGTGTGTGTATAAATGGGCAGCCGATTTCTTTCCTGCCAATCTGATGTGAATCCTGTTCCTTCTGACTACAGGGTTCCCCACTGATAAAGGTTAAGTTTTCCCCTGTCAAATCATGTCTGACCGAAGGGGGCGGTGTTCATCTCCGTTTCTTAGTCAAAGGAGCCAGCGTTGTCCAAAGATGGTCACATGGCCAGCATGGCTATAACGTCAAAGGTGCACAAGAACACTGTTACTTTCCCATCAAAGTGGTACCTATTTATCTACTCACACTTTCATCCTTTCAAACTGGAGCTGAAGCAAGGACAGGAGCTCACCCCCATCGTGTGGCACTTGGGTCTCGAATCCAGGCTGTCAGCTTTCCAGGTGACAAGCTCAACGTCTTTACTCACTGAGCCATCATGCCGAGGAATGTACCAATCTTAGTTCAACAGCTATGTTCTTCTGCTAGAGTCTCCAAACTACTTCAAGGTGTCCATGGATACCATGTGGCAATTAAAATACCCAAGGACTGGGCTGAAAAGAAGGACCAGCTCACAAAGTCCTTGACTTATGGCCGGTCTCTTAGCAACCATTCAAATTACAGTGGATCTCCCTGGGAGTACTTACAATCCAGTTCCAAAATTCCAACAGGCACTACTTGTCAACCAGCCCGCATTATGCCAGTTTATAGCGTCCTGCAGTCAATTTTACAACGGCTTTACCCAAAACTGGCATTTGTTTTTGGTTTTTAGCAAAATCAGCCCATAGCCAACCCATTGGTTTACTTAACGACTGCCACATTCCCTTAATGACTACCACAAAAAAAAGGATATAAAATCAGGTTGCTCACAAGGCTAATCCACTTTATGACCAGCGACTGAAGATCTTAAAGAGCAGGCTCCATTACAGTTGTAACTTGAGGACTACTTGTAATTTCTAAGGAAAATCAGTGCAGGTAGCCCTTGACTTATGACCGCAATTGAGCCCAAAATTTATGTGGCTAAGTGACATATTTGTTAAGTGAGTCTTGTCCCCTTTTACTTAACATTTATTAAGTGAATCACTGCAGTTATTAAGTGAGTGATGTGATTGTTAGGCGAATCTGGCTTCCCCATTGACTTTCCTGGTCAGAAAGCTAGAAAAGGTGATCCCGTAACCCTGGGACACTGCAACCGTCATAAACATGAGTCAGTTGTCAAGCACCCGAATGTACATCATGCGACCACGGGGATGCTGCAACAGTCATAAGTGTGGGGAAAAAATGGTCATAAGTCATTTTTTACAGTGCAGTTGAAATTTTGAATGGTCACTAAATGAACCGTTGTTAATCGAGGACTATCTGTATAGACTTGATTTAAATTTTGATTTTTAACGCGTAAACATCTGGCAGGGCACCAGCCATGAATAAATCTATCCTCTTGACAAGGATAGAAAACTTATGTAATTTGTATTCCAGACTGCCGGCGTGGTGTGACTGATCAAAGGACGGGCCAAGGGAAGAGATTCTCTCTGCTATTGCTTCACATCATAACATGGTCAATTTATGTCAATAAGAAACAGGCCTCTGTTATCCTTATTATTATTTAAAGTGTTTGCATACCATCCGTTATGCAACAGATATTACAACATCGGAGGAATAACTCAAATATATCATAAAAGTCATGCCATTAATAAAATGAGGCAGCAACGGAAAGGCGTGCGGCAAGTGAAGGCATTTTTCAAATTAAAGAGCCTGGGAAGATAAACACAGTTTTAAACCTGAATATTTAAAGAGAGAATTGTAATGAAGACCGCTAAGACAATTTCCTGCCTTGCTTTAAACACACAGAGCAACGAGCGATCCTTTCACGTGGCCCACCTTTCATAACAATCCGGAACAAACTTCACCTGTGAAAGAACTGATGCCAGATGTCAACCAGCTGGATATAAATGGGGTACACCTCCTGCTCCCTATTTGAACCCCACACACACAGCATCCAGAGGTCAAGCGCTGCCCAATGTGGATTTTCTCTGGCAGATCTTACTGGCAGATCTCCAAAAGCGGACAGAATAAATTTCACCCCAGCAGATGCCAGCCAACAATGCCACCGGTCACACGCTCACGTTGGCATTCATCTCTCGAGGTCTCAGGAGGAAAATTCCCAGTCTGATCATCTGAACTCCTCTTAATAGGAGTTGCTGGCAGGTGTACCCAGGCCACTGACGTAGGAATAGTTTGTTACAGGTAGTCCACGATTTACTTACAAAGGGCTTGTTTAGTGACCATTCGAAGTTATAGTGGCACTGAAAAAAGTGACTTGACTGTTTTTCACGCTTACAACCTTTGCAGCATCCCCAGGGTCACGTGATCAAAATGCAGACGCTTGGCAACCAATTCATATTTATGACCGTTGCACTGTCCCAAGGTCATGGACTCAATTTTTCCCCAGTTTGAGTCTCATCGACTCAAGGTTGACTCAGCCTTCCGTGGTCAGTAAAATGAGGAGCCAGATTGTAGGGGGGTGATATGCTGACTCAGTAAACTGCTTAGAGAGGGCTGTGGAAGCACTATGAAGCGGTATATAAGTCTAAGGGCTATTGTTAAACTCAACAGGGAAGCCGGATTCACTTAACAACCGTGTTACTGATTTAGCAACTGCGGTGACTCGCTTCACAAATGTGTTAAAAAAGGCTACAAAATGGGGCAAAACTCACTTAACTACCTAGCAACAGAAACTTTGGGATCCATTGGGTCGTAATTCGAGGATGAGCCGCAGTGGCGCAGTGGTTAGAGTGCAGTACTGCAGGCTACTTCTGCTGATTGCTAGCTGCCTGCAATTTGGCAGTTCAAATCCCACCAGGCTCAAGGTTGATTCAGCCTTCTGTCCTTCCATGGTCAGTAAAATGAGGACCCAGATTGTTGGGGGCAAGAGGCTGACTGTAAACCACTTAGAGAGGGCTGTAAAAGCACTGTGAAGCGGTATAGAAGTCTAAGTCCTATTGCTATTACCTGTACTGCATTCTTCCTGGGAAAGCAATTTTTTAAACATGAGCCGAGCCATTATGTCAAATCTCTTTCAGCCCTGAATTGAGACCATCCTTTACTTACGAAGCAGCACCTCCTGGGTGTGGAATATAGCATTTGGGAGAATTTTTTTTCCCCTCTCAGCCTTCGTAGAGTAAGAAAGACGACTTTGACAGAGGTACTCAAGATCTGTTGCCAAGGCAAAAAAGAGCTGAAGCATTTTTTTACATACAGAAGAACCAGATAAAGATTCAGAAGTAGCTTGGGAAATTAGATAGTCCTCGAGCTACAATCGTTTGTTTAGTCACCGTTTGAAGTTACAGCACCACTGAAAAAAATGATTCATGATCGTTTTTCATATTCACGATTGCTGCAGCATCCTCATAGGTCGTATCAAAATTCAGCAGTAGGCAAACGGCATATAGTTATGATTTGCAGATCCCAAATCTTGTGAGTATTTTGCATAGAACATTCTGCATAAGAATGGAGTCTTGGTGATCACATGACTCCTGCATAAGACATTCTGAATAAGAAAGTCCTACGCAGGGGTCATGCGATCACCATCTGTAACCTTCTCAGACAACAGCAAAGTAAATGGGGGAAGCCAGATTTGCTTAACAACTGCACGGTTCACTTCATAATTGTGGCAAAAAGGGTCATAAAGTGTGGCAAAACTCACTTAACAATTGCCTTGCTTAATAACAGATATTTTGAGCTCAAATATGGTTGTAAATTGAGGACTACCTGTATAGCAATTTCCAGCTACAACCAATCTATCAGTGTGCCTCTCCCTCACCAGCAAGGATATAAAAGCACACCCAAGAAAACATTTTAACTAACTTTCTAAAAGCAATAATAAGCTAAAGTTGCTTTAGCTATTTTGATTTTTCCAGAAGAAGAAGAAGAAGAAGAAGAAGAAGAAGAAGAAGAAGAAGGAGAAGGAGAAGGAGAAGAAGAAGGAGAAGGAGAAGGAGAAGGAGAAGGAGGAGGAGGAGGAGGAGGAGGAGGAGAAGGAGAAGGAGGAGGAGGAGGAGGAGGAGGAGGAGGAGAATCTGAGCCAGGACAGTATGAAAACAGTGGTACCTTGGTAATCAAGTACTTTTGAAATTATCGAATTTGGTACTCAATGCATTTTGATGCAAAAATTTTGTCCTGGTACTCTTCATCATCATTTGTTTGGTATTCAAAGCACAAGCTGGAACTTGCAAGTATCGGCTGCCTTGTGACTCACAACATTGTTCCTTTTGAGAAAAATTTATTTGATACTCATAATTTATGGTACTCATCACACCTCCCGGAACCAACAGGCATGATATTCCCCTCTGAAAAAAAAATCGGGGCCGACCAAAAGAGACCCCCCACCGCGCGCCAAGAAATCGCTGCCCAGCTCCCTTTTCCTGCCGCTCAGCGGCCTCCGCCGCACCGCCCGCCGCCCCGCCCACCGCCCGGCCCGGGCTCCGCTCAGGTATCCGGCTGGGGTTGTCAGGAGTTGCTACAGCGGCGCGGCTCGGGGCTCCAGTCCCACGTTGCCTTGGGAAGGAAAGGCAAAACCAGGAGCCGCTGCTGCCGTTGCAAAGCGCCGCCGCGCTCTTCTTTTGCCTTTCCCTTCCTGAGGCAACGCGGGACTGGAGCCACGCAGAGCCGCGCCGGCGGTAGCAACTCCTGACTCGGGCCTCCAAGGGGAGGGGAAGGAGGAGGAAGAAGAAGGGGGGAAGGGGGCGATTCCCAAAAAAATCAGAATTCCAATTTTAATCGGAAGAATATCATGTCTGAACCAATTAACAATGAGTACCAAGTACCATAATTTCGCAAGATAGAGGCAACCTGTCCATGGCTGTCAAAACCACAGCAGTTTGGCTAGAAAATAAAGTCAAAAAACAACTCACCTGGGAGCTCAGCTGCGCCCCACAGCTCTTCTTCTAAGGCTTTGCGGGTTGTGGCTTTTCCCTGGTACCGCTTATCAGCATCCAAAATCCGAGAGGCAATTCCTTTCCGTATTTGACCAACAGAAAGGACATCTTCATCGAGGCTTCCTTCATCAAATTTGTCGATCACTTTGGCTGCTGTAGCTGTACAGAGGAAAAACCGAGTGCTGATTAGTTTGGGTTCCAGGTCATCCAATCTCCTCCTTTCTCATCGACCCTTGTAGCAGGATGCCATGGGTCCATCAATTCAGCTAAGCTTCACAAAAAGGTTACTTCAAATTTCTAGGTTCTATCATATCACAAGACCTAAAATGGACACCTGACATAAAACGCATCAAAAAGCAACGAAGAATGTTCTTTCTGCGCCAACTCAGAAAGCTCAAACTGCCCAAGGAGCTGCTGATCCAGTTCTACAGAGGAATGATTGAGTCTGTCATCTGCACCTCTATAACTGTCTGGTTTGGTTCTGCAACCCAATAAGACACAGACTTCAGAAAGTAATTAGGGCTCAAGAAAAACAATTACTACCAACCTGCCTTCAATTGAGGACCTGTATACTGCACGAGTCAAAAAGAGGCCTGTGAAAATATCTACAGACCCCTCACATCCCGGATATAAACTGTTTCAACTCCTACCCTTAAAATGACACTATAGAGCACTGCACACCAGAACAACTAGACACAAGGGCAGTTTCCCCCCGAAAGTGACATATGACTGATTTTCACTAAATGAACTGTTGTAAGTTGAGGACTATTTGTATTAAATTATTAAATTTGTTTGCCACCAATCACACTGCAATGAAGCCTTCCTCTATCAAAACTTTGTAAAATTACTTTCAAGGTAAAAAAAACCTTGACCTGCATTGCTGGACCTGATATAAGATCCTTTTTTTCCCCCCTCGCTTCCCAGGAAATCATAACAAACTTTTCCAATCTAATATTATAGTGTTTAACCACTGAAGAAAGAATTTCACTTTGGAGAGGCAGAGCTGCTGACTCTTAACTGGTTTAGACACAAATGAATTTCACTCAAACAGGGGAGCCTCGGCTGATTAATTTCAATCGTGCCAGATGAGTTGTCATAAAACATCCTATGATTAAAATGCCATTTAAAAAAAGGACAATACATGCATTTGTCCCAGCCAGCGTGATTTGAGAAGAGTCATCCTTCTTCATGAGAACAGAGAGAAGAGGCCTCTTCTAATAAAAGGCCTGACCCAGCCATTTTTCATATTATCTTTGTAATATCTAGGTATCTTTGATAATCAGCTGCCCAATTTGCTAATTAAAAATAATGAACCTTTTAATCTAATCAGCCGTCAATTAAACACTGCAAATCTGAGTGATCTGCCCACGACCCAAAGACCAGCATTTCACACCAGGTGGCAGCAGCCAATCAAGCTTGCTGATCATGAAAAAAAGGTAAGAGTTGAAAATGGTTAATATTTGGATGTTAGGTCATCAGAAGGACTCAAGGCCTGGAGTAGAAAGTTGAAAAATAAACCTTCATACAATAAAGAATATTTACAGCTCAGGATTGAAATGAGGGATCCTTGGTGCTCTCTGAGCTTGGTTGTTTTCTTGCAGACATTTTATTACCCAACTAGGTAACATTATCAGTGCTAGAAGGGCATGGGGTTTGCAAACTGATGTTATCTAGTATGCTGATAAAATGTCTGCCAGCAACCAAGCTAAGAGAACACCAGGACCTTCTCATGATACAAAGCCAATTCCATGATATTACTCCAAAACCTACATGGCCACCCTCATGAAGTCGAGCTTGATATAAAATAAAGTTTATATTTCTTTCTACTTGTGTTTGATTGATGCATTCTTAGTAAGAGGTTTGGACAGCAGTGGTACAGTATGTTAAATAAATTACAGGTAGTCCTCGCTTAACAACCATTCATTCAGTGACCATTCAAAATTATGATAAATAAACAGTTTATTAAATTTGTTTGCTACTCAACTCACAAGGAAATTGTGATTGTGCTGCTTAACAAAGGCAGTACTGGTAGTCCTCAACTTATCACCACAATGGAGTCCCAAGTTTCTTGCTAAGCAAGACAGTTGTTAAGTGAGTTGCGATCCATTTTATGATTTTATTAAGTGAATCACAACAGTTGTTAAGTGAATCACACAGTTGTTAAACAAACCCAGCTTCCCTCATTGACTCTGCTTGTTGGAAGCTGGCTGGGAAGGTTACAAATAGCAATAGCACTTAAGACTACATACCGCTTTGCAGCCCTAAGCAATTTACAGAGTCAGCTTCTTGCCCCCAACAATTTGGGTCCTCATTTTACCCACCTCGGAAGGATGGAAGAGGCTGAGTCAACCTTGAGCCTCGTGAGATTCGACCTGCCAAATATCAGGCAGGCAGCAGGCAGCAGAAGTCAGCTTACAATACTGCATTCTAACCACTGCGCCATCATGGATCCTAAGTGCTCTTAATAGCACTGACAACTTATACACCTCTTCATAGTGCTTTACATATGACACATGTGATCATTTGTAACATATGATCTCGGGACAAAGCAACTGTCATTAATACGTGTCAGTTGTCAAGCACCCAAATTTTGATCATGTGACCTTGGGGATGCCACAACAGCTGTGTGAAAACTGGTCATAACTCACTTTTTTTGAGTGCCTTGGTTCAGTGCAATTCACTTAATGGATGGTTTTAAGTCGAGGACTACCTGTACTTGAAATCATGGCTGTTGCAGAGCGTAGCTAAGAGTCTATGGAGATTCTCAGTCATCCATGTCGTATGTCCCAAAGGTGCTTTTTCAGGAGGCAACTGGACTTTCTTGTTTTGTTTTAAGATGTTTCACTTCTCATCCAAGAAGCTTCTTCAGCTCTGACTGGATGGTGGGGAATGGAATAAGCTATACAATTTGGGATGAACACCCTTTGAATGGTGTGGGGGTATGAACGGATTTCCAGAAAAATTGCAGACTACAGGAACCATTTACGCTACTCAAGTGACCCTGATGAGGACACAGATAAACCTCCTAGTCCCTCAAGGACTCTCTAAAAAGGATGCAAATGACCAGCTGTCTGCAAAGAATATAAATCCTTCCATTCCCCACCATCCAGTCAGAGCTGAAGAAGCTTCTTGGAAGCAAAACATCTTTAAAACAAAAACAAAAAAAGAAAGTCCAGTTGCATCTTGAAAATGCACCTTTGGGACAACCATGACCAGGATGACTGAGAATCTCCATAGACTCTTACTACTCTTATACCAGGGGTGGGCAACTATGGCCCTTTTATGAATTATGGACTTCAACTCCCAGAATTCCTGAGCAAGCCATGCTATACTAATCGATATAATCTCCAGGGAGTTTCCAGGGAATGGCTATTTTATTTCTCTTGGTGTGTTCTGACGTTTTCCCCCAAAGGAGAAGACAATAACCCCAAAACCTAGCCCAGCCCCTTCAACTGCCCCTTCCCTATAGCCGTGTGTGGGAAATCTAGTTCCAGCCATACACCATGTTTTTCCCCAATTCTTTCCCTTTCATACCCAAAGATGCTTTTTTTCAAGAGGCAACTGGACTTCCTGTTTTTTTTTCTTTGAAGACGTTTCGCTTCTTATCCAAGAAGCTTCTTCAGCTCTGACTGAATGGTGGCGAATGGAAGAATTCACCATTCAGTTAGAGCTGGAGAAGCTTCTTGGATGAGAAGTTAAAACATCTTCAAAGAAAAGTCTTAGTGGACAACCAGCTAAATATGAGCCAGCAGTGTGCAGCAGCCGCCAAAAAAGCTAATGCAATCCTAAATTGCATTAACAGAGGGATACAATCAAGATCAAGGGAGGTACTAATACCACTCTATAAAGCCTTAATAAGACCAACACCTAGAGTACGGCATCCAGTTCTGGTCACCACACTATACAAAAGATGCTGAGACTCTAGAGAAAGTACAGAGAAGAGCAACCAGGATGATTAGGGGACTAGAGACTAAAACATACAACGAATGGTTGCAGGAACTGGGCATGGCTAGTCTAGTGAAGAGAAGGACCAGGGGAGACATGATAGCAGTCTTCCAATATTTGAGGGGCTGCCACAGGTAGGAAGGGGTCAAGCTACTGTATTTTCTAAAGCGCCTGTAGGCCAGACAAGGAATAATGGATTATCAAGGAGAGATTTAACCTGGAAATAAGGAGAAACTTTCTGACACTGAGAACAATCAACCAATGGAACAGAAGTTGCCCTTGGAAGTTGTGGGAGCTTCATCACTTGAGACTTTCAAGAAGAGATTGGACTGCCATTTGTCAGAAATGGTGTAGGGCCTCCCACTTGGGTGGGGGGGGTTGGACTAGATGACCTATAAAGTCCCTTCCAACTCTGATTATCTGTTATCTGTTAAAAACCAAGAAAGTCCAGTTGCCTCTTGAAAAAAGGCAGTTTTGGGACAACCACGACCTGGATGACTGAGAATCTCCATAGACCAGAGGTCTCTAAACTTGGGAACTTTAAGACTTGTGGACTGCAAGTCTCAGAATGAGAATTCTGAGAGTTGAAGTCCACAAGTCTTAAAGTTGCCAAGTTTGGGGACCCCTGCCATAGACATTTCCCTTTCACACGTACCCATCACCTCTTACCATCACAAGTTATCCATCCCTTGCTCAACCTCAAATGGGAAGGCACCGACCGACCCCTTCCAGGGCCAACATACGGGTTTTCAGCACATAGGGTGAGGCAGAGTTCGAAACAGGCGCCCCCCCCACCCCCAGCTCTCCTCGCACACAACACGTGTACAGGGGCGACGTCGGAAAGCCACGTGGAAACACCATCCTCCTAACATTTCAACCCAACCCCCCTTGAGGAAGCGAAACCCAGCTCGGGGGCTTCCGCACCGGCCTCGCAGGCGAGCCCTCACCCTCCTCCGGGTCGTCCTCCGGGTCAGGCTGGGCGCGGGGCAGCGGGTTGAGGAGACGCTCCAACTCCGCTGCTAAGGGCGCCGCCATCTTGTCCCATCAGGGGGAGGAGGTGCCTTTGGCGGCGCGAGGGGCGGGGCCTATCTCACGCACTCGTTAGGAAAGAGGCGGTGGGCGGAGCCTCGAGGCCCCGCCTTCTCCGGGTCTCCCTTTCCTCGCGCTCTACGGCCATTGAATAAAATGGGGCACCTATTGATATATTTTAATGGCAGCGCCTGTTTTATTTTTTCCCGGGTCTTCGTTTGCAAAAGGAGGGACGGAACCTGGTAGCGGCGGGATTAAAGCCATCTTTGGCGGAGGCCTTGAATTGCAGAGTGTCCCGGAATTCGAGATTTGTAAAGCACGGGGTTGCTGGAGGCAGGGAAGTGCAATGGGAGCAGCAGCAGCTCCAGGAATAGGTGCAAAAAACGGAAAGGAAAACACTCGTGCCAAGGCTGCTTTTATACAGGTAGACCTCGACTTAACACAGGGCTCATTTAGTGACCATTCAAGGTGACAACTGCACTGAAAAAAGCGACTTATGACCATTTTTTTCCACACTTACGACTTTTGCAGCATCCCCATGGCCATGTGATTTACAGTCAGATGCTTGACAACTGACTCATGTTTATGACGGTTGCAGTGTCCCAGGGTTATGGAATTACCCTCTCTAGCTTTCTGACCAGGAAAGTCAATGGGGAAGCCAGATTCTCCTAACAATCGTGTCACTCACTTAATAACTGCAGTGATTCACTTAATAAATGTTAAGTAAAAGGGGACAAAACTCGCTTAACAAATTTGTCACTTAGCCACATAAATTTTGGGCTCAATTGAGGTCGTAAGTGGAGGACTACCTGCATAGATTTTCCTTAGAAATTTCAAGTAGTCCTCAAGTTACAACTGTAATAGAGCCTGCCCTTTAAGGTCTTCAGTCGTTGGTCATAAAGTGGATTAGCCTTGTGAGCAACCTGATTTTATATCCTTTTTTTTGTGGTAGTCGTTAAGGGAATGTGGCAGTTATTAAGTGAACCAATGGGTTGGCTATGTGCAGATTTTGCTAAAAACCAAAAATAAATACCAGTTTTTTGTAACACCATTGTAAAATTGACTGCGGGATGCTACAAACTGGCATAATTACAGTGGCACTTGAAAAAAGTGACTTAGGACTGTTTTTCACCCTTAATGACCATTGGAGCATCCCCATGGTCATGTGATCAAAATTCAGATGCTTGGATAACATTCATATTTATGACGGTTACAGTGTCCCTGGGGTCATGTGATCCCCTTTTGCAACCTTCTGACAAGTATAGTCAATGCTGGAAGAAGCCAGATTCATTTAATAACCATGCTACTGGTGCTAGGTTTAACAACTTGTGATTCACTTAACAATTGTGGCAAGAAAGGTCGTAAAATGGGACAAAACTCACACAGCAACAGAAATTTTGGGCTCAGTTGTGGTCCCCCTGCAAACGTTCAGCACTGAACATGTATAAAATAAGTGTAAAATGGGTAATAGAGATTTAGCATGTGTAAAAATTTTTATAAATAAATAGGCTTAAAACTAGATGCTTGCTGAGTATGGCCACTCAATTTGCCCTCAGTGACCCAGAGCAGTTTACAAAGGTAAAATAATACAAAATCCAAGTAACTCCCCACAACCCCTTGGTGACAACACTCTGATAAACCACTTGATGGGTTCCATAGCTACCCATTGGCTGAACTGTGTCTTCAGGCCTTGGGAAAGAGAGTCAAGTGGGAGGTCAATCTTATCTCCATAGGGATGATGTCCTGACCAAGGCTTCCTGAGATTGTAATTAAGCACACGCTTAGTCCAAACAACTCTTGTTTTATTTCAACACTGGGAATTATGTTCATTCCCAGCCCATAATGAGTCTCGGGATAAGCACTCACCTTTCTCTCCTTTGAATTGCTGCCAACAACTAAAGTACAAAACCAGCTGAAGTACGAAGTCCACACAGAACTTCAAGGTTTAATCCGAACAGAGCGAACAACTTTGCTTCCTGCAAAGGTTTCTCTACATTTGCACTTCCTTTATACCTTATGGGAGGGGCAATCACCTCCCAGCCTTACTCCCAAGTCGCCCTTTGTCTTAGCTGCTCTTGCCTTCTGGCAGCTCTGTGCACACGCGCACTTGGAACAGGCTCCCTTGTTCCTCTGCCTCGCTGCTGCCAGATTCTGGAGGCTTCAGAGTCAGCACTCCACTCCCAGATGGTCCTGGCCCCATCTCTGCATCGGACGCAGGACCCTTGTCCGAGTCGTCTCCAGGCTCCTGGACTGGTCCCTGTTCTTCCCCACTGTCCAATTCTGCTGCTGTCTTTGCAGGCTGCCGGCGAACCACAACAGCTACCATGGAGAAGACCCTTCATCTTGGACCCTCAAGATGGACCTCCTTAGGAGTGGACACCCTGCCTCCCTGCTCTGGTGGGTCCAATAGATATGACTGGGAAAAGACAGTCCTTCAAATAGCCAGTTTAAGTTGAAAGGACATAAAGGCTTTTTCAAAATAAATAAATAACCAAAGGTCCTTGCTGGCCCAGAATCATTCAACATGTCCACAAATCTGAGACACATGGACAAAAATCTGAAATAAATTAACAAGGCTGTTCTGAATGGTGCGGGGTCTCCTGCTTGGGCAAGAGGTTGGACTAGAAGACCTCCAAGGTTGCTTCCAGTTCTGTTATTCCATAATTCTGTATGGAAAGAAAGGGGTTTGAAGGGGAGATTTGGGATTGAGTTCAGAGACTAAACCAACATAATGGATCGAGGGATCAAAAGGTCTTTAGAATGTCTTTAGAATCTTTATCCCTTCCATCAAAAACATAATGGCTTGCTGTCACACAACAGTCTCGACCCTATTGACTGTCTTCTCCCAATTGTGAGTAGAAAATGTAGTCAAAGCATCCCCATCCATACTCAACTGGGAGATTCTTGAATTCAGAACTACAATTTTTGCAGGAGCTGAAATAATCTGAAAGAGTTGGAATGCAGTAGGAACATCTTATCTCTTGAAAAACAAGAGATAAGAATGTACCATGGGGAGATGAGAATGTACCATAAACATAGTCCTCGATTTACGTCCACAACTGGGGCTGGAATGGATCTCGATGAAAAACAAAGTCAATATATTGATCCACATAAAATTTGCATTTCTACATGCCCCTCGCGAGTAATGCTTTTCTTTTTCCAGTCTAGAAAAGCAGTAAATATTATGGCAAGGCATGCCAGATGGGGATCACTCTCCAATTCAATTAACATGTTTTTGCCAAATGTGGGACAGAATTATTCAGAAATAAGCTGCTTGCTATGTCCAAGGAGGCGGGGGGCTCCTCATTTATTTGACCATTTAAATAATTCATAAACCATTTGCCTTCATTTGTAATCCATAAACCACCCAACTCCTGATGACACTGGGCAACTGACTGTCTAAAAAGTAAAAAAAAAATTAGAGACCAAAAATAAAATCATAATTGTGCCCCAAAAGTATATAAAGCAAGGATGCCCAACTGTGGAGGCTTTAAGTCTTGTGGACTTCAATTCCCAGAATTCCCCAACCATCCCTGCCCATGAGAAAGGACATTATATTCCCTCCTGTCGTTATTTGTGGTAGATCAGCCTCCTTTGCTGCAGTTAGGAGAGTCCAAGAGTAAGCATGATTGCTGGATTGATACACAAACATAGTCACAGACACACAGCAATCCTGAGGCAGCGTTGAACAGAGAGGAACGACAGAGGCATCTGTAGAGGAGATTGATATCAAAATGAAATTCAATGTAAAGAAAAGTAAAGTCCTACACTTAGGCAAGAAAAACCAAAAGTACACATATAGACTGGGTGAAACCAGGCTCAATAGCAGTAACTGGGAGAGGGATCTTGGAGTCTTAGTGGACAACCAGCTACATATGAGCCAGCAGTGTGCAGTGACAGACAAAAAAAACTAATGCAATCCTAAATTGCAGACAAAAAAACTAATGCAATCCTAAATTCCATTAACAGAGGGATACAATTGAGATCAAGTGAGGTACTAATACCACTCTATAAAGCCTTAGTAAGACCATACCTAGAATACTGCATCCAGTTTTGGTCACTACACTATAAAAAAGATGTTGAGACTTTAGAAAAAGTGCAGAGAAGAGCAACCAAGATGATTAGGGGACTGGAGACTAAGGCTTATGAAGAACGGTTACAGGAACTGGGCTTGGCAAGTCTAGTAAAGAGAAGGACCAAGGGAAGAAGGATAGCAGTCTTCCAATATTTGAGGGGCTGCCACAGAGAGGAGGAAGGGGTCAAGCTATTTTCCAAGGCACCTGAAGGCCAGACAAGGAATAATGGATGGAAACTGAACAAGGAGAGATTTAACCTGGAAATAAGGAGAAACTTTCTGACAGTGACAACAATCAACCAATGGAACAGCTTGCCCTCAGAAGTTGTGGGAGCACCATCACTTGAGACTTTCAAAAAGAGATTGGACTGCCATTTGTCAGAAATGGTGTAAGGTCTCCCGCTTGGGCGGGGGGTTGGACTAGATGACCTATAAGGTACCTTCCAACTCTGATTATCTATTTGATATAAACAAGATAGCATCACTACATGGAACCCAAGCTCTACCCTTTGTAATGAGCATGCAAAGCTCTTCCCCTTTTAAAATCCAGATGCATAAAAGGGGCAGGGCTTTGCTGATAGATCTATCTTGGCCTATTGGACTGCCCTCATGGGCACATCTGGAATGAAGTGTATGCATTGACTCACATGTACAGCACACATAGAGATTTGTACATGTACACGTTGATTGTACACTTGCACTACTGAGGAATTTGGGGAGATGCTGTGTGGAGTGTCCCATAAAATGGCTGCCAAGACAGGATCGGGTGATTATGGCTTTTGCACAAAATGGCTGCCATACTAAGCACCGAAAAGCATGCTGGCTTTTTCCTGGCCCAGCAATCATCTTTACCACATCCGATTATTTTTGCCTTCCCCACCTCCAGGCAAGGGACACAGTTCCACACACACTACTGGGCAGGAACCATTAACTAGTTATATTTTCTAAGAAAGCCTGCATGGAGCCTGTATGGAGTTGAACAGAGCTGATACAGATTCTGATGCATCTGGGCTTCTCTTTTTTTTAGACCTATGGCTTCTAGGCTGCAGAAATGTGTATCAAAGAGGGGGTAGCAAAGAGATATTTTAGAGGAGTGGGGTATGATGGCTGTTTTATAACTTGTGGACTTCAACTCCCAGAATTCCTGGCTCAGGAATTCCGGGAGTAAGTCGACAAACCATAAAGCAGTCATAGTTTGGTTTTAGAGGTTTGGATTTTTGCAGTCATTATATGGCCAGTCCAGTTGCATGGCACATGGTGCCATCTTTTAAGACCTTGCCTAGCTAGTCCTCTGCCACCCCACCATTTGGCATGAGAGTGGCCTGTGGATCCTCAGAAACAATCTGCTGTAGAAATGGTCCCTGCAGCCCATGTCTTCATGAAATGTGACATTTATCAGATTGTGAAAGTCTTCCACTCCTGAAGAACAACCTGTGATCCAGGAAGAATTAACTTCCAAATGCATGTACAATTTTAAAAATCCCATGGAAAGTCTTGATCGAATACAGGAAGTTCATTCTTACGACCATTGTGACTTCTCTGCGGTCAGGTGATCAAATTTCAGAATGCTAGGCAACTGGCATGTATTTATGATGGTTGCAGTGTCCTGGGATCATGTGATCACCTTTGGTAACCTTCTGTCAAGCGAAGACAATGGGGGGCCTCCCGTCAACCCTGAAGCTGACCTGACCGAGGCCATTTTGAGGCTTCAGTGTTGCCACACTGGAGCTGAGGGAGAGGGAGGGTGAAATAGAGATAGAGGGGGCTTGTAGTCAAAACAAAATACTTTCTCCTGGGAACTAAGGACATTCTCACAGGTGGCCGGGGAGAGGAGGAACAATGTCGTCTGACAGCCAGAGAAACTTTTACTTTTAATTAGGTGAAAACTGCGGAAATATTCAGAGTCAGTTTTCACCAGCTTATGCCAATATGATATGTCCAATAAACCAATTCTTTGAGAAACCTATTTGCCTCGGAGCTCTTGTTTATTATGGATGTATTACTTGGAATCCTGACACAAGATTGACTGTGTTACTAACTTAACAATTGCAGTGATTCACTTAACTGTGGCAAACAAGGTCATGAAATGGGGCAAGACTCACTTTGCAACAGAAATTTGGGGGTCAGTTGTGGTCGTAAACTGAGGACTACCTGTATTTTTTCAAGCTTTCCCTCACCACAACCTCACCCACTGAGTTTCCATGGATGGGGCTCAGTTTTGCTTTAGGCATTAGAGGTCCAGTCTTGCCTCTGAAGGTATACCTAGAACCAATGACATCCAGTATTGGCCATAGAAATCCATTTGTACCAGATCTTACCATAGGGATAGCTCACTTGTTAGAAATCTGGAAAATATTTAATTTCATCTCTTTGACACCTTCAGAAGGTGGAAGCTGCTGATTTTCTAATTAGTATTTGCAGCTGTAACTACTAAGAGAAGACTTTTGTTAGGTTTCCCTTCAAAATTTCACAAATATGTCCATTGTCATATTCCAGCTGAGTTTGATGGAAAATGACTTAATGATAAAAACCTCAAACTCAAACTTTGGATTGTCTTGAAAGCTTCTTTTAGATTCTTACAGAAATTTAAATGAGAACCAATGATGTAAAACAGAGTTTCTCAAACTTAGCACCTTTAAGATGTGTGGAATTTAATTATCAGCTAACTGGGGGGTTCTGGGAGTTGAAGTCCACACATCTTAAAGCATGTTGGCTAGGGAATTTTGGGAGTAGAAATCCATGCTGACTGAGGAATTCTGCGAGTTGAAGTCCATACATCAAGAGTTGCAAAGATTAAGAAACAACTAGCAAATTCCCTAAAATAATTCCACGTTTTTTTTTAACCTATTTGTTTTGGATAGACTCACACAACTTTGTTGAAAGCACTGAATGAAACACGGCTTATCTAAATATCAGATTTTCTAGTTTTATTAAAAATTCACAAATTTTTTTTAATCCAACTTTTCCCCCCTTTCATACAGTGAATGGTCTAATATGCACTGGAGGTCACACGAGCTTAGCTTTATTTGAACAATAAAAGACCTATGAGAAATTTAATATATAAAGAAAAAAACGTAGCAGCTGCTGACTGCATATTTGATCATAAAATTTAAATATTTTGGACTATTTTCTTTTAAAGACACAAAAATAAAACCTGTCGGGTCTATATAAGTCATATTAACAATTCCAGTAATGTTGAACAGGACTAAACATTAGCAAAGATGTTAATTTAACCCCGCCTTAACCTTGTAACACTTGGTTTAAAAGATTTTCCTGGCCTGTGGGTACCTACCACCCAAGTATTTTGTGCTATAGAATTGTTTATTTGGCAACCATCTGATTTTTTAAAGGTATGTCTTCTTTTGTCTTGTGTAAACACCATCTCAACAAACTAGCAGAGTGAATCACAAGCCCTACATCTACAGGGAGGAAAAAATCAAAGGAAAAATAAAGTGAAGATGAACGATTTTGGTTGATTGCTCAAAATACTTTGCTTTTGAACAAGAGGTTCTAAAACAGGATTATTATTATTTTTTGTAAAACATTGAGCTCCTGAATTTTAACATTCGACGTAAACAGTTGACTGTTTTTTTCTAGTTCCATAGAGTCTTTATTTGTTATTTGTTTAGCTTTTATTTTTTTTGTGAAGGTAGAATACTTTATTCATTTTTTCAAGTCATTCTTTTTAAACATAAAAGTCAAAGAGGACTTCTGTCTTTTGAGGATTATTGGTGTGTGTTGCTCGGAGAAGGTAGAAAGTTGATACTGAGGGCTAACATTTAAATATTTGTTACTCTGGTCACCCCATTCCCCCCGCCCCCCCCAAAAACAAACCAAAAATCCCTTCCCAAAAGAACAATAAAATAAACTACATTTTGTCTGCCTGAGAGGCATTTCAGAGGCTTAAAAAGTCTTGTCATTGTGAAACTGCGTTCAACTTTCAGAGGCAAAATTAACAAGCAATAAAATCATAAATTTTAAAATTGCTAGAATTCTTTTAAGTTGTTCATTTTTCCCTTTTTTTTTCTTCTTCTTATGGACCTTGGCTTGCTTTTTTTTCATTTTTTCAGTACTAGTTTCTTTTTTCCTGATGGAAAGTTATTCCTCTCATTTCCTAGAGGGATCGTGTGGTGAGCATCCAAGGACATGCCATCCCATAATTATATATTGCGATATCGAAACACTTCACGAGTGTCTTTTTCACTCAGTACCAAAAACAAAACAAAACAAAAGCAGTCTTCCTTCATTCTGTTGTGTTAAGATTGTCCCCCCCAATTTTTATAGCAAAATTTCCCTGGGCTCTGAATAATTCAATTAATTCCCAAGATTAAGCCAAATGAAGGGGGGAGGGGGGGAAGAGCGAAAATAAATGCAGGGCAGAAGGGGGGGGGGGTAAAATGTCTATTTCTTGGAACTCATTTCTATACATCTCGGTATACGCAGGATGGAAATGCCTTCAAAACAAGGTTCCTGGTGTTTAAAGCTACCATACAACAGCCTCGTTCATTTCCGGCGGATGCGACAGGTGGTTGCCGTAGTTACCACCTCCGTTGACCGATATTGATGAAAATGGAGGACTTGGTCCAAAGACCTCTGCTGACATGGAGTGCAAGGAACCAGGTAAATTGGGTTCTGGGCTAGGTGAGTCTCCGGGAGGGTGGGACATGATGTCTGTGAAACGCTGAGCGTCGCTGGAAGGGTGATGTCCAGGTAAAGGGTGGTCCATCGCCCCAAGTGGGGTCCCTGATGGTCCTGAGGAGGGTACGAAGGGGAGGTCCACTGGGGTCTGCGCTTGAGAAGATGGAGGTCCTTGCGGGAAAAAATCATAATTGCTTCCGGGTCCATAATATTCACTCTGATAATCTAGGGAAAGGAGAAGAGAAGGGAAAGGAAGAGATTGATTTATTAAATTTATATAGTCCCCCAATTCATGGTGACTCTGAGCGGCGTGCAAAAATAAAACCCTGATACAAACCCCGATGCAGCGAGTCCTCAACTTATGACCATAATTGAGCCTAAAATTTCTGCGCTAAGCGAGATGGTTGTTAATTTTGCCCCATTTGATGACCTTTCTTGCTGCAGTTGTTAAATGAATCACTGCCATTCCTCAGTTAGTAACACGGTTGTTAAGTGAATCTGGCTTCCTCATTAACTTTGCTCGGCAGAAGTTCACATGACCCCAGGACCCTGCAACCGTCACAAATATGAGCCAATCGCCAAGCATTAGAATTTTGATCATGTGACCGGTGGGATGCTGCAATGGTCATAAGTGTGAAAAATAGCAATAGTACTTTGACTTATACAGTGGAACCGTGGGTCGCGAACGCTTCTGTTGGCGACCAAATTGGGTGGCGAACAAAAAATCCACTCAATTTTTTAATCGGGTCACAATGCAAAAATCCAGTGGCGAACAAAATCGGTGTGGAAAGATTCCCTTTCCACGCCGATTTCCGCTTCACTGCCATTTTTTTTTATTGCGGCCATGCATAGTCAGTCGTGCTTCCGGACACAACCAAATCAGGTTGTGACCAGACTCCAGGAATGGATTACAGTCGCAACCTGAGGTTCCACTATATACTATGCACATACTTTAAACTTAAATAGGATAAAATATATAAGAATAACAAAGGTGTTAAATCTTTTTTCTCCTACATTATTATTATTATTATTATCATTATATGTTCACGATATCTTTTTATTTATTATTTAAAAAATTATGAATGTATTATTAATTAAATAATAGTTATGAACTGAGAAGATTACTAGAAGAGTATTTCAAGTTATTTAGTGATTAAAATGTGATAGTAAATGGAAATGTGAGACGTATCAGTTAGTAATGACTATTAGGACGTATCAAATTCGATATCAAATGTGAAGATGAATGTTTATGTATACATTAGTGGTTTTGTATTTTTAAATTTGTATGTTTTTAATTCTTGTAAATAAAGTTTATTTTTTTTAAAAAAAACAACCTTAAATAAGATAATTCATTCTTCTTTCCAACTAACCGAAACCTCGTGGCAATAGCAATAGCACTTAGACTTATATATCACTTTACAGTACTTTACAGCCCTCTCCAAGCTGTTTACAGAGTCAGCCTATTGCCCCCAACATTCTGGTTCCTCATTTTACCCACCTCAGAAGGATGGAAGGCTGAGTTGACCTTGAGCCTGGTGAGATTCGACCTGCGGACAGCCGGCAGTCAGCAGAAGTAGCCTGCAGTACTACATTCTAACCACTGTGCCACCGTGGCTCATAAGTTATGAAAAATGGTCATAAGTTATTTTTTTCAGGGCTGTTGTAACTTTGAACGGTCATTAAATGAATTGTTGTAAGTTGAGGACTACCTGGACAGCATCACCCTGTTAACTAAAACCTGCTATCCATACATTTTGGTTTTCATGGGTCCCTGCTCTTCCCAGTGCAAACTGGGGGAATAGCAACAAAAGAGTAGAGAGCTGAAGGCCACAACCGTAAAATCCAATCTCTTGGCTCCCATCCCGTCTTGATGTCTATCCATTCCCTGTGGACCAATCCTGCACGCTTACTCACCTCCATAGAAAGAAAACGGCCCGTTGGGAATGAGCTCGCCTGGCTCCAAACGGTCCACCAACGGTCTCATGCGGCGGGGACTGCGGAAAAATGCGTGCCTGCGGGCCCCTAATGCGCTTAGCTGTTTCATGCGCCTTTCCTTAGAGCGCCGGTTCTGGAACCAAACCTGTCAGAGAAGAAGGAGAAAAGAAAACTGGGTTGAAAAGTCAGTCCATTTTTTCCCCCCTGGCAATTGGGAAACAGCCAGAGATCGTAATGAGCAAGGAACAATGCTAATTGCAGATAGAAACCAAGGAGCAAGCACATGATTGCAAGAATGAGAGGTTCGAAATTGTTATTTCTGTAAGGAGGTTTCTACAGCACTGCAGCTGCTAGAATTCTCTCCTTACAGCTTTTCGAGTTTTCTTCAGTAAAGAAGGATCAAAAGTTCTTAACAGATAACAGATAATCAGAGTTGGAAGGGATCTTGTAGGTCATCTAGTCCAACCCCCTGCCCAAGCGGGAGACCCTACACTATTTCTGACAAATGGCAGTCCAATCTTTTGGATTCTTGGAAAGATGCACGAAGAAAAGCAAGGACGGCGCTCGGAAGCAACTCATTTTAAAAGCAGTAAACAATACACCAATTGAGGAATCTTAATTACATTAATTTACTACTGGTAGCTTGATACCCGTGCTTCGCTACAAAACTATGTGGTTGGGCTTAGTTTTTGGGGAGGAAAATAAGGGGAACAAAATTCTGCCTCTGCCTACCAGCATCCATTGGTATACATCTGGCTAGCGTCCTGTCAGTGTGTGAGAGAGTTGAGGGCTGTTTGGAAACTGAAACAGTATTTTCTGTGTGAGCAAGAAGGAGACAGCAAGGAGCTTGGGCGTGGCTTAGCTCAACTGTTCTGTACTAAAGCTGCTTGGTGCTGTGAAACTAAAACTGAAACTCCTCTCCTCTGCTTTTGGAAGAGATTTCTTTTCAGGTGGGGAGGGGGAGTAGAACTCCTTAGCATCAGAGCATGTTAATTACTGTATAAGAAATACTAATGCTCTGATGGTCGTTTGGAAAAATCCTTTCTTAGTGAGCACCTAGAAGCCAAATTTCGTGCCAAATTTCAAGTTTGTAGGCTTTAAGGTTCTGGAGATTTTGTGATGATGCGTGAGTGCTTTTTCACTTTTATACATATAGATTATTATACAACTCTTCTTTTATTACTTTTATTGTTTTTATATGAGGTTTTATATTCTGTAAACCGCCTTGAGTTGTCATGGGCGAATAGGCGGCAATATAAATTCACTAAATAAATAAATAAGCCTCTCAGAACACTCCAGCCAATTCTGATAGGGCAATCCATCTGTACAGGTAGACCTATGACCACAACTGAGCCAAAAAAAAAGTTTTTGTTGATAAGTGAGGCATTTTTTACGTCATTTTTTTCTCATTTTACAACTTTCTTGCCATGGTTGTTAAGTGAATCACTGCAGTTCTTAAGTTAGCAACACGGTTGTTAAGTGAATCTGGCTTCCCCATTGAATTTGTTTGTCGCAGTGTCGAAAAAGGTGATCACATGACCCAGGAACACTGCAACTGTCATAAATACACGTCAGTTGTCAAGCGTCCGAATTTTGATCACGTGACCACGGGGATGCTACAATGATCATAAGAGTGAGAAACCGTCACACTTTTTTCAGTGCTGTTGTACTTTTGAATGGTCACTAAATGAATTAAGGACTATCTGTATATAAACAGAGCATAAATCCCACTCCATTCTAGCACTGATGATGTTACCTAGTTTGGTAATGAAATGACTTCAAGAAACAACCAAGCTCCTCAAGGAGCAACACACACACACACACACACACACACACACATCAATCCTGAACTACAAATAATCTCTTCAGTTGGTCTTTAAAACCGTTTGAAACGCTTAACAACCCATATTAAAGAAATGTTCGCTTTGGAGATATATTGGTCTTGGAAGTAAAATAGTTCATCTGCTGGAATTCTTAGAGCTCAAAAATTAGGAATATTTTTGTTCTAATAGACTGGTATGTCTCTAAGGATGGTGGGGTTTCAGTGGATTTTTTTTATTTGAATGGACTCCTGAATCTGTTATCAATCTGGGAAGCAATACACATGGGTTTCCATGATTAAGCCGATTTTCTGGGTTACACAAGATAAACTTGTGTAACAAGAAGATAAACCACACACAAACCTTTCAGGCTATCTAGGACTGGGTGCAAAACTAACCAGCTTTGTAGGGGTTGCTGCAGATATTCTACTCCAATCCAGTTTATGTACGTAAGTTGTTCTCCCTCCTGTAAGATCCCGCAAAAAGCTTCCACATTTCCTGACATTTTCTCATGGGGTACTCCGTCTGATCTACCTGGGAGAGCAGAGCACTTAAGAACGTAAGGCAACATCTTTTCCTTGAGTGCTGGACTGATCGATGTCTTTCTTTTGAGAGAATTCAGAATTCAAATGCAGAATTCAAATCGGGTTCCTTGCTAATTAAAAAACGGGAATAAAACGGGTCTCCCATTCATTCCCACTGAATTGCTCCCCAAAACAGGCTTCTGTTTTTCTACGAAGAGCAGGTGCAGGAATTGGCTATTGTCTACTTTAATGAAAAGAAGGTCTAGGGGTGACATGATATCAGTCTTCCAATATCTGAGGGGCTATATAGCAAAGAAGAGGGAGTCAACCTATTCCCCAAAGCACCTGAAGGCAGGACAAGGAGCAGTGGATGGAAAATAATCAAGGAGAGAAGCAACTTTAGAAATAAGGAAAAATATTCCTGGCAGTTAGAACAATTAATCAGTGGAATGGCTTGCCTCCAGAAGTTGTGAATGCTCCAACAGTGGAGGTTTTTAAGAAAATGTTGGATAACTATTTGTCTGGAATGGTATAGAAACTCCTACTTGAGCAGTGGGTTAGACTAGAAGACCTCCAAGGTCCTTTCCAGCTCTGTTATTCTGTATTTTCAGTCTAAATTATAATGCAGTTGTTGATCACATTATAGTTACATGTTCTGCAGATTTATAAGTACAGAAATTTTGAGAGAGAGAGAGAGAATGAGAGAGAGAGAAAAAAAACACCATGATTATAAAGAGAGGATTTGAATATAATCTACCTATATTGGTACTGCACACTTCTCCATATTTGCAATTCCACATCCCACAGCACCATAAATTTGTCACTTTGTAGAATGAGATGGGTGGCATATAAATGGAATCCATCAATCAATAAAATGAGAATAAATCTG
This sequence comes from Notechis scutatus, assembly GCF_049901735.1. Classification (NCBI taxonomy): domain Eukaryota; kingdom Metazoa; phylum Chordata; class Lepidosauria; order Squamata; family Elapidae; genus Notechis; species Notechis scutatus. Next base: position 9,858,679 of record NC_142009.1, on the reverse strand, counting down.
CCAAAGTGCTAAATAGATTGTATGCTACATCTCCACCCCAAACTTACCCAGGTTTAACCCTGATCTGCCACCTCTACTTGTGTGCAAGCAAACTGCATACCACTTAATGGAAATAATCAGCGGGTTCCAGTAAAAAATGTCTTAAATTGTGGTCATGCAACTGCTGGGCAACGCAAATGTTTGCCGAATGGTCAAAATGTGGTCATGCGATAATGGGAAGGGAAGGGGGGGCAGGATGCCAGAACTTTGAATTTATTTTTATTTATTTATTTATTTGATTTGCCAATTGTTTACAAGATAATAAGTATAAGTGTATACATAGTTGTGAATACATGAAATGGGTACATATAAGAAAAATAAAAGAAATAAAAGAAACAATAGGACAGGGACGGTAGGCACGTTGGTGCGCTTATGCACGCCCCCTACAGACCTCTTAGGAAAGGGGTGAGGTCAATAGTAGACAGTCTAAGGTTAAAGTTTTTGGGGTTTGGGGAAGAAACCACAGAGTCAGGTAGCGTATTCCAGACATTGACCACTCTGTTGCTGAAGTCGTATTTCCTGCAATCAAGTTTGGTGCGGTTAATTTGGATTGTAAGTCATTTTTTCAGGGCCACGATCATAACTTTCAACAGCTGCGAAGCAACCAATTGTAAGACAAGGAGAATCCTGTAGAATCATCTTCTTTTCATGACCCCATAATCCCTTGCAGGGTGGAGTCTGGGCCACCGAATGGAGCTGGGTGTTTACTGGCTGGATACCCTTCCTGTCACCAATATAGAGTTATATTAAGGAAGGAAGGAAGGAAGGAAGGAAGGAAGGAAGGAAGGAAGAAAGGAAGAAAGAAAGAAAGAAAGAAAGAAAGAAAGAAAGAAAGAAAGAAAGAAAGAAAGAAAGAAAGAAAGAAAGAAAGAAAGAAAGAAAGAAAAAGCTCCCCAACCTCTTAGCTACCATACCTGAGTGATACTGTCCTACTGTCTGAGTTGAGGGATGATCCAGTGAGTGGGTGATTACTGACCCAAAGGGTAGAGATCCTTTGAGCCCAATGGTGGGATTCAAATGTTTTTACTACTGGTTCTGTGGGTATAGCTTGGTGGGCGTGGCAGGGGAAGGATACTATAAAATCTCCAGTCAGAGGTGGGATTTGCTGGTTCTCTGAACTCCTCAAAATTTCCACTACCCGTTCCCCAGAATTGGTCAGAACCTGCTGAATACCCACCTCTGTTTGAGCCCCATTTTGAGACCAGGGTCTCGGCTCCTGCAATTCACTTCTGGCTCCTTAGAGATCGCTGGAACAACCTAACCATTGCTGCATTGATGCAGCAGCCCATAAAGGGATCGCCCGTATCACCCCAAGGTTGGGAAGTGCTATAAATCAGGGGTATGAAACTGCCTTTTGCATCTGTTTCTAAAATTTCCCCAAGCAGGACAAAAAGAAGGGAAAGTGGAACATTGAGTTCGAAGGAGAAGAGGACAGAATGCATACATCAAGCTGAGGTTAACCTCCATTTTTCAAAAATTCTGCTCCCCGCTTTTCAGACAAGGGTGGAGAGCCTTGTGAAGAAGCAGACCTGGATCTCTGCAGAAGAAACTGCAGAGATTGAGGGCTCCATCACTGGAGGTTTTCAAAAATAGACTGGACAACCCTTTGACCGGGGTGGTATACGGATTTCCTGCCTAGAGCAGGGGGTTGGACTAGAAGACCTCTCCGGTCCCTTCTAGCTGTATGATTCTACGTTAAAAGACGTCATGATGTTTCCCCTTAACTTTCTTTTGGCCCAAATCCCCAGAGCCACAAATAGTTCACTTTGCAAATTTCAAGCAGTAGACAGACTTTCACCCCAACTCTTAAGTTAACTGTTTGCCAAACAGGCTTATCTGAGATGGTAAGGGACCTTCCTTCGTGAATAATACATTCATGCAACTTGAAACGTGGTGGCTGGTTTTGTGTGTGTGTGTGTGTGTGTGTGTGTGTGTGTGTGTGTTTGTGTAGACATAACCTTTTCCTGCAAACCAAAGTGACTTCTGTTAGCTAACAGTAAAATATGTTGGATGTGTAACCATAAAATGGGTTAATTCAATCATGACATCAAAAGGTTTGTGTGGACAGAGCAATTGGGTTAGATCTTGATTTCGTTTGGAAGGTGAGAAAATTATTTCAGTGGTGTGCCTTCCACACATTTCCCCCCTTCCTTTGCACCAAAGGGTCTTTGCATCACTAGATAATCCTAACATATGGGGTGAGGGGTGGGCTTCTTTCAATCAGACCTCCCACTACTTGAAGTTATAATGTGCTTTGTTTGGTTTAGGCTTTGCATATTTCACCGAATTTTCAGAACCACAGAATCAAGGAATTGCAAAACTGAAAGAGATTCTAAAGAGTCTACCATAGATAGGACGACCATCAATCTTCCTCAGAATATGACTGTCTAGCCTTTAAAAATAAAAAAAAAACTTCCAGAGAGGGAGAGCCTGCAGTCTCCATTTAGAACCATAGGCCTGGAAGGAACTTTGGAGGTCTATCAAATGAAGCTAGCAGAATTATTATCGGATGCCTTAAACCTACCCCTCTCTAGATGGCTTTCAGGCCTTTCATCATCTTAGCAACTAAGATGATTAAAGGCCTGGAGACTAAAACAGATGAAGAATGGTTGCAGGATTTGGATATGGCTAGCCTAGAGAAAAGGAGGACCAGGGGTGATATGATATCAGTATTCCAGTATCTGAGGAGCTGCCATAAAGAAGAGGAAGTCAACTTATTTTCCAAAGCACCAGAGGGCAGGACAAGAAACAATGGATGGAAACTAATCAAGGAGAGAAGCAACCTGGAATTAAGGAGAAATTCCTAACAGGGAGGACAATTAACCAGTGGAACAGCTGGCCACCAGAAGTGGTGGGTGCTTCATCACTGGAGGTTTTTAAGAAAAGAGTGAATAGTGTCACTTTCTGAAATGGCATAGGGTTTCCTGCTTGAGCAGAGGGCTGGACTAGATGACCTCCAAGGTCCCTTCCGGCTCTATTCGAAATTGAAATTCTGAATTGAATTGAAAGATAAGATCTATCACCTCGCTGGCATTGCCCCGCCTGCTGTTCTCAGAGAAGCATCAGTATACAGAGAGAGAGAGACTCAAACCATCAATATCTAGGCCAGCTTTGGTAACTCCAGACTTGTGGACTTCAACTCCCAGAATTCCTCAGCCAGGCTATCATTTATTAGGAAGCTAGGTTTCATGATAGCCATCCATTTACTCGGAGCCAAGCCGCACTAAAAGCCTCCAATACAGGAACACAATGTTGCCAGCCAATCAAGACAAAAAAAGCCACAAAACAGACAGAAGATATTAGAAACACCAATCAAGGAGAACACAGCAAACTCCAAGACCAATAAACACAGACCAAGACTCCCAACCAATCAGGATGAAGAAAAGAAAAAAACCATTCTGGCACAGCAGTAGGCTAGCACCAAATTTAAAACAGAAACGGCTGTGAAAGTCTGACTCACAGATGAACACAATACAGAAGCCTGATGATGGCAGATGAGATTCTGCTGAAACGTTGCTACAACTTTAAAAGCACAACTATAATGACGTGGGAAAATACCTGAACAAAGCTGAATGCCATATATATATTATATATATATATATATGTGTGTGTGTGTGTGTGTGTGGGTGTGTATGTATATGTATATGTGTGTGTGTGTATATATATATATATTTCATGATAGCACACAAGCTGCACTAAAGACATTAAAGTAACACAATGCTGCCAGCCAATCAAGATACAAAAAGAGCCAAAAACAGACAGAAGATATCAGAAACACCCATCAAGCAGAACACAGCAAACTCCGAGACCAATAAACACAGACCAAGACTCCCAACCAATCAGGATGAAGAAAAACCTTCTGGCACAGCAATAGGCTGCCCCAAATTTAAATCTGAAACCACTGTAAAGTCTGACCCACAGACGGACACAATACAGAAGCCTGATGATGGCAGATGAGATTCTGCTGAAACGTGTGAACTACAATGAAAATACCGAGCCAAGGAACACCATACATGTAAGACCGAAAACTTAAGAAAACATATATATATATATATATATATATATATATATATATATATATATATATATATATATATATATATATAACACACACACACACACACACACATATACATATAACAACACACATACGTGTGTAAGAGAGGAGGGGAGAGGGAGAGGGAGAGGGAGAGAGAGAGAGAGAGAAATGGGATAAAAATATAATCAGCATAATAAAAATAGTGATGATGGCTTCAAAAACAGTGCAAACCATTTCCAGCTTGCGTAGGCCTCTAGGCCATAACAATAATAATGAACAGCTTACATCTTACAACAAAACCATTAATATCGTGAAACAGCAACATCTGCCTATCACAGGTTTTATCCCAGCTGGATAAAACGCCAAGTCCAGTCTAAACATCTGGCCGACTTTGCAATGAAGTATAATATAAAGTCCCCCCCAAATAGAATGGCTGTGGCGAAAAAAGAAGCAAAGAGAATACCAACAGCGGTAGGCACCTTGGGCGCCATCCCAAAACATCTGGAACACCACCTGAGCACCACCGGCATTGATAAAACCTCCATCTGTCAATTGCAAATGGCAGCTTTACTCAGAACGGCTTACATCCTGCAGCGACACTGTTAGCACCACAACATTTCAACATCTGCCTATCCTAGGAACTTGGGAAGAACTCACTAGGTAGATAAAAATGCCAAATATAATCTGAGCATCTGGCTGACTGTGTCACCAACCATAATAAATAATATTTATTGATGTGGATAATTGACTAATTGGTTGGAGACTTGATTGATTACCTGTCATCAAGTCATTTTTGATTTGTTGCACATTACTTTTTAAGAATTGGTGTAGAGATTTTTCTGCATTTCTCTTTTAAACATTGCAATAGCATTTTTGTTTTTTTAAAAAAAAGTGTCCGTAGGAGCAGCAGAAACGGCTCCTTGTTTTGAGGGCAAAGATCTTACTGCTTTCTCTTGGGTTTTCTCCATAGGCAAGGGAGGAATTGGAGTTGATGTAGCTCCTTAACACAGCCAAATTGGATTAACAGACCAATCAGATTGGATTAACAGGCCTGAGTCCCCGAGGGGCTTCTAACATTCCCCACAGTCAGCTGGCAGCCAAATTCCTCTTTCCACTCTGATATAAAAAAAAAAATCAGCCAGTTTTGAATAATCACATTTGCCTGTCAATTTTCAGTTTTTGCCTTGATTCCAAATAATTCTTTCCCTCCCATAGCTTGCAATTCACCTGTGCTAAGCCAGCTTCATTGTTGTTGTGAAGGAAACTAGGAGATAACAAAGAAGATAACAATAACAGGTTGGAAGGGACCTCGGAGGTCTTCTAGTCCAGCCCCCTGTTCAAGTAGGAGTGGAGGAAGTTGTGTTTTGGATATGTTCACCGCTTTGAGTTACTGTTCTGACCCAAACCGTTTTCCAATAAAACAAACAATAACCAAAGGGAACAGAAACCTTTTAATGAGTCTTACAAACTCAGTTAATTAACTAATTAACTTTGATGAGCACAAACCTTGCCAAAACTGTGCTAGGCTGCCAAGAATCACAGATAAGAAATGTTTCACAACACAAGAGTCTTCAAATACCAACTAAGATACTGCAATGTCCACGAGCCTGGAGTTTCAAAACGTGTTTTGCTTCCTACAAAGAATGTCCGATTCACAGCTGTCTTTTATCTTCTTGAAGGAGGGGCCATTACCTTGCAGCCTTACTCCCGAGTCACCTGTGCTGCTGCAGCTGCTCTTTCCTCTGAGCAATCCTTCGTGCATGCGCACTTGGCACAGGCTCCTCGGGAACCTCCTCATCACTGCTGCCAGCTCCCGCACAATCTCTGAAGGCAGCAGTCCACTCCCTAATGGTCCTGGCCCCTCATCTGAGTCCTGGCTCTCCTTAGCTGTCTGCACCTGCTGCCAGCTAACCACAACAGTTACAGGTAGTCCTCAATTTACTCATTTAGTGACCATTCAAAGTTACAAATGAATTGAAAACATATCTTATGACTGTTTTTCATACTTATGACCATTGCAGCGTACTCGTGGTCACGTGATTCTTCTTTTTGCGGCCTTCTGACAAGCAAACTCATTTGGGGAAACCAGGTTCAGTTTCCAGCTGTATTCCTAACTTAACAACTGCAGCGATTCACTTAACAACTGTGTGCAAGAAAGGTCGTAAAATGGGATGAAAGTCACTTAACAGCTGTTTCACTTAGCCATAGAAATTTTGGTCTCAATTGTAATTGGAAGAATACCGGTGTTTTTAAAATTAAGGAAGGTGAGATACAAAGAAATAAACAAAAAAATAAAATACAATTTTGAAAGCTATAAAACAGGGGTGTCAAACTGGATTCCTTCGAGGGCTGGATCAGCATTGTAGTTCTCCACGAGCCAGCCGGGGGGTGAGGGGGGGAGATGGGATGGACTCCTCCTGCAGCACCCTGCAGGCCAAAACAGGGCGCGGGGGTCATATGAGGCCCCCGTTCCCCATTTTCGGCCTAGACGCTCTCCTGCATCACCCTACTGGTCAAAATGGAGCGCGGGGGCCCCTTGTGCCTCATTTTGGCCAGCAGAGTGCTGCAGGAGGCCATCAAGGCCAAAAATGGGGTGTGGAGTCTACATGTGGCCCCCTGTGTGCCATTTTGACTTGCAGAGGCACTGTGGGCTGGTCCTTTGCTATTTCCAGGCCGGCTCCGCGGGCAAGATTTAAGCACCCCACAGTCCAGATCCGACCCAAGGGCCTTGAGTTTGATACCTCTGCTATAGTATCTCTTCATCAAAGTTCCTACCAACCTGCCTTCCATCAAGGACCTGTATACTGCATGAGTCAAAAAGAGGGCTGTGGAAATATCTACAGACCCCTCACATCCCGGATATAAACTGTTTCAACTCCTACCCTCAAAACGATGCTATAGGGCACTGCACACCAGAACAACTAGACACAAGGACAGTCCCCCCCTCCAAACACCATCACTCTGCTAAAGAAATAATTCCCTCAACACTGTCTAACTATTTACAAAGTCTGCACTACTATTATTGTTAATCTTCCCATCACTCCTTATCACCCACCCCCTCTCACTTGTGACTGTATGACTGTAACTTTGTTGCTTGTATCCTTATGATTTATATTGACTGTTTCCTAGTGTGATTTGATTGCTTATTGTACCCTATGACAGTTATTAAGTGTTGTACCTTATGATTCTCGACTCTCGACGAATGTATCTTTTCTTTTATGTATACTGAGAGTATTTGCACCAAGACAACTTCCTTGTGTGTCCAATCACACTTGGCCAATAAAGAATTCCTATTCTATTCTATTCTATTCTATTCTATTCTATTCTATTCTATTCTATTCACCCCAAATTCTCTAGTCCAGATACACTAGATAAAGTGAAAGTCAATTAAAAGCAAAAATTAAAAAAGACGAATACAAAAAAAGTTCATGAGTGTGACATTCACTGTGCTGTCCCAGCCAGTCTATGGGAATTGGATAGTTACTTAGGAATTATGAGCTGTTTCCTTAAGGGAAGGCATCAAGGTAAATGTAGTTAAAGGGATCCTGGGAAATGTAGTTCATGTCACGTGGCCACATCTGTAATCCCGATTGGTCACTAATTTAACCCTCCATGGGTTGGGGGGAGTTTTCCTTACTTTTGCCTGAACTCCCTAACTCATGACAGCTGCTTTCTATCGCTACGAGATGGGTTAGGAGATAACCATCTTTTACTACAAGGCAGATATGTAAAGGATTGGTCATTAAAGAAGAACTTCATCACAAATGTGAATTATGAGGATACCTGATGAACCAATAAATATACTTCATTATGGACGTCTTGTTAAGTTTATCTATCTGCATCTGCACAGCATAAAAATCCACTACTGTGCAGAAGACAGAAAATTCACACAATAGTAGGGCTCCCAATTCCTTGACTGACAGAGGCAGCTTCTTTCAGCCTCTTCCAACAGGGCCATATTCAAGTACATCCATTTTATTTATTTTTAGGCCAAGCAAAGCTCTAATAAATCTGTTTGGGAGAGTCCAATTAAGACTGATAAGATCACCTTTCGTAGGTATATACTCAAGTCTTGCATTTTCCAATGATTCTAAGCAGACAATATTGTTTTATTTTCCAAACAGCCCTGCCTGCCTGAAGTACAGGTAGTCCTCGACTTACAACCACAATGGAGCCCAGAATTTATGTTGCTGAGAAATTTGTTAAGTGAGTTTTGCTCCATTTTGCGACTTTTCTTGCCACATTTGTTAAGCGAATCCCTGCAGTTCTTAAATTAGTAGCACGGCTGTTCGGTGAACCTGGTTTCCCCATTAACATTGCTTGCTAACTGCAGCAGTCATAAATGTGAGTCAGTTGTCAATTATCCGAAGGTAAGTAACGTGACCATAGGGATAGTGCAATGGTCATAAAAATGGCCATTAAGTCACTTTTTTTCAGTGCTGTTGTAATTTCGGTCACTAAACGAACTGTTGTAAGTCAAGGACTACCTGTAGTTAAAGTCACACACACGTCCTTGGGAGCATCCTCCCCTAGAGATGAGGTGAACTCTGTTGGCCTTTTCACGAGGCCTTGAAGACTTAGCTATGGCACCATGCATGGTGGCCAAACTCCACCACAGAGCTCCTGAAATGGATGCTGATTATTTGGTGGCTTTGGAGGTTTCATCTCAGCTGCTGCTTAAGTATTTATTACATTCTTATTTACGTTGGCTATGAACTGTTATAACCATTAATCAATGTTACAAATGTTATTAACCTTTTTAGCTTCCCAGAAGCCATGGTTTCGAGGCGGGCAGCTATATCAATTGAAAGTAAATAAAATAAATAGGAGCAGCCATTGAAAATCACTGCTTGTTCCTCCTACCCCTTTTTAGCCTTCCAGGGAACTAGTAGCTTCCCCAAATGTTGAGGGACAACACAGGAAAAGAGAGGGAGGAAAAAAAAAAATAACATAATGCAAGGTTGGGCAGTATTTTATGCTGGGTTTTTAAAAAACGGTTTCCTTCTCCTTCCCCTTCTCCTCTTCTTCCTTCTTTTTTCTTCTCCTTCCCCTTCTCCTCTTCTTCCTTTTTTCTTCTCCTTCCCCTTCTCCTCTTCTTCCTTCTTCTTTCTTCTCCTTCCCCTTCTCCTCTTCTTCCTCGCTTTAATATTTTTAGGGTGAACAGCAGTAAAGATTTGGAATGAACATTCCAAATACATTGAGGGAAAACTTTCTAATATATCTTATGTATAAAAATACATCCCTATATACCGTAAGCAACACAGGGTAATTTGGCTAGACTTTTGTAACAAAAGCTGGGAGAGAGAATGCAAAGTGGTTTGGGCTAAGCTACACATTGGATTCCTGTGGGTTTTGCATGCTCTTTTAGCCTAAAAGGACCATTTTGCTATTAATTTCAGTGAAATGGGAAAAATAAAAGAAATATATTGTCCATAACTGGGCTTTGGGAACATTTGCTCCCTCTAAGTCTCCTCACTTTCCTCTCTTTTTCTCTTCTCTCTCTCTCTCCCCCCCTCTCTTTCTCTTTCTCTCTTCTCTCTTTCTCTTCTCTCCCCCTCTCCTTTTTCTCTCCTCTCCCTCTTTCTCTCCTCCCTCTTTCTCTTTCCTCTCTTTTCTCTCTCTCTCTCCCCTCTCTCTCCCTCCTCTCTGTCTCTTTCTCTCCTCTCTCTTTTTGTCTTCTCTTTCTCTTCTCTCCCCTCTTCTCTCTCTCTTCTTTCTCTCTCTCTCTCTCTTTCTCTTTCTTCTTTCCTCTTCTCTCTCTCTCTCCTCTCTCTCTCTCTCTTTCTCTCTCCTCTCTCTCTCTCTCTTTCTCTTCTCTCTCCCCTCTCCTCTCTCTCTCTTTCTCTCCCTCTCTCTTTTCTCTTCTCTCTTTCTCTTCTTTCCCTCTCTCTCTCTCTTTCTCTTTCTCTCCTCTCTCTCTTTCTCTTTCCTCTCTCTCTCTCTCTCCCTCTCCTCTCTCTTCTTTCTCTCTCTCTCTCCTCTCTCTCTCTCTCTCGCTCCTTTCTCTCTCTTCTCTCTTTCTCTCTCTCTTCTCTCTTCCTTTCTTCTTTCTTTCTCTCTTTCTCTTTCTCTCTCTCTCTCTCTCTCTCCTCTCTCTCTCCTCTCTGTCTCTTTCTCTCCTCTCTCTCTTTGTCTTCTCTTTCTCTTCTCTCCCCCTCTTCTCTCTCTCTCCTTTCTCTTTCTCTCCTCTCTCTTTCTCTCCCCTCTCTTTCTTTCTTTCTCTCCTCTCTCTCTCTTTTTCTCCTCTCTTCTCTCTCTGTCTCTCTCTCTCTGTATATTTTCAGCTGCTCTGTTTTTCCTATTTTTTTCCTGATAAAACACCACCTGACAGCATACATAACAAGAGAGATAGCAAAAGAGAGCATGAGGACGGCTTAAAATCTGAATTGCCCCTGGTGTTCTGGGCGAGTGCCTGTGCCTTTAAGGATGGTGTGACACAAATCTTCTCCCCTTGTGTTGTATTGTGGTGACATTCAGGGCCTGTCTCATAAAGAGAAGGCAACCATAGAGAGGAACAAGAGTCACATTTCAAATTAAACCTAACCCCCCAAGGCTGAATTCCACACCCAGCAGCCTAACATATTCACACATAGTAATTATTGTGTTCACACAACAGCATCTTTCAGGTTGCCAGGCCAGCCAATCACAATAATTTTACTTTTAACAACTGATATTGAGATGCAATTAAGCTGGCTCCCAAGCTGGGGAGATCTGCTTCATTTCTAGATGTCAGCCGATGGAGTTTCTGTCAAATTCACAAGGGCAGAACGCAACCTTATTACTCCGGTCACTTGACAATCTTCTACAAAATTGGAAAATCTCCCCCCGTACATAACACACAGAAAGGTGCAAGGAAACTAGAGAAGAAGATGAGCAGCAGAAGATGAGCGAATGGACTCAGTTATGGTAACAATGAGGATGCCTTTGGAAGACCAAAAGAACCAGGTTAGCATCAGATCATCGTGGGGAAAAAATAATAATCTATCGACGGGTAATCAACTTATGACCACTGTTGAGGTATTCCCCGTTAGGAGAATCAGTGCACTCAGGGAAACGTAGTGAGAGTGATGTTGAATAACACATGACCAGCATACAGATACACTGAATAGTAACATGTAGGTTTTACTTCCAGTAAACGGGTGAACAAAGTCCAACAAACAGTCCAAATCATACACGGTTAAAGCAGTTAATATCAGTCCAGGGATAATCCAAAAACGAAGTCAAGTATCATAAACAGAGTTCAGTAAATGGAGTTTGCTAACAGTTGCAAGACTCACAGCAATCCAAGCAGAACAATGATCAGGCAAAACGGCAGAACAGGAAATGCAAGGAGAGAGAAACCAGGTTTCTGGCTCTATCTTATGGCTGTTGGAGGAACCTCAGCCAATCACAATTACAGCATTCTCTTAAAGATACAGTATTAAATGACTATCCTGGTTTACATATTGCCAACCCAACTGTTAGGTGACTATCATTCCTAACAACCACAACGGAGCCCAACATTTCTGTTGCTAAGTGAAACAGCTCTTAAGTGAATTTTGCCCCATTTTACAACTTATCTTGCCATAGTTGTTAACTTAATCACTGCAGTGCTTAAGTTAGTAACGTGGTAGTTAAGTGGCTTCCCCATTGATTGTACTTGTCAGAAGGTCACAAAAAGTGATCACATGATCCCGGGACACTGCAACCCTCATAGATACGAATGAACTTCCAAGCATCCAAATTTTGGTCACATGATCATAGGGAGGCTGCAGTGGTCGTAAGTGTGAAAAATGGTCGTAAGTCACTTAAGTCAAAGTTGTAACTTTGAATGGTCACTAAATGAACTGTTGTAAGTCGAGGTTTACTTGTACAGGTAGTCCTCAATTTATGACTATAATGGACCCATTACCGTGGTCATTAAACAGGTCATCCATATGACCGACTCGATTTTATGACCTTTTTTATTCTTCCGCTTTTATTGCTTTGGGGTTTTCAAGGTGTTTTAAAAATTCTTTTTAGAGTGGTTGTGAAGTCACTGCTGCAGTCATTAGGTCGTAAGTCACACTGGTCACAAAACAGGTCACTCACATGGCCAACCTAACTTTACAAACTTTAATGGTGGTTGTTCAGTGACCACTGCAGTCATTAAACAATTATTCACTATGGACCAAAAAACAGAAATACACACTGGTTTTGGCAAAAAAAAATGTGGTAATATGCAGTCACATGTGATGGCTGCCATACAGATGCTTCCCCAGTTATCTCCCCAGATGTCAGCTTGGAGGAAGATGAAGCAGTCCCGAGCACCTCTGGAGGAGAGTTGGTCAATGGGTTCAAGCGGCCGTCTGAGGGGGATGTGGCTGAAGCGCAGCTGGAACCGGACAGCCCTGAGGCTTCAGGTGGGGAAAGCATGTAGCTGCAGCCAGTCAGTGATGAGGAGGAGAAACTGCCTGCTTCAGCTGATCCAAGAACATGTAGGGCAGAGAAAAATCAGGAGCAGTGGACATCAGCCAACCTGAACGGTGGAGAATGGAAGGATTTCTATTCTTCCATCATGACCAGAGGATCGCAAGGAGTATAAATCCTTCCGTTTCTCTCCACCATTCAGTCAGAACTGAAGAAGCTTCTTGGATGAGAAGCAAAACGTCTTCAAGGAAAAACGAAGAAAGTCCAGTTGTCTTTTGAAAAAAAACACCTTTGGGTACTTCTACTATTGTACAAGCCATTTGAGAAAGACTCTTTATCAGGTTTACTAATGTCAACCATGAACACTCCAATCCGTATTAAGCAAACCCAATTAAAGAGAACAATCAGTCAGTGGAATGGGCTTACGTTGAGAAGTCATGGATGCGCCATCATTGGAGGCCTTCAAGAAGAGATAGGACAGTCATTTGTCTGAAATGATAGAGGCTCTCCTGCTTGAGCAAGAGGTTGGATTAGATGACCTCCAAGGTCCCTTCCAACTCTGTTATTCTATGTTCTAAGACCCATGGAATTTACAATACTCCTGGGGCAGAAGGTTTAAGCCTTCATCATAGATTGCCTAGGAATTTATACAGCTTCTCATAACCATCTTTAAAGAGGTGCAATTGGCTCAGTGGCTCAAAGATGCTAGAGATGGTCTCAGCTTCAGTAGTTCGAGTCCTGACAACGCATGGCCGAGTGAACTCCTGTCACTTGCCTCAGTTTTGTGCCCACCTAGCAGTTTGAAAGCATGTGGCATGCAAATAGATAAATAGGTATCGCTTTGCTAGGAATATAACAGCATTTCATATGATCACGTAAATCCAGCCACTACCAAACTTTCCCCAATGCAACACATGAGCACGAGGCGACACTGGTGTTGAGAGAAGGCCACGGCTGATGCCACAGGATGCCACTTGTCTTTTTGGTGCAGACCTAGTCCCCCCCTCCCTGTGGTACATGCTGAATAAGTCTGTGAGCACAAACTGAACCAGCCAGCACTCTTCAACAACCAAATATCTACAGAGAGATAAAAACATGATCATGTGAACTTAATACCACTTTATAATGCCTTGGTAAGGCCACACTTGGAATACTGCATCCAGTTTTGGTTGCTATGATAGTAAAAAAAGGTGTTGAGAGTCTAGAAAGAGTGCAGAGAAGAGCAATAAAGATGATTAGGGGACTGGAGGCTAAAACATATAAAGAATGGTTGCTGGAATTGAGTATGTCTGGTTCAGGAGGCTCCAAAGTTGGCAATTTTAAGACTTGTGGACTTCAACTCCCAGAATTGCCCAGCCAGCATAACTAGCTGAGGAATTCTGGGAGTTAAAGTCCATAAATCTTAAAGTTGCTAAGTTTGGAGACCTCTGGTCTAGTTTGATGAAAAGAAGGACTAGGGGGTGACATGATAGCAGTGTTCCAATATCTCAGGGGCTGCCACAAAGAAGAGGGAGTCAAGCTATTCTCCAAAGCACCTGAAGGCAGGACAAGAAGCAATGGGTGGAAACTAATCAAGGAGAGAAGCAACTTAGAACTAAGGAGAAATTTCCTGAAAGTGAGAACAATTAATCAGTAGAACAACTGGCCTCCAGAAGTTATGGCTGCTCCAACACTGGAAATTTTTAAGAAGAGATTGGACAGCCATTTGTCTGAAATGATATAGGGTCTCCTGCCTGAGCAGGGGGTTGGACTAGAAGACCTCCAAGGTCCCTTCCAACTCTATTCTATTCTATTCTATTCTATTCTATTCTATTCTATTCTATTCTATTCTATTTTCCATTTTGTTCCATTGACTTTGCTTGTCAGAAGGATGCAAAAGGCAATCACATGACCTGGGGACACTGGAATCGTCATAAGTATGAGTCAGTTGCCAAGCATCCAAATTTTACTCATGTGATCATGGGGCTCCTGCAACAGTCGTAAGTGTGAAAAATGGTCATAAGCCACTTTCAGGGCTGTTGTAACTTTGAACGGTCACTAAACGAACTGTTGTAAGTTGAGGACTACCTGTATAAACGGAGAGAAAACTCCACTCCTTACTAGCAATGATAATGTTACCCAGTTTGCGTAAGGAAACGTCTGCAAGGAAATAACCAGGCTCAGAGAGCACCAGGGACCCCTCATTTCAACCCTGAGCTACAAGTACTGTATTCTCCTTTATTGGTACTTTATGTCTGCCTATATTTAAAAAACACGAATTGAGCAGCTCACAACTGTATAAATGCATGCATCATGAAAAAAAGCAAAAAACAATAAAAGTAGCTCCCCTTCCAACAAAAAACCACCTCCTGTGATGCTAACACCACCATCTGCAGGCTGCAACCTCAATAGAGGAGGCCTAGCGGGCAATTAGTTAAAGGTGAGCCAGGCGTGGGCTGTAGCTGCCAAAAAAGCCAACACAATTCTAGGGATAGAAAGAGGGATAGAAAGAATCAAGATTAAAAAAAGTAAAAAAAAAATTAAACTTATTTTTGACCTATACCTTCCATATTTCTACTGTCTATCCATTGATACCAATTGTTCCAAGTTGCAAGTCGTGTTGTATATGTATGTATAGGATTGATGAGAACCTGTTGAAATGAATCAACGTTTGGAATGTATGAATATAGCCAAGATTTGTTTTTGTACTGTCAGAGAACGATGGTGTGAATTGTACCAACTCATTTTTCTTTTCATAGATACATTTGTATTTTAATATTTTAATTTCAATAAAAGCTTTTTAAAGTAAAAAAAAAAGAAAGAAAGAATCAAGTTCACGGGAAGTGTTAATACCACTTTATAATATCTTGGTAAGACCACATTTGGAATTCTGCATCCAGTTTTGGTTGCCACAATATAAAAAAAAATGTTGAGAGTCTAGTAAGAGTGCAGGAGAAGAGCAACGAAGATGATTAGGGGACTGGAGGCTAAAACGTATGAAGAACGGTTGCTCGAATTGGGTAGGAAAGGAAGGGTTAGGGATGACATGATAGCAGTTTTCCAACATCTCAGGGGCTGCCCCAAAGAAGAGGGGACCAAGCTATTCTCCAAAGCACCTGAAGGCAGGGCAAGAAGCAACGGGTGGAAACTAATCAAGGAGAGATCCAACCTAGAACTAAGGAGAACCATTAATCAGTGGAACAACTTGCCTCCAGAAGTTGTGGATGCTCCATCACTGGAGGTGTTTAGGAAGAGATTGAGCAAACATTTGTCTGAAATGATATAGGGATTTTTTCCTTGAGCAGGGGTTTGGACTAGACCTCCAAGGTCCATTTTCTATTATTCTACGGATCTTGGCTCTTTGTGGCATTCCAGAAGATGGAGGTTTAAGAGAGTCAGGTCTTCTGGTCACGAGGCTCCTAGATGGAAGGAGAAAGGAGAAGGGGGACGGGAGAGGATGGAGGTGGTTAAAGGATATCATCTATGCAAAGAACATGAACCTGGGCAAACTTAGGGAGACAGCCATGGTGGATTTCACCCAAGGCAATTATGACTACAGGTAGTCCTTGAGTTATGATCACAATGAATTCCTGAACTTCTGTTGCTAAGTGAGACATTTGTTAAGTGAGTTTTGCCCCATTTTAGGACTTTCTTTGCCTCAGTTGTTAAGTGAATCACGGCAGTTAATACGTTAGCAACCTGGTTGATTCTGGGTCACAGCAATGGTCATAACTATGAACCAGTTGACTAGCGTCTCAATGTTCATCGCATGACCACAGGGGTGCTGCAAAGGTCGTAACTGTGAAAAATGGTCATGTCACATTTTTGGTACTGTTGAAATTTTGAACGGTCACTAATCGAACGGTTGTAAGTCGAGGGCTACCAATATTCATACCATCCCTGTTTTCTTTTGGCAAAGTCAAAAGAAGATTTTATTTGCAGGTTTTAATGTTTTAGTATCTTCAGTTCCTTCTCTTCCTATTCTGCTATCTCCAGCTACTGCCACATCCACTATCCAAACTTTATTTTCTTTCCTACCAGCAATTGTGAAGTCTGGCATGTTTTGCGGCAAGGGCCGGTTTATTTGAATTCTAAAGTCCCAGAACACTTTCGCTGCTTTTTTCTCTATTACTTTCTCTATTTTATGGTCTCATCAGTTCTTGCTTGCAGGCAAATAGTATTTCTTGCAGACCTTCAGAGGTTCTGGCTGCTCCATCACTGGAGTTTTTTAAGGTAACAGATAATAGAAAATCAGAGTTGGAAGGGACCTTGTAGGTCATCTAGTCCAACCCCCTGCCCAAGCAGGAGACCCTATACCATTTCTGACAGATGGAAGTCCAATCTCTTCTTGAAGGTCTCAAGTGATGGCGTTCCCACAACTTCCGAGGGCAACCTCTGGTCCATTGGTTGATTGTTCTCACTGTCAGAAAGTTTCTCCTTATTTCCAGGTTGAATCTCTCCTTGTTCAGTTTCCATCCATTATTCCTTGTCTGGCCTATAGACGCTTTGGAAAATAGCTTGACCCCTTCCTCCCTGTGGCAGCCCCTCAAATATTGGAAGACGGCTCTCATGTCTCCCCTGGTCCTTCTCTTTACTAGACTAGCCAAGCCCAGTTCCTGCAACCGTTCTTCATATGTTTTAGCCTCCAGTCCCCTAACCATTCTGGTTGCTCTTCTCTGCACTTTTTCTAGAGTCTCAACATCTTTTTTATAATGTGGTGACCAAAACTGGATGCAGTACTCTAGGTGTGATATTACTAAGGCTTCATAGAGTGGTATTGGTACCTCACTTGATCTCGATTGTATCCCTCTGTTAATGCAATTTAGGATTGCATTAGCTTTTTTGGCTGCTGCCAAAGAGATTGGACAATCACCTGTCTGAAATGATAGAAAGTCACCTGCTTGAGCAAGGGGTTGGACTAGAAGACCTCCAAGGTCCTCCTCCAACTCTGTTGTCTATGGAGATTCTCAGTCATCCAGGTCATGGTTGTCCCAAAGGTGCTTTTTCAGGAGGCAACTGTACTTTCTGGTTTTTTTCTTTGAAGACATTTCACTTCTCATCCAAGAAGCTTCTTCAGCTCTGACTGGATGGTGGGGAATGGAAGGGTTTATACTCCTTGCAGACAGCTGGCCATTTGCATTCTTTTTAGAGAGCCGTTGAGGCCACTTGGAGGTTTATCTGTGTTCTCAGGGTGCAAATGGGTGTGAAGCTTTCTTGGAACTGCTGAAAGGACTGTACTGTAGACTGGAGATTCCAACTCTGTTATTCTGTTATTTCTATTTCTGAAGTTACCTTCCAACACACCATTGTTGCTACTTTGTCATGCCGTTGTTCGTAGTCAGTGATCTTGCAGCACTTAACCAGGTTATCCCCTATTTCTTCAGCTTCTTTGCAGAGGTGACCCTTGCTGTCGGTTGCTGCCTTCTCAATTCTCGCTTTGTATGCCTTTGTTCTTAAGGCTTATGGTCTTGTGCAGCCACAGAGTTAATCCTTCTTGTCTCTTTAGAACTCCCGAAAGTCTCACGGTAACTACAGGGAGTCCTCGACTTACAACCACAATTGAGCACAACATTCCTGTTGTTAAGTGAGACGTTGCTTAAGTGAGTTTTGCTCCATTTTGCGACCTTTCCTGCCACAATTATTAAGTGACTCACTGCCATCGTTAAGTTGGTAACGCAGTTTATGGAGATGCTCAGTCCTCCCGGTCATGGGTTGTCCTAAAAGTTCTTTTTTTTTTTTTCAAGAGGCAACTGGACTTTCTGGACTTTCTTTGAAGACATTTCGCTTCTCATCCAAGGAGCTTCTTCAGGCTTGGTGAAGTGAATCTGGCTTCCCCATTGACTTTGTTTATCTGCAATTGTCGTAAATATGAGTCAATTGCCAAGTATCTGAATTTTGATCCTGTGACCATGGGGATGCTGCAACAGTTATAAGTGTGAAAAACGGTTATAAGTCACTTTTTTTCACTTCTGTTGTAACCTTGAACGGTTACTAAGTCAAAGACTACCTGTATTGGTACTACCCTCCGCTTTCTTTTGGCAAAGACAAAAGAAGGTTTTGTTTGCAAGTTTTTATGTTTTATTAACTTCAGTTCCTTCTCTCCTCTTCTGCTGTCTCCAGCTACTGCCATATCCACTATCCATACTTTCTTACCGACAATTGTTAAGTCTGGCATGTTATGCGGGAAGTGCTGGTTTGTTTGAATTCTAAAGTCATAAGTCACTTTTTTCAGTGCCGTTGTAACTTTGAACAGTCACTAAATGAACTGTTATAAGTCAAGGACTATCTGTACTCCTGGATCTTGGAGTCTTAGTGGACAACCAGCCAACAGTGTGTGGTGGCAGCCAAAAAAGCCAGTGCAATCCTAAATTGCATGAATAGAGCGATACAATCAAGACCAAGGGAGGTACTAGTACCACTCTATAAAGCCTTAGTAAGGCCACACTTAGAGTACTGCATCCAGTTTTGGTCACAACACTATAAAAAGATGTTGAGACTCTAGAATAAGTACAGAGAAGAGCAACCAGGATGATTAGGGGACTGGAAGCTAAATCATACAAAGGATGGTTGCAGGAACTGGGCATGGCTAGTCTAGTGAAGAGAAGGACCAGGGGAGACAGGATAGCAGTCTTCCAATATCTGAGGGGCTGCCACAGAGAGGAAGGGGTCAAGCTATTTTCCAAAGTACCTGAAAGCCAGACAATGAATAATGGATGGAAACTGAACAATGAGAGATTCAACCTGGAAATAAGAAGAAATTTTCTGACAGAACAATCAACCAATGGAATAGAAGTTGCCCTCGGAAGTTGTGGGAGCTTCATCACTGGAGGCTTTCAAGAAGAAACTGGACTGCCATTTGTCAGAAATGGTGTAGTGTCTCCTACCTGGGCAGGGGGTTGGACTAGATGACCTACAAGATCCCTTCCCACTCTGTTAATCCTTTCCAGAATGAGAAAAGAGAACCAGTAACGAGCAACATTTTCCAAAATTCCTTTCGGTGCTGAGTTGGGGCATTAAGAATGTCAGAACATCTTTTTGCAGGATGCTAGAATAAGAGGAGGATTTGGTTTGCCTAATTGGGAGTTGTATTACCAAGCTACAAATTTGATGTGGATTAAGGAATGGATAACATTAAGAAATACTAGATTGTTGATATTAGAAGGACATGACCTGTCCCGGGGTGGCATGCTTTTTTATGGTATAAAGGAACTAAAACACAGGGGTATTTTAGAAGACATTATATAGGGGAGTCTCTGTGGTTAAATTGGGAGAAGATTAAAAGACAATGTTATTTGAAAATTCCAGTCTGGCTATCGACTATTGAAGCATTTTCTTATCCTATAATATACAAAAAGGAACAAACAGTTAGATATGGTGAAATATTGAATGAAAAGGGTGAACTTAAATCTATACAAAAACTAAAGGAACAAGGTATAAAGATGAATTGGTTTTCATATGTGCAAATACATTCAAGGTATGATAAAGATTCTAAAACAGAAGGTTTCTATGATAAACTGACTGACTTAGATAAGATTTTGACAGGTACTGATGAAAAGGTGATTTAAAAATTGTATGGATATTTATTAGATATTAAACTAGAAGAGGAACAAGTTAAAGAAACTATGATTGCTTGGAGGAAGAATTTTGGATATGGGACTGATCTTGAGAAATGGCAAAAATTGTGGTCTCAAAATTATAAAATGACAATGTCAACAGCATATAAAGAAAATTTATATAAGATGTTTTACAGGTGGCACTTTCCCCCTACAAGAATAGCAAGAATGTTCAAGAATAAATCCGAAAAATGTTGGAAATGTCATCAGATACCTGGCTCATATTACCATATGTGGTGGACTTGTGTGGATGCTAAAAAATACTGGACTAAAATCCACACGTGGTTGGAAAAAATGACAAAAAAGCATATAGATTTGAAACCAGAAATATTTTTATTGGGAATTTTACCTGAAATATATAGTAAAGACTTGAAATACCTGATTGTAAATGTATTAACAGTGGCTAGGATTGTATTTGCTAAAAACTGGAAAAATTAGAAAATACCATCACAGGAGGAAATCATTAAGAAAATATTGGAATGTGCTGAAATGAGTAGATTGACATTTGAAATTAGAGAACAAGATGATAAACAATTTTATAAAATTTGGGATCTTTTCTATCAATGGTTAGACAATAAAATATAGTAATGAAATATGCAGACTTTTAGAAAATAATAAATATATAAAGATGTATTCTTTTCTAATTATATCTACAAAATGATTCTAGGATAGATCAGGGACGATGATACGAATTGTTATAAAACAAATTAAGTAAAATATGATCATTTTGGAAAACATGAATGAATAAAAGTATAGTCAAATGATTGATTAATAATGATATTAATGTATTTAATATATTGATTGAAAATACGAGATTATATACAATGTAATTATAATTGAAGACTATGAAATGGAAGCACAAAACAATTTGTAAACCAACCGGCACACTGTATGTACATATATGGAAGATGATTTGATGTTTTTATGTTTTGTTGGTTTATGTTTGTTTTAAAAACCAATAAAAATATATATATATATACAAAAAAAAGAATGTCAGAACTCTTCTTCTGTCTTTGCCAGTGTTGTGTGTTCACCTGCGGCATGGTTTGCTTTAATCGTAGTTTGCAAAACAAATGGCAGGAGTGCGGGATTCCCCTCACACCTACACACACCAAGCCAAAACCAAACAAACTGTTATGACTTAGAGCGAAAAGACAAGCCTTCCATCTGGCACCTCTTCTACGGGGAGTCTGCAGGTTGCATGTCAAACAACAGAAGTCAATTATTTCTCATCTGCAAACAAAATTGCTTCCTTTTTTTTCTTCCAGGGATTATTTGACCAGGTGGCTGCTTTCCAGGTTCAGCGAAGTTCCCATCACTTGCTACCTGATCCAAATCAGATCCCCGTATTGAGCTGAGCAGACACCTTCTGCTTCAAAGCATCTGCTCCCACTTGGAGGATCTCCCAACAGATGTTTTCCACGCCGTTGTATCCCCCTAGGTTACAATCATCATTATTAAAGCCAATTTAAGGGCCAGGGAGGCACGGCTAATGCTCACTTAGAGGTGTTTGCAGCTGGAATATGGAATCGGAGGTGGGGGGCGAGGAAGCAAAATGAATTTAGTTCAGTTTTGTCCACATCTCCTCCAGCCTAATGCCCCTTTCCTGACATTTTGAACTACAGCTCCCATCATCCCAATGGGAGCTGGGATTGGTGGAAACTGCAATCTTAAATTCTCTGGAAGCTTTGCAGGAAGCAACGTATCTGGAAATCATAAATACAGATTTGTAGCCCTTGCCTTTTTATTTGTTTATTTATATTCCATCTTTATTATTTTTGCAAGTACCTTAAGGCAGCAAACACACCTAATATCCCTCCCTCCGCCTACTCTTCTCACAACACCAGCCCTCTGAGGTGGGTTGGGCTGAGAGAGACTCAAAGTCACCCAGTTAACTTGTATGGCTAAGGCAGGACTAGAACTCTCCATTTCCTAGTGATTGGCCCAAAGTCATCCAGTTGCCTTTCATGGCTAAGGTGCTTTGTGGCAGCCCCTGAGATATTGGAACACTGCTATCATGTCATGCCTAGTCCTTCTTTTCATTAAACTTCTTTTCATTCATATCCCCTTAGCACAGATATTTTTGAATATACAAGCTCAAACTAAAACTTGCAACAATTACTGCAGGAGAATTTAAATAAGTAAGTAAATTATAGCCAGGCAAGCATTATTCTTCCATCCCATTGTATATTTGTTTCTTGTGTATTTGTTAGCCATCGTTGTTAATTTTAATGTTTACTTGTGCTTTTAATGTTTTACTTACTTATTTTTATTTTGTTTTAAGCCAGTTACACAGTGGCCAGGTGAGCAACTTATAAATTGAATAAATTCTAGATCTAGAAAACCTAGAACTACGCCTCCTTTGGTCCGATCTAAATATAGTATATAAAATCATACATTGCAATGTCCTACTTGTCAATGAATACTTTAGCTTCAACCATAACAATACAAGAGCAAACAATAGATACAAACTCAAGGTTAAATAAATAAGGCACAACTTAATAATTCCTTTGATTAGACACTAATTTAAGTTGTGAGATAGTATTGGCATGTGGTTTTCTAAGAGCCATTTTAAAAGAAATCCCATTGTCTTACCAGAATGGAGAAATGAATGAATCCCTCTGCCTTAAATTATTTAATTTTTAAAAACATTTCCAGCCTTTATTTTGGGTAAGCTCAAGGCAACGTACATACCTGATGCTCCTATTTTCCCCACAATGACAACATTGTGAGATGGTTTGAGTGGAGAGATAATAATTTGTAGAAAATTCACCTAGCATTAAATCAAACCAAATCAATTTGTTTTCTTAAAACGTTGGAAGGAATATTCCAAGTATAGAAATGACTAAAAATATGCCACATGGTGCTGCATACAAACATATCCCTCATGCTGTTCATGTTTAGAATTTGCAATACTATCAAAGGATGAAATTATATTCCAAAGAAGTTGGATGTGCAAGGTAAGAGAAAGTAGAGCCAAATTTGAATTAATGAGCATAATGACTTGAGTTTATAAATTACGGGATGGGGCTATAGTTTAATATCTCAAGACCTTTTTGTGACTACTCAAATGGCAAAGCTTTGCAGATTTTTCAGATTGAAGACTTTTTCCAACTAGAACTAAGGAGAAATTTCCTGACAGTGAGAACAATCAATCAGTGGAACAGTTTGCCTCCAGAAGTTGTGGGTGCTCCATCACTGGAGGTTTTTAAGAAGAGATTGGACAGCCATTTGCCCAGAATGGCTTGAGCAGGGGGGTGGACTAGAAGACCTCCAAGATCCCTTCCACCTCTGCTATTCTGGTTTTAAGGACTATGCACATACTTTAAACTTAAATAGGATAATTCATTCTTCTTTCCAACTGACCGAAACTTCATGGCAATAGCAATAGCAGTTAGATTTACATACCACTTCATGGTGCTTTACAGCCCTCTCTAAGCAGTTTACAGAATCAGCCTGTTGCCCCCCAACAATCTGGGTCCTCATTTTACCCACCTCGATAGGATGGAAGGCTGAGTCAACCTTGGGCCTGGTGAGATTCGAACTGCCAAATTGCAGTCACCCAGCAGTCAGCAGAAGTAGCCTGCAGTACTGTACTCTAACCACTGCGCCATCACGGCTCATGAAGGAACCTTCTCCAACCAGGTGCCTTCCACCTATATTGCCTTACAAATCGTATCATTCTCACCTCAGACAACACGAGCCCATTTCTGCAGTCCCTTCTGGAATAGCAAAAATGGACTATCTGCTCCTTGTCTCTCAAAACTCATCTTTTCTGATCCAACATTGACTTAATCCTTTCCCTGCAACCCCAAACTGGAACCTCACTGCTGGGTCTGCTTGGGTTGGACTAGATGACCCACAAGCCCCCTTCCAACTCTGTTAAGTCTGAATCTGTATCTAAATCACACTTAAATGCATATTACCAATTGATAGCAGTACAAGTGGAACAGGTAACCTACACCTACAAACGTCAATAGGCTAAAACAGTGTTTCT
Source organism: Notechis scutatus (assembly GCF_049901735.1). Taxonomy (NCBI): domain Eukaryota; kingdom Metazoa; phylum Chordata; class Lepidosauria; order Squamata; family Elapidae; genus Notechis; species Notechis scutatus. The sequence continues at coordinate 9,834,624 of NC_142009.1, read as the reverse complement.
CAATCTTGAAGATGTGTGGTCTTGAACTCCCAGAATCCCCTAGTCGTGGGCAGGGGGGGATTTTACTGGTTTGGACTGGTTCAGGCAAACCGGATGTTAAGTTTTCATCTAGTTCGCCGAACCAGTATTTCAACCGACTGACTGGCCCCGCCCACCCCTCCCCTCCCCTCCCCTCCCCTCCCCTCCCCGGAGTCTCCACACAGTGCAGGTAAGTGCAGGATCTACGCGGAGGCTCTGAGGGGGGGGGGGAAACAGCCTTCCGGAAGGCCAGAAGCTGGCCTGTTTCCAGCTTCCGGAGGGCCTCCAGAGGCCAGGTGTCAACTCATAAAATATTTCTCTGGTCTTTTTAGAGTTGCCAACAGAAAGGGAGGGGGGGAGCAGTGCAGCATGTAGTTGCAAAACCAAAACTGCATTCCATAAAATGTTTTCAAAGATAGGAACTAGGTGACTGAAGTTTCTGCCGTGCAAAATTCTAACTGGAGAGCATGACTGATGACTCTTAGCTATGGATGTGTCCCATTGGTGAATATGAATTACGATACATCCAGGCAGTACCGGTATGTTAACTCTCAATAAGTCCTTCTTAAGTTTTGGAAGTTTGCCTCGAGACTCATGATTTAAATGGGGGTAACTGCTGAAATCCGGACAAGTAGCCAACTCTGAGACACAATAATTCATCATCGTTACTGGGACACCTGACACCCAGCCTCTTCAATTGCTTCCAACACTGGGGGGGGGGAGGCCATTTTCGCCCTCTCAGAGGCCTGGGGGGGGCCTCCGGACCTTTGGGAGGGTGAAAAACGGCCCTCCCGGAAATTCCGGTGCTGGAGACCAGCAAACTCCGAACTTCAGCTTTTATACAGGTAGTCACACCTGCCGATGATTAATTGACCAAGGGCACTTGATTAGCAGCACCTGGGTGCTGCTTCATACCTGTGGAAGCAGTGAAGGTGTACTTAAGTTTTGCACGCACGGCTTCTCCATTTTGGCTTTCCTTTCGTAAGATAAATGATGAGATGGTGCAACATGCCAGGCGTTATAGTTCCTCTGAGGTTGTATTTATCTACTTTTAAGAACTGCCAAGGGAAATATGGTTTTTACTTATGTCCCGATACTTAAAACCGCAGAACTGAAAGTGGGCGTACAGGTAGTCCTTGACTTACAGCAATTAGTTTAGTGACCGTTGAAAGTTACAACGGCACTAAAAAAAGTATATACATCTATATATCTGTTTTCTTAAGTTTCGCGGGTATTTACATGTATGGTATTCAGCTTTGTTCGGGTATTTTCCCACGTCATTATAGTTGTGCTTTTAAAGTTGTAACGACGTTTCGGCAGAATCTCATCTGCCATCATCAGGCTTGTGTACAGACGAACTCAATACACATGACGTGTGTATACCCGAACAAAGCTGAAAACCATCTATATATCTGTATATACACATATATACATCTATCTGTCCGTCTGTCTATCTATCATCTATTATCTATCATCTATCTATCTATATCTATCTTTCTATATCTTTCTATATCTATCTATCTTATCATCTATCTATCTATCTATCATCAATCTATCTATCTATCATTATCTATCTATCTATTATTATCTATCTGCCTATCTTCCTCAACTTACAACAGTTTATTTAGTGACTGTTATTAAGTTACTTTAAGACATTGAAACAAGTGGCTTATCAACATTTTTCACACTTACAACCATTGCAGCGTCCTGACCAGTGTCATCAAAATTGCAGTGTCATCAAAATTCAGAGGCTTGGCAACTGGTTCATATTTATGACGGTTGCAGCATCCCCAAGGTCACGTGATTCTCTTTTGCGACCTTTTGACAAGCAAAATCAATGGGGAAGCCAGACTCACTTAACGACCAGGTTACTAACTTATCAATGACAGTGATTCACTTAACCACTGTGGCAAGAAAGGTCGTAGAATGGGGCAAAACTCACTTAGCAAATGTCTCACTTAACAACAGAAATTTTAGACTCCCTTGTGGTCGTACGTTGAGGACTGCCTGTATATTCATTTTGTTCTAATAAAATTAGTAATCCTATCTCTGACGTATTAAACTTATTTCCTCTAGGAGCCCAAGGCAACCTTTATAGGGAAATATTTATTTGTTTGTCTCTTGACTTTTATTATTTTCACCAATAACTCAAGGCAGTGAATCTACCCAGCACACTTTCCGCCTCTCATTTTCCCCACAACAACCCTTTGATGTGGGCTGAGAGAGAGTAAATAGTTCAAAGCCTCCCAGCCCATTTTCATGGCTAAGGTAGGATTAGAACTCACAGTCTCTTGGTGATTGGTCAAAAGTCACACAACCAGCTTTCACAGGACTTGAACTCATAGCCTGGTGCCTTAACCACTAGACCAAACTGGCTTTATCCCTGTAACTTTTCTTCACAAAATAAGCCGGGGCAGGAGCCTGGGATAGGTTGATTGAGGTTCTTTCTTCAATTTATTTATTTAATAAAAAACTAGCTCGATACCCGTGCTTTGCTACAAAACTATGTGGTCAGGCTTAGTTTTGTGGGAGGAAAATAAGGGGGAAAAATTCTGCCTCTGCATACCAGCATCCATCGGTATTCATCTGGCTAGCGTCCTGTCAGTGTGTGAGAGAGTTGAGGGCTGTTTGGAAACTGAAACAGTATTTGCTGTGTGAGCAAGAAGGAGACAGCAAGGAGCCTCGGCATGGCTCAGCTCGACTGTTCTGTACTAAAGCTGCTTGGTGCTCTGAAACTGAAAGTGAAACTCCTCTCCTCTGCTTGTATTTTGCATTTGGAACAGATTTCTTTTCAGGTGGGGAGGGGGAGTAGAACTCCTTAGCATCAGAGCCTGTTAATAATAACAATATAGGAAATACTAATGCTCTGATGGTCATTTTGAAAAAGTCTTTCTTAGTGGGCATCTGGAAGCCAAGAGGAACATACGTGCCAAATTTCAAGTTTGTAGGCTTTACAGTTCTGGAGATTTTGTGATGATGTGTGAGTGGTATTTCGCTTTTATTTATATATATATATTATTTATTTATATACCTGCCCAACTCACTCATGGTACCTTGGAGCATCTTACAGAAATAAAAGCTCCAAAATAAAGCCCAATGTATCCCTGCCCTCCCCTGGTGACCACAATCAAATAAATCACTGCAGGAAATGGACTGAACCTGGATCTCTCTAGATTTAATCCAGTATCTTCCCGCTGGAAAAAAAACACCTTTAAAGTCTGAGAATCTTTTGCAAAGGAATTAATAGAACTAGATACAATTCTAAGTGCGTTGATGCTGCTATGAAACTCCTTTTCTAAGGACAGCAATTATTTTTTGAGCGTTCATTCTGCTTTTGACCCTAAGGAGCTGGGTGTGAGAAATGTTTAAAAAGCAAACCAAAAAAGCAGGTTTCCAAACAATCAATTCAGCCAATGATGGGTGAAGATCTGAAAGTCTTCCATCATGCAAGCCGCTGTTAGAAGTCCCAAATCAGAAATCCAGCCAGTCTTGAGCCAACTTCAAAAGATCTGGACCGCGGTTGGCTACCCCATATCAGTCCCGCCCTCCCGCCATTTTCCCCCACCCTACCTGGATGACGCGCATGTTGAGGCCGGTCTCCTGCGCCAGCTGCTCACGGATGTGCCGAGTGGGTTTGGGAGTGGCGGCGAAGGCGGCTTTGAGGGTCTCCAGTTGCTTGGCTTTGATGGTGGTGCGGGGCCCTCTCCGTTTGGCCCCCAGGTTTTGGTCGTCATTCTCATTGCTGCCCACCTCCTTGTCGGAGATATTGGCGCTTTCCAAATCCTTGGCGTCATCCTGGCCGGGATCCTGCGAATCCGGGGACAGGCTGGGGTCGCTACCGGTTGTAGCTACAAGAGGAAGAAGCAGAGGTATACATAACAAGGGGGTAGAGGTTGTGCGGCAAGGGTCATGCAATCATTGATATACACAACGCTAATAAAACACATACAAACACAAATATAAGTTTATGTACAGCATCAGCATATACGAGGGCTATCCACAAGATAGATTACGTTTTTCGTCTGTAGCAAGAAGGGGCGGAGCTAGCGCGACCATCTTTGGTCTGTGCGTCCGCCGCTCAGTCTGCATCTAGTCGTGCTAGTGGGAGGTTCGTATCGTTGCCCGTTATTTCACAGCAAACGTTTGAAATGTGTGCTGCAATTGAAAATCCCGCGAGATGTGAGGTGCGATCAGTGATAAGGTTTTTGTTTGCAAAAAAACATAAACCGATTGAAATTATTGTGAAACGTTGCAAAAACTAAGAAAAGCAATTCAGAACAAGCGTAGAGGAAAGTTAAGCTCAAAAATTTTGTTTTTGCATGACAATGCCCGACCACACACAGCAAATCGCACTTGAGAAGTCCTGAATGCTTTCAAGTGGGAGATTTTTCCTCATCCGCCCTACAGCAAGATCGGAGCTGTATCTCGCGGGATTTTCAATTGCAGCACACATTTCAAACGTTTGCTGTGAAATAACGGGCAACGATACGAACCTCCCACTAGCACGACTAGATGCAGACTGAGCGGCGGACACACAGACCAAAGATGGCCACGCTAGTTCCGCCACTTCTTGCTACAGACGAAAACGTAATCTATTTTGTGGATAGCCCTCATATGTATGTATGTATGTATGTATGTATGTATGTATGTATGTATGTATGTATGTATGTATGGCATTCAGCTTTGTTCGGGTATTTTCCCACATCATTGTAGTTGTGCTTTTAAAGTTGTAGCAACGTTTCGGCAGAATCTCATCTGCCATCATCAGGCTTCTGTATTGTGTCCGTCTGCTACAGATGTACACAATACAGAAGCCTGATGATGGCAGATGAGATTCTGCCGAAACGTTGCTACAACTTTAAAAGCACAACTACAATGACGTGGGAAAATACCCAAACAAAGCTGAATACTATACACACACACACACACACACACACACACACATATATACCAGTGGTGGGATTCAATTTTTTTTGCTACCAGTTCTATGGGCGTGGCTTGGTGGTCATGGCATGGCTTGGTGGGGGTGGCAGGAGAAGGATACTGCAAAATCCCCATTCCCTCCCCACCCCACTAACCTGCTTTCCAGCTCCATTCTCCTGTGCAGGGCAACAAAAGAAGATCCAGCCGATCAGCTGGGACTCAATGGGAGGCAGAGAAGAGATGGGGCAGGGCCAGTCAGAGGTGGGATTTGCCGGTTCTCCAAACTACTCAAAATTTCCACTACCGGTTCTCCAGAACTGGTCAGAACCTGCTGAAGACCACCTCTGATACACACACACGTACACACACACACACACATGCACACACATACAGAGTAGAGGGGTCGTGCATCAGTGAACTAACGTGCCTATCGTCCCCATCATTGTATTTGTAGTCTCTTATTCTTGTTTTTGTTTAACAAATTCCAATCAATACAAATAAAAAATAAAATTTAAAAAAAATTATGCGTGCCTATATAATATGTAGACAGCACAATATACGAGATAAAATATTAAAGTAAGGTAAAACCGTGATAAAAATCACCATAATACGGGGTTACAGAGTCGCAATAGGATCGATGTTATAATTCAATATCTAAGGAAGCTAACCATGATCTATGGCGGGCGTTGTCAAAATCAAGGCCCGCTGGCTGCTTAGATCTGGTTCTGGGAACAGCAAAGGACTGGTCCAAGGTGCCTCTGCCAGAGCATTGCAGGATGCCGCTGCAGCCGAAAACAGCTTGCAAGGCCGTGGTGGGATTCAGCAGGTTCTGTCAGAACTGGTAGTGGAAATTTTGAGTAGTTCGGAGAACCAGCAAATCCCACCTCTGACTGGCCCCGCCAACCCCATCTCTTCTCGGCCTCCCATTGAGGCAGATTGGCTGGGTCTCCTTTGGTTGCCCTGCACAGGAGAACGGAGCTGGAAAGCAGGTTAGTGGGGTGCAGAGGGAATGGGGATTTTGCAGTAACCTTCCCCTGCCATGCCCACCAAGCCACGCCCACCAAGCCATGCCCACAGAACAGGTAGTAAAATTGTTTGAATCCCACTACTCTTGCAAGGGCCACGCGTGGCCCTCCCAAGCTCCATTTTCACTGGCAGAGGGTTGCAGGAGGCCGTCGCAGCCGGAAATGAAGCTTGCAAGGGCCCATTTTTGCTGGCAGATGTCCAGGCCACCACAGACGCCCCCAACACAAGTGATATCAAGCTGGCCACAACCACCCTAGCCACACACACACACGAGGTCAAACCCAACCCTAACACGGACTTCAATGAAATAAAGTTTGACACCCCTGATCTGTGGTATACCCCCAAGCAATGTTCTGTCCTAACAGAATGGCTAAAAGTCTACACCAGGGGCTCCCCAAACTTGGCAACGTTAAGACTTGTGGACTTCAACTCCCAGAATTCCTCAGCCAGCAATTCTGGGAGTTAAAGTCCACAAGTCTTAACTTTGCCAAGTTTGGGGATCCCCTGGTCTACACACATGATGACCAACCCAGATAATGCAACTCTCACGGTCAAAAACTACAGAGGCAGCAATTAGAAATCTGCAAATCATTCACCAAGAGCTTCTGATCCCGAGTTATGTCAGAGCGATGTGTTCAGAGAGATGCCCCATCTTAAAATAAGCGGAAAAAAAAGCTTGAACGAGGACAGAGTTAGTGACAGGGAATCAAGGCAGCGTTTTGGGGTCAATATATTGGATTTGAGGCTCCATCTTAATCAACAGCTGAGCTAAACTTCTGAGAAGAAACCATCCATTTCACTCTGAAATCCTCACGCCTGTATTTTGCAGTGGTTGGTGGATCTTTAGTAACATTAAGCATGGTAGATCCTGAAAGACTAATGCTCTGCTTCCCCCTGATCTCCGCTGGCTAAAAGCAGTGGAGCAACTTACTTAACAACCACTTTGATTAGCGACATAAATTCTGTGGTCATCAGTACTGATGGCATTACCTAGTTGGGTAATGAAACGTCTGCAAGAAAACAACCAAGCTCAGAGAGCACCAAGGACCCCTCAGAGCAAGGTTTTATTTGATTACTTAAATGTTGTTTTTGTTTTGACTTAAATTTATGGGCCACCCAACTTTGGTGTACTTTGGAGATGACCTGCAGCCTTGAATGACAAGAGCCTTTGAGAATGGCAATATGTTTTTTTTCCCAAGCTAGCCACACAAGATGCTATGTGGGAGGATCCTATACATTTCCATACTAAACACCCCATCAAATATTCCCATGAGATTTTCCCTCAGGAAAATGTAAGGATAATTTCTGCCTTAAATATAAATTTTAAGCATTTTTCCTGGAGGCCAATGGAATTTGGTAGCACGTGATTATTTAGAGAGCCAATTTGATCTAGTGGTTAAAACACCAGGCTAGAAACTGGGAAATTATGAGTTCTAGTCCTTCCTTAGGCATGAAAACTGGCTGGATGACTTTGGGCCAAACACCAGGAGACAGTGAGTTCTAGTCTCGACTAACCATGAAAGCTGGCTGGGTGACTTTGGGCCAATCACCAGGAGATGGTGAATTCTAGTCCTGCATTAGGCATGAAAGCTGGCTGGATGACTTTGGGCCAAACTCCAGGAGACAGTGAGTTCTAGTCTCAACTAACCATGAAAGCTGGCTGGGTGACTTTGGGCCAATCACCAGGAGATGGTGAATTCTAGTCCTGCATTAGGCATGAAAGCTGGCTGGGTGACTTTGGGCCAAACTCCAGGAGACAGTGAGTTCTAGTCTTGACTAACCATGAAAGCTGGCTGGGTGACTTTGGGCCAATCACCAGGAGATGGTGAGCTCTAGTCTCAACTAACCATGAAAGCTGGTTGGGTGACTTTAGGCTAATCACCAGGAGATGGTAAATTCTAGTCCTGCCTTAGGCATGACTGGGTGATTTTGGGCTGGTCTTTCTCTCTCAATCCAACCCGATTCACAGGGTTGTTGTAAGCAAACTAGGTCAAAGGAAGAAGTCATGTTCGCCAGCTTGAATTATTTATAAAATCATAGAGGCCTAAAAAAATAAATACTGAATAAAATTAAAAAATAAAATAAAATGCGATCTCTGCCAGACCATATCTTAGATTTTATACAAAGAAATCCCTCCTTTCCTAAACTTCCATCTCCATTTTTCTGTTTTTTAACTTAAAAGAAGAAGGATTGTGTTAACAATTTCTCACATGGGAGTGAAAATGGTTCCCAAGTCGCCCTCCTTCTTCTTCCTCTCGCCCCACCAGCCTTCACACTTTACACGTGTACACACTGACACGTGGGTGTGAAACTGACCCAGGCACCTCTGTGTTAAGTCTGCCTGGCCAAACATCGGCCTCTGGCCTGTGAATGAATTTCTTCACCGCTGTCACCCAACGCCTGGCTTCCCCCTCCTCCTCCCCAAACATTTTCCAACAAAATCCACATTGGCCCGTCTGCCTTCTCTGATCTCCCTGGCATTTAAAAATGGAAATCCAATTTTCAGTCCCCCCCAGTGCTGCTTTTCCAAAAGGAAGGGACCCATAGACACCTCACGGCTTGCTCCACCCCATAGTTTACAAGCAAGTGTGGATGGCGAGTTGCACATCTCCCCGACCCTTGTGATCTGCATTGTCTGGTGTGACTTTATTAACACACACACATACACACAGCAGCAAAGTGAAAGAAACAAACAAGTCGGCTGAAATCAGACTCGGCAAGCAACACCCACCCCATCACTTCAAATATTTGTCTGACATTCAGTCAATCTTTCCGGGCCACTGAAGCTTTGATTCTCATCCGCAAGAAAGCTTACAGCCTTCTCTCCAATTTAAACACCCCCCCTACTCACCCCCTCTCCATTCCTAAATAACAAAATAGTTTTCTTTCCTAACTGTGATGCATAGAAGGAAGCCAAAGAAAGGGGCAACCACAAAGAGAAAAGGAGAAAAGGAGAGAAGGGGGGAAACCCCCCATGAATGACAAGAAGGAAAGTGTGCAGAAGACTGAGAAATGACTTAGATGGAGAAGAAGGGAATGAAGAAAAGCCCAGCCAAGAAGACAAAATGGAATATATATCTATATATCTATATGTTTTCTTAAGTTTTCGCGGGTACTTACATGTATGTTATTCAGCTTTGTTCGGGTATTTTCCCACATCATTGTAGTTGTGCTTTTAAAGTTGTAGCAATGTTTCGGCAGAATCTCATCTGCCATCATCAGGCTTCTGTACGAACACAATACAGAAGCCTGGTGATGGCAGATGAGCTTCTGCCGAAACATTGCTACAACTTTAAAAGCACAACTACAATGACATGGGAAAATACCCGAACAAAGCTGAATACCATACATGTATGTATGTATGTATGTATGTATGTATGTATGTATGTATGTATGTATATGTATATATATAAGCATCTCTCTCCGTTTCAGATACATTTTCTTCCAAATTAATGCCTATAGAATTAAATATGCAAAGAATGGTTCTAACTGTTCAAGTCTGCTAAAGCTTGAGCTTTTTTCTAAGCATGGCCCAGCTCTAAATTCGGCATTATTATTTTTTGTTGTTTATTTTATTTATACATTCTGCACTATTATGGTTGCATATTGATCTATTTTACTTATTAATTACATTTCTCTACCACCCATCTCACTATCAAGCTTACAGTATGAAAAAACAACAACAATAATATAATAATGTTTTTTTTATGTTATCCAATTTACAGGACGCTGGGGGAGGGAATTCAGTTCAGATGTCCCTAAATTTATGCAAAATGAATATGGGGGGAAAAAACACTCCAAGAAGAAAAAAAAGGCAAATGAGGATACACCATCGACAATAATTAATCATGTCTCACAGGTCTCTCGATCCCCATTCCGGAGAGAATTGTTGTTGATATTGGTGCCGTTGTTATTATGATAATGTTTTTACTTTTACTGCTGGTATCCCTTTGAACGACTGATAACGGTGTAAGTGCAAAGGGTGATAAGTGATAAGGGTGATAAATTTGGGGAGGACATGTGGATTTACTGATCAGCTCATCAGGAATGTGTGATAGTTCGACAGGGTTTCCCAGTTTGGGGGTGCGATAGTCACGAAATTGCAGGCACAATTTATCCCCCATTCATCTCCTTAACGTATCCATGTATCCTTAAATTTATCCTCACTTTATCTTTAACATAAGGATGCATCTTTAAATTTATCCTTAAATTATACAAAAAGAAATGAAGAAAGCTTTCCAGAAACCAGGAGAGGAATTTGGGGTGGAAAGTATTTAAACTCTTCCAGTCCCCTAAAATAAATCCCTGGTATGAAAATATCACATCTTAAAAGCTTCTCTTTTTTTGGTACGGCTTCTTGAGATTCTTGGATAAGAACAAGGAATCTCCCAAAAGTCTAAATCATCTTCTTCTGGATTAAAGAGAGAAGGGTTCAAATCACTTTTTGAGCTTTAAAATCACTGCTTGATCTATGTTATAGGTTCACTGTCAGAATAAAATGGAATATCCCAGATAAGCCATCCTGAGCTCTTAAGGTAGGTGAGGGGGAATAAAAAACAGAAAGAGGCTATAAGTATGAAGAATAAATGTACCACAATAGCAATTGTAGCTATTGTGCGCTTATGAAATTCTAAATTTGGGATTTAATATTATAATGTAAAGTGTCATTTCTTGATTAAAAATATATAGTAATTTAACACAGTATATAAAAAATATGTTTCCCTTGTTCAGTTTTGTTGGACTCTATTATATATAATAATTAAACATAATTTAATGTGTCTTCTCTTGATGGAAATATGAATTTCATGTGTGATCACTCCCAGTCATTTATTCATTCCAACATTTTATTCATTCCAACATCCCCCCCGCCCCCCACTTCAAAAATATTTTTTTCCTCAGGGCAGCGTGCAATATTTTAAAATCTGCACTTTATTTTAAAAAACAATAAAAATAGAATTAAAAAAAATCCTCATTGGTGAAAAAGATGCAGCATGTTAAAGAGAGCAGGAATAAAATGAGATACGAGCATCACAGCAATGTAAAAGAATTGAAAATGAAGTCCTTGCAAAAAATAAAATTAAATTAAAAATCAGAGAAATTCAAATGCCTGGGGAAAAAAATGCCCTTGTGGCTAGAAAGTTAAAGAAATGGTGGCTAGAATTAGGTGTGTGATTTATTAGGGAAGTTTTCCAGAAAGCAGGCAGGGTAGCAGGAAGATGTCAATTCTAGATATTCACCTCTTGTGCCCCAAATTAGAGATCAAACCTAGAATCTTAAATCTTAAGGTCTTTGCAGTGATTTCCAACCTTGGCAATTCTGTGACATGTGGACTTCAACTCCCAGAATTCTCCTGCCAGAATGAAATTGCCAAGGTTGGAAATCACTGTCTCAAACTCTCTCAGATCCACTACCAAATTTTATTGCTCTTCCAAGCTTGCAAATTTATTAACTGTCTCCTGATCTTTTTCATGGATTAGCAAAATCTTGATTTGGGAGTCTTCCATTCAAATAATGCTGTTTGTATTTAGGAACATCTATGTTAATTTGAAAGATAATTTTCAAGGATGATGTGGAAGACAATTATTTGGAGAGCCAGTTTGATCTAGTGGTTAAGGCGCCATATAGAAGCCAGGAGACTGGAAGTTCTAGTCCTGCCTTCTCTGTGAAACCCGGATAGATGACTTTGGGCCAAATCACTAGGAGACAGTGAGTTCAAATCCTGCCTTAATCATGAAAGCTGGCTAGGTAACTTTGGGCCAATCACCAGGAAATGGTGAATTCTAGTCCTGCCTTCGGCACGAAACCCAGATGGATGACTTTGGGTCAATCACCAGGAGACTGTAAGTTCTAGTCCACGAAAGTCAGCTGGGTGACTTCGAACCAGTCACTCAACTCTCTCAGCCCAACCCACCCCACAGGGTTGTTGTAGGAGAAAACAGGAGGGGGGAAATTAGGTGTGTTTGCTTCAGTTACTTAAAAAGTAATGAAAGTGGGATTAAAAAAAAAAATACAGACAGTCCTCGACTTACAATAGTTCATCCCCTCCAAGTCTTACTCCCGAGTCGCCCCTTTTGTCTCAGCTGCTCTTGCCTTCTAGCAGCTCTGTGCACTCATGCACTGGGAACAGGCTCCCCTTGCTCCTCTGCCTCACTGCTGCCAGACTCCGAAGGCTCCGGAGTCAGCACCCCACTCCCAGATGGTCCTGGCCCCATCTCTGCATTGGATGCAGGACTCTCGTCCAAGTCCTCTCCAGACTCCCAGACGGGTCCCCGTTCTTCCCCACTGTCCGATTCCGCTGCCGTCTGCACCTGCTGCTGGTGAACCACAACACCGTTATAACTTGGAACAATCACTAAATGAGACTGATGTAAGTCGAGGACTACCTGCGCTGTGGAAATTGGCCATCCTTGAGAAATTGTGCTGTCGTTACAGGTAGTCCTCGACTTATAACAGTTCGTTTAGTGAGCGTTCAAAGTTACAACGGCACCGAAAAGAGTGACTTAGGACCGTTTTTCACAGTTACAACCTTGGCAGCATCCCCTTGATTGAGTGATCAGAGGCTTGGCCACTGACTCACATTTATGACGGTTGCAGCGTCCTCGGGTCACCTGATCCCCTTTTGCGACCTTCTGTCAAGCAAAGTCCATGGGGAAGCCAGGTTCACTTAACAACCGTGTGACTAACTTGTCAACTGCAGCAATTCGCTTAACAACGGTGACCGTAAATGTTGTAAAATGGGGCAAAACTCACTTAACAAAGGTCTCGCTCAACCACAGCAATGTTGGACTCAATTGTGGTCGTAAGTCGAGGACCACCCGCATGAAGGAGCTCCTGGCAGCTTGTTGAGGGATTTGGGGATCACCTTGCTTGGTGTGGATGCTTTTTCTATTATGCTTTTAACCAGGGGTCCCCAAACTTGGCAACTTTAAGCTCTGCTGGCTGGAGAATTCTGGGAGTTGAAGTCCACAAGTCTTAAAGTTGCCAAGTTTGGAGACCTCTGCTTTTAACTAATAATAAAGCTTAAAAATAAAATCCCTTATTTCCTGGGATGGTTGTTTTTTTCCCCTCTGGATCCAAAAAGAACCGATTGCCTGGACACCTCATCCCTGCCCTGACACTGGATGAAACAAGGGTCCCTCAGCACCTTTTCTGAATGGCAACTTTTATTAACGGCTTCGGTGAGCTGCGTTTCATTTAATGCAAAGCATAGATTGGCTCGATGGGTGAATGCCTCAGACGGAGCTCACAAAAGACGCTGCGGCCTTTTTCATAAAGTTTCTTAGTCCGACAACCTGCCGTGGGACTCCGTGTTCTATTTTGTTGTGATATAATGCCGATATGTTCTCCCTCCCTTTCGGAAAACCTCTGCTTTTTTCTTCTTCTCTCTCTCGTGAAATAATCTTCTATATAGAGCAGGGGTGTCAAACTCAAGGCTGGATCCGGCCTGCGGGGCACTTAGATCTGGCCCATGGGGTTGCCCTGGAAACAGCGAAGGACCAGCCCGCGATGCCTCTGCCAGTGAAAATGGAGCTCAGGAGGGCTGCAGGTGGAGGGTTGCAGGAAACCATTGCAAATGGAGCCTGCGGCCTTCCCAAGCTTATTTTTCACCTGCAGAAGGTTGCAGGAGGCCATCACAGCCGAAAACGGAGCTCAGGAGCCCCTTTCCACTGGCGAGTTCTCGGGCCGCCACAGGCGCCCCCAACACGAGTGACGTTGAGCTGGCCACGCCCACCCCAACCACGTCCACCCCGCCCCCCCAAGGTTAAACACAATCCTGATGCGGCCCTCAATGAATTCAAGTTTGACACCTCTGATATAGAGGGTCCTTGGTTGTTTTCTTGCAGACGTTACATTACCAAACTAGTAAGGTGACCAACCGTCCTCCTTTAGGAAGGACAATCCTCCTTTTGTAAGTTCTGTCCTCCCTCGAAAAGTGTCCTCCTACATGTCCTCCTTTTTGATATTTGAAGACTAATCTGTAAATCCCCGTATTTGATCGATGCCGATCCGATCCATTGTGTGTGATGTGACGTATTTATATTTGACATGATGATTCATCAAGGCCCGATACAGTGCGGCGAGACGCAATTACGAGACGCATGAACTCCACACAGGAGAATTGTTTTGAGAGAATGTGCCGTGCGCAAGAGTGCGCCACGCGCAAGTGGCTTTGTTTTTTTCCTTCAATTTATTTGTGTCCTCCTTTTCATTGTAAAAAAAGTTGGTCACCTTAAAACTAGGTAACCTCATCAGTGTTGGGAGGGAGTGGGATTTGTTCTTGTTTTATATTCTGGTGGCTTGTCCTGTCAGTAATCTTTGGGGAATAGCCTTGAAGGTTCTTTGGTTGGGCTGTTTACTGTTAGCCTGTCTGGGATATTGTTTACTTCTTGATTGTTGGCCTAACAATGGTTTAATACCAAAATTAACATTTAACCAATGCTCAAGAAGTAAACGATACCCCAAACAAGCTAACTTACTAAACAGGTCAACCAAGGAACCTCCAAAACCATTTCCACCCACGCTGACAGGGCAAGCCAACAAAATATAAAATGAGAGCAAACCCCACTCCTACTAGCATTGACGATGTTACCAAGTCAGGTAATGTAATGTCTGCAAGAAAACAACCAAGCTCAAAGAGCGCCAAGGACCCTTTCATTTTAAGCTACAAATATCGATAATCTCCTATATTATGAAAAACTCCAGTTCTGGTCCTCCGTTATACAATGCAAACTTTAGGTCTGTTCAGTATAAAAATCCTTCTCTTGCATTCCAGCTCCAAGCCGGAAATTGGATTCAGAAGCTGAAACGAACCCTTCTCATTCAATGATTTTCACTGACTTTTCCCTCCATTCTCCTGTGACTTGTTAATTATTTTTGCTTTTCTAGCTTTGCAAAGGCATCCCACCCCTCAACGCTGTTCCATTGTTTGATGTGGTGTTTGGATGGTACATTAATTTGAGAAAGGAAAAGGATTGTCCTAGACAGTACACTGTTAAGCACGTATTGTATGCAAAGAAAAAACCTCTCTCTCTATATATAGCTCGATACCCATGCTTCGCTATGAAACTATGTGGTCGGGTTTAGTTTTTGGGGAGGAAAATAAGGGGAAAAAATTGTACCTCTGCCTACCAGCATCCATCGGTATTCATCTGGCTAGCATCCTGTCAGTGTGTGTGAGAGTTGAGGGCTGTTTGGAAACTGAAACAGTATTTGCTATGTGAGCAAGGGAGACAGCAAGGAGCCTGGGCGTGGCTTAGCTCAACTGTTCTGTACTAAGGCTGCTTGGTGCTGTGAAACTGAAAGTGAAACTCCTCTGCTCTGCTTGTGTTTTGCATTTGGAAGAGATTTCTTTTCAGGTGGGGAGGGGGAGTAGAACTCCTTAGCATCAGAGAGTGTTAATAACAATATAGGAAATATTAATGCTCTGATGGTCATTTCAAAAAATCTTTTCTTAGCGAGCACCTAGAAGCCAAGAGGAATATACATGCCAAATTGCTTTAAGAAGTCTGGACCTCAAGTGATGCTGGCTGGGGAATTCTGGGAGTTGAAGTCCAGACTTCTTAAAGTTGCTAAGGTTGAGAAATATTGCTATATACAAATGATACCAAAATAAATATTGGCCAGGGGTTTGTGTCTGGAAAAGACCATGCTTTGTGATAACAGATTGAAAATCTTGTTCCTCTGATAAAGGGAAAAAAATCGAAGTCCCAAAGGCATGCTAGCATTGGGCTCTGGGTCAACTTTCTGCAAGTCCACACAAGTATCACACATGAGCCACAGTGGCACAGTGGTTAGAGTGCAGTACTGCAGGCTAATTCTGCTGACGGCCGGCTGCCTGCAATTTGGCAGTTCAAATCTCACCAGGCTCAAGATTGATTCAGCCTTCCATCCTTCCAAGGTCGGTAAAATGAGGACCCAAAATTGTTGGGGGCAAGAGGCTGACTCTGTAAACCGCTTAGAGAGGGCTGTAAAAGCACTGCGAAGTGGTATAGAAGTCTAAATGCTATTGCTATATTCCAAGATAGACTGCCTCTAACTCTGGGAGTTCTACTTAGCTCGGTAAAAAAATGGAATCTACACTTTTCTTTTTCTTGAGCTAATCTCCTTGTCAGTTCTTCTAAACTAGGGCTTGATTTCACCAACACCAGAACGTAAGCTGTTCTTTTTTTTGTCACCGTAAGACGTTTGAAACCAAATTTCTGCCTTTGATTACCAACCCGCATCCTTGGATCAAGCAAAGTGAAATCAGCTTGGGTAAAGGTCTTCCCGGCCAAGCAAAATGCCTCACCTGAGTGCAAACTGTTCTCTTTGGCAGAGTTGCTGTTGCTCAGATAATCTTCTTTGCAGACAAATTTGTTCTCGTCGATGATATACAGTTCCTCGCCGGTCGACAGTTGCTTGTTGCACATCATGCAAGTGAAACAGTTCAAATGAAAGACTTTGCTCCTGGCCCTCCGGACCAAATCGCTCGGAGAGATGCCCTGCGCACAGCCGGCACACTTGGTACCAAAACACCTGGATGGAGGGGAAGGGGAGAGAGGGAAAGAGGGAAGGGAGGGAATAAGTATAAGGGAGGGAAAGGAATGGAATATAAAGAGGAAGGAAGGAAGGAAGGAAGGAAGGAAGGAAGGAAGGAAGGAAGGAAGGAAGGAAGGAAGGAAGGAAGGAAGGAAGGAAGGAAGGAAGGGAGAGGCAGAAAGAAAGGAAAAGAATGGAAGTTGGAAGGAAGGAAGGAAAGGAGGGAAGAAGGAAAGAAGGAAGGGGAAAGAGGGAGGAAGATGAAAAGGAAGGAAGGAAAAAGAGAAAAGGAAGGAAGGAAAAGAGGGAAGAAAAGGAAGGGAAAGGGGGGAGGAAGGAAGGGAGGAAAAGGAAGGGAGAAAGAAAGGAAAAGAATGGAGGTTGGAAGGAAAAAGAAGGAAGGGAAAAGAGGGAGGGAGGAAAATGAGAAGGAAGGTAGGAAGGAAAAGCAGGAAGGAAAGGAAGGAAAGGGAAGGAAGGAAGGGTAATGGGGAGGAGGGATAAGAAGAAGGAAGGACGGAAGGAATGAAAAAAACAAATCACTAATGAAATTGACCAGAAATAATTTTGATTCAGATCACCCATTTTTTCTGATTAAAAAAAAAACTGAAGCCGTGAGTCCAACCCAATTAGACCCGTCAATCTACCCACCTGGTGCATCTCAAATCTGTTGTGTCAACTCCGTTCATTTATTGGATTGATATCCTGCTCTTTTATTTAGGAGCTGAGAGAAGAAAGACTAGCACCTCCCTTATTTTCCCCCACAACAGCCCTGCAAGGCTAAAGCCACCCAGGGAACCTTTGTGCCTAAGGGAAAATTAAAATTAAAAAATTAAAATTAAAAGAATTGAAAACCAGGTTGCTTTAAAAGATGATTGGAGGACTTCAGACTTAAGATACATCTTAAGGAGAAATCCACACATCTTAAAATTGCTGAGGCTGATAAAGACTGTTTTACAGATACACAATATTTCACTAGAAAATATTATCTCAAGCCAAATTGCTCTGGCTTTGCCCTCTTTTTGTTTTTTGAAAATCTATTCCCATAGGTATTGTCAGCTGAAGGCATTAAAAAAAGAACACCATGAACTTGGGAGCATTCAATTGTCGGTTTTTACAAATAATTTTCTTTCCTTTTCTTTCTCATAGCAGCCAGAAGACACATTCATAAAAATTTCATTTAAGGAAGGGTGAAATACAGCTGGGGGCAGCATCGAGCCAATGTTGGCAAGTCTCAGGAAGAGAAACTGAACTGAGCCTAGTTAATATGGAATGGATACCACCAGGAGATCCCAAGGCCACAGAGTGGATCTATTTTGGATATATTTTGGTTCTGTTTCCAAAAAATAAAGGGTGTGCCTATTGCACCTTTTTTTTGGTGGGGGGAAACAGGACAACAATGTGACATTTTAAACATATGTAGATAAATAAATTAGGTTGCTAAGTGCACATTCACTCAAAGGGGAGACTATTTCTCTCCACCAGCTACAGAAAAAAGATATATAGGAACAGAAAGAGGATTTCTGCTTATTAGCACCAAACTTAAAAACAAGATGGAGCAAAGACTAGTTACTTGCTGAGAGCATCTTGATAGCAAGAGGAAAAAAAGAAAAGAAGAAAAATTCGATATAGAATAGAAGCCCAGATGTAGTGTTATTTTATTCTTTTCTTTCCGATCCAACAAACACTCAAAGCAAGAAGTGAAATAGTAAAATACAGTAGAAAAAAAAATCTAAAGCATAAAATTAATGCTTCAATCCGTTAACTAGTAAGAACCCGGTGATACGAGATGGCTTTTCTAAATACCAAGAGAAAATACGGCTTAAACCAGGCCATCCTGTTAAACTCTGAAAGGATTTATTTGCATGTGTATAGCATGTTACATGAACCCAACGATGGTATTTTGATCATTCCGATTTAGAGGTTTAGCATCGAGCAGTCATAACGGAATACAAATTACAGTTTCCATTACATCTAATCAAATGCACGGCGCTACCTACTTACCAATAATAAAATCCCCGTGTCCGCGAGATGTATTTATTTATTCATTTGTTCATTGCATTGATGGCCCTTCTTTTTTTTTCCAGAGCGCGGTTCTCTGAATCAATTCCTTTTTTTTTTCTTTCAAAAAGCAATTTTACAAGAGTCTCTCTCTCTCCCTCCCTCCCTCCCTCCCTCCCCCCCTCTCTCTGTTTTATCCCGTGAAAACAACCCTGCTAGGTAGGTTGGACTGAGAGTTGAACAGCTGATTCAAAAACAGTTGAGGCTCTTGTAGCTCAAGAGGAATCCAAACCACAAGCGGTTTTAATAGAAACTCAAGAGGTTTCTATTTGGTGTATTTGATCCTAACGGAAAGAAATCAACCATGGAATCAACTTTGGAAGGGGACAGATCCCGAAACTCAAATATTTTGGCCACCAAATGAGAAGAGAGGACTCCCTGGAAAAGACTCTGAGGTTGGGAAAGATGGAAGGCCAACAGAGAAGGAGACAGCAGAGGATGGAGGTGGTTAGAGAATGTTATCCATTCAAGGAACGTGAATTTTGGCAAATTCCAGGAGACAATGGAGGATGGGAGGGGAGAGCTGGGACCTCTGGTCCAGGGGTTGTGAAAAGTTAGACAAGACTTAGCAACGAATCTATTGTCTTGTCTGGTTTGTTCTTGGTGACCGTTTATTCATTTGCATGTATATCGCATGTTAACTTTTTATTCCACTAATATTTTCCCCCATAGAGTTTTAATATATTATTAGCCATCCAGAGCTTTCGATGGCAAGGGTGGGCAAGCCGTATAAATCAATTGAATGATTGGACGACTGAATGATTCAATGGTTCAACCCCATCAGTCTCTGGATGAAACAAGCTGAAAGTCGGATGCCTGGAGCCTCTTTTGGTCACCAAACTTTCTAAACCCTGTGTGAGCTCCTAAAGAAGACAACGACCAGATGTTGGAGAACCCTAGCTACGCCAATCCATTCAGCCACAAAGCCAAGTTACTGTTAATCTGACCTGCCAATCCATAATCCATACCCTGGAGACTCCAGGCCTTGTTGATCTTGATGGATTTCTGGAAATTAAACAAAGTTGGACCTTGGCTAAGGTGTGTTAAAAGTGACCACCAGGAGATTCAAAAGCTGTAAGTTAGATTCAGTAGCCTATAGAACAAAGCAAAAACCCCAAAGCGTCACTTCCTAATTATTGCTAAGAAAACAGCATTGATGTGTCTGCAGAGTCACCAGAAATGAAGTCCAGAATTTATTTATTTTTAGGGGAGGATCATAATCCGAATGACATACTAACAGCATTGCATTGCTGTTAGTTAAATTAAGAATGTAGAATTACGTTCTTAAACATTAACACTTTCAACTTTTACTTTAGCGATATCCTTCCAGATCCCATTTGAGAGCCAAATTTAAAATAAATTCAGCAGATGAGCAAAATTCCCAGATAAAACCTCTTTTTTTCCTATCTTATCTACGGGGAACGGAAATAGGGTGCATGACAAGGCTGAAAGAGGAGAAAGAAAGAAAGAAAGAAAGAAAGAAAGAAAGAAAGAAAGAAAGAAAGAAAGAAAGAAAGAAAGAAAGAAAGAAAGAAAGAAAGAAAGAAAGAAAGAAAGAAAGAAAAGAGGGAGGGAGGAAGGGAGGAAGGAAGGAAGGAAGGAAGGAAGGAATCTAGACAGTTGCAACCCAGCCCCTAAAAGCCACGTGGAGTCTTGGTAAATTTATTTATTTGTTATATTATTTGTTGCTCATCTTGCCATGGGGAGGAAGTTCTGCATTTGGAACATTTTCAGTAGCATCCATATTTATTCCTTATCTGTTTCTAACCCCCATTTACTATACCTATAATAACTGTATAGTGCATATTAGTGCAGATTTGACTTCAAATTCTATCAAGAGGTAAGCAACTTGACCCCCAGAGCCAGATGCTGCCCCAAACATCTTTGGGTCTCCCTTTCCCTCACATCAACCGCAAACTCTGGTCCTAATTTCTGAAAATTGGTGCTTTATTTTCCTTCCATTCTGAGATGGGAAACTCTTTTTTTTTTAAATAGCCTAAGTGAGGCAGCTTCTCTCAAAAATGGGAACTACTCCACAACTGGGAAACATTTAGGTAAAGAGACCAACAAGAAATTCAGGAACCGACTTTAAAGAGATTCTTAAAATGCCCTTATTTCTAGCAGCATGTTCCATCTTAAGCGCCAGGAACTTAGCACAAATCAAGACATGTTGACATTCCCATTTCCAATGTTGTTTTTTTAACTATGCACCAATCCACCCACAAGAAAGGAGGGGGAGAGGACATAATTGCAATTTTAAAATGTATTAGAGATGTGAATAAGTTTCTAGGAGGCAATATTTCCAACATTAAGCAAAAATCAAGAACAGGGAGACACAGCCTCAAACTGACAGGAGAGAAGTTCAAAAGTCCTGTCAGAAAGTATGACTTCACAGAAAGAGTAGTGGGAGTTTGGAGCCTACTTCCAGAAGAAAGAAAGAAAGAAAGAAAGAAAGAAAGAAAGAAAGAAAGAAAGAAAGAAAGAAAGAAAGAAAGAAAGAAAGAAAGAAAGAAAGAAAGAAAGAAAGAAGAGAGTCAGAGACAGAGAGAAAGAAAGAAGCATTAACATGTACAATTTTTACTTTAGCAATACCCTTCTATATCCATTTGACAGCCAAATTTAAAATAAATTCAGCAGATGAGCAAAATTCCGAAATAAATCTTCTTCTTTCCCATCTTATCTATGGGGATGGATGCACGACAAGGCTGAAAGAGGTGAAAGAGGTGAAAGAGGTGAAAGAGGTGAAAAAGAAAGAAAGAAAGAAAGAAAGAAAGAAAGAAAGAAAGAAAGAAAGAAAGAAAGAAAGAAAGAAAGAAAGAAAGAAAGAAAGAAAGAGGGAGGGATGGGAGACAGAGAGAGAGAAGCATTAATACTTACAACTTTTACCTTAGCAATATCCTTCCAGATCCATTTGAGAGCCGAATTTAAAATAAATTCAGCAGATGAGCAAAATTCCCAAATAAACCTTCTTCCTATCTTATCTATGGAGATGGGTGCACAACAAGGCCGAAAGAGGTAAAAGAAAGAAAGAGAAGGAAGGAAGAAAAGGAAGGAAGGAAGAAAAGGAAGGAAGGAAGGAAGGAAGGAAGGAAGGAAGGAAGGAAGGAAGGAAGGAAGGAAGGAAGGAAGGAAGGAAGGAGTAACTGAGTTTAAACATGCTTGGGATAAACATGCCCATCATCCAAATTTTTAAAAGTAAAATAAAAAACCTCAAAGGGCAGGCTTGATGGCTCACTAGGTCTTTTTCTGTCATCACTTTTCTATTTTTCTGTAGTGTCCTGATCACAAGGACAGGGCCATCCAATGTGTGGGTTTTAAATATTTTTATCGCTTCCTAGCCATGGATCTTCAGCAGCTGCTTTCAAGCCCTTTAGCAATTGTTCTGGAACTAAATTCCATGCAGATCTGAATGATTGACAGCTAACCATTTGCTTGACCCCAGCTCCAGAAGGAGGGGGGGGAAATAAACCCCCAGAGGTTTCCTTGTTGAGGGTGAAAATGGGAATTGTTATTAGTTCTCCAAGCGGCGATGGGGCACATGCAAGGACTGAAAACGCCCCCCCATCAGAAGATGGTAGAATTAGAAGTGGGGTGCACAACAAGGCCAAAAGGGGCAATGGAATGGCTGCAGATTTCTTGCTGATGCAAGAAAGAAAGAAAGAAAGAAAGAAAGAAAGAAAGAAAGAAAGAAAGAAAGAAAGAAAGAAAGAAAGAAAGAAAGAAAGAAAGAAAGAAAGAAAGAAAGAAAGAAAGAAAGAAAGAAAGAAAGAAAGAAAGAAAGAAAGGAGAGAGAGAGAGAGACAGAGACAGAGACAGAGACAGAAAGACAGGACAGAGAGACAGACAAAGAAAGGAAGGGAGGGAGACACACAGAGAGACAGGACAGACAGAGACAGAGAGAAAGAAAGAAAAAAAGAAGGAAGGAAGGAAGGAAGAGAGGGAGGCATTTGAAGCATACATTAAGACTTGCAGCCAGTTACCATACTGAAAATAATTAAATATTCCTCACTCCACAGGGGTGCTGGAAAAATATCAAGAAAAATAAAGATGGTGTACGGTAGGTATCTGCATATATTACAATTCTCCATCAATTATCTTATTACATGGTTCTGGGCATGTTTACTTAGAATTGTACCCCATAGTGTTTAAGGGAGTTTACTTGGGCAAATACATATTGAATAACAGTTTCCTTTGTTATTGTGACTATTCCTAATAGCTCCTTTAATCAAGAGGAATGCACAAAAACAATGCACTGGTTGCCTTGAAAATATTCACAGGCATTGCCACAGTTTTAGGACCCAATAAAATAGATACTCCAGTGAGGAGTACAAAGCATGTGGATGAACAGCAAATACAGGATGGTTTTTTTTGGAGGGGTAGTTCTCTATAGAATCTATTCAGATCTACCTCCTTCTCTATGAAAGAATAACTGGGCGCCCGGACTCAGAGTTGCCCAAAATTGTCTCTTTATTTTGTGCTGGGTTTTTAAAAAAATATTTTCCGTACTGTTCTCTCTGTCCCCCACGCTTTAACAATTGTAAACCACTAAAAGTTACTTCTATTTTTTTAAAAAAAATATATAGTTTTCTCCCACTGTCTGTGTAGAAGAGTAAGTCCATTGTAGGGCTGTGTGTGTGTGTTTATAAGAAGGAATCAACAAGAACTTCCTCAGTCTTGTTGAAATCAGTGTGTGTGTGTGTGTGTGTGTGTGTGTGTGAGAGAGAGAGAGAGAGAGAGAGAGAGAAGAAAGAAAGAAAGAAAGAAAGAAAGAAAGAAAGAAAGAAAGAAAGAAAGAAAGAAAGAAAGAAAGAAAGAAAGAAAGAAAGAAAGAAAGAAAGAAAGAAAGAAAGAAAGAAAGAAAGAAAAGGATTCAGGACTTTCTTCTCGCCTCTTCGAGCCCATTTGTTTTGCCAAGAGCCCTAGAATCGAAGCAGAAAAGCCACCCCTGTTAAAACTCTGCTTCAATCCAGGAAGGCAGCTATATCCTGAGTGATCAAACCTTGATGTTTGATATGGCGGAGGGGAACCATGAACCATTGTGGCTTGCTCAGCAAACCACAATGAAGCCCCATCCTTGCAATCTAGGAATTCAGAGTCGCCTTGAACCTCCAGGCGGGTCGGCAAATAAATTCGATAAACAAATAAAAACCCAGGGGATCCTTGCTGGCTCTTTCTGAGCTCGGTTGCTCTCTTGTCGAGGTTTCATTACCCGAACTAGGTAACATCATCAGTGCTAGCTGGGTCATTGTAACGTCTGCAAGAAACCAACCAAGTGTGGGAGAGGACCAAGGACCACTCATTGCAATCCTGAGCTACAAATACTGTCCTTTAAATAAAAAAACTCAGTTGCATAAACCCAAGCAGGGGGACTGTGATGGCAGATCTTATCTACGTGGTTCTCTGCCAGCAGATTCTTAATCGATCCCATCTTTGGGTGGAATTGACTCGGAAGGCGGCGATCACCCCTGGAGCTTTGCGGCTTTGGAAGATGCCTTGGATCGGGTGGGATCTGGGTGGGATCCCAGGAACAAAAAGTGGCTAGGAAAGGAAAGTTTCTCCTAACCATGATTGGGGACCCTTTTTCCGCCCCAAGGGACAATCCTGGTTCATCCTTGCTTCTGCGAATCTCAAGCAACCAAGGTGAGATAGCCTCGAAGCCAGGGGTTTCCTCGCAGCCAGAGAGGAAACACACCATCACGGCTGCCATCTTGACTTTTTTTGCCCACAGCGGGCAGACATCCTTCTAAAAAGAACCAGGGCCAGAAGCTTCACACGTTACTTTTATGGGCAGAAATCCAGATTTGCAGGAACGGCTGGGCTGGCTTGCTAACCTACCAGCAAGTCGCATAAGCAACTTCCTCCAGCACCTCCTTCCCAAATCCTTCCTTTGAGGGGGTCCCAGTGGAGGTGGGTGGGGCTAAAGTGGAGTCCAGTAACTTTTACACCTGCCTTACTCAAACCCGGCAGTATTAACCAAACCGCCTTAAGGAGTGAGTAACCGCGGGGATAACCTGGAGAAGGGAAGGAGGTGGGAGAAGGGGGGTCTTTCAATTTCTCCCTGCTCTTTTTAGAAAGAGCTTTCATTTTCTACACTAGAGATATTTTGTCTAACGTCTGTGCGTTCACACGTACGTTTATTGACTCGCTTCTCCTTGTAACCTAAAAACGCCGCCACTCACCCCCACACACACCCCAAAATAAAATATTAATTTCAACTGCCGTTTTGCCTTCCTTTGCGCGGTCTTGTAGCCTAATCCTGCCGCTGGGCGAATCCCACAGTGGGCGATCCAACCCCGTTCCTTCATCCACGCGTATTCTCGGATGTGGGGGGGGGGGGGAAATCTGGGACTGTCTAGCGGTCCCAGTTGAACCCGGAGATCGTTCGGTCTGGGCCGCCCTGCCTTTTCCCATCCTCCAGCCAAGCCAGAGTTTAGGAGAAGGCAGGACGGCCCGGAGAAAGATGGGGGATCGGGGCCACCGCCAGCCCTGGGCGCTTTCCCAAAGCCACGCGGGTCATTTCCACACGTTCCCCCCCTTGAACCCGCGGGCATGCCGTTCCATCGCCCGGTTTCTGCGCCAGATGGATCCCCGCTTAGTGGAAATCCCGGCTTGTGAAACGAGCCAGGCTGATCCAATTTTCCATGTTGTGGCCAAGTCATCGAAGTCGGCGTTTAACCACAAACCACCATGGCTAAAGTGCTGAGCCCAGGAAGCGGGGACAGTTCAGACAGAGGATTTGAGCGACGGCTTCGTGATGAAGATGGAAAACCCCTCCACCTTCCAGCCAATATCCTCTTCGCTGTGAGTCAGACCCCGCAGGCGAGCTACTTCTGCCCACCTGGCTGATGCCCACGACCGCTCCACCAACGCGCGTCCGGCCGCCCCTTGGCAGAACGCAACGGGGGCTCGATTCCTTCGTAATGCGGAAAGCAGAGCGACTCGCCGAGCGACCCTCACAAAAACCGGAGCAGAAGCGCGGTGGAGCCTTCGCAACTTGTCTTTTGCAAGACTCCTGGCCTGGTCAGGAGGGGTGATAACGGAGGGGGTGGGAGTTCATACGTGCTTCCACCACTGTGGGATGCAGGAGCGTCGTTAGAGGATCATAGAGCTGGTCTCTTATCATTCAGACGACTGGGCCAATCTCAGGAGAACTGTTAGACACGTGTCTTTTCTAGGCCAGAGGACAAGGCTGTTTTCTCCTACTCCCAATAGATTTCCTAGTGGCCTCCTTTCCAAATTCTCACGGGAAACCAAAATTGCTTGGCTTCTAACGAGGTCACAGGGGAGTGGGTGGGAGGGGACCCCGAAAGGCACCCTCTCAACATCGAATAGACTACACGGCCTCTAACCATCCCCACGTCCGAGCTTGCGAAGTGCCCGGATCCCTCCGGCCTTTACCCACTGGCCAGGATCCGGGACTCTCCGTGGCCCGTGGGTAGGAGCCCTCCCCGCCCCCAAGTCTGTCTCGGGGCTTGGTCATGGGCCTCACCTCTTCTTTTGCTTTGGTGTGTGGGGGTGTTCTTGGGTTATATTCCTGCGGGGCAACGGATGTTTTGAGGCCTTAAGGAAAAGAGAGTCGATCCCAAAGGATCGCTTGCCGGGAAGCCCCGGTAAAAAAAAAAAAAAGCAACCAAGCGCTCGCCCGGGGCTTTTTGCCAGAAGCGAAAGCAAGACGCGGCGTTGGGGATCCCCCAAGCAAACGAAGCTGCACGACAAAGGACTAGAAACTTGAAAAGCGAAGCAAAGCAAAGAGTCAGGAAAGAAATCTGGGGAAGCGCAGGGAAGAATTGGAGGTGCGTCTCTCAAGGGACAAATTCGGCTCAAGACGGAGCGAAAATGTCTTGGGGGGAAGGGAAAGGAAGGAGGGAGGGCGGTCTGGTCTGCGGTGGGGTGAGTGGAAAGCCATCGGGAGTGGCAATGGGACGCCTCTCGGAGAGAGAGGCGGCGGCTGCGCTTCGCTTGGAGGTCCTGGGTTGCATCCGTCGGCAACCCGGCGCCCTTCCGCTGTGCTGGAGGCGAAGGCCCGCATTTGGAGAGAGAGAGGGAGGGGGAGGACCCCCGCCCGCCCCAGGGACGGTGACCTTCCCCGCCCGCCCTTCTCCTCCGCCTCCTCCGTTGCTCCCGTCCCGCTCCTTCTCCTCCTCCCGTCCTATTTTCCCGTGGACTTCACCTCCTTTCGCACGACCTTCAACGGGGCGTCTCTATTTCTCTCCCCCCTCCCACCGCCGCCCCGTTTCCTTCCTTTTTCGGCTAGCCCCGTTCTATTCCCCGCCAAACACAAAATCCGGGGTTTGGTTGGGGTCTCTAGGGAACAAATGCAGGGTTGCCCCAAATCAAAAGGAATCCGGGAATGCTTAAAAAAAAAAAAAAAACTAATACATTTTATTCCGTTGCTGGTTTTGAATAAAACCTGTTAGGTCGTAAAAGGCGCCCCCGCACCCCCGATTTCTGATTTTTGGCTGCCCAGACAGTAGCCCCCCCCTCTCCTACAAATACAGGATGAGGGCTATACGCTCCGCTTTCTATTTTGACACCTCGCTGCCACAACAACAACAACAACAACAAAAAGAGACTTTATTTTCACAGACTCTGGAAAACTCAGCTTGGCCTTCCAATCCCTTGCTTCTCCAACTGACATACTTGGCCGCCCTTTCCTCTATTTATTAAAAATGCCCACTTTTTAAAGAGTGTTCTAGGAAAGCGAGGCGGGTTCACACAACCAGCCCAATCCCGCAGCGTTCGCGAAGCATCCCTGGCTAAAAACCTCACCAAAGAAGACTTTGCCGAAATAACTATTTAATATATTGAAATGCGCTCAATTTTAGGAAACTAAGGGTTTTGCCTTCCCAGGACCTCAAGTTCCCCGTTTCAGGTAGGTCCGGCCTCCCACCTCCAAAACCCGGAAAGACATTGGAGCCGCCCAAGTGTCTTGAGACCCTCCACCAGCCGGTCCTTAATTCATACTGAATTAATACCATGGGGTGCGTCGTGGGAATCGAGGAATCCGGGTTAATTCCAGTTTAGTTCAGCTGGGTTAAATTAAATGTAGGTCCGCTTGCTTTTGCAGGAGTCGCCACCGGGATTCAGAAACAGAGACACCAAAAGTCAATTAGAATTCGTTTTTCCCACCTCCTCTGCTGGGCTGGGGAACAGGCAAGTTTTGCAAAGTGGGATTGGGCGCAACCGAGTTTCCTCCCACCAACCCCTCCTCCTCCGAAAGGAAAAAAAAACGTTTTTCCTCCCACTTATTTCAATTTTGGCTGAATAAAAACCTTATCAGCCGGTGAGTCTTCTTCTGTGAATATGCTAAAAATGGGCACCAACACCCACCCGCTCCAGCAAGGGTGGTCGCATGATTGGGTGTGGGGTGGAGGGGTGTGAGGTTGTCTGAATTAGAATCCACTTCTTGCCTTATCCCAGACAGGGACCCGGAGGTCGTTAAGAAGCGAGTCAGAGACAGTGCGAAGCCGGCTGTTCCAATTCAGCAAAGCTGACAGTAAACTCAAGCTGGTGTTATCCAAGTAGGCCAATGGATGGTTGCTTAAACGTGGTTTACAAAATAAAACCCTGGTGGCTGGTTTCTAAAACAGGAGGTTCCCCCCAATCTAGTCAACGAAAAATAACCAACATTCCCTCCACACGTTAAGGAAGGTTTTTAATTTTGCTTAGGGCTGGCGTGTATGTTTGTGTGGTTTAGCGTTTGCTGTAGATCCATTGGATTCGTTTCTGGTCCGAGGCAGCGAGCCAATGAACTCAGGGTCGAGCAAGTCGCGTGGGCGCGGCTGCTGGGGAAACTGGGAGGCCACAGTTTAACCAAGGGAACCCAGCTTCAAGCGCGGTTGAAGCTGCGTTCCCCCCACGAGGATAAGCCACGGTTTGCGGAATAGACTCTCTTTGGCTGGACTGACCCACGGCAAATCCAACTCCCAAAAGCTGCCTTTACAGCTAAACTTGCGGGGCAAAAGATTTGAGCTGCCTCTGCCATAGCAGGCGCAAAAAAACCCACCCAGCGGTCAATTTGGGAAGGGGGCTTGGATCCTTTTGGGGGGGAGAGACGCCGGAGGTCATTGTCCCCCCCCCCCCCAGGTGCATAAGGGGGGCAGCTTTCGACGCAGGTGCGAAGCGGAAAGAGAAACGCGTGTATTATTGGTTCTATTATTATTTATTCGGAGTATGTCGGCTTGCCTCGATATACACGCGAAGATCCTTCGCTTTAGACAAGACGCTTTAGAGAACCCGGTTTCCAGATTCCAACGCTACCCGGGACATTTAAATCTCCCCGAACCTCTCCTGATCACACACACCGTCTCCCCCGATTTCAAGCCCGCAAGGCAGATTTCACAGCCCCCCTCATCCCCAACCCGCTGTGGCCGGGCCTGGCGGTAGCCTTTTTGGAAAACCATCTTCCAAGCCGAGAATTGGGCAAATCGGTTCAGAGACCTTTTGGATCCGTCTCCTGCTCATGGCAAGAAGAGCCGCATCGGGGCGGGGGTTGGGTGGGGAGGCCCGCGGCGGTACAAAGAGACAAAGCCCAGGCCGAGTTAGCCACCAACCCTTTGCGCTCTTCTAAAGGAGAAAACCCCGCGCAAAGGGTCCGGAAGCAGCAGCCCCGCGTCTTCTTCGGAGAGGTCCCTTCCCCGGCTAAACCTCGAATTTCCCGCCGGGGACGGGCAGGCAAAGAGGTCGTTTTATATTTAAAAAGCGGGGGATCCGCGGCTTGGACAAAAACTCCCTCTCACCTCTACATTTCCTGTTTCATTTAGGTTTTATTACTACCTTTATTGTCAGAGTACACAACACGTGTACAATGAGATCGGCTGAGCCTCCCTTCATGCATCCCTCCACCCCAACACAACTCACAGCGAGAACAGAAGTCCCTAACCCAGTCCCAATCTTATGACACTATGGGACCTTGTTGCACGACGCGTCGCCCCCGCCTCCTCTTTAAACATTTTTATTTAATTTGAAAATGTTTCTGCACATTTGCGCTTTCCCTTTTTCTGGTTTTTTTTTTTTGCCCAGTTTGGAGGAGAACGCGCGCCTGTCTCTTATTTTCCCGAATTCGTTTGGTTTGAAAGTGGGGTTCGCCCAAGTCGAAGGAAGCCCGGCCCATTCGCTTCGGGTCCTTCTCTGGAAAAAAACGCGCAGCTCCCCCCCCGCCCGTCCCCCCCAGTCTTTCAATGAGACTTAGCGCCCCCATTAAGCTTTCATTCCGGGCTCGCCCTTCCAAACGAGCGCGCTCCCTCCCATGGAAAGCAATCTCCCCCCTGCTCAAACAAGGCCCGGAGGAAGGCGGCTCGGGCAGCGTGCGCGGACGGAGTGGATGGGTAAACCTGAAGGCGAGGCGCCGATCCGCAGCGCTTCTCCCCGGCGCTTCTCCCCTTCATCAGCCGGGTTTCGCGAAACCTTTAAAGGATCGGCGGGCGGAACGATTTCCTAGGGGAAAATTCAAATAAACAAAGGGAGCCGGGTTTAATAGGGAAACCACCGCCAGGCTGGGCTCAAGAGACGAGGCTCGTTTTCCCGAGCAGGGATGCGCGGTTTTCCAGGCCAAGCTCGATGGGGACTCCAAATTTTCTCGGGGTCAACCGAAAAGAATTTGCTTGCTCGCATTTTGTTTAAAAAAAAAAAAGGAAAGAAAGAAAGAGCCGTCCCAAGCGACAAATGTGACGCCCACCTCAGCTGTCTGAAGCCCAAGGCGGGCCGGGACCTATAGGAAGTGTAGTCCCTCACCCCACTTTCGAAAGAAAGCCGGCGGGATCACTCCCTTCTCCAACCCGTATCGTGAAATAATTCTGACAAGCTTCAAAAGACGCGGGGATGGCGGACTTGACCCTTTCCTTAATTTGGGGCGCTCCAGGGCCTTCATGGCCTGGCATTGAGGAATTCGGGCGGAGGGCAACGGTTGAACAGAGGCCGGGTTCCTCCGTGGGCAAAAAACAAAAAAACCCAAAAACCCTGGTGATCGCGCATCCCGTTCCCACAACCGAATGGACGCGTTTCCTGGTTCAACTTTCAGTTGGCTTTGGATTCGCGGACGCGACTCTGTTCGCCTCTAATTCTACATTTGCACACCCTTTATTTTTACACGCATATATGGGTTCGCACACTGACCTCTATTTCTACACGCATATCCAGGTTCGCACATCCGCCTCTATTTCTACACGTGTATCTAAATCCTCACACCCACGCGCCTATCATAACAGACTCCACCGTAGGTGAAAGAAACTATTTGTCCATTATCTACACCGGCCGCTGCCCCCTTTTGCGGCTTCCTTTGTGGGGAGTTCAGCTGCATCGTGGCGCGGTTGCCCGTGCGGCGCCGGCTTGGTTCGGATCCCAAAGGCCGCCTCGCTTGGTCCCTGGAAGGAAAACGCGGCTAAAAGGACAAGGCCTTTCCTGCCCCGCATTTAAAAGCTTTCTTCCCTTTTCTCGCCAGGCCGACGGAGGCGACTTGAGACACCCGGGAACAAAGCCGAGTGCCGACCCCAGAAATAGGCTCTCCGTGCGCTCGCTCGCCTCGGCCTTTTTCCTAAGAGCGGAGCATCCTCTCCGTGCGTGCAAGGCGCTGGACGAAGCCGGGCCGTCGTTGGTCCGAGAGCTTCCCTTCCCTTCGTCCACGGCCAATCGGCCCCGGTCGGACTGGCCCTCAATCCACCTGGCCGTGGGAATCCCCCAAGAGGAAGAGGAAGGGGAGGGAAAGCGCTTTGCACGAGCTCAGAAGTGCTGTCTACACCCCGGGCCAGCGGAGATCTCCCAGAGCCTTTGAAGCGGAACCTCGGGCCCAAAGGATTCCCCCTCTCTCTCTCTCTTGCCCGGAGAAGCGACTTTCGCTTGGCATATATATCTCCCCCACGAAAGGAGGCGTCGGGCCGGTTTGCAAGTGGGAGTCGAAGAGGAGGGAAAGAGCCAAAGGACAGGTTTCCAGGGCGCGGAACAATTCGGGAGGCGGGGGGGGAGGGATGCCAAAGACGACCAGAAGAACCCATCCCGCCCAGCCCAGGTAAGAGCAGCCGCCGGTATATTTACCCAGAAGTAATCCCCACCGACTCAATAGTTTCTCCTAAGAAGGAACAAGCCTGCTTCCGGATTCCCACAAGGCGTTGGACCAGGTCGGGGAAGGACCGAGCAGCCTGCGCCCAATCCGTGACCCTGTTGATTTTTTTTTTTTTTTAAGGTTTGGGAAGTCTTAGCAGCCTTATTTGGATCCCCAGCCCTCCAGGTTACTCTCCGGTCCATCGTCTTGCGGGGAACACACCTGAACCCGGTTTAATTCAGGAAGCAGGTTAAGCGAGTCTTGTGAATGCGGTGGGAGGCTGACTTCCGTGTCAAAGAGACGTAGATCAATGCCGTGAAAAACGAAAGGAGAGGCGGAGGAAGCGGGCACGAAGCCCTTTGGGAAACTTACCTAAAAAAGTCGTTTTTACAGTAGAGTTTTCCTTCTCGGGAGAAGCATTTCTCGGTCAAGTTACATTTACATTCGCAACACTGGACGCATTTCACGTGCCAGGCCCGATCCAGGACGTTGAGCAGGAAGCGGTCCAGGATGGGTCGTTTGCAGCCGGCGCAGTGAACCATTGTCTTTGGCTAGAGGTCGTGCTGGGGGGGCAGTGGGCCTGGGGTGGGTGGGGCGGGAGGGGGCCGGAGGAGACGGCGATTCCGAAGTCGGCCGAGAGGAAAAAGTCCGTGCTTCAAAAGTCCTTCCCGGACTGCAAAAGAGCAGGGGCACGAAACCAAGGCGAGGAGCCCACAAACGCCAGCCTCAAACGAGACCCCGATGGGGGCAGGCAAAAAAAAAGGGGGGGGGAGAGAGAAAGGAGCCCCGCCCGGCTCCGTTGGTTGGCAGAGCCTGAAAGAAGCTGGCAGCTGGTTTTGAACACGATCGGGGCAGGATCGCGGAGCGAGGGGGGGGGGTTTGCCCCTCAGACGCCCCTCTTAGCGCATCTCGCCAACCGCCTTTTCCTTCTCAATTGTCCCAATCATCATCATCATCATCAAAACCAGCGATTTCCCAACCCCCGTCCAGAAGTTTGGTGAGTCGAGAACCAAAAGAAGATGATAAAAGTTATTAATAAAATTGTCCTTTTTTTTCTTTCCTTCTCGGCTGTATGAATGTTTGCAAGAGAAGTTCTTCTCCTAAAAGGCCGGCTAATAATAATAATAATAATAACAATAGTCAAGTCGAACTGAAAACTCAGGACGAAAACTCAGAAGAGGAAGGACCATCAATCGGGTGTGAAAAAGAAACAAAGGCGAGGGATTCTCTCAGGGTTGAGGTAGAACAGTCCGAGGTCAAAGTGCAATCAAGGACGAAATAATTTGTTTTGTTTTTGTTTTTTGTTTTAAAAAATCCCGCTTCCTCCTCCTCCTCCTCCTCCTCTTCCTCCTGGGGAAAAATAATTCAGCAATAAATTAAAAAGGGGGGGCAGCGGGGACCGCAGGCGAACGACAAGTCGACGAAACAGAAACGGAGGAGCGAATCTTTCGCACCTGGGCCGGATGGGAAGAGCCGAGCCGAGGCGGGAGTGGGGGCATCAGACACAATCGGGGTCCCTCCTTCTCTACAAAGAGTGTTTCGTTTTTAGGAAACGGAGGACAAGACAAGGAATGGCCGACTCTCTTTTTTTTAACGGTCCTTTTCTCCTCCGTGGCTTTTACGAGTTTTTTTAAAAATCGAATCGTTTATATATATACACACATATATATATACAGATATATACACATATATATACACATATATATATACAGATATATATATATATATATATATATATAAAAACCCAAAGTTGTCCTAAAAGACGCGGCCCTTCCTCCCTCTTTCCCCCGTCCGTTTGCCTCTATTAAAATAAATAATAATAATAAATAATAATAATAAATAATAAAATAATAAAAATAATAATAATAATATAATATAATAATAATAATAATAATAATAATAATAATAATAATAATAATAATAATAATAATAATAATAATAATAATAATAATAATAAATAATAATAAATTAATTCCTCGGCCTGGGGGTGGGAGGGGAGTGGGCGAAGGGTAGGGAGGGTGACGAGGTGGGGGGATAGAGAGGGGAAGGAGAGCAAGGAAAAAGCAGCAAGCGACCTACCCCCTTACGAGTGCCTGGGTGCTGGGCTCCCCCACCTCTTCGCCTGGTCCATGGGGACGGCTCGGGTGCTGGGTCGAGGCTGCGTGCCGGGTGGGGGTAGCAAAGGAAAAGTGGGGGTAGACCCCGCGCTGGACGGGGGCGGGAGAAATGCCTAGAAGTCCCCCTCTTTTTTTGCTCCCCCAAATCCTCTTCCTCTTAGGGCGGCGTGGCTGCGGGGGAGAGTGTTCTCCCCCCCTACCTGGCTGCTTCGCCAAGCGCGCGCCCGCGCGCGTCTGTCTGTCTGTCTGTCTGTCTGCCTCCCTGCCTTCTTCTTCTTCTTCTTCTTCTTCTTCTTGCCCCACTCCGGCTTGGCTGGCGTTTCGGCTCTTGCTTTGGCCCGGCCGGCTTTAGAACTGCGGCTTGGCCTCGGCCTCGCCTCCGAAGCCTTATGCAGCGAGGGGCGACGTCACGGCAGCCGCCGGCCAATCGGCGCCCGGCTGGATGCAGCTGCCCCCTCCCTCTTTCCTCTCCTCCCCCCACACCCTCTCCAACGCCTGGCTTCGGCTCCCGATGCTCCGGAGCGTCTTTGGCGGCTGCCCGCAGAGCCGGCTGCTTTCCGAGGGGCGGAGAGAGGAGACCCGTTGCCCGCCCCCCCGCGACCCCCTCCGAGAGAGCGGTACGTTTGGGTCAAGCCGCGCTGTCAAACCCCCACCCCACCCCTGTCGCTGGAGGGTTGGGTGGGGAAGGAGGAAGAGGATGGAGAGATGGGGCGGGAGGGGTTCGAGCACGTCTGGGAAACGCCAGCCTGGAAGTTTTCGACGGGGCGGACTGGGAAGAGAAGCCGGGCCCAGCAAGAGTTGGGCGGGGAGGGGTCCGGTCTACGCTGGGAGGAAGATCGGGAAAGTCTTTTAAAATTTCCCCTGCCTTTTTCTGTCTCACTTCCCCTTTTTCCCTTTCTCTCTATCTCCCTGTTATCTCTTTCTTGTTTTAAAATTTTCTTCTGTCTTCATTTTCTTTTCTCAGTCATCCTTCCTTCCTTCCTTCCTTCCTTCCTTCCTTCCTTCCTTCCTTCCTTCCTTCCTTCCTTCCTTCCTTCCTTCCTTCCTTCCCCCGGAAGAGGTGAAGGGAGGATCAAGCAGAAAAGTCATTTCCACGTTCAAATTCCCTGAGTGGATATCCCAAGAAATCCAGCTGGGGCGTCTTTTTCGGTCAACAGAGTTTCCGTGTTCCTAAAAGTTTCCTTCCGTGTTCCTAAAAGTTTCCACCCTTCCCAAAAAGGGGGGAAAGGCAGATAAAATTAAAGAAGGGGAAGAGAGCGCTCGAGAAGGAAGCCAGGTCCTATGAAACGCCCAAGAGAGGCGGGGGGCGGCGTTTGCAGGTATCCCCTCGAAGGCAAAGCTAAAAGTTTAGAATTGGCAAAAGGGAAACAACTGGGACCGAATGTAATTTGGGTCCCCGTGTGCATTGGGGTGGGGGGGGGGTGTCTGCCAAAGCGATGGGCCGCGTAAGTGGAACGCGAGCCTCTTGAGGGCTAGGGTCCTGAAAGTTTTGCAAGTCGGAGGGTGCTGCGTTCAAGAAACCCTGGCTTTTCAGTGGGCGATGGTAAAGCTAGGCGGGCGCAAAATGTGCGCGCTTACCTGAGCTTCCCCTTACCTGGGAACCGGCAGACAGGACTACCTTCGGAGCATCGCGGGATTCCCGCCGCCAGCTGGCTGAACCGCTGGCCAATCAACGGAAACAATAAGAAATTCCCCACTCCGGAATGTCTAAGGGAAACCTTCCGTCTTTGCGCGTGGGAAATGCGGATTAGTGAATACAGCTTTCCTCCCTCCAGTCCATTCTTTTCTTTTTGGAGAAATGACCTAAATTTCTTTTCAAAGGAAAGTGTGAAGCTGACTCCACCCCCCCCCCCCAGTGAAAATAAAGGCGAAACCTCTGGAGAGGTTGCGATTCCACGCACCCCCTACATGGGGATAAGGCCCAGGGGTCACCGTGGGCTTCTTTTGATGCCCCTACCAACGAGAGTGGAATTCACTGATAAGGGTTTATATTTGCCGCGTGTTGTTAATTTATGACGCTTATTCTCGTTTCCGTCCTCTGTGTGTGTGAGAGAGAATGGGGAGGGGGAGAGAGAGAGGGGGAGAGAAAAGATAGTGAGGGGAGGAATGGGAGAGGGAGGGAGATAGAGAGGGAGAGGAAGAGAGGGAGAAAGGAAGAGAGGGAGGAGAGAGAGAAAGAGAGAGAGAGGGAGAAGGGAGAAAGAGAGGTGGTGAGAATGAGGAAAAGGAGAGAAGAGGGGGAGGAGAGGCAGAGAGAGGGGGAGGAAGAAGGAAGGAGAAAGAGAGGGTAGGAGAGGAAGATAGGGAGAAAGAGAGGGGGAGAGGGAGAAAGAGATGGTAGAAAATGAGAGAGAAGGGAGGAGAGGTCTCCTAAAGGAGAGAACGACGGGTATGGAAAATGGGGGGAGGGGAGAGGGAGGAAGAGGAGAAAGAGAAGGAGAGAAGGAGAAAGAGAGGAGAGGAGAGAGAGGAGAGAGGAGGAGAAAGAGGGAGACAGTGAGGGGGGAGAATGGGGGAAGAGGGGAGAGGAGAGAAAGAGAGAGAGGAGGAGAGAAAGGAGAAAGGAGAGGGAGGAGAGAGGGAGAAAGAGAGAGAGGAGAAAGAGAGAGGCGTGTGTCACAGATAAAGCTTTGGGAAGTTTTGAGAAAACGGAAGTCATTTGCCTAATTCAGGGCGGGCGAGGGGCGCTCGCCAACCTCCACCTCCACCCTTACCTTAAAAAAGCAGACGCTGTAACACGTTTTAAAATCCCCCGCCGCCCTGATCTACTTCGCATCCCTCGTTTCCCAAACATTTCTCACTCTTGGACCTGAAGCTCAGCCTGGGGAAGTGAAGGCCAAAGGATTATTTGCGGGGTGGGGGGAGGAAAGCTAGATTTAAATCTCCCCCATCCCAATCTCGTCTCTTTCTCTTCCCCACTTCAAACAAAGTTAAAAGTCTGTTTTAGACAAACCGCTGAGCCAGAGATTCTCGCCGACCTACGGGATATAAAGGCGTGACAGACCCCAAGGAACGTATTTATAAATCTTCCTTATCCTCCTTAACTAGAAAAAACAACCAACGAACAGATCTATTAAAAAAAATAAATTAATTTTAGAAAAGCCACATTGTCCATTGTTCAGGAGAGAGTCCCTCAAATGAACCGGTTTTATTTTTATTTTAGAAATGTGGCTCGTTTAAAGGAGAAATTCAAGAGTTCTCCTTCCCTATATTTCCCCCCCGCCCGCCGCTAGTTATTTATTCGATTTTTAGGCAGATTGAAGCTTGTCTTCTTGTTTGAATGTTCCCACCGAACCATCCTTTTGAGCGTAAAATGGAAATCCGGACGTCTGCCGTGGATGGAGAGTTGGAAAAGAGGCTAATTCCTAACCTCCAACCCCACCCCCACCCCCGTTTAAAATGGTTAGGATGTGGGGAGGGGGGTTCCTTAAAAAGATCTCTTTAAGTGGCAGGCAAAACGCGCGGCGTTAAATCAAACAAGATAAAGATAAGGTTCGCGAGCTCTTTTTTTGCGGGGGAGCGTGGCGGGGGGGAATCCCACCGTGTCGTTCGCGGAGTTGATCGATTAATGAGGTTTATCAGAAAAGCTCGACCGGCCTCACAGCTCCCTCCAAACCCGCTCTCGTTTTAGCATCCCGTTTTAGTTACCTGAGGAATATTTCCCCCCCCCACCCACCCGCCCAACCCCCAGTTTCTATAATCTTCCAACTGAACGGATAAATCCGCCCTTCTGCTTTTTAAGCCACCCTGCGGGGGGGGGGAGAGAGAGAGAGAGAGAGAGAGAGAGAGAGAGAGAGAGAGAGAGGAGACCTCTTGACCTCACGTAACCCCTTCCCCAAGCGCCTTAATCCGGAGTGAAAGTCGTTTTAGCCTGGACCATTCCAAAAACGTCGTTCGGGGTGGGGGTGGGTGCCGCCCCCCCCCCGCACGAATCCTGTCGAGGCTTCGTTTGGAAATCGTGTCTTTCTTTCTTTCCCAGTAACGAGTTCTAATTCGGGCCAGGGGTCTGAATCCTCAAACCAATTAAGCCGAAAACCCTGGGTTTGGAGGAACAGGAGGAGCAGGAAGAAGAAGAAGAAGAAGAAGAAGAAGAAGAAGAAGAAGAAGAAGAAGAAGAAGAAGAAGAAGAAGAAGAAGAAGAAGAAGAAGAAGAAGAAGAAGAAGAAGAAGAAGAAGAAGAAGAAGAAGAAGAAGAAGAAGAAGAAGAAGAAGAAGAAGAAGAAGAAGAAGAAGAAGAAGAAGATTTAGGGATAGATTTGGCTGAAAGCCACTGGGATTTGCTTGCTGTTGGTTGGAAAGGCGGGTCCTTTTGACAGTGGGAAAAAATATTTGGGGTGACGGAGCTAATTTGGACACTCCAAAACCTGATTTACGGTTCATTTCTGAGCAAACGGGCTTCCTTTAAAGTAAGAGGCACCTACGTTGCAATTCGGTCCTCTGAACGGCACAGTTGGCCCGGTCGAAGCGGGATCCGGCACAATTTGGGCTGTCCGGGGGGGGGTGGGTTGATTCTTGCTTTCAAAATCCGTGCGGCAAAATGTATATAGGGAGGCCGAATGACGGCAACGAGAGAAGGGACTTCCATTCAACCTCTATCCAAGGGCATTCCCATTGAAATCAACCAAGAACTGCTCTCCTCTGTAGCTTTTGGCAAGCGGGAAAGCAACGGAGGGTTCCGAAAAGTATTGTAAGGAAGGAAAGTGGCGGGCTTGTGATTTGAGCACTGGAGGAGGGGGAAAAGGTGGGGAGGGGAGCAGAGAAAGGGGAAGAAGAAGGGAAGAGAAAAGCGAGCAGGAAAGGAATAAAAGGGCAGGGAAAGACAGGGAAAAGGAAGCAAAGAGGGAGGGTGGGAGAAAACGCATCAGACAGATGGAAAAAAAGAGTGGAAGATAAAGGGGAAGGGAGGAACTAAGAAAGGAAGGAAGGAGGGAGGGAGAGGGAAGAAGGAAGGAAGGAAAAGGAAAGAAGGAAGGAAAAGGGAAGACGAAAGGAAGGAAGGATAATGGGATGGAGGGATAAGGAAGGAAGAATAATAGGAGGGAAATAGGAAGGAAGGAAAGAAGGAAAGATGAATAATGGGAGGTAAGGATAACAAGGAAGGAGAGAGGGAGGGAGGAAGGAAGAATGGATAATGGGAGTGAGGGATAGGAAGGAAGGAAGGAAGGAAGGAAGGAAAGAAAGAAAGAGAAAGAAAGGAGGAAGAGATAATGGGAAGGAGGGATAAGAAGGAAGGAAGGAAGGAAGGAAGGAACGAAAGGAAGAAGAGATAATGGGAAGAAGGGATAAGAAGGAAGGAGGGAGGGATAAGAAGGAAGGGAGAGAGAAGAAAATAGGCGGTAAAGAGGAAGGGCAGTGATGGGGGACATAAGATGCGCCCGTCCTTCTTCACCTCTCCAGAAGGCCAGGCCGCATCCTCCCCACACCCTCCGCCCGGACGGCCTCCCATGTGGCGGGCAGAGAGCTCGCTTTCTTCCGCCAAGCGCTGGCTGGGATGCCGGCGGCGGCGGCTGCGGAAGCCCCGAGCTCGCTCGTTCCGGCTCTCCAACGCGACAGCTGCCCCGGCGGTGCCAAGGGACACCTTCGCCTTTGACTCCAGGCGCCCAAGTGAAAAGGGCGGTTGGCGGGATGAATGAGGCCTGGGGGATGAGCAGGGGTGGGGGCGCAGGGGTGGGGTGGGGGGCGACCGACCGGCGAGCGAGCCGAAGGGAGAGACCAACAAGCCACAGCTGGTTGACTCTGGAATCGGGTCTTGGTTTTCTGCTGGTGAAATAAATGACTTGGAATTCCTTCCTTCCTTTCCTTCCTTCCCTTCCTTCCTTTATCTTCCATTTTTCTTCTTCTCTCGTTTCCTTCCCTTCCTTCCTTTCTTCCCATTTATCTTCTATTCTTTTTCTCCCTCCCTCCTCCCTTCCCTTTATCTTCCATTCTTTTATCTTCTCTCTTATTCCTTCCTTCCTTCCCTTCCTTCCTTCTTTTATCTTCCTCTTTATCCTTCCTATTCTTTCCTTCCTTTCCTTCCCTTCCTTCCTTCCTCATTTATCTTCCATTCTTTTTCCTTCCTTCCTTCCTTCCTTCCTTCTTCTTCCTTCCTTCCTTCCTTCCTTCCTTCCTTCCTTCCTTCCTTCCTTCCTTCCTTCCTTCCCTCCCTTCCCCCCATAAAGACCAGCTTAGCTCTTTCTCTCACCCCCCCCCAATTTCTCTTCCAGTCACAGAAAAGAACAGAAAACACTACAATGGAGCCTTAAGAAGTGGAGAAAACGTGTCCTCCTCACAAAGCTAAAACCAAGCAGCCTCAGTGATGCCAAATTGAGATATTTATTATATTTATCTAGAGCTCCGATGGGCACCAGTTCCTCCTTTATGCTGTTCCACCCCCTTAAGCACCTTGTAAGGCGGGCGGGGGGGGGGAGGAGGTGTCAAACTTGATTGCATTGAGGGCCACATCAGGGTTGTAGTTGACCTGGGGGGGGGGGTGGCAGGATGGGCGTGGCCAGCTCGAGAGTCACTCGTGTGGTGGCTCAAGTGCTCCGCCAATGAAAACAGGGCCCCGAGCTCCGTTTTCAGCTGCAAGGCCTCCTGCAACCCTCTGCCAGTGAAAAGGGCCACATGAGCTCCGTTTTCTCTGGCAGAGGCACCGTGGGCTGGTCCTTTGCTGTTTCCAGGGTGGCCCCAGGGCCCAGATCTAAGAACCCCGTGGGCCGGATCTGCCCCCCCCCCGACCTTGAGTTTGACACCCCTGTTGTTAAGGGAAGGGCTAGGCCGAGGGGGAATATCTGGCCTGGGTTTGGCAAGGAAGCATTGTGATTTTTTGACAAGAGAGGTAACACCTCCAGTGTTAGGTCAGTGAGTGGGCACTTGGTGGACCCAAAACCCTGTGTGAGAAACATCAGGAAGCTTCTCTTGTTGAAAATCCTGTCAGGGTTTTTCTCTGCCCTGATAACCTGGGAAACCTATGAAAATCGATCCTACAAGACCCACCTCTAAAGGCCAAAACAAGACAGGGAGTATATTCGACTTACAACCATCCCTTTAGTGACCATTTAAAATTACAAGGGCGCCGAAAAGGAGACTTAACAAACAGGCTTTGCACTTATGACCCTTGCAACCTCGCCTGATCAAAATTTGGACACTTGGCAAATTGGGCGTATCCGGTAGTCCTCGACTTACGGCCACAATTGAGCCCAAAATTATTGTTGTTAAATGAAACATTTGTGAAGTGCCTTTTGCCGTGTTTTATGGCCTTTCTCGCCACAGTCGTTAAGCGAATCATGGTAGTTGTTAAGTTGGCAACACAGTTGTTAAGTGAATCTGGCTTCCCCCGCTGACTTTGCTTGTCAGAAGGTCGCAAAAAGGAATGACGTGAAACCGGGACATGGCAACCAGCGTAAATACGAACCAGCTGCCAAGCATCTGAGTATTGTTCACGTGATCCTGAGAATGCTGCAAAGGTCATAACTATGAAAAAGGGTCATAACTTACATTTTCCAGTGCTGTTGTAACTTTGAATCGTCAGATCAGCCCCAAAGATCTACCTGCTCTAGATTCCCCCAGATTTGGGGCAGGGAGGAGGACAAATAAGCAGATCACTCTGGGATGTGTGAAAACAGTGGGCTACCTCTGTTGATTCACTCACCTCATTTTCATGTTAGGATATCTAGTAGGTGTTTCCTTTGATGTCTGGCTGAGCGTTTAAGCTTCTCCTCCCTTGTCTGCTTCCTGAGCAAAGATCCTGGGGAGAAATGGTCTTGAGGATGCTTGCTGGGACTCCCTCCCCCTTCCCCAAATTCTATGAAAAGTGACAAGCCCACCACATCACTGGAGGTTTTAAAGATGAGATTGGGCAGCCATTTGTCTGGAATGGAATAGCATCTCCTGCTTGAGCAGGGGTTGGACTAGAAGACCACCAGGGTCCCTTCCAATTCTGTTATTCTGTTGTTCTGTTATTCTGTCTGTTACTCTCTGTTACTCTGTTCTGTTATTTTGCTATTCTGTTGTTGTTCTGTTATTTTGTTATTCTGTTCTGTTACTCTGTTACTCTATTACTCTGTTCTTCTGTTCTGTTATTCTGTTATGTTGTTCTGTTACTCATTACTCTGTTCTTCTGTTCTGTTATTTTGCTATTCTGTTGTTCTGTTATTCTGTTATTCTGTTATTTTGTTCTTCTGTTGTTCTGTTACTCTGTTACTCTATTACTCTGTTCTTCTGTTCTGTTCTTCTGTTATGTTGTTCTGTTACCCTTACTCTGTTCTTCTGTTCTGTTATTTTGCTATTCTGTTGTTCTGTTATTCTGTTCTTCTGTTATTTTGTTATTCTGTTGTTCTGTTACTCTGTAACTCTGTTACTCTATTACTCTGTTCTTCTGTTCTGTTCTTCTGTTATGTTGTTCTGTTACTCTATTACTCTGTTCTTCTGTTCTGTTATTTTCCTGTTCCATTCTTCTGTTGTTCTGTCATTCTATTAATAGATCTCTGGACTTTTTATTTGTTTGTTTGTTTGTTTGTTTATTTGTTTATTTGTTTGTTTATTTATTCAATTTCTATAACCCTCCCCCCCACCCCAACTCAACTGAATGACTCCAGGCGGCTTACCATTCTAAAATGACAGCATCATTAAAGGCACCTCTTCCTGCTCTTGGTTTTTGGAGGCAGAGAGGCGAGAGGAAGCTGCTGAATCACGACATCTAGAAGGGGGAGGGGGTGGAAGGACGCATCAGGGGTCTCTTGGAAGAGCTTGCCATGAGTCAGTAAGGAGGTATAATTACACCACCGGTCCTCCCACCCCTCCCCTTCCTTTAGAAGGCGCACGTGCGCACATATTCTCTTTAATGGTTTTTGGCGCCTGGTAAGAAGCATTGGCCTGGAAAGCAAGGCCCTTCCCCAGACCAAACCATAAAGCAAACCTGCCTTTTGATCAAATGGGTTTTGAAAGCTGGCATTGATTAATTGTTCATCTTCCTGGCAAAGCCCCCTTCAGGTTTTGGGCAAATGATTTGGGAAAGAAAGGAAGAAAACCGCTTCCTGCTTCATGCAGGCTGGTTCTTAGGTAGTTGGGTCATTAACAGGATTGGGGCTTCACTGGCGCAATTTGTGTGTGTGTGTGTGTGTGCAGGAAGAGGGGGAGAGAAAGAGAGAGGAGGGGGAAAAAAAACTGTGCAAGGATCACCTTTTCGTGAAGAAAAACCAGAATGCCCCCTGTGTTTAATTATGAATTATTAGGGATTCTTTTAAAGATTTCTCCTAATGTTATTTTGATGCTGCCTTGGACAAAGCAAAGAGCAGAATGACGCCTACCCTTCACTCCTGAAAAGAGAGGGGGTGGAGAGAGAGAAACAGAGAGGAAGAGAGAGTGAAAGAGAAGAGAGAGAGGTAGAGAGGCAGAGAGAGAGAAAGAGAGAGGCAGAGAAAGAGAGAGACAGAGGGATAGTAAGAGAGAGAGAGAGAGAGAGAGGGCAGAGAGGCAGAGAGAGAGAGTCAGAGAAAGAGAGGCAGAGAGAGAGAGAAAAGGAGAGAAAGAAAGAGGCAGAGACAGAGATAGAGAGGCAGAGAGAGAGAAAGAAAGAGGCAGAAAGAGGCAGAGAGTGAAAGGAAGAGACAGAGGGAGAGAGGGAGGGAGGGAAGGAAGGAAGGATGGGCAGGGAGGGAGGGAGGAGAGAAGAAATAGTCACATTCTTACTAAACATTACAGGAAGACTGAGCACAACTGATCTCAGTCCAGAATTGAATCTGGCTGCCTACGATTTTTAAAAATCTCCCTCTCTAGGAAATCTGGGCTAAGTTATTAGAGAGAACAATATTTTTGAATTTTCATGTAATTTCATCGGCTAAAAGGTAGATGATTCATCTTGTGGGAAAGCAACCACGAGAGGCAGCCAGGCCACGGAAGCCAATCTGTACAGTTCACTTTACAGGCAATGATTCCCCTGTGTGGTTTGCAATGAAATATTGGTGGACACTTGTCTACAAGTGTCCACCCTCGTGTGTAAGAGAAATGTGGCACAATTATCCCGAACGCAGTGTGCATTTAAATAAGGAGTGAACCAGGCTTAAGGTGAGCTAGGAACGGTCCTGAAAGCATCATGCACCAGTACCCCAAAATACATGCAGTCCATGAAGGATTTAGATATTGTGAAGGTATATATAGGTAGTCCTCGTCTTACGACCACAACCGAGCACAAAGTTTCTGTTGTTAAGTGGAATGTTTGTTTTGCCCCATTTTACGACCTTTCTTGCCATAGTGGTTAAGCAAATCGCTGCAAGTTTGTTTGAGTCATTAAGTAAATCTGGCTTCCCCATTGACTTTGCTGGTCAGACGGTCGCAAAAGGGGATCATGTGACCCCAGGGAACATGGCAACGGTCGTAAAGATGAATCACTTGCCAAGCGTCTGAATTTTGATCACATGACCACGGGGATGCTGCAATGGTCGTGTGAAAAACAGACATCATAACTCACTTTGTTCAGTGCTGCTGTAATGGTCACTAAATTTAACTGTTGTAAGTCGAGGACCTACAACGTAGCTGAAATCTGTTATTGCTTCTATTCTTTGTTTCTTTTTACTACTTTTAATCTATTCAGAGGACCAACAAGAGCGGACAAAGTAAGATCCTAATGAAGAGAGGA
Source organism: Notechis scutatus (assembly GCF_049901735.1). Taxonomy (NCBI): domain Eukaryota; kingdom Metazoa; phylum Chordata; class Lepidosauria; order Squamata; family Elapidae; genus Notechis; species Notechis scutatus. The sequence continues at coordinate 9,790,307 of NC_142009.1, read as the reverse complement.
TACAAGGGGTCCTTGGTGCTCTCTGGTTGTTTTCCTGCAGATGTTTTATTATCCAAACTAGGTAACATCATCAGTTCCAATAAAGGAGAATATTTGTATCTCGGGGTTGAAATGAGAGCTCCTTAGTGCTCTCTGAGCTTGGTTGCTTTCTTGCAGACGTTTCATTACCCAACTAGGTAACATCATCAGTGCTAGAAGGGAGTGGGGAATTGCAGACGGGGAGGAGGAGGAGGAGCAGGAAGGACTGTGTGGGTCCTTGGTGGTCTCTGAGCTTGCTTGTTCTCTTGCAGACATTTCATGACCCAGCTAGATAACATCATCAGTGCTAGAAGGGAGTGGGGATTGCAGACGGGAGGAGGAAGAGGAGCAGGAAGGACTGTGTGGGTCCTTGGTGCTCTCTGAGCTTGGTTGTTTTCATGACCCAACTAGGTAACATCATCAGTGCTAGTAAGGAGTGCTGTTTGCTGTCAGTTTATATTTATATTAAGGACTTACTAGCACTGATGATGTTACTTGGGTTGGGTCATGAAACATCTGCAAGAAAGCCACCAAGCTCAGAGAGCACCAAGGGCCCCTCCTGTCAACCCTGAGCGACAAATATTCTCCTTTGTTGAAAAGAGAGAAAACCGAAATTTAAACCAGAGAATACCTTTGCGGGGCATATCCTTTTAAGTGCATTAGAAGTCTACCAACTTCACAGGGTGATGTTTTCACAAACTGCCCCCTCCCCACTCCTTACCAGTTCCTGCCACTATTAATCTGTGACATTTATCACCCCCTATGCCTTCGCTGAGCAGGAAGATGCCATAAGAAGAAAAGTCTAGCACATTTTTTGTTTGTTTGTTTGAAGCCTGTATGGAGAAAACACAAGCTTTTCTAGGGGGAAAGTTGAAGCAATGTCCCACTATCCTCACTCAATTTGTAAACATAAGACAGTTTGGACAAATTTAGCCATCCTGGACAATGTAGATAAGGAGCAGTCGACCTTTAGCAATGGGATATTTGCTACATCAGTGGGAAGAAAGAAACTGCAGAAAGTTCTGATGTAAAATTCCGAAAAATTTGCAAATATTGATATTTCTCCATATTAGGAAACCCACATCTCTGCATGACTACAGCATTGCAACTTCTGCTAAGGATGAGGTTTCGGGGGCAACCTTTTTTTTAGTGTTTGAGTGGCCAAGGTCTTGAAGAAGGACCAAGACTTCACAGAAGTGATCTGAAAAAAGGAACTGGAAAACGAAATCATTGGATTAAAAAAAAAAAACAACTATTCCAAGCCCCCCCCCCCCCCCCCAAAAGGGCCTCGTTTTTCATTTGACAATCGATGCAAAACGCCTATTTACTTTCGCCTAGTTCCTTCCTCTGTTATACTTTGAATGCCGATCTCTATGCATGAAAGGGGAAAAAAAATAGTTTAATGGATGGTTTGCAATAAACGGAGAAACATTAGCTGGGAACCACCTAGGCTTTGATCAACTGAGTGAGACTTAATAGTAAGAACAACAACAGAGGCTTTGGTGGCATCAAGAGTCAACAGAGCAAGGAAACAACAGCCGACATGAACATAAGGAAGGAAGTCTGTTTCTGCAAAACCACCATAACCAGAGGTGGTATTTAGTAGGTTCTGACCAGTTTCTGGAGAACCGGTAGTGGAAATTTTGAGTAGTTCGGAGAACCGGCAAATCCCACCTCTGACTGGTCCCACCAACCCCCTCTATTCTCTACCTCCCAAGTCACAGCTGATGGGCTGGGTCTCCTTTGGTTTCCCTGCACAGGAGAATGGAACTGGAAAGCAGGTTAGTGGGGTGCGGAGGGAATGGGGACTTTGCAGTAACCTTCCCCTGCCACCCCCGCCACGCCATGCCACACCCACCAAGCCACGCCCACAGAACCAGTAGTAAAAAATTTTTTGAATCCCACCATTGACCATAAGCATAATTTGCCTTGGTTGTGAACTTCTGTAAAATGGATCCTTGCATGAAAAAGAATGCCATATCTGGTCAATGCAGGTAGTCCTTGATTTACAACTTTTTGTTTAGTGACTCTTAGTTTCCTCATTTTCCCAATATTGTGCAAATACAATTCTTGTTGCTGTCAAAATATGTAATATTAAGTATGTATTCCCTTTATTATAGTTGTCTGGTATTATCCCTTACAAGAATATTTCTGGCGTTAAATCTATATGTTGGCTTTATCATTTTTTATAACCACACGTGTATTTTCGTCCAAGCTTTTTTTTTTGCCTTAGAGCATGCCCACCACATATGATAGTAAGAACCCGGTATCTGATTACATTTCCAACATTTAGCATCCAAATTTTGATCAAGTGACCACGCGGATGCTGTAACGGTCATAAGTGTGAAAAATGGCCGTAAGTGTGAAAAAGGATCAAAAGTCACTTTTTTCAGTGCTGTTGCACCTCCGATCAATCCCTCAACGAATGGTCGTAAATCGAGGACTATCTATATAGCGAAGGAAAAAAAAACTATAAAAATAAGCATGATAATAATATGAAAGAATGCAAAGTTAATGAAATCTGAATAATATGAAATTAAGAAGAGGTGAGGAGGGGGAGCAGGAAGAAGAGGGAGGACAGTGAGACCAGCTAGTGCAAGGGTGTCAAACTTGATTTCATTGAAGGTCGCATCAGGGTTGGGTTTGACCTTGGGGGGGGCTGGGGGGGCGTGGCCAGCTCGGTGTCACTCATGTTGGGGGTGGGGCATCTGTGCTAGCCCAAGCATTCTGTCAGCAGAAAAGGACTCCCGGGCTCCGTTTTTGGCTGCAACGGCCTCCTGCAACCCTCCTGAGCTCCGTTTTCACTGGCAGAGGCACCGCGGGCCTTCACTGTTTCCAGGGCAGCCCTGCCAGCCAGTTCTAAGTACCCTGCAGGCCGGATCTGGCTCATGGGCCTTGAGTTTGACACCCCTGAGCTAGTTAGTCCAGCAGCCACCTCTAGTGACATACTCCCGTAAATGACTTAATAACCATGGTCCCAATTCTCGTCGTAAATCAAGGACTACTTGCAGGTGGGGGGAAACTTAAAAAAAAAACACCCAAGAAAAACAAGAAAGGAAAAAAAAAAAACAGCATTGCCAAAAAAGCATTAAGAATTCTTAACCTAATTTTGCGAAGCTTCTTCTCTGGTAACACTGAACTGCAAACCAGGGCATATAAAACCTTCGCCCAACCAATTCTCGAATACAGCTCATCCGTCCGGAATATCCACATTGTATAACGGACATTAATACAACTTTGTGGGTCCAGAAGTATTTCACTAGATGAGTCCTCCACTCCTCTGCTTGCAATAGAATACCTTATGCCACCAGGCTCAAAATTTTGGACCTGGACAACTAGAACTACGCCACCTATGGTCTGATCTAAGCTTAGTACACAAAATTATCTGCTACAGCATCCTACTTGTCAACAAGTCTACTTCAGCTTCCACCGCAATAATACACGGGCAAACAATAGATACAAACTCAATGTAAACAGCTCCAAACTCGATTGCAGAAAATACGACTTCAGCAACAGAGTGGTCAATGCCTGGAATGCACTGATAACAGATAACAGTTAATCAGAGTTGGAAGGGACCTTGTAGGTCATCTAGTCCAACCTCCTGCCCAAGCGGGAGACCCTACACCATTTCTGACAAATGGCAGTCCAATCTCTTCTTGAAAGTCTCAAGCAACACCTGACTCTGTTGTCACATCCTCAAACCCCCAAAAGCTTTAACCTTAATCTGTCTGCTGTGGACCTCACTCCGTTCCTAAGAGGTCTGTAAGGGGGGGCGTGCATAAGCACACCGGTGTGCCTACTGTCCCTGTCCTATTGTACTCATTTATTAGGTACACCTGTTTATATGTTTATATGTTATGTTCATACTTAAAAAGTGCTTTCTTATACATGCTTGACAAACAAACAAATAAATAAAAGGAAACTCACCCACCCCCAAAGAGCAGAGTGAGAAAAAAGGTGGAAGGAGGGAGGGAAAGAATGAACAATAAGGGCCAAGGAATAAAAGAGAAGAGGGACCACAAAGCAAAACCCAGAGAATATGCGCCATCCTTCTTCATTCCCTTTGTATGTGGGAGAACGGCCTTTGCATAAGGGAGAGCTACTCTCAGCTTTATTTTATATCCTATAGATCAGGAGGGAGGCAAAGCTTTATTTTCGCCCAGAGACTGATATTTTATTTCTCTCTTACGGTTTTATGTGTGAGAGATGTCAAAAAGCTAAAATAGATTGCTAATACATAAGCAAAAGGAAGCCGTTTTGGCATGTTCGGTGTCTCCAGGTCTCCCTTGGAGAACAGCCTGGGGATTTAAGGCTAAAGGAAGACCTTGGGGAATTTTTCCGCTAAAACATCTCTCTTCATAAATTCAACAGCATGGCCGGCTCAGGAGGGAGAGGGGATTTTGCCAGGGGAAAGGGCTGGAAACGAGGTTTAAATGCCTCTGCGGCAGATTGCAACCTCCGCACAAAGGGATCAATTACTCGCCTTTCAATCTACATACCCCATTGGTGACATTTTACTCAGAGGCTGAAGGACAGCGGAGTGGGGAGGGGTGGGTTTGTGTGTGCGTGTGAGAGAGAGAGAGCGGGGGTTGTTGGGGGCTGCACCAAGGGCTTCGCAGGCTGGTTAAAAGCAGAATTGCACTGACGGAACCACACTAGAATAAATTTAGAATAGAATAGAATAGAATAGAATAGAATAGAATAGAATAGAATAGAATAGAATAGAATATAGAATATAGAATATAGAATATAGAATATAGAATATAGAATATAGAATATAGAATATAGAATATAGAATTGAATATAGAATAGAATAGAAAATATGGAATGGAATGGAATAAAGAATAGAATAGAATAGAATGGAACAGAAAAGAAAAGAAAATAACAGAACAGAACAGAAAATATGGAATGGAATAGAATGAAGAATAGAATAGAATAGTATATAGAATATAGAATAGAAAATATGGAATTGAATATAGAATAGAATAGAATAGAAAATGAATTGGAATATGAATATAGAATATAGAATATAAAATATGGAATTGAATATAGAATAGAATAGAATAGAAAATATGGAATGGAATATAGAATAGAATAGAAAATATGGAATAGAATGGAATAAAGAATAGAATAGAATAGAATAGAATAGAATAGAATAGAATAGAATAGAATAGAAAATATGGAATGGAATGGAATAAAGAATAGAATAGAATGGAACAGAAAAGAAAAGAAAATAACAGAACAGAAAATATGGAATGGAATAGAATGAAGAATAGAATAGAATAGAATAGAATAGAACTGGAAGGGACCATGGAGGTCTTCTAGTCCAGCCCCCAGCTCAAGCAGGAGACCCTATACCATTTCAGACAAGTGTCCTCTGATGTTGGTCCCAAATTGTATAGCTAAAAGTCTGTAGAAATTCTCAGTCATCAGACAATTAAGAGACAATGGGACTGTTTGTCTCTTAATTGTGCAGGAGTCCTGTTGCTTGGCCAAGTAGCCCTGAAGAGATGCTTCAGGTCTTCCCTGAAACCCAAAACCTGCACAACTCCGTTAACATCTAGACAGATCACGTGCAGAAACCTTGCAGTGGCTTTCTTAAAGGGGTTTTCTCCCTTCATGGTAAGAGGAAAGAAGGGAGGAACTGGTGCTGCAAAAGGACAGAGGTATCATCCCATCGGCAGGTTTTTGTTATGGTCCAGTTCAGTTCATGGAAATGTCCAAATGGAGAGGTGGTGTTTCCACAACTCAGGCTATTTGCACACTCGGCCTGTATCCCTGTTTCAACAACGAGGAATGGATGATTCTCTAGAGACATGAGGGTGAACCTGTGGCACACGTGCCAGAGGTTGCACGCAGAGCCCTCTCTGTGGGTGTGAGAGCCGTTGTCCCGGCACACCGCCACCGTGCATGCACTCGCACCTCCCGCCTCCCACCGGCCAGCTGGTCTTTGGGTCTCTGCTGTCCATGTGGTGGGGGGTCAGGCACATGAGCAGGGGATGTGCATACATGGGCTGGGGGCAAGGCACATACTCTGGGGGATGTGTGTCCATGCATGGGGGTGGAGCGCATGTATGGGAAACATGCACATATTGCATTTGGGGGATGTGAACGTGCGCGCTTTGGGCACTCGGTGCCAGAAAGGCTAGTCACCACTTCTCTAGAGCAGTGATGGCGAACCTTTTTGTTGCGGTGTGCCAAAAGCATGCGCGCGTGTGAGACACCCAGAATGCAATGCGCTTTCCCCCCCCCCCGTGCATGAGCATGCAACATCCCCGCCCCCTTATCTGCACTGCACATGGACACGCCTCCCAGCTGATTTTTGGCCCGTTTGAGGCCTTTTCCATCCTCCTGGAGGCTCAAGGGAAGCCTCGGAAGCCCCCAAAATGGGCCTTCCAGAAATACTGAAAATGTCCATTTTCAGCCTCTGGAGCCTGGGGGAGGCCTTTTTTGCCTTCCTGGGGCCTCGAAGGAAGCCTCCGCAGCCTTTGGAGGCCGAAAAATGGACCCGTTTTGGCACTTCTGGCCAGTAGTGGGATTCCAATTTTTTTTTACTACCGGTTTTGTGGGCCTGGCTTGGTGGGTGTGGCAGGGGAAGGGTACTGCAAAATCCCCATTCCCTCCCCACCCCACTAACCTGCTTTCCAGCTCCGTTCTCCTGTGCAGGGCAACCAAAGAAGACCCAGCCGATCAGCTGGGGCTCGGGAGGCAGAGAAGAGATGGGGGAGGGGCCACGGGTGGGATTCAAATTTCTTAACAACCGGTTCTGTAGTTGTGCCCTAATTTGTGGGTGTGGCTTGGTGGTCATGTGGCTGGCTGGGCATGGCTTGCTGACGGGGTGTGGCTTGGTGGTCATGTGACTGGCTGGGCATGGCTTGTATGTAAATATTGTACATATTTATGTAAATGTTGATTTTTTTTTTTATTTAAAAAAGATCAGCTTTTACCCAAAATGAGGCAAAGCAGGCAGGCAGATTGAGTTGCTTGCAGAATCACAGAGTCACTCACAGATCTACCTTTCTGCAATCTGCTGCCTGAGTCTGCACTGAAAAATAGAAGTTTCAGTCCTAAGGAAGGTTCAGCTCTGCTCTCAGGCCAGTGGTGCAATTTGCCGGTTCTCCGAACTGTGCAGAATCGTAACAACCGGTTCTATAGAACTGGTCCGAACTGGTAGAATCCCACTCCTGGGTGGGGCCAGTCAGAGGTGGGATTTGTTGGTTCTCCGAACTACTTAAAATTTCTTCTACCGGTTCTCCAGAACTGGTCAGAACCTGCTGAACCTCTGCCTGGGATGCTGCAACCATTATAAATACACGCCCAAATTTTGATCACATGAATAGGATGCTGCTGCTAAGGTTGTAAGTGCAAGGACTTACAAGTAAGCAATGTTTTTCAGTGCCATTGTAACTTCAGCTACTATATGAGTCATTGTAAGTTAAGGACTGCTCCTAAATACTAGGTGAGTTTTAAAAAGCAAAAGAACCAACATAAAAGTGCCCTTGAATTTTGCCCTAAATTTAACCACCAGGCATTACATTTTTTTTAGGGCAGCTAAATATAAATACAAATAGGCGTTCTGTGTTCAATTACCAGGAATAACCAGGCTGACCCATTTTCAACCAGTTCCAATTTTGGAACAGTTTTCAAGAGCAACTCCCAGGGCTGACTAACAATGGATTTTATAAGGTACAATCTGTTTCTAAGGAGTTCCTGATGAATTTTGCAACTTGTCTTAACAGAATCGCAGAGTTGGAAGGGACCTTGGAGGTCTTTTAGTCCAACCCCCTGCTCAAGCAGGAGACACTGTACCATTTCAGACAAATGGTTGTGCAATCCCTTCTTAAAAACCTCCAGTGATGAAGCCCCCACAACTTCCGGTGGCAAGCTGTTCCACTGGTTAATTGTCCTCACTGTTTGGAAGTTTCTCCTTAATTCCAGGTTGCTTCTCTCCTTGATTAGTTTCCATCCATTCTTTCTTGTCCTGAACTCAGGTGCTTTGGAAAATAAGTCGACCCCCCTCTTCTTTGTGGCAGCTCCTCAAATACTGGAATACTGCTATCATGTCACCCCTAATTCTTATTTTCTCTAGACTGGCCATACTCAATTCTTGCAACCTTTCTTCATAGGTCTTTAATAATCTTAGTTGCTCTTCTTTGCACTTTTTCCAAAGTCTCGACATCTTTTTTGTCATGTGGTGACCAAAACTGGATGTAGGTATGGTATTCCAGGAAATTTCTAGGTTGGTTCTCTCCTTGATTAGATTCCATCTAATATTTCTTGTCCTGCCTTCAGGTGCTTTGGAGTATTGGCTGACCCCCCACCCCCCTCTTATTTGTGTCATGGAGACTGGGAAAAGAGAACACAAAAATGAAACAAAATGAAATTTAAGGCCCGGAGACACAAATAGATAAAGAACGGTTGCAGGATTTCAGTTTGGCTGGTTTAGAGAAAAGAAGGACTGGGGGGTGGGGGGCATGATAGCAGTATTCCAGTATTGGAGAGGCTACCAGAAAGAAGAGGGGGGTCAATTTATTTTCCAAAGCACTAGAAGGCAAGGCAAGAAACAACGGATGGAAACTAATCACGGAGAGAAACAATGTAGAATGAAGGAGATGTTTCTTTACAGTGAAGACAATTAACCAGTGGAACAGCTTGCCACCTGAAATCGTGGGTGCTTCATCCCTGGAGGTTTTTAAGAAGAGACTGAACAGTCACTTGTCTGAAATGGTATAGGGTCTCCTGCTTGAGCAGGGGGCTGGACTAGAAGACCTCCAAGGTCCCTTCCAGCTCTATTCTATTCTAAATAAAATGTGTGGAAAAATCCTGGTCGTAGGTTTGCAGGAACCTTTGGTAGAATTAAAAGCATCCCTCTTTAGCAATGGTGATTTCCATACCGTTTTAACCTGGGGGATCTACGTAGCCCCTTAAGCTGACGGCTCAGAGGCCCAAAGGTATTGTTCCAGGTTCTTCCCCCGACCCAAACCTACCGTTCCACCTCAGACTCCGTATTTTGTCATTCGACTCCTTGGGTTTAAATTCAGGTTATGGCAGATAATAGATGGTAATGCCTTTCCCCCCCCTTCCTCGTATGAATGCCATTTTTTCAAAGGGAACCTCTGCAAGTGGGGGTGATTTACAGATGCCCTCCAAACCCTTCGTTCTCCTGGGAGTTTGGGAGAACAACATAAAATAAAATGGCAGATGCCACCTTTCTTATCTTGCCTCTTCCCCTGTTTTTGAAACAAGGTTTTCAGTGCCTTTGTGTGTGTGTGTGTGTGTGTATAAATTAAGAACGGTCATCAAAGCCGGAAATCAGCAAGTCAATTAGAAAGAGAATGGCTATCTTGAAGATTTACCGGCTGAAAAAGTACATGTAGTTCTCGAGTTACAACAGTTTATTTAGTGACCATTCAAATTTACAACAGCACTGAGAAAAGTGATGTAGGACTGCTTTTCACACTCACGACTGTTGCAGCGTCCCCAGGGTCACATGATCAAAATTAAAATGCTTGGCAATTAATTGATTCATATTTATGACAGTTGCAGTGTCCTGGGCATGGCTAGTCTAGTGAAGAGAAGGACCAGGGAAGACAGGATAGCAGTCTTCCAATATTTGAGGGGCTGCCACAGAGAGGAGGAAGGGGGTCAAGCTATTCTCCAAGGCACCTGAAGGTCAGACAAAGGAATAATGGATAAATCTTAAGGAGAGATTTAACCTGGTAATAAGGAGAAACTTTCTGACAGCGAGAACAATCAACCAATGGAACGGCTTGCCCTCAGAAGTTGTGGGAGCTTCATCACTTGAGACTTTCAAGAAGAGATTGGACTGCCATCTGTCAGAAATGGTGTAGGGTCTCCTGCTTGGGCAGGGGGTTGGACTAGATGACCTACAAGGTCCCTTCCAATTCTGTTATCTGTTAGCTGGGTGATGACAGTTAAATTCTGACAAGCAAAATCAGCAGAATTTAATCCTAATGAGTAATTGTTTATTTGAAATGTATTTGATGACAGTTAAATTATTTGTTTAACAATTGCTACTTTTTTTAGAGATTTGTGTAGAATCCTGGTAAAAGATAGGCTCCAAATACAGAGAGAGAGAGAGAGAGAGAGAGGGGGAGAGAGAGAACATAGATAGATAGATAGATAGATAGATAGATAGATAGATAGATAGATAGATAGATAGATAGATAGATAGATAGATAGATAGATAGATAGAAAGGGGGGAGGCAGAGAGAGAGAAAGATGGAGAGAGAGAGACAGAGACAGAGACGCAGAAAGAGAGGCAGAGAGAGAGAAAGGGAGAGAGAGAGTGAGAGAGAAACAAAGAGAGAGAGACAGAGAGGCAGAGAAAGAGACAGAGAGAGAAAGATGGAGAGAGAGACACAGAGAGGCAGAGAGAGAGAAAGAGAGAAAGGGAGAGGGAGATATAGAAGCAGAGTGGCAAGAGAGAGAGAGAGAGAGAGAGAGAGAGAGAGAGAGAGAGAGAGAGAGAGAGCACACACACACACACACACAGAGAGAGAATAAAATAAAATATAAAATAAAATAATAAAATATGAACTTTGTGTATTTGATTTAGTAGCTACCATGTCAGCCAGGCTTTAGCAGCATGTGAAAAATCAATGCTTTAAAGGTTTGGATGCAGAAAATTTTTGCTACTTTAGTTGCAATTGTTCATGGTTATATTGTTATGCTGTGTTTTTGTTTTGTTTTTATGAGTAGAATGTAAGCCATTCACAGTCCTTTTGGCCGAAAGCAACATATCAATCCTTATATGTTTTTGTAAAACAACTAAAGCAAGCATAGGCACACAAATAAATTTTACCTCCAGAGCTGAAGAAGCTTCTTGGATCAGAAGCAAAACGTCTTCAAAGAAAAACAAGAAAGTCCAGTTGCCTCTTGTAAAAAAGCACCTTTGGGTTTTGGTGACTAATTCTGAGTAGTCACCTCAGGTGTTTCTCAATCACAGGAATTTTAAGGAATGTGGACTTCAATTCCCAGAATTCCCCAGCCAGCTGGCTGGGGAATTCTGGGAGTTGAAGTCCACACAGTTTAAACTTGCTGGTTGAGGGTGAGAAAGGGATAGAGTATTGTAGTGACACCCAACAGCATCATGGTCTGGTTTCCAAAATTATAGTTAACCAAGGTTTGTTTTTTTACCCTAATTTAAAGGACAAACCATACGTTTGCATTGCTGGAGATTCCCAGATGATGCTAAAGAAACAATGAAACTTCATTCTCACCTGTGCACAGCTGCACTTGCTGACAAAGGAAGTGGCTGGTTTGGTGAATTTAAAAAGGGGAGTAAGTCATGACTATTTCTACACACAATTAATCCTGGACTTACGACTACAATTGAGCCCGAAATTTATGTTGCTCTGGGAAACATTTGTTAACTGAGTTTTGCGCCATTTTATGACTTTCCTTGCCAGAATCGTTAAGTGTCAGAAGGTCTCAAAATATGACCCAGGGACATGGCAACTATCATAAATACAAGCAAGTTTGTCAAGCATCTGAATTCTGATCGCAGGACCATGGGGATGCTGCAAACGGTTGTGTGAAAAACAGTCTCCTAAGTCATTTTTTTCAGGGCCATTGTAACTTTTGAACCATCACTAAATGAGCTGTTGTAAGTCGAGGACTCCCTGTATATGAATCTATATGAATCTGACCTTAATGGGAACCTGGGAAGAGAAGCCAGAAGGTAATGTGTGGCAGGTGAACACATTTTCCTATGGATAAGTTTTCAAGCATGATGTGCCCCTTTGTTACACAAGTAGAAACGAAAATTTGCACCTCAAACTAAAAAAGTCTCAAATACCAGATTTGAAATTTTGGGCATGGGCAACCTTGAACTACACCCTACGGTTAGACTTAAGCATAGTACACAAAATTATCTGCTTCAATGTCCTACCAGTCAATGACTACTTTAGCTTCAACCACAACAATACAAGAGCATACAACAGATCCAAACTCAATGTAAACCGCTCCAAACTTGATTGCAGAAAGTACGACTTCAGCAACAGAGTGGTCAACGCCTGGAATGCACTACCTGACTATTATTACATCCTCTAACCCCCCACTCCTTTAACCTCAAACTATCCACTATTGACCTCACCCCATTCCTAAGAGGTCTGTTTATTTGTACCTATTTCCTATATTCTTACTCATGTTTATACTTATTTATATTATCTTGTAAGTGATTGACAAAGCAAATGAACAAAATAAAAATAAAATGCTTATCTAAGAGATGTGAAATTTTGTATTGGACTTTAAAAATTGGTTTTGAAAAATCAGTAAAAAAAAAAAAATCAAAACACCCTGCGCTAAACACCACTTTGATTTTTTTATAGCTGTACAGTATAGTCTGTTTTTATTGTTTGTCCTTGAACTGTACAAAGCAAATAAAACTGTTTGCAACACCCTGTGTGTGTTTGTAGACGATTATTGCACAACCAGGGAACTAAAGTTGTCAAGACCTAAATAATTGATTAAAATTATAAACTACCTCCTCCTTTCCCAAAAGTCCAATTTCTCTGAAACATCTTGTCTGGTCCATAAGAAATCCAGTGGGGCAATAAAGGGTGGCAGAAGAAAGAATAAGACAATTATTCAGCTTTTTGCAGGACCTATTTATTTCTGTCCCACCTTTATTACTTTAAATATAACTCAAGGTGATGAACATACTTTATATTTTCCCCTTCTTCTATTTCCCCCCCAAAACATCCCTTTGAGGTAGGTTGGGTTGAGAGAGAGTGACTCGTCCAAAGTCACCTAGCCAACTTTCATGCCTAAGTTGACACTAGAACTCACAGTCTCCTGCTGATTGGCCCAAAATCACCTACTATAGCCAACTTTCATGCCTAAGTTGACACTAGAACTCACAGTCTCCTGCTGATTGGCCCAAAGTCACCTACTATAGCCAACTTTCATGCCTAAGTTGACACTAGAACTCACAGTCTCCTGGTGATTGGCCCAAAGTCACCTACTATAGCCAACTTTCATGCCTAAGTTGACACTAGAACTCACAGTCTCCTGCTGATTGGCCCAAAATCACCTACTATAGCCAACTTTCATGCCCAAGTTGACACTAGAACTCACAGTCTCCTGCTGATTGGCCCAAAGTCACCTACTATAGCCAACTTTCATGCCTAAGTTGACACTAGAACTCACAGTCTCCTGGTGATTGGCCCAAAATCACCTACTATAGCCAACTTTCATGCCTAAGTTGACACTAGAACTCACAGTCTCCTGGTGATTGGCCCAAAATCACCTACTATAGCCAACTTTCATGCCTAAGTTGACACTAGAACTCACAGTCTCCTGCTGATTGGCCCAAAGTCACCTACTATAGCCAACTTTCATGCCTAAGATGACATTAGAACTCACAGTCTCCTGGTGATTGGCCCAAAGTCACCTACTATAGCCAACTTTCATGCCTAAGATGACACTAGAACTCACAGTCTCCTGGTGATTGGCCCAAGGTCACCTACTATAGCCAACTTTCATGCCTAAATTGACACTAGAACTCACAGTCTCCTGCTGATTGGCCCAAAATCACCTACTATAGCCAACTTTCATGCCTAAGATGACATTAGAACTCACAGTCTCCTGGTGATTGGCCCAAAGTCACCTACTATAGCCAACTTTCATGCCTAAGATGACACTAGAACTCACAGTCTCCTGGTGATTGGCCCAAAGTCACCTACTATAGCCAACTTTCATGCCTAAATTGACACTAGAACTCACAGTCTCCTGGTGATTGGCCCAAAGTCACCTACTATAGCCAACTTTCATGCCTAAGATGACACTAGAACTCACAGTCTCCTGGTGATTGGCCCAAAGTCACCTACTATAGCCAACTTTCATGCCTTAGATGACACTAGAACTCACAGTCACCTGATGATTGGCCCAAAGTCACCTACTATAGCCAACTTTCATGCCTAAGATGACACTAGAACTCACAGTCACCTGGTGATTGGCCCAAAGTCACCTACTATAGCCAACTTTCATGCCTAAGATGACACTAGAACTCACAGTCTCCTGGTGATTGGCCCAAAGTCACCTACTATAGCCAACTTTCATGCCTAAGATGACACTAGAACTCACAGTCTCCTGGTGATTGGCCCAAAGTCACCTACTATAGCCAACTTTCATGCCTTAGATGACACTAGAACTCACAGTCACCTGATGATTGGCCCAAAGTCACCTACTATAGCCAACTTTCATGCCTAAGATGACACTAGAACTCACAGTCACCTGGTGATTGGCCCAAAGTCACCTACTATAGCCAACTTTCATGCCTAAGATGACACTAGAACTCACAGTCTCCTGGTGATTGGCCCAAAGTCACCTACTATAGCCAACTTTCATGCCTAAGATGACACTAGAACTCACAGTCTCCTGGTGATTGGCCCTAAGTCACCTACTATAGCCAACTTTCATGCCTAAGATGACACTAGAACTCACAGTCTCCTGGTTTCTAACCTGGTACCTTAACCACTAGTCTCCTGGTGATTGGCCCAAAGTTACCTAACCGACTTTCATGCCTAAAGTAGAACTAGAACTCACAGCTTCCTGGTGCTTTTACTACTACATCAAATTGGCAAATATTCTTGCAAATTTGTAATGCAGTGGTGTTTCAGTGGTCAAAAGCCATCAAATAAAAAAAAAACCTGAATTATTGGAAGAGGGAAAATAAATCATAGCCAAATATTGATATCAAATTTTGCTTGGTACCTTTCCTGTTATTAGAAGTCAAAATCGACCATACATTTGGTCCAGATGGCAGTCTGCAAACCTGGTTAAACTGAGGCTTAGGCCATTTCTTCCAGTTCCTCCATGAATTTTGAATTTTGTCTGGAAAGGGTGCTCTAATCCTGAAAGACAAGAAGAAAATGATGGTGCATGGAGGGTATAATCCTGATCCCTTGAATCTCTCTGACTTATGAGCTTCGGGGTACAGGGGCCACATTTCAAAGGATTGCATTAAAAAAAACATATTTGAAAGGATATTTTCCTATCCAATCCTACAGCTACTCTTGCAAGAAGACTCTATCTTTTTATATATATAAAATTTAATTGAAATAATCATCATATAAAATAAAAAAGAAAATGAAGATAATAGGAATTGGGAAAGGGAGAAGAAAGGGAAAGAGAAATGTGGGGTAAGGGGAAAAAAGAAGAAAAAACATTTTCAAACATTTTCAGCACAATAGAATAAAAATAATAAAATACAGCCTCAACTTTTTAACTTTTACATATTTAGTACAGGCCGTTTTCGACCACAAGTGAGTCCAAAATTTCTGTTGTTAAATGAGACATTGGTTAAGTGAGTTTTGCCCCATTTTACGACATCTCTTGCCACCGTTGTTAAGTGAATCACTGCAGTTGATAAGTAACAGGGTTAAGTGAATCTGGCTTCCCCAATGATTTTGCTTGTCAGAAGGTTGCCAAAAATGATCACATGACCCCTTGGCAACCGTCATAAATATGAACCAGTTGCCTAGGGTCCAAATTTTCATCACATGACCACGGGGATGCTGCAATGTTTCTAAGTGGGCAAAATCACCATGCACCACTTTTTTTTAGTGCCTTTGTAACTTCAAATGGTCGCTAAAAGAATAGCTGTAAGTCAAGGATTGCCTGTATACACCAGCCATTTTTTTAAACCCCAAAACTACCTAATCGGCGAATCCCAAAATTTAAATTGCATTTTTGTGTGTGTCTCAAGCACAAGTCAATCAATCCGAATGCGGCTGGAAGGGACCTTGGAGGTCTTGTAGTTAAACCCCCTATTCCAGTTATGGCTAGCCTTTCCATCCACCCATAAGGCCATGCACGTGGCCCCCTCACACCGCCTGCGCATGCATGCACAATCCCATGCGTGCACGTCACACGTCTCTGCACATGGATGCACATCATGCACCCCTGCATATGCGTGTGTGACCCCCCCTGCATGCCCTGCACCTTTCTGCGCATGCGTGTGCATCTCCCATGCACCCCCCGCCTCCCGCACATGCGCAGTAGCTACCCGACTGGACTTCTAGCACGCTTCACCATCATGGCCCTGTACCATTTCAAGCAGTCTAGAAACGCTTTTCAAATAGACTGAGAAAAGAGGGTCTCTAGCATGTACAAACTTCCCTTGCTTTTTTTTTTTTTTACCAAAGGGGCTTTTTCAAAAAGCGACTGGACTTTCTTTGTTTTTCCTTGAGGATGTTTCGCTTCTCATCCAAGAAGCTTCTTCAGTTCTTCAGTTCCGAACTGAAGCAGCTTCTTGGATGAGAAGTGAAACGTCTTCAAGGAGAAAAACCAAGGAAATCCAGTTGCCTTTGGGGAGGGAAAAAAAAAGCACCCTTGGGACAATCATGCCTTGGATGACTGAGAATCTCCGTCGACATTTTCCTTGCCTTTGCGATACCTCCTTTGCTCCTTTAAGGAGCATCATTTCCAGGTCAGATCTGACGGCTGGCAGAAATCTTAGCGCCTCCGAGGCTCCTGCTTGTAGAAATTAAATGCTGTGGCCACCCACCACCAAATCGACTTTGCCATCATGAACGCTAATCCCATTTATTCTCCTGACAACAGAGAACCTGTCTGTCTGTCTAAGGCCGTGACAGCACTCGTGGCATTCCGATCTCTCCACTCAGTGGACCAGGGGCGCATAATGCCGGCTTGCCTTCGGCACGCAGCTTTACATAATACTAATCAATAGCACGTTAATTCAAAAATAAATCTTTTATGTACACCTGCTGGAGAGATTATGCCTCTCTCTGGAGTAGGCAGAAGAGCACGGCTCATGATTTGGCCTTTTCTCCCGCTGGCCGGTTTGCCTCATTGGAATAAGAAGCGCAAAAATCTATGGGTCAGAAGGCTAGGTTCAGTTTTAGAATAACAGAGTTGGAATGGGACCTTGGAGGTCTTCTAGTCCAACCCCCTGCTTAGGCAGGAAACTCTATACCATTTCAGATAAATGGTTATCCGATCTCTTCTTTAAAATTTCCATTGTTGGAGCAACCTCGAACTACGCCGCCTATGGTTTGATTTAACCATAGTACACAAAGTTATCTGCCACAATGTACTACCAGTCAATGACTTTTGTTGCTTCAACCGCAACAATACAAGAGCACACAACAGATATAAGCTTAATGTAAACCACTCCAAACTTGATTGCAAAAGGTACGACTTCAGCAACAGAGTAGTCAATGCCTGGAACACACTACCTGTCTCTGTTGTTACATCCCCAAACCCACATTCTTTTTCCCTCAAACTAACTACTGTTGACGTCACCCCATTCCTAAGAGGTATGTAAGGGGCATGCATAAGTACACAATTGTGCCTACTGTCCCTGTCCTATTGTCCCCAATTATTTGTACCTATTTCTTGTATTTATATTTATGTTTACTCTTATCTCTATTATCTTGTAAGTGATTGACGAATCAAATCAAATAAAAAAATAATTTTTTTTACAACTTCTGGAGGCAAAGTTGTTCCACTGATTAATTGTTCTGTCAAGAAATTTCTCCTTAGTTCTAAGTTGCTTCTCTCCTTGATTAGTTTCCATACGTTGCTTCTTGTCCTGCCTTCAGGTGATTTGGGGAATAGGTTGACTTCCTCTTCTTTGGGGCAGCCACTGAGATATTGGAAGACTGCTATTGTGTCACCCCTAGTCCTTCTTTTCATTAAACTAGACATACCCAATTCCTGCAACCTTTCAGTCCCCGAATCCTCTTGGTTGCTGTTCTCTGCACTCTTTCTAGAGTCTCAGCATCTTTTTAAAATCGTGGCAACCAAAACTGGATCCATTATTCCAAGTGTGGCCTTCCCAAGGCATTATAAAGGGGGTATTAACACTTCACGTGATCTTGATTCTGTTGATGCAGCCTAGTTTTTTTTTGAGAAATGATGCTGGTCCAGGCCTACGCAGTGCGCTGGCACAGCAGAGATGCTTTATATTTTTTTCCCCGTAGGACCCTGTGTGGCCTTTTCACACATGTTCTTTTGCACGAGGGTGGAGATTTAAATAGGTTTAAATAGGAGGAAGTGATGCCAAAGGATCATGGCTTTTGCGCTTGTGTGGAAGTACATGTGGAACTCTCAAACGTTGCTCCGTGGTGTTCCAAAGCTATTGTTGAAAAAGAAAATGGAGCAGGGAATTGCTGAAGACAACCTGGTGAGGAGATTGTTAGAAGCTTAAGGAGCAATCTTTTTTTTTTTTAATGTAGGTGCTGCTCTCCTTGGAACCCTGGGTGCTGTGAGTTTTTAGATTGCAGACCTTGCACTACCTGGAACCAGGTGACCCTGCACTTTCTGGAACTGGAGGTTGTGGTATTTAGATTGCAAGTGATGCGCTTACTAGAACTGGAGGCTGTGAGTTTTAGAACCAGCTGCTACCCTTGGGTGGAAGGATATTTTTATTATTATTATTATTTAGCTATCTGAAGGTTGTACCAGGTGGAGCAATGATGCTATGCAATTAGACAAGCAAAGGGATGGGATCGTTTTTAATCAAGCCAACCTAATGATTTAGACTTAATTTATTTGTCACAGAATTTCTGCCTAAATGGCAACATCTGGATGGCCTTGCTTGATGTTGAAAAGCTAAGCGGCATTTAACCTGGTGAATATTTGTGTGGAAGATTATAGACTGGAAATTTTAAAGAAGAGACTGGATGACCATTTGTCTGCAATGGTATAGGATCTCCTGCCTGAGCAGGGGGCTGGACTAGAAGACCTCTAGGGTCCCTTCTAATTTTGTTATTTTGTTATTTATATCCTAAACTGGGAAAAAAACAAACCCCAAAGAAAGCAGTGTAGAATTATTGCCCCCCAAAATATAGACATGTTTATTGAATTTGATTGGAAAGAGTCTTTACAAATGGATGGGGAAATAGCAACATTATTCAATAATTTTATTAAAATATCAAATATTTATAATTAATTTTTAATTGATATTGGCTTAAAAGGCACAAAAAAGGCCCTCAATGTATGCTCAGGATTCCTGTGAAATATCTCAAAGACAGCCGTTGTTCCTTCCTGAGGAATTATTATTAACAAGTAACAAATTATTGCTTAATAATGTAAGAATTAATCTTATTAATAACAACAATAGTAATAGAAGCCTTTGGTCTGCCTGAAAGAGCTGGAGCACCACTGGAACACCACCGGCATTGATAAAATCCCCCTTGGGTCAATTGCAAAAGGCAGCTTTACATGGAACAGCTGACATCCTCAACCCAATCAAATGATTAACCCAATCAAAGAAGAACACCTGCATATCCCAAATCCTTGGGAAGGATTCGATAAGGGGACAAAATTACCAAATCCACTCTAAACATCAGACTGAACTCTGCAACCAATCACCTTCATTAACCCAGAGTCTACCACATACTGGATTGTATTGAATACTTGATTGGCCTACTGTGGTTTTTAGTCACACAAGGAATTTGCCTTTTGACTGGATTCAGTGCTTTCGATATCGGATCCCCAGGAAATATATTGTCATTGATAGATGTTATCAAGTGTCTTGGGTGTTCTTTGCCCTTGGTTGTTTGCTTGCAGATGTTTCATTACTCATTAGGTAACAACATCAGAGTGAGTGTGGAGTTTGCTTCCTTTTTTTACACAGAGTAGCTTGCCCTGCCAATCCTGGCAGAGATATGGTTTTTCTCCTTGGTAGTTCTTTGATTGGGGCATTGTTTTCTGTTTGATTGTTTGTCTGGGGCTAATCATTGCTTATCTGTAAGATTATCCTAAGATTTCAAGTAATGCAACTTTTGCACTTTAGGTTTTATCTGTTCCTATTCTGTTCCAGTGCTTCCCCAGTTCTCATAAAGGAGACTATTTGTAGCTCAGGGTTGAAACGAGGGGTCCTTGGTGCTCTCTGAGCTTGGTTGTTTTCTTGCAGATGTTTTCATTACCCAACTAGGTAACATCATCAATGCTAGTAAAGGAGTGTTGTTTGCTGTCAGTTTATATTCTGCTGACCTGCCTGTCTCTGTGGGGGTGGTCTTAGGAGATTCTTTCGTTGGGCTGTTTGCTGATGGCTCTTCGGCAATTTCTTGATTGGGGTATTATTTACTTGATTGTTGGTGTGATGTTGACCTTGGAGTTAATCTATACTGATCTGGGTACTGATTACTGATGAAGAGGTGCTGGAATCTTTTTTTTTCTCTTTTGGGCTGGTTGATTGTTTCTTTTGCATAGTCTATAGATGTTGTTCATGTCTATGTGTCTATTGGTGACTGATTTGTCAGAGTGCTAGGCTTCTAGAAATTCCCTGGCATTTTTGGACTTGGCCTGGTCTAGGATGGTCACATTTTCCCAATTTAAACTGTGGTTAAATCTGCCTATACCTTGTGAAATGAAAGAATTTTCATTATGACTTCTGACTGCCGGTTGGTGTTTGTAGTTTGCATTCTGCCTATTTGTCCTACACCAGTGGTCTCCAAAATTGGCAATTTTTAAGGCTTGTGGACTTCAACTCCCAGAATTCTCCAGCCAGCATAGCCAACTTTGGGGACCTCCTGCCCTACACAGTGGTTGCTGCAGTTCTTACGTTGTATGTTGTTCCCCAGATCTTTTGGCATGACACCAACCCCACCAACCCCAGATTGCATCTCTACAATGTTCTTCTTCCACATTCACATGATCTCTGGTTATTACTTTTTCCTAGTTCTTTCTTAGGCCTTGCTGGCAACTGCAATGACAGTGAATGTCAGTGGCATCATTTTTCAGGAAGATATCTGGAATTTGATGTGATTCACACCTTGAGGCCTATCATGTCTTGGCTCTTAGGTTGTGTCAATGATAACTGGGTGATGGGGATGGTAAATGAACCAAAGACACCATTTTTAGATCTGTTATTATGAAATGACTTAGGGATGAGCAATTACTTCCCTTGAGCTATTTCAACTGGATCCTGAGTATATACCCCTTCTTCTCTCTTTTTTTTTTTTGGGGGGGGTGAGTTTTGAATCACTTTTTGACTCCTGGTGATTACCTACACTAGTCCCTGCAATTTTCTTGACATGTTTTTCAGAATTTGCCATTACCTGTTTCCTAGGGTTGAAAGAGATGGACTTTCAGATAACTTTGTGCCTAAGGTAGAACTAGATCAGATTAACAGAGTTGGAAGGGATCTTGTAGGTCATCTAGTCCAACCCCCTGCTCAAGCAGGAGACCCTACACCATGTGTGACAGATGGTGGTCCAGTCCGTTCTTAAAAGCTTCCAGTGATGAAGCTCTCACAACTTCTGAAGGCAACTTCTGTTCCATTGGTTGATTGTTCTCACTGTCAGAAAGTTTCTCCTTATTTCCAGGTTGAATCTCTCCTTGTTCAGTTTCCATCCATTATCCCTTGTCTGGCCTACAGGCGCTTTAGAAAATAGCTTGACCCCCTTCCTCTCTGTGGAAGCCCCTCAAATATTGGAAGACCGCTATCATGTCTCCCCTGGTCCTTCTCTTTACTAGACTAGCCAAGCCCAGTTCCTGCAACCATTCTCCATATGTTTTAGTCTCCAGTCCCCTAATCATCCTGGTTGCTCTTCTCTGCACTCTTTCTAGAGTCTCAACATGTTTTTTTATAGTGGGGTGACCAAAACTGGATGCAGTGCTCTAGGTGTGGTCTTACTAAGGCTTTATAAAGTGGTATTAGTACATAGAACTCACTGTCTCCTGGGTGATTGGCACAAGCTCACCCAGCTGTCCGGTGTGCCTAAGGCAGGACTGGAATTTAAATCTCATGGTTTCTAGCCCTGTGTCTTTAATCACTGCATCGAACTGCCTCTCCCTAACACAAGTAGTCCTCAAACTATGACCATAACTGAGCCCAACATTTCTCTTGCTAAGCGAGACAGTTGTTCAGTGAATTTTGGCCTATTTTACAACTTTTCTTGCCTCAGTGGTTAAGTGAATCACTGCATTTCTCAAGGTACCAATATGGTCGTTAAGTGAATCTGGCTTCCCCATCGACTTTGCCTGTCAGAAGGCTGTAAAAGAGCATCCCATGACCCCGGGGACAATCCGACCGCCATAAATATGAGTCAGTTGCCAAGTGTCTGAATTTTAATCGCGTGACCATGGGGATGCTGCAACGCTCATAAGTGAGAAAAATGGCCACAAAAGTCACTTTTTTTCCAGTGCCGTTGTAACTCTGAATGGTCACTAAATAAACTGTTTTATGTTGAGGACTACCTATATTGCTGCTTATTCCCATTTTCTAAGGGGCTGTGCCAATAAATCTTGCAATCCCCATGCAGTGAGGACTCCACCCCTCCCTCCATTACATCCATCAGGCATAAAAAAAGGCAAGGTTTCCCTAAGATGCCGCCATCTTTCCTATGTTTGACTTCCTGTCCCTTCAGATACCTCAGCGATTTCCCAAAAAGGGCCTTTTCCATTTCTCTAATACTTCGGGCAAGGCAGCCAGGCTTCATGGTTTTTTTTAAAGACGGCAGCCTAGTTACCAACCAAGGGTATCCGGTCGGGTGGGATACAGTCTAATAAAAACACAAATAAAATTCATTGAATTGTTAACCTAACCTCAAAGAGCTCAGCTGGAGTCCTTCCCTCACCCCCCCTCTTTCTCTCCCTCCTTTCCCCCCCCCCCAATCTGCAAAATATAATTAACTCAGTGTGAGCTGCGGCTTCTTCTGTGTTTTTTTTTTTTTTTTTTAATCCTCACTTAGTCCAAACCTCCTGCATGGATAATATTGCTGGCTTGCCAAGGTTGCTTTCCCATAAATGTTAAGCAGACCTCTGTAAAACTAATTGGAATTTACTGCACACGTGAATAGTTTGCATATCAATGAATGTTGCTCCTGTATAGGCTTAAGAACTTTCAAAGGTGGGGTTTCTCTCTTTATAGCGATCAAAGGTGTGTGTATGTGTGTATTTCCTGATAGGTGAGGTGGTTTTATCATGAATTAAAACGGAGATGGCAAATGTCCAAAATATGGGATGCCCTTTTTTAAAAAATTCTCTCCAATTTCTCCCCCCTCTCTCTTCTCTTTCTGCAAAGGATGCACCCCAGAATAAGAGAACCTCCATGAAAAGTGGTGACACAGCCTTATTACGATAGGTAGTCCTCAATTTATGACCACAATTGAGCCTAGAAATTCTGTGGAGGTCAAGCTGTTTTCCAAAGCACCCGAAAGCCAGACAAGGAATAATGGATGGAAACCGAACAAGGAGAGATTCAACCTGGAAATATGGAGAAATTTTCTGACAGTGAGAACAATCAACCAA
This sequence comes from Notechis scutatus, assembly GCF_049901735.1. Lineage (NCBI taxonomy): Eukaryota > Metazoa > Chordata > Lepidosauria > Squamata > Elapidae > Notechis > Notechis scutatus. The sequence goes on along the minus strand of NC_142009.1, from coordinate 9,767,039 downwards.
TGGAACAGAAGTTGCCCTCGGAAGTTGTGGGAACTTCATCACTGGAAGCTTTCAAGAAGAGACTGGACTGCCATCTGTCAGAAATGGTATAGGGCAGGGGTGGGATTCAATTTTTTTAACAACCGGTTCTGTGGGTGTGGGTTACATCTGTCAGACAGGGTGTAGGGTCTCCTGCTTGAGTGGGGGGCGTTGGAGTAGATGACCTACAAGGTCCCTTCCAACTCATTCTATTCTATTCTATTCTATTCTATTCTATTCTATTCTATTCTATTCTATTCTATTCCATTCCATTCCATTCCATTCCATTCCATTCCATTCCATTCCATTCCATTGTCTCCAGCTTGACTTGAAGATTTCCAAGGTCCCTTCCAATTCTGCTATTCTGTTAAACCGAATGCATTGCTGGCTTAAGGTATACTATATCCATGACACCCCCCCCCCCGTCTATTAAACTAGATCATCTCTCTCTTTCTCTCTATTAAATCATTTCCCTCTGTGATTAAAACATGTATCTCGGCACACAGTGCCTTTAACTCTCCTTTCTGTGGCTCCCACGACTAGTCTTCTTGCCATGATGGGATGAGATTTAGTATTTATTTTTATTATTATTTATTTATTTGTCAAGCAAGATTTATTTATTTGCTTCTCCCCCTCCCCCTACAAAAGGCTGCTCTTTATGTCGAACTCTGACCTGCTGCTCGGAAAGAAAATACTGAATCAACACCTCTTCTCTTAGCCCCAAATGTTTTTTTTAAAGTTGTTGTTGTTTTGGAGCAGAAGATATCAAATAAACACTCAGCAGGGGCTTTTAACGCCTGCAAGAGGGCAGCGACCCCAAGACGAGGGTCCAATTCCCCTCCTCCCAAATAAGGAGAGGGGAGTGTGGCTATCATTCCACCCTAGATCTCTTTGATATGGAGAGGAAATGGAAGAAGCGAAGTGCTAAGGAAACACCCAACTTACAAGGATATGAGAAATGGCTAAAAAGGTGTCATATAAATAATATGTTTTCCTTAAATATTTGCCAGTTGGATAGAGAAGGTTAGAGACAGTGTACAGGTAGTCCTTGACTTATGACCACAACTGAGCCCACAATTTATATTGCTAAGTGAGACATTTGTGAGTTTTGCCCCATTTTACAACCTTCCTTGCCACCATTTTTAAGCGAATCACTGCCGTTGTTAAGTTAACCGCATGGTTGTTAAGTGAATCTGGCTTCCCCATTGATGGTTCATCAGGAGGTCGCAAAAGGGGATCACGTGATCCAGGGACCCTGCAATGGTCATAAAGGTGATTGGTCTGAATTTTAATCATGTGACTACAGGGATGCTGCAGTGTCGTAAGTGTGAAAAACGGTCATAAGTTGCTTTTCTCAGTGCCATTGTAACTTTGAATGGTCACTAAATGAATTGTTGTAAGTCGAGGAGTACCTGTGCAGGAGATACAAGCAAAGGAAAGAAAGGACAGGCAACAATTGGGAAGAGGAAAACTGGGGGACAGAGAACCAAGATATGTGGGGTGAGTACCAAACCCGCAAGGAAGCCTTATTTGTTGTGGTCTGCTGGCAGTGGGGAAGAACATGGGCCAGTCCGGGAGTCTGGGGAGGATTTGGACGATGGTCCTGCATCCGATACAGAGTTGGGGCCAGGACCATCTGGGAGTTGTGTGCTGACTCGGAGCCTCCAGAATCTGACAGCAGCGAGGCAGAGGAACAAGGGGAGCCTGTTCACAGTGCACACTTGCACAGAACTGCCAGAAGGCAAGAGCAGCTAAGACAAAGAGGAGACTCGGGAGTAAGGCTTGGAGGTGATTGCCCCTCCCATAAGACATAAAGGAAGTGCAAAGGGACAGGAACCTTTGCAGGAAGCAACATTCGCTCTGGTCGGTTTGGAACCTGAAAGGTCCATGGTGAATTTGTGCTCCGTTTGGTTTTGAAAGACTAATTGGTACTTTAGTCCTTGGCAGCACTTCAAGAAAGATAAAGGTGTGTTCTTATCAGACTTTTCCCAAAGAACTTTGGCAGACTTCCATGGGACTATTTATAACTGGTTGAGACTTACTACGGGCTGTGTGTGAATGACGATAATTCACAGCCATTGAACTAAAATAAAAGGGTTTTGGATTTAACATGTGCTTGTTGGTCTCTCAGGAAGCCTTGGTCAGAAAACTATTTGACCTCCCGATAGTGAGAGACGAATGAACAAACACGAGATCTCTGAAATGGATCCCCCCCGGTTCCTCTTTGCATGGAAGGGAAGCCATTTTAGAATTACAGGATAACAAGAGTTGGAAGGGACCTTGGAGGTCTTCTAATCCAACCCCCTGCTCAAGTAGGAGATACTATACCATTTTGGACAAATGGCCGTCCAATTTCTTCTTTAAACACTTCCAGCGAAGGAGCACCCACAACTTCTGAAGGCAAGTTGTGCCACAGGTTAATTGTTCTCATTGTCAGGGAGTTTCAAGGTGATTCCTTCTTTGATAAGTTTTCACCAGTTGTTTCCTGCCCTCATGCACTATGGAGAATAGGCTGACCCCCTCTTTTCTGGGACAGCCCCTCAGATATTAGAGGGCTGCTACCATCTGCCTGGAATCCACACTGTATAGCGGACATTAATACAATTGAGTGCATCCAGAAGTATTTCACGAGAAGAGTCCTCCTCTGCTCGCAGTAGAATGCCTTATGCCACCAGTTTTGAAATTTTGGACCTGGACAACCTAGAACTATGCCGTGTACGGTCTGACCTAAGTTTAGTACACAAAATTGTCTGCTACAATGTCCTACCTGTCAAGGCCTACTTCAGCTTTGACCGCAATAACACACAGGCAAACAATAGATACAAACTCAAAGTAAACTGCTCCAAATTTGATTGCAGAAAATGCGACTTCAGCAACAGAGCGGTCAACGCCTGGAACTCACTTCCTGACTCTGCTGTCACATCCTCAAACCCCCCCAAACTTTAACCTTAAACTGTCTACCGTGGACCTCACTCCATTCCTAAGAGGTCTGTAACGAGGTGTGCATAAGCGCACCAGCATGCTCACCAACCCTGTCCTACTCTTCCCATTTATTCATACTCATTTATTATGTATATATTCATAACTTTTTATACTTATATGTTTATATGTTAAGTTCATACTTATACTTGTTTTCTCATACATGCTTGACAAGCTAAACTAAATAAATAATAAATAAATAAATAAATCATATCACCCCCTAGTTCTTTTCTTTGTTAGAGTACACCAGGAGTGGGGAACCATGGTTCTTTTATAGCTTAGTGGACTTCAACTCCCAGAATTCTCCTGTGATGGCATGGCACAAAAGCAACACAGCCAGAGAACTGGTCTAACTTCCCTTTATTGCTCCAACTTTGCCCCCAAACATCCCCACGCTTATTACAAGTCCTGCAGCCAAGCTCTCACATGCACCTTCAACCGCTTTTGGCTGCAAGTCGTCCAGTAAGCCAGGTTAGCCAAACAGTAACCAGGGCCAGCAGTCCAGTAAGCCAGGTTAGCCAAACGGTAACCAGGGCCAGCAGTCCAGTAAGCCAGGTTAGCCAAACGGTAACCAGGGCCAGCAGTCCAGTAAGCCAGGTTAGCCAAACGGTAACCAGGGCCAGCAGTCCAGTAAGCCAGGTTAGCCAAACGGTAACCAGGGCCAGCAGTCCAGTAAGCCAGGTTAGCCAAACGGTAACCAGGGCCAGCAGTCCAGTAAGCCAGGTTAGCCAAAAACGGTAACCAGGGCCAGCAGTCCAGTAAGCCAGGTTAGCCAAACGGTAACCAGGGCCAGCAGTCCAGTAAGCCAGGTTAGCCAAACGGTAACCAGGGCCAGCAGTCCAGTAAGCCAGGTTAGCCAAACAGTAACCAGAGCAAGAAGTTCAGCGAAGCAGGCAAACTGGACAAGCCCCACAAGACAGAGCACACGAGGCATAGGCAAGTGCACACGAGGCTCCACAGATTCAATGCTTGTTCCCGACAAATGCCCCTCCCACCAGCACCTCCTTCCATCTTAGTCTGTGCCTTGTGAAGAGGGGCGGGGTACTCTCCTCCCAAGAAGTCAGCTCAGCCTGCATTGTTCTCGCCTTCTTTCTTCTCTCCTTGATCTAGGATCAGGAGGGGATGGTCCTTGCTAGTCATCTGAGCTCTCTCTCTCTCCTGCTCCTCCCTGTTTACCAGCCTTTCTAATCCTGACAAGCTCTGCCCAGACTGGCTCTGCCATTCTCCCGTTTCCTCCAAAGCCAACGGAGCCACCACCCTCTTGATCTCTGTCGACTCTTGTTCCAGCTCATCTTCCCCCGCAGATTCAGACTCCGACGGGGGCATGACATCCCCGGTCAGCCATGTTGTAAAGCACGGGTGGAGAACAATGACCCTTAATGACCTGTGGACTTCAACTCCCAGAATTCCTGAACCAGCATGGAATTCTGGCAGTTGAAGTCCACAAGCCATAAAAACATACCCAGTTCCCATAACGGTTCTTCGTATGCTTTAGCCTCCATCCCCTAATCGTCTTTGTTCAACTCCAAGATGGCTGATGAAACTAGCCAGGAACTAACCCTAATGCGGCCTGCAATGTATCTCCCATAAATTTTTGCCTCCTCTTCCCTCTTCACCAGCCTCCCTTGATCTCCTCTCCTTAGCTCGATCTGGCGCACGTCTTTAATGGCACCTTCTGAGGACTGTCGCGCTCCCAGCTCCATTCTTAAGTCTTTCGGAGTGAAGTTTAATCGATAAAGGTGCCACTGACAGCATCAACGGCAAAGGGGACCCTTCACAAGACAAGAACTCGTGCCTCAGGTGGTCACGAGCACCGATAAAAGCTTCAGCGTGGTGAGAGGGGAGAGCCAAGCCTCCGTAGCCAGCAGGCCCAGGGAAAGGAAGGGCTGAAGCTAGAGTAACAACAGGGTTGGGAAGGGGCCTCGGAGGTCTTCTAGTCCAACCCCCTGCTCAAGCAGGAGACCCCTAAACTGTTTCAGACAAATGCCTGCTCAGCCTCATCTTAAAAACCTCCAGGTTCGAGCAGCACCCACAACTTCTGAAGGCAAGTTGTTCAGTGTGTCTATCACAATTAAAGTAATACATGACAACAGAAAATGGCTCAAGACAAGACATGCACAGGTTGCTGAAACCTGTGAATTAAGTCGAGGACTACCTGGGGTTGAACTACTCGTTTAGTGACCGTTCCTAATGATAAAGCATTGAATAAAGTGGACTTATGACCGTTTTTCACACTTACAATCGTTGCAGCATCCCCATGGTCACACACACAAAATTCCGATGCTTGTCAACTGACTCATATTTATGACGGTCGCTAGTGTATCCTGGGGGGGGGTCATATCATGATCCCTTTTTGCGACCTTCTGACAAGCGAAAAGTCCACAGGGAAGCCAGATTCGCTTAACAACCGTGTTTCTAACTTAATAACGGCAGTGGTTCACTTAATAGTTGCAGCAAAGGAGGATTGTCAGATAGGGCAAAACTGTTTCCCTTAGCAACAAAAATGTTGGGCTCGGTTGTGGTCATAAGTCGAGAACTTCCTGTATAAGGTATGTGGACTTCAATTCCCAGAATTCCCCAGCCAGTCACACTCCCATTATACATCGTACCACAAAATATCCATTGTGTTTTAGCCTCTTCTATGGGTTTCAAAGTCTATGAGATGACAGGTGTAGCATACCAATCAAAACTTTGCCCACCCCTTCCCAATGCAAAAGGGGCGGGGCTTTGATTCCAGGTGTGCCTGCCATTTGAAGATTTTGACCCACCTAGTGGGCCCCCCTGTCCTCTTGTGAGTGGTACAGCCCTTAAATCTCTTAAATCTGACTTGAGGATAAATAAAGCAAGCTTAACCTTATCTGCTTGTGACCTTGGTTTTGTAAATGTATTTATTTGTTTTTTGAGATTGAGATTTTATCTAGATTTCAGAACCTCCAGGAGGTCTAGATAGTAAGACCTCTTCTGTTTTCTCCCCACAACAAATAACCCTGCAAGGTAGGTTTGTTGTGAATAGGATGGGTCCAAAGCCATCCAGGGAGGTTCTATGGCTGACGGTGAAGGTATGTCTCCTTGGTACCAACCAGGGGTGGGATTCAAAATTTTTAACAACCGGTTCTGTGAGTGTGGCTTAGGTGGTGGGTGTGACTTGGTGGTCATGTGACTGGGTGGACATGGCTTGGTGGTCATGTTATTGGCTGGGTGTGGCCAACTCAATATCACTCACATCGAGGAACGCATCTCCTCATCTGGCCTCTCATGACTGTGGGGATGCTGCAACAGTCGTAAGTGTGAAAAATGGTCATAAGTCACTTTTTTCAATGCCATTGTAACTTTGAATGGTCACTCCACACAAGCAAAGTACTAGCAAAGGAGGGGGAAAAACTCCAGAGAAGTTCCTGAGACAAAAAGTCTAGTCCTGCCAAGAATGTAATAAGGGTTAACGGAGAGACAGTTTCTGTAAGCAACACCAGAATGTTTCCTTCCTGCCTTCCTTACAGGATTAGGCCAGTAATTTCTTCTAACAACCGGTTCTCCGAACTGCTAAGAATGTTAACAACTGGTTCTAGAGAATAGGTGCGAACCTGTAGAATCCCACCCCTGGTACCAACCCAGATTTTTAGCACTAGCCCACAGTGGCTCAGATAAATTGAAAACAGTGCTGGTTGAGAAGGAAAGGAAGGAAGGAAGGAAGAAAAGTAGAAAGGAAGGAAGAAAGAAGGAAGGAAGGAAGGAAGGAAGGAAGAAGGAAGGAAGGAAGGAAGAAAGAAAGAAAGAAAGAAAGAAAGAAAGAAAGAAAGAAAGAAAGAAAGAAAGAAAGAAAGAAAGAAAGAAAGAAAGAAAGAAAAGAAAGAAAGAAAGAAAGAAAGAAAGAAAAAAGAAAGAAGGAGGGAAAAGAAATGAAGGAAGGAAGGAAAGAGAGAGAAGGGGGAGGGAGGAAGATAAAGAAGAATGAAGGAGGAAGGGAGAAGGAAGGAAGATAGTGGGAAGGAGGGAGGAAGAAAAAGAAGGGAGGGTTGGTGGAAAGATGATAGGGGGAATGAAGGAGGAAAGAAGGGAGAAGGAAGGAAGGAGGGTAGAGGAAAGGAAAGAGGAAGGGAGAAGGATGGAAGATGGTGGGAAGGAAGGACGAAGAAAAGGAGAAGGAAGGAAGGAAGGAAGGAAGGAAGGAAGGAAGGAAGGAAGGAAGGAAGGAAGGAAGGAAGGAAGGAAGGAAGGAAGGAAGGAAAAATAGGAAAGTCAGTTGACCAGGTGAGTCCTAAGGCAGAGGCTGCCAGAGATTATCTATTCCCTTCCACTCATTCTCCTGCATAATTTAAAGCAATTTCTAGTTTTGTTAAACTTACTTAGAATTATCTATTATGGCCCTTCAATATTTATGACATTGATTTCGTTTTAAATGCTTTGTAAATCATTCCTGAAAATAAAATAAAAATAAACGGAGCTCCAGCTGAGAACTGTATATACTGCAATAAACCAGAAAGCTATATGGGGTTCTAATTTAAAGACTCCCTTTGTGTGTGTGTCTGGGTGTATGTGTGTCTGGGTGTTTGTGCGCATGCATGCATCCTTGTGCGTCTATGTGTGTGCATGGAAGTGAATGAGAATCTCATTTAAATTAAGGCCAGGGGATGTGATTCACATAGTAAAAGCAGTGAGCAAATTTGTTAAGCTTTCAAATAGAGTCTAGGCTGATTGTGTTAAATCTTATTTATTTGTTCCAGGTTATCTTAGGGGCTCAAGTGGCTTAGCATATGTTAATTAAAAGCAGCAAATAAATGAAAGAGGCCACCAGACCGAATACAGGGAGTCCTCAACTTACAACCACAATTGACCCCTGAATTTCCATTGCTAAGTGAGACAGTTGTTAAGCAAGGTTTGCTGCATTTTACCATTTATTGCCACAGTTAAGTGAATCACTGTGGCTGTTCACTTAGTGACAGAGTTGTTAAGTGAATCTGTCTTCCCCATTGGCCACAAAGGGTGATCACATGACCCTGGGACATTGCAACCGTCATAAATATGAACCAGTTGCCAAGGGGCCGTGGGGCTGTTGCAACGGTCGTAAGTGTGAAAAACGGTCATAAGTCACTTTTTTTCAGTGCCTTTGAATGATGACTAAATGAACTGTTGTAAGTAGAGGACTAGCAGTAAATGTATTGCTATTCTAGGTCAGGGATGGTTAATCTTGGGCCACTGTAAAACCTGTGGACTTCAACTCCCAGAATTCCCCAGCCATCTGTGATTCTTACAGGATCTATTCAACATCACAACCACAGGAAAGGGAGAAAGAGATGGATTCAGCCAGGTGTTGAACGGAGCACACCTGGACATAAAATTTTCAGGTAGCAAGCAAGAAAGGGATGCGTGTGGGATGGTTAGATCGCCACTGGGTAGCCCTCTCTTTGCTTTCTTCCCAGATCCACAATATTTTAAACCAGGGTGGTAACCAGGAAAAACGGTCATAAGTCACATTTTTCAGTGCCATTGTATGGTTAAACAGTCACTAAACGAACTGCTGTCAGGCAAGGACTCCCTGTATGTTTTAATGATAACTGGCCTATTGGGAAAGGAACTAATTTAACTTACCTGGGCGCCTTTGCTTTAACCTAAGGCAGAGGTCTCCAAACTTGGCAACTTTAAGACTTGTGGACTTCAATTCCCAGAATTCTCCAGCCAGCTATTCTGGAAGTTGAAGTTCACAAGTCTTAAAGTTGCCAAGTTTGGGGACCCCTGACCTAAGGAGATGAGAAAATTTTATATTATTTATTTGACTCACACAGGCATTCCTCTCCCTCAACCTCGCTGGTCCCCACTCCCCCAGTTTTGGGGTGGGGAAGATTGCCAACTCTAGACATGATGACTTGGTAACTCTCTCCTGCTTTAAATCCTTCCACTGAGAACATGTGAGAACAATCAACCAGTGGGACAGACAGCTTTTGTCTTCAGAAGTTGTGGGAGCTTCATCCCTGGAAGCTTTCAAGAAAAGAATGGACTTCCATCTGTCAGAAATGGTGTGGGGTCTCCTGCTTGGGGGTGGGTGGGGTTGGACTAGATGACCTACAAGGTCCCTTCCAACTCTGTTAATCTGAATCCTAGTGAATCGGTGATACCCTGGAACAAGAGTGTGGAACTATGGCCCCTTTATGACCTGTGGACTTCAACTCCCAGAATTCCTCAGCATGGCTGGCTCAGGAATTCTGGGTGTTGAAGTTCACCTGATCATAGTAATACAGTAATAAATACTGTAACTTTATTAAGCAAATGTGAACTTCCTGGATATTTCATTCCCCACTCCACACTGCAATTTAGTGCCTTCTCAAAACATGTAAGAAACACACACACACACACACACACACAAACAGCCTGGTCTATGCGTTTGTTTGTTTTGGGTTCAATGGCAACTCATTTACACGTGTTAATTGCAACTAATTGGCACTAATTGGATGAACAGGAAATCCTCTGGGAACACTCATACCTTTAATTTGTAGTAAATATCATTAATTAACATATGCTAATTAGAACCAATTAACACTGATTAAGGGTTGCCAGCTCCTTGGAAAGTACAACTATCCATGCTGTTTTTAAGTCAGCGCACATGCAGGCAGAGAAAGGAAGGAAGGAAGGAAGGAAGGAAGGAAGGAAGGAAGGAAGGAAGGAAGGAAGGAAGGAAGGAAGGAAGGAAGGAAGGAAGGAAGGAAGTAGATAGATAGATAGATAGATAGATAGATAGATAGATAGATAGATAGATAGATAGATAGATAGATGAAATGAAAGCTGACAGGCAGGAAGGAAGAAAGAAAGGGAGGGAGGAGAGAAGGAAGGAAGGAAAGAGGAAGGAAGGGAGGGAGGGAGGAAGGAAGCAAAGAAAGGCATAGAAAGAGGTAGGAAGGCAGGCAGGGAGGGAGGAAGGAAGGAAGGAAAGAAGGAAGGAAAGAAAGAACAGAAGGAAGGAAAGAATGAAGAAAGGGAGGAAGGAAGGGAGGAAAAGAAGAAAGGAAGGGGAGAGAGGGAGAAGGAAGAAAAGAAAGAGAACAGAAGGAAGGGAAAGAAAGAGGAAGGAAGAGGAAGAAAGAAAGATTAGATGGAGCTGTAATCAACTGATATTTCTTAATCTTTTTGGCATGAAGTTTTACAGATTTGGCGTGGCTTTTCCAGAACATTTTAAATTGAAACCTGGGGCTTCACTCACCTGGAGTTGTCCATATCTGTCTGGACAGTCTTCAGGTACATGCCAGAAATTGTACAAGTAGAAGCCTACATGCATCTGACATGGACCGCATGTGCAGGAAAGATCAAAATCTGAAAGTACTGGCATCATTGCATGTAAAACAAACAAACAAATGATAGGTTTTGATAGCAATGCTGCAGTTGCCTTGTTCCAGGTATTGAAACCTCCCCCCTCTGTACACACAACTGGATGTTGGATAAGAGCCAGTTTCTCAATCCACAGCCTGTCATTTCCAAGCTAAGAAGTGCAAGACTTGTTTGTTTGTTTGTTAAGCTGTGGGAAAAGCAGGAGAGAGAGACATGTCAAGATGAAATATTGGTAGAGCCTCGTTTAACATGGATAGATAGAATTCTTTATTGGCCAAGTGTGATTGGACACACAAGGAATTTGTCTTTGGTGCGTAAGCTCTCAGTGTACATAAAGAAGAAAATAAAATACATTCATCAAGAATCATAAGATACAAAACTTAGTGATAGTCAAAGGTTACTAAATAAGCAATCAAATCATACTAGGAGGAAACAAACAAAACAATATAAATTGTAAAGATTTATTGTGAAGATTCCTGCACATACTCTATATCACATAACCTATATCACCAGGCTTGAAATTTTGGGCTTGGACAACCTTGAACTATGCTGCCTGAGGTTGGTCTTAAGCGTAGTACACAAAATTATCTGCTACAATGTCCTACCAGTATTGGTGGGGTGTGTGTGGGGGGTGTCGGTTCAATGTGTGGAGTATGAAGGATGTGTGTTTGTGTTTATTTTCATGGTCATGAGGTGCACTGAAGATGGTGTTTGATTTCGTTGTACGAGGTGCAATGACAATCAAGTAAACTAATTAATTAACTGTCAATGATTACTTCAGCTTCAACCGCAACAATACAAGGGCACACAACAGATGCAAACTCAATGTAAACCGCTCCAAACTTGATTGCAGAAAGTACAACTTCAGCAACAATGCCTGGAATGCACTACCTGACTCTGTTGTTACATCCTCAAATCCTTTAACCTCAAACTAACCACTATTGACCTCACCCCATTCCTAAGAGGTCTGTAAGGAGCATGCATAAGTGCACAATCGTGTCTACTGTCCCTGTCCTATTGTCCCCATTTATTCATACCTATTTCCTGTATTCTTACTCATGTTTATACATACCTATTATCTTGTAAATGATTGATAAATCAAATGAATAAACAAACCAACAAACAAACATGCGGTCCATGTCAGATGCATGCAATCTGGTTATAGTCATAAGTGGGAAGATAGGTAATAGGAAGAATAATAGTAATAGTCTTACTAAATAATTTGACAGTGTTATGGGAATTAGTTGTTTAGTAAAGTGATGGCTTTCAGGAAAAAACTGTCCTTGTTCTGGTGTGCAGTGCTCTAAAGCGTCATTTTGAGGGTAGGAGTTGAAACAATTTATGTCCAGGATGTGAGGGGTCTGTAGATATTTTCACAGCCCTCTTTTTGACTCCTGCAGTATACAGGTCCTCAAAGGAAGGCAGACAAGAAGACAATTAGCTGCTCAAAGTGGTTTCATCCTAACAAACATTAAGAGTCTTATCTGGTCCATCCAAGTCTAGAAACTTTGGCATTTTAATTTTTTTATTTCTATTTTATTGATTTATTCAATTCATATAACCAGCCATTTCACCAAAGTAGCTTACCATAACACAGAGAGAACGAAATCAAATACATAATATAAAATAGGAACATACAGCAGCTGAGCATCATAAAAGAACCACCAATATGGTCAAGAGAGTTGCACTGGGTACCTAGAATGAACTTTCTTGAACCCAGTGCAGTTTTGAGGCTGCTTAAGGCTGTGGTGCTCATTGGCTGGGAAATTAGTTGGTGGCAATATCATGGGGACATGACAGAAAAAAGAGGTTGCTGGAAGGAAGGAAGGAGGGAGGGAGAGAAGGGATGGATGGATGTATGGAAGAAGGAAGGGAGGCAGGGAGGGAGGAAAGAAAAAAGGAAGGACAGAAAAGGAAGGAAGGAAATGGAAGGAAATAAAAGGAAGGAAGAAGAAGGGAAAGAAAGGAAACGGAAAAATTGAACGGAGGGAGGAAAGAAGGAAGGGAAGGGAAGAGGAAAGAAGGAAGGAAGAGCATGAATAAAATAGTTCATTATTATGCAAGAAATTTGGCTTTCAAAACTGGATGTTATCTTTTACACAATACTAATTTGCAAAGGGAATTTCCCCATGCTGTTTTTTATTTTGTCTTGCAAGTGATTCTGTGGCTTCCTTAAATAGTTCAGTAAACACCTTGGCTGAACTGACATCTGGCTAGAATGGCTCGGGAGAAGGAGGTTTAGGACCTGGGTGAACAATGAAGAAGAAATGTTGATTCCCTGTAAAGGTTTTGCTCAAAACGATGTTCACTGTTTGTTACCCACCATAATGAGGCAGTCAGAAAAAGGAAAAAGTAATGGCTGCCTTTTTTTTAACAGGCCCCACTTTAATTGGTCTTTCCCAGGTCTCTCTTCACAGGCCATCAACACGTCCAGATCATGGCACCTGCTCCCCCTGAACAACAGGGCATAAGTTTGGGAAGGTCTCAGTGGGTGGATAAAAATGACAAACTAAACATCTGGTTGACTATGTGGACCAATCCTCCTCCTCCTCCTTTCTCTGCCTTTTCAATCTCTTTTTCCCCTTTTCCTTCTTCTCTTTCTCTTTTTTCACCCTTTTCCTCCCACTTTTCCTTTCCTTCCCCCTTTTCCTCCCCTCTCGCTTCTCTCCCCCTTCTCCTCCTCTTCAAACGCTTCTTCCCTTTTTCTTTCTTTCTTTCTTTCTTTCTTTCTTTCTTTCTTTCTTTCTTTCTTTCTTTCTTTCTTTCTTTCTTTCTTTCTTTTTCTTTCTTTCTTTCTTTCTTTCTTTCTTTCTTCTTTCTTTCTTTCTTTTCTTCACCTCTTTCCTTCCACTTATCTTTTGCTTCCCCTTCCCCTTTTCTCTTCTCCCCTTCTCCTTTCTCTTCCTTTTCAATCTCTTCTTCCCTTTTCCCTTCTTCTCTTTCTCATTCTTCACCCCTTTCCTTCCACTTCTCCTTTCCTTCTCCATTTCCCTTTTCCTCTCTCCCTTCTCTCTCTCCCTCTCCTCCTCCTCCTCCTCCTCCTCCTCCTCCTCCTTTCTCTTCCTTTTCAATCTCTTCTCCTTCTTCTCTTTCTCCTTCTTCACCCCTTTCCTTCCAGTTCAGTGGTGGGATTCAATTTTTTTTTACTACCTGTTCTGTAAGCGTGGCTTGGTGGGCGTGGCTTGGTAGGCATGGCAGGGGAAGAATACTGTAAAATCCCCATTCCCTCCCCACTCCTGGGGGAAGGTTATTGCAAAATCCCTATTCCCTCCCCACCCCACTAACCTGCTTTCCAGCTCCGTTCTCCTGTGCAGGGCAACCAAAGAAGACCCAGCCGATCAGCTGGGACTCGGGAGGCAGAGAATAGATGGGGGCGGGGCCAGTCAGAGGTGGGATTTGCTGGTTCTCCAAACTACTCAAAATTTCTGCTACCGATTCTCCAGAACTGGTCAGAACCTGCTGAATACCACCTCTGTTCCACTTCCTCTTTCTTTTCCCCTTCTCCCTCCTCCCCATGGAATCGGTCCCTGGTGCCCAAAACTTTGTGGGCCACTGCTGTAGAGTAAGGAAGGTAACCTTGATGGATATATATAAGCTCTGGCCTAGGCAGGAGGGACTGAAGCATTTTAAAGTCCAGAATGTCCAAATAACATTCAGAAGAAAAAGAGATTTTGAGACTCTAGAAGAAGTACAGAGAAGAACAACCAGGATGATTAGGGGACTGGAGACTAAAACATATGAAGAACGGTTGCAGGAACTGGGCATGGCTAGTCTAGTGAAGAGAAGGACCAGGGGAGACAGGATAGCAGTCTTCCAATATTTGAGGGGCTGCCACAGAGAGGAAGGGGGGTCAAGCTATTTTCTAAAGCACCTGAAGGTCAGACAATGAATAATGGATGGAAACTGAACAAGGAGAGATTTAACCTGGAAATAAGGAGAAACTTTCTGACAGTGAGAACTATCAACCAATAGAACAACTTGCCCTCGGAAGTTGTGAGAGCGCCATCACTTGAGACTTTCAAGAAGAGATTGGACTGCCATTTGTCAGAAATGGTGTAGGGTCTCCCGCTTGGGCAGGGGGTTGGACTAGATGACCTATAAGGTCCCTTCCAACTCTGATTATCTGTTATGATCTGTTAAGTGGCCCAGACAACTTGGCTGGGGAATTCTGGGGGTTGAAGTCCACACATCTTAAAGTTGTTCAGGTTGTGAAACATTGCTGTACACACTGAAATGTTTCTTTGCAGTTTGCCATCCAAGTCTTACCTTTGAAGTTCGGCCATCCTCAGCTAGTTCCTATCAGCAATTCAGCCAACCTGAATAATGTTTCAATTGCAACAGGCCTGGGCAATTAGCACTGAAGAACCTGACTTTTACCCAACTATTGCTGTTTATATTTATTTCCTTGAATACCGATACTTCAAAGAAAAGACAATAAATAAACATGACACAGCTGTAGAATATTCTTCTCGAGTTCAGGACAGGGAGAGGCAAATGGGTCTGCTTCATTCTGGTTCATTTGATTAAAACCTACATTTATGCTACTCATGATTTACTAATGAACCTGTGATTCAATATTGCCACAGTTGGCTTTAAATCCAAGTTTATTGTATGGAAGAAGCATTGTCAATAATGTTTACAGTGACTTAATTGCCAGAATGATTTTACTTTATTTTCATTAGTCCGGATCTTCTTTGCCAATTAATTGAATCCTATACAAAAGGCACTGTTGTCAGGATGGGTTAACATTCATTGGACTTCCACAGCTTGTTTGTGCAAATTCAGGCACCATCTAGATCAGTGTTTTTCAAACCTGGCAACTTTAAGACGTGTGGGCATAATGCTACCAGGGGAATTCTGGGAGTTGAAGTCTGAACTTCTTAAAGCATGTGGGCTGTGGAATTCTGGGAGTCGAAGTCCACCCATCTTAAAGCATTGCTGGCTGGGGAATTCTGGGCATTGAAGTCCAAATATCTTCCAAGGGAGGATAGTGGGTCAATCATCAGTAACTGAGTTTAAACATGCTTGAGATAAACTCATATCTATTATCTGATAATAATTTAAAAATAAATAAAAATAAACAACAATAAAATAATAAACACTTAAACAATGAAGAAGTTAAAAAGAAAATAAAGAGAAACAAAAACTCAAAGGCCAGACTCAATAGACTGTTGGGTCTTTTTCTGCTATCAATTTTCTATTTCTAAAAGGCAGTGCCACAAATATAGTCTTTAAGTTATGACCACAATTGAGCCCAAAATATCTGTTGCTAAGAGAGAGACACTTGTTAAGTGAGCTTTGCTCCATTTTACGACCTTTCTTGCCAAGTTGTTAACACACTGCCGTTGTTAAATGAGTAACACAGTTGTTAAATGAATCTGGCTTCCCCAATGACTTTGCTCGTCAGAAGGTCGTAAAAGGGGATCACGTGACCCCTGCAACCATCATAAATATGAACCAATTATCACGTGTCTGAATTTTGCTTGTGTGACCACGGGGATACTGCAACGGTTGTAAGTGTGAAAAACGGTCCTAAGTCACTTTTTTCAGTGCCTTTTTAACTTTGAAGGGTCACTAAACAAATGGTTGTAAGTGGAGGACTACCCGTATTGGTTTTAAAACCTTCATGGCTGCATTCCGACCCATTCGGGCAAAACTAAGCAAATTGGAGCAGTACCACCGATTTAAGAGAGCGATCCGGAAAATTGCATAGCAGCTCCAAACCTTCCCCCTCCCAAGGCAAGGCAGATTTTACCCTTAAATTATAGATCTGGTTATAATTGTTGTTCTTGCTGTCATTATGGTTATTCATTAGGATGATCTGGCCAGATTTTCGCTTCTCCAGTTTGAAAAAAGTAGGTCACCTACCACCTTGGCTTCGGTAGTTACACAGCAAGCATTTGTTCCCATTCATTCTTCATCACTCACCACGGATTATATTATCTAAGCGGGGAAAAAAAAAAGGGCTTTGAATGCCACTGGGAAAAACAGCCACGGCCGGCCTGTTTTAAAAAAAAAGAGAGAGAGAAAAAGAAGAAGAGAAAAAAAAGTGTGTTTTATTTTGTCACTTTTGTCAGGCTTCATTAAAAGAGAGGCGAGCCACCAGGGCTCTGATAAGACTCGGAGAGATAAATTCCCAATTGTACTGATGGGCTGGCAGAGTTGGTTACACGAACACTTCAGTTCCACTTGTCATGACCTCACGTTAATCCAGCCTACTGGTCTGCCTGACACACACTTGCTCTTAACATTTTCTTAGAGACTCCATAAATGAGATCTCTTTGACCTTCAATCCTTAGCTAATTTTCTGGCTTCGTGTACAAGACCGGCTTAATTTTACGGCCGTAATTACCTGCAAAAAGACGCTATCCCATACAAGGCTGGGGACAGGCTTCAAATGTCAGGAGGTTGGTAAAGTGGAAGGAGGTGAGATGATCCGATCCTGGATAATTTCCGCCCAGAAAGGGAAGATTTAAGGCTTGGGGGGGGGTGGGCACACTTTTCGGTTAAAACTGCACTAAATCCTGTTTCAGTTTTCAGTTTGAAAACACAATGGATGTATTATCTACCTGCTACTTGGATATCTGTTTTCCTCGATCAGTCTTGATGTAATGGTATGTGAGAAAGACCTTGAGGAACTGGGCAAAGAGGACAGTCAAAGAGCAAAGCCTAGGGAATGGTCAGATAATAGGGTAATACAGCTCACAGCTGCATATAGGTAGTCCTCAACTTACAACTATTCATTTAGAGAAAGTTCAGAGTTACAAGGTACTGAAAAAAGTGACTTATGACCATGCCACATGCTTACAACCATTGCAGCATCCCATGGTCATGTGATCAACACTTTAAAGTTCACGGGAACTGCTTTAAACTTGATTGTCCCTGGTTTCCCTGAAAATACGACCTACCCTGAAAGTAAGTCCTAGCTTGATTTTTACATGTGTGCCCAAAATAAGCCCTAATTAAGATCCCACCCACTCCAGAGTGCATGGGTAAAAATTAAGCTAGGGTAGGGATGGGGGAGGGGGTGGAGCTGCCCTACTACTTACCTTTGGACAGTTGTAGCCAGGCCTCGCACACCCCGACACCTGCCTTGCCATTTCTTCTGCAGCCGGCAAGGCTGGCAAGGCTTTCCTGAAGGCCTCTGTAGCTGAGAACAAAGCTTTGGATCAATCCTGAGCTCTGTTATCAGCTGCAGAGGCCTTCAGGAAAGCCATGCTGGCCATAGAAGAAGAAATTCCTGAAGGCCTCTGACAGCGAAAAGGAGGCTGGGGGCGACATGTGCAAATGAGATTAGTCAGTGAATTACATCCCCTGAAAATAAGACCTGGTGCCTTTTGTGGTGGCAAAAAAATATAAATCAGGGTCTTATTTTCAGGGGAAACATAGTAAAAAATTCAATTTTTGTAACAGTTGTCAAAGTCTGGAAAACTTGATTCAATTGTCTCAGCTACTAACTTTCACTGTTTTAATTCCAACTTAACTTCTGTGGACCTCATCCCATATTTAAGAGGGGGCATGTGTAAATGCACCAACGTGCCTATTGTTCCTGTCAGTTTAATTTTTTTTTCATTTTGCTTGTTCGAACTTGTAAATTTTGTTTGACAAACAAGCAAACAGTGAACTCTTATTAAAAATTGTTATTGGTGAACTTGAAGTCTTTGTTTGCGCAATTCAACTTATCATAGTTAATTCCCCATAGCTATGAAAGTGTTTAGAGAAGAAAAAATTGGTCTGGTGGTTAAGGCACCAGGCTAGAAAGCAGGAGGCTGTGAGTTCAAGTCTCACCTTAACCGTGAAAACTGACTGGGTGACTTTGGGCCAATCACCAGGAGGTGGTGAGTTCTAGTCCTGCCTTTGGCATGAAAGACATCCTGGTGACTTTGGGCCAGTCACACACTCTCAGCCCAAATTTACCTCACAGAATTGTTGTGGGGAAAATAGGAAAGTTTGTTGGATATGTTTGCCACATTGAATTATTTGTAAAAATAGTAAAGGCGGGATACAAATTAAATAAATATAAAATAAATATTTGGCACTGTAACACATTGGTGTCACTACAGACATTATATTTTTATTGTAATCCTTTTGTTTTGAATATCTGAATGTTCTTAATTATAAAACTGGAGCTAGAGGCTTTTTTAAACAAAAGGAAAAAGCCGTTTGGGCGCATTCACGGCAGGAGGGCTGTGAAGAGACAGTCTGCATTTGTTCTGGATGCTACCTATATATTTGAGGAGCAAAGATAGGGTGTAGAAGGAGAGCATGGTTTGCTTTAGCGTATTAAAATGCTTGCCTTTCTCTCCCACATGTCAGTCTTTCCTTTTTGAAAAACTACCATTCAGAATTGATCTTCCTTCCAGCTTTAAACTCCTTTTCACAGCTCAGCACTCCAGGCCACAGTTAAAACACCAACTCGGTGAAGGCTGATTCTTAATCTTCTTCTTGGACCGCTGCCAAGGTTTGACACAACTCTGGCAAACAACTTTGCTGAGATTTCCAACAGTCTGATGATCTAGGCCCAAACCCCAATTTACACTGAGCTACTCCAGAAATGCACTGGTCTAAAAAAAAAAAAAAAGCTGGATTGGCCCAAAGGAAGACGATCCTACAAAAAAAACCCGAGCAGGTAATAAAACATATGCAGGTCAGGTAGTCCTCGAGCACAACTGAGCCCCACCAGTTTGCACGGAGGTATTTATTTTATTTATTTATTTATTTATTTATTTGATTTGCCAATTGTTTACAAGATAATAAGTATAAGTGTATACATAGTTGTGAATACATGAAATGGGTACATATAAGAAAAATAAAAGAAGAATAAGAGAAACAATAGGACAGGGACGGTAGGCACGTTGGTGCGCTTATGCACGCCCTACAGACCTCTTAGGAAAGGGTGAGGTCAATAGTAGACAGTCTAAGGTTAAAGTTTTTGGGGTTTGGGGAAGAAACTACAGAGTCGGGTAGAGTATTCCAGACATTGACCACTCTATTGCTGAAGTCGTATTTCCTGCAATCAAGTTTGGTGCGGTAGCCCTTTCAAATGTTAAATTTGTCTCCGTTTTTTTTCCCCATTCAGAATTCCACACGCAATTTGGTCCTTCACCAAATTTGGCACCTTCAGACACTTTTTGGAAATTCAGCTACATCGGCCGTTCTTACGAACTCTTTCTTATACTCTCTGAGCTTCAAGATGGGTATTCCTCATCTCACAACAGTTTAGCACCTCAGACCTCCGTGTCTTATCAAATGAAGATGTTGTGGTTGGTTTCCTAAGGTTAATGTCTCTTTCTCTCTCTCTAATGCCACAGGGAGGGATGCGCCCGGGGTTTTGGCAGGACTACCCACTCTAGCTAAAGTAAACAAATAACAATACTACATCACAGGCCTGCCTGTTCAAGCAATGATAATAGGCCAATACACTACAGGAGGAATATTGACAAATGAAGCATTTTCAGAAGAAGGTAATCAAGATAATAAGGGAGCTAGAAGGAAAAATGTATCAGGTACTTTTAGGTCCCTAAATATAGTAATAGAACAGTAGACATATATATTCATTCATTCTCTCTCTCTCTCTCTCTCTCTCTCTCTCTCTCTCTCTCTCTCTCTCTCTCTCTCTCTCTCTTATCTATCTATCTATCTATCTACAAGGTCTATCTATCTATCTATCTGATCTAGTCTATGGAGAACTATCTATCTATATTTGAAATTTTCTTAAGTTTCAGACTGGCAAATCCCACCTCGGACTGGCCCCGCCCCCCCATCTCTTCTCTGCCTCCCGAGTCCCAGCTGATTGGCTGGGTTTTCTTTGATTGTCCTGCACAGGAGAAGGGAGCTGGAAAGCAGGTTAGTGGGGTGGGGAGGGAATGGGATTTTGCAGTATCCTTCCCCTGCCACACCCACCAACCCATGCCACGCCCACCAAGCCACGCCCACAGAACCAGTAGTAGACCCCCTGGTGTAGAAATTAAATAAATAAATTGTCCTTGTGCAGTTGCTAAGTTGTGCCTGATTCTTTGCGATCCCCATGGACCATCGGACACCAGGCCCCTTTGTCCACCACTGTATCTTGGAGTTTGTCCAAATTCACGTTCATTGAATGGATGACATCATCTAACTGCCTCATCCTCTGCTGTCCCCTTCTCCTCCTGCCTTCCATCTTTCCCAACCTCAGGGCCTTCTCCAATGAGTCCTCTCTTCTTATTAGGTGGCCAAAGTATTTGCACTTCAGCTGCAGGATCTGTCCTTCCAAAGGACAGTCAGGGTTGATTTCCTTTAGGATCGACTGATTCCTTGCAGTCCGAGGGGCTCTCAAGAGTCTTCCCAAGCACCCCAATTGGAAAGCCTCAGTTCTTCAATGCTCAGCCTTCCTTATGGACTCTCACAGCCATACATGACTCCAGGGAAAAGTATAGTTTTGTCTATATGGACCTTTGTTGGCAATGTGATGTCTCTGCTTTTTAATATGCTGTCTAGGTTTGTCAGAGCTTTCCTCCCAAGGAGCAAGCATCTTTCAATTTCATGGCTGTGGTTGCCGTCTGCAGTGATCTCGGAGCCCAAGAAAATAAAATTGGTCACTGCTTCCATTTCTTCCCCTTCTATTTGCCAGGAAGTGATGGGATCGGATACCGGGATCTTAGTTTTTTTTAAATTTTGAGTTTTAAACCAACTTTCTCACTCTTCTCTTTCACTCTCATCAAGAGGCTCTTTAGTTCCTCTTCACTTTCTGCTGCAGGTAACCTTCACTGTACGACCACAATTGAGCCCATAATTTCTGTTGCTAAGTGAGACAACTGTCCAGTGAATTTTGCTCCATTATATGATCTTTCTTTCCACAGTTGTTAAGGGAATCTCTGCAGTTGTTAAGTTAGTAAGTAACGTGGTTGTTAAATGACTCTGGATTCCCCATTGACTTTACTTGTCAGAAGGTTGCAGAAGGTGATCATGTGACCTTGGAATACTGCAATCTGAGTCAGTTGCCAAGTGTCTGAAGTCCGATCAGGTGACTACGGGATTACTACAGCGGTTGTAAGTGTGAAAGCAGTCCTAACTCACTTTTTTCAGTGCCATTGTAACTTCGAATGGTTAGTGAATGAACTGTTGTAAGTCGAGGACTACCTGTATTAGAACGGTATCATCTGCATGTTAAATAGTTTAGTTTACTTTATTGTCACTCCACCTCGTACAACAAAGGTAAATGTCATCTTATACTTATTTAACTGGGCAGAGAGCATCGATGGGCCCGTGGCCACCCGATCTTGACTTTTTGGACAATATCCTGCAGTGGCATCCCGTATGCAGATCGGGGTTCCTGGATCGGAACCTCTCTTCTCTCCCCCCCTCCCCCCAAAACGGATTCGATCTAGTCGAAGGGATCTGCCGCGGGTTGAGTTGGTCCGCGGCGCTGTCCCTGGTGCTGAATGAGACCAGGATGTTGGGGGGGGGGGACTTCACCGGCTCGCCTCCGTCTGCATCCTGCGCCCCTCACCTCTCCTTCCTCCTTGAAACCCGGGTCATAGCGATACTTAGCTAAATTATATAACTGCAAACAAAGTGTGACAGCTTTATTTGTAATTATACCGCATTTAAAGGGAACAAGATGAGCTTAATGAGTTAATAAAGTGGCTGTCCGTCAAAACCCCGCTGCTTTGCATCGAAAGCTCCCCCGCGGTCCCTCCGGAGGCAGACGGGCCCGGCTTCATGAATATGCATCGGGGTTTGTCAAAGGAGGGTGACGGCGCTTCGCCATGGCAACCGGCCTGCAGGTAGCAGTTTCCAGGCCAGCTGCCCCGCCAGGTCTCAGGCGTCTTGTACCGCGCGAGGACTTGTAACGCGCGGCGCGCCGTTTTGTCTCCCGGCACATTGACAAAACAAAGACAACTCCGTCCTTTGGTTGGCCTGCCACATTTTTTATTCATAAACAAGCTGTTGGCTGTACTGACATGATAAAGCTCCGAGTTCGGAGCAGGCAGGCAAACATTTGAATGCAAATCCGAGCGCGGGGGGTGAGGGGTGGGTGGGAGGCGAAGGGAGACGCATGCATACGCGGTGCAAATCTTTCCTCCGCTCTGCTTTTGCCCTGCTTTTTTTTTTTTTTTTTTGCACGCCGCAGATTGCACGCGGGTTTCGGTCGTGGCGGGCCCAGGCGAGGCTCATGAAGCCCGGGAGAGAAAAAACACCAACCGTGGCTTGTTTGCAAACCTGCGCGTTTGCAAACCTGCTAATACAGAGAAAGAGCTGCTTCTCTAATATCAGGAAGGGCGTTTTCTGAATGAAAGGAAGGTCTGCAAGATTGCAATTTTATTCTTGCAGTTCGAGATGCATTAACGAGGCAGCTTGAGATGCCTTGGGACTACAGTACCCAACATCCCCGGCCATCCGGCCTGGCTAGGGACTATAAATGCTCCACTAGTACTGATGAGGTTACCTAGTTTGGGTAAAGAAACCTCTGCTAGAAAACAAGCGAGCACCAAGGACCCCTCATATCAATCCTGAGCTACAATAAATATTCTCCTTTATTGGGGCTCCATGTATATATGGATAGTCCCTGCTGGGAGATAAGGCTGTGTTCAAGGTTGCAGGTTGGCACAGTGTTACTGAGGAAAGCAGAGGCTGAGCCCCTTCGTTTTAGTTTATTTTCTTATTTACATCTCTGATCATTTTCAGTGTGTTCCTGTCACTCTTATTCTCTGTTTGATTGAGAAGCATGTCAGTGGGATTTAGGCTGGCATATGATGTGGATGTCAAACTGTTTGTTAGTGTCCCTGTGTCAGCTCGAGTTTAATTAGATGCCATGCTATTACATATCTAAAACCACTTTATAAAGCCTTGGTAAGACCACACTTGGAATACTGCATCCAGTTTTGGTCACCCCGATAGATGTTGAGGCTCTAAAACAGGAATCCCCGACTCTCGGTCTCTGGACCAGCACTGGGTTGCGGCATGACAGATATCGGGTCACACAAACAAGCGAAGCCCCATCTGTGGGATGCAGGCACCATGCAAAACCACCCCTACCCCCGGTCCATGGAAAAACCTCTCTCCATGGAACCGGTTCCTGGTTTCCAAAAGGTTAACAGATAACAGATAATCAGAGTTGGAAGGGACCTTGTAGGTCATCTAGTCCAACACCCCCCCCCAAGCAGGAGACCCTACACCATTTCTGACAAATGGCAGTCCAATCTGTTCTTGAAGGCCTCCAGTGATGAAGCTCCCACAACTTCCAAAGGCAACTTCTGTTCCATTGGTTGATTGTTCTCCCTGTCAGAAAGTTTCTCCTTATTTCCAGGTTGAATCTCTCCTTGTTTAGTTTCCATCCATTATTCCTTGTCTGGCCTACAGGTGCTTTAGAAAATAGCTTGACCCCTTCCTCCCTGTGGCAGCCCCTCAAATATTGGAAGACCGTTATCATGTCTCCCCTGGTCCTTCTCTTCCCTAGACTAGCTAAGCCCAGTTCCTGCAACCGTTCATTGTATGTTTTAGCCTCCAGTCCCCTAATCATCCTGGTTGCTCTTCTCTATACTTTTCCTAGAGTCTCAAAGTCTTTTTTTTACAGTGTGGTGACCAAAACTGGATGCAGTACTCTAGGTGTGGTGTTACTAAGGCTTTATAGAGTGGTATTAGTACTTCCCTTGATCTTGATTGTATCCCTCTGTTAATACAACTTAGGACTGCATTAGCTTTTTTGGCAGGTTGGGGGCTGCCGCTCTCGAAAGAGTGCAGAGAAGAGCAACAAAGAGGATCAGGGGACTGGAGGCTAAAACATACAATGAACAGTTGCAGGAATTGGGTATGTCTAGTCTAGTGAAGAGAAGGACTGGGGGTGACATGATAGCAGTGTTCCAATATTTGGGGGGCTGCCACAAAAAAAGAGTTTGGAGTGGGTCAAACTGTTCTCCAAAACCCCTGAACAAGAAGCAACAGATGGAAACTAATCAAGGAGAGAAGCAATCTAGAACTAAGAAGACATTTTTGGACAGTTAGAACAATTAACCGGTGGAACGACTTGCCTCCAGAAGTTGTGGATGATCCATCACTGGAGGTTTGGAAGAAGAGATTGGACAGCCATTTGTCTGAAGTTTTGTAGGGTTTCCTGCCTAAGCAGGGGGTTAGACTAGAAGACCTCCAAGGTCCCTCCTAACTCTGTTACTCTGTTATTCTATTATAGGGTCTCCTGTTTGAGCAGGGGGTTGGGCTAGAAGATCTCCAAGGTCCCTTCTAACTCTATTACTTTATTGAAAGGTGGAAATAGGGAACAAACTATGTAGGTTTTCAATGGAAAGAATCTTTTGGGATTGTTTTTGTTCTTGTTTGGGACATCAACACATTTGTCCTAGTTTAAGCATCTTTTTAAAAACGCAGTTGATTCTTTGTTTTCAGCAACCTGTTTATGTCTGTTCTTGAGCCCTTCTATGTTGTCATTTATGACTTTAATCATGATAGACACTCTGCCTTGGGATGAGCTTTGGCTGATTAAAGTAGTTACTTTTAATCACAAGCAACGTAGCAGTGGGGATTTTTCATGCAACTAACAGATAAACAGATAATCAGAGTTGGGAGGGACCTTGTAGGTCATCTAGTCCAACTCCCTGCCCAAGCAGGAGATCCTACACCATTTCTGACAAATGGCAGTCCAATCTCTTCTTGAAGGTTTCAAGTGATGGCGCTCCCACAACTTCCGAGGGCAACTTCTGTTCCATTGGTTGATTGTTTTCACTGTCAGAAAGTTTCTCCTTATTTCCAGGTTGAATCTCTCCTTGATCAGTTTCCATCCATTATTCCTTGTCTGGCCTTCGGGTGCTTTAGAAAATAGCTTCACCCCTTCCTCCTCTCTGTGGCAGCCCCTCAAAATATTGGAAAAAGAATATTATGTTTGTTTTCACAGCATCTGGAATCTTTGTTCCTGATAAGCTCCCATTGTTGAAGATGTGTCCATGTGTGCATGTCTGTGTGCATATACACATGTTTGGGTTCATGTGTAGAGTCTTGTGTACAGGTAGTCCTCAACTTACGACTACAATTGAGCCCAAGAATTCTGTTGCTTAATAAGACATCTGTTAAGTGAGTTTTGCCCCATTTGACCACCTTTCTTGCTACAGTTGTTCAGTGAATCAGGGAGAGAGAGGGAGAGAGAGTAGAGACGGAGAGAGAAAGAGGGTGAGAGAGGGAAAGAGGGGAAGGGAGAGAGAAAGAAGGAGGGAGAAAAAGGGAGACAGGGAGTGGAGGAGGGGAGAGAGAGGAGGGGAGGGGAGAGAGGAAAGAGAGGGAAAGGGACAGAGAGAAAGAGAGAGGGGGAAAGAGAGAGGGGGGAAAGAGGGAGAGAGTAAAAGGGAGATAGGGAGGGGAAGAAGGGAGAGACAGAGGAAGGGAGAAGGAGAGAGGAGAGAGAGGGAAAGTGAGGGAGAGAAAGAGGGCAAGGGAAAGGGAGAGAGGGAGAAAGATGGCAGAGAGACAGAAGGCGGGAGAGGGACACAGAGAGAAAAGGAGGGAGGGAGAAAAAAAGGGAGTGAGGGAGAGAGGGAAAGGAAGAGAGAAAAAATGAATCTGCCTCCAGGTGACTCCATGAGCTTCTGGGGCTGAGACCTCTCCATTCTCGTCAACCACCACTGCCCATTCACCCATATTCATCAATATACTCTACTACGGCTAAGCTAAGCGCTGAAAATGTTCCGCATTTATCTGCTTTTGCCCCAGTTCCGTTTTCCTCCCTGCTGCCACGGTTGTGTTCCTGTTTAGAACTGAAGACCTTTGGGAGGCAAGGCCCTCTTATTCATCGCAAAAAGTGCTGAGAACGATGCTAGAGTAGCAAAAAAAGGCTGACAATGAGAATGAGAATAATAATGATAAATCCCACCGGCTGCGTTCGCACAATATGCTAAGCTTGGTTAGTTTTAATCTTGATTAGGTTTGCGTGGATATGCGTGCGTGTTTGCATCGGCTGCATTAATGTGCTGTGCAGGTTATGATTCAACCCATAAAATAGCTTTATTCAGCAACCGAGTTAAGCACGTTAACTGAACCCAGCCATTGCATTTGAGCTGGTTTGGGGCTGCATGCGTGCAAAATTACATGTAGTCCTCGACTTATGACCACAATTGAGCCCAACATTTCTGTGGCTAAGTGAGACATTACTTAAATGAGTTTTGCCTCATTTGATGACCTTTCTTTGCACAGTTGTTAAGTGAATAACTGCAGTGGTTAAACTAGCAATGAAGTTGTTAAGTGAACCTGGCTTCCCCATTCATTGATTTTGCCTGTCAGAAGGTTGCAAAATATGACCACATGACCCTGGGACTCTGTGATTGTCATAAATATGAACCAGTTGTCAAATATCTGAATGTTGATCATGTGACCTTGAGGATGCTGCGATGGTCATAAGTGTGAAAAATGGTCATGAGTCACTTTTTTCAGTGCCGTTGTAAGTTCGAACGGTCATTAAATGAGCCGTTGTCAGTCGAGGACTACCTGTATGTGTTTATTCCACTGTATGTTATGAAGAGAGCTGCCCAAAAATGCAAATACAGGTAGTCCTCGACTTACAACAGTTTGTTTAGTGTCTTTACAATGGGACTGAAAAATGTGACTTCCCCTTTTTCACAGTTAGAACCATTGGGCATGTGATCCAAATTCAGATGCTCAGCAACTGACTCATATTTATGACAGCTGCGTTGTCCAGACTGCCTGTGATCATCCTTTATGACCTTCTGATCAGCAAAGTCAATGGGGAAAGCCAGATTCACTTAACAACCGGGTTACTACCTTATCAAGTGCCGTGATCCACTTAACAACTGTCGCAAGGAAGGTCATAAAAAAACTCACTTAACACATGTCTCACTTAACAGAAGAAATTGTGGGCTCAGTTGTGGTCATAAGTCAAGGGCTACCTGTAATCCTAAACGCAAAGGATAGATGGCCACATCAGGATGATTGTGTCTTGTCCACTCGCACTTTCTGTCCACATCGTTATGGCGACTTGACCGGATCAATGCTGAGCCCTCTGACTGCGGACAGGAGGAGCTGAGGTTTAATCCTAATCTATATTGACCACTCATTTCTACGTCTGCCAATTTGCATCAGGGTCTTGTCTTAAGCAGTGGCCCAGGCCTGTCCCATTTTCTCACATGAATCTATAACCAGCAGGTGGGGATGAGGAAAAAAAAACTATAGCTTTCTCATTAATGTCCATCTCGATGAAAGGCGAGCTGATCTACCACCCAGATGCCAGGATGCGTCTGTCTTAATATTTATCCACTTTCATCCCTAATCTGCTTAGCCTCTCAAAACTCCTTTTGCACAGGCAGCAGGATGGGGAGGGGGAGGAGGCTGGGGGTGGACAATGGGGGGAAATAGCAATTCATCATTTATGGGTTGTTTGTATTTTGGAAATCCCATCCGTAAAGCTCAGGGGGAAAAAAAAAGACCTATCGGGCAGACTTTGTTCGGATTCTCTCATTTTCTACCTGGAATGGCAAAAGTGCCAACCTGGACAAATGTCCATGGGCTCTTGTGGTCAGTTGCACCAATGGGGACGTCTGCTGGTGTTGGTTTTGGGGTGAAATAAATGGGGGTGGTAGTGTTGGTGTCGTTCTAGAGGCAGCAGAGATCGGGAACATATTCCAGGGTTTGGGAGAGACATTTGGGGAAGGTCAAGACTGAGAGTGAGATTTGATGGACGGGTTTTGGACACGTGCTATATTTTGGGAGGAAAGGGAAGGGAGAGAGGGTGGAAGGAGGAAGAGGAGGGAGGGTAAAAGATAGAAGGAGGAAGGAGATGAAAGAAAGAAGGAGGGAGGGAGGGAAGGAAGGGAAGAGGAAAGAAGGAAGAAGGAAGGGGAGGAGGGAAGGAAGAGTTAAGGGGTGGGAGGAAAAGAAGGAGGGAGGGAGGAGGGAGGAAGGAAGGGAAGGATAGAAGGAAGGGGAGGGAGAGAGGAGGAAATGAAGGAAAGACAAGGAGGGAGGATGGGGAAGATGAGGGAGGTTGAAAGAAGGAGGAGGAAGGGAAGGAATGAAGACATGAAGGAAAGGAGGGAGGGAGGGAGGGAGGAAGGAAGGAAGGAAGGAAGGAAGGGAGGGAGGAAATGAAGGAAAGACAAAGAGGGAAGATGGGGAAGATGAGGGAGGATAGAAAGAAGGAGGAGGAAGGGAAGGAATGAAGACATGAAGGAAAGGAGGAAGGGAGGGAGGAAGGAAGGAAGGAAGGGGAGGGAGGAAATGAAGGAAAGACAAAGAGGGAGGATGGGGAAGATGAGGGAGGATAGAAGGAAGGAAGTGGCAGAAGGAAGGGAAGAAATGAAGAAATGAAGGGAAGGGAAGAAGGGAGGGAGGAAGTGAGAGAGGGAGGAAAAAGGAAGGAAGGAAGGAAGGGAGGGATGGATGGATGGATGGATGGAGGGAGGAAGGAAGGAAGGAAGGAAGGAAGGAAGGAAGGAAGGAAGGAAGGAAGGAAGGAAGGAAGGAAGGAAGGAAGGAAGGAAGGAAGAGTGAGTGAGCAAATATAGGAATTCTTGGAAAGTAATCTTTTGGCTAGGAATAATGGAAAGGAGGCAGTGAGCAAAGAAATAACAAAGGCAAAC